>NC_135311.1:20120533-20792720 GCF_048772815.1 Callospermophilus lateralis
TTTATTTGCACCAAACAAACAAACAAACAAACAAACAAAAAAACCCAGAACCAAAATGTACTAAACTACTTTCTTTTGTCATTTTACTTTATTTATAGACAGGGCCTCACTAAGTTACTCAGGTGAGGTCTGAACTTGCTATCTTTCTGCGTCAGCCTCCAGAGCCCCTGGAGTTATAGATGTGTGCCATCCCATCCAGCTCCGTTCCTGGCTTTAATGGAAGGAAAATCATTAATAAAAAAATTTCAAAATCTACCTTTTTATCTTAAGAGCAGCACCATGATTGAGATTTTTTTCTCAACCAGGTGATGATGTTAAATCACTTTTAATTAACTTTAGCTCAGCTGCAAGTTATTTTGAAGGGTGTCTTTATTTAAAATTTTGATATTTTGATCATCACAGATGTTTTTTTCACTAATTGTGATTTTTAAAAATATTGCATTAATATATGACTCATTTTGATTGCTGAGGTTTTTGATGTTCCCTTCATTTTTGTGCCTAAGGTGAGTGTCTTTCCCATCTCACCCTAGTTCCAGCCCTGGTGAGCATCCTCTTATGCACGGGTATCATGGGGAGGCAAAAAAAACAAACCACAACAATTCGTTTCTTCAGTGGTGAAGTCACTAACCATCCATCCGTCCATCCAACACATAGTAATTGAGTGCCTACTATGTGCTGGGCACTGTTCTGGATACTTGTGATATAACAGTGAACAAAACAACAAAAATCTGCCCTCGGGGGCTTGCGTTCCAGTGGTAGAGATGGACATTAAGTAGGATCAATGAGGGAACCACTAGATTCCCTAAATAAGAATAAAACAGGGAGGGGGTGGGGAGCATCAGAGGGACACAGAAAGACCTTACTGGGCCACGTCCAGAGGGGCCACAGGACGTGAGCGACAGGGTCTCTGAAGTGAGCATGGCCAGCCGAGGCCCTGCAGTGAGAGCCGTGGACAGGCCAGTTGTCCAGCTGGCCCACCCTGGTGTGTTTTACGTGGCTCTCGGGGTGTTGAACTTTCAAGATTCATGAACCTTGAGATGGTGTCTGTCTCCAGTTCACCGCAAGCCCTACTCCTCCCTGCTCTCTTGACCTCACTCTTTTCTAGCTCTGTGCCCGAGCTCTGGGGATAATGTGTACTCCCAACACTCCTGAGCTCATAAAGACAACAGGACAGACGGACGGGGCCAAGACCGCCTTCCCTTGGATGGAAGATCAAGGGCAAAACACCCCCTCCCCAGTTCCTTCATCGTATAAAGTCA
The DNA here is from genome assembly GCF_048772815.1 of Callospermophilus lateralis. NCBI lineage: Eukaryota > Metazoa > Chordata > Mammalia > Rodentia > Sciuridae > Callospermophilus > Callospermophilus lateralis. The sequence goes on from NC_135311.1 coordinate 20,121,793, forward strand.
TGGCCCACAATGCCAAGGCAGGGGCCTCGGCCCCAGGAAAGGCTGGGGCTTAAATTTTCCACCAACCAAGAGAAAGATGAGCTCAGAGTCAGAAATACATTGAGTTATAGACACTAGAGGACAGTACCCCTCTTTGAGCTCTTAAGTCAGCAGACTGTGACACACCCACAAGAATAACTCCTTACAGCCCCACTCTGTCCAGACACCTGTCCTGCAGCCTCTATTGGATCCCCATAACTGTGCAAGCTGGTGTGATCTTCCTGCCCTGGATCCCCACTGCTCAGGCAGCAAACGGAAGCTCTGAGATGAAGCACTTGCCCAGTGCTGTGCAGTGAGCCCTGGTGAAAGTGGTCCCCAGATCTCCTCCGCCTGTCTCCAAAGAGCAGGCTCTTTTCCAGGAACCTGGCTGTTGGTGTAGGGATGGAGCCCCTCACGCCATCCCTCTGCTATAGATGTATACAGGTATACAGAGACACAGGTAAGAAAATGACCCGATGGCACTGTCACTGTGGCAGATACCTTTAAGAACCTTCATCTCATTTGTCTAGTTGGTGAGTTTGTCAGTCACCCCATGTTTCAGACAAAGGAACAGGTGTCCTGATATGAGATGACATCCGTGTGATGTTCAAAGTCACCAGCATTGACTAGGGGAGATGAAGCTGGGTCTGGATTCTGTCCCAAGACAGGATTTGGAGCATGCAGTCTGCCTACCCAAGCCAGGCCACTTAATCTAAACTTTGTGTCATACCGACAAAACCTAGAAAGTGTATAGTAAAAAGAAGGACCTAACACATTCAGTCCTGGTCAGATATTCATCACTATGACAAAATACCTGAGAGAGATCGACTTATAAGGAGGAAGGGATTTTTTTCATTTTGGAGGTTTCAGTCCACGGTTCATTGGCCCCCTGGCTGGGGCCTCATGGTGGGAGCACGTGTCAGAAGAGGCTGCTTACCTCATGGCCACAGGGATGCAAAGAGAGAAGGACAGGTAGAGGCCAAGGTCTCAATATCTCCTCCAACAGCATAACTTCCTTTCACTAGGTCCCATGTCGTATAGGTCCCACCAACTCCCAGTAGCACCACAGTCTGGGGACAGAACTTTCAATAGAGGGCCTTTGAAGGACATTCATGATCCAAACTATAGAATAGCTATTGTAACCACGGAATGACTGACAGAGTAGTATCAGAGAGCTGGGAATGACCCAACGTGCCTGTCACCCACTTACTAACTCGTGGAACACAAGGGTTTCTGGCCAGGCCTGGTGGTGCACGCCTGGAATCCCAGTGGTATGGGAGGCTGAGGAAGAGGGCTCACAAACCCAAGGCCAACCTCAGCAACTTAGTGAGGCACTGAGCAATTAAGTGAGACCCTGTCTCAAAATTATATATATAAAAAAAAAGGTGGTGGTGGGGGAGGTGTAGGAATGTGGCTCAGTGGTTAAGTGCCCCTGGTTTCAACCCACAGTATCCCGCCCGCCCCGCCCCCCACACAAAAACATAAGGGCTTCCAGGGAAGTTCTACTTCTAGGAACTGGCTTGCTGGGTATTATGTGACCCTGCGCATTCTCTCCGCGAGACGTGCTGAATGTGATCCTCATGGGTGCACTGGGTGCTCAGGCAGCAGGAAGCTCCCACCTCCCACAACACAGCTCTCCCTGAGGTGTGGATGTCGCCCAGGTGAGCTGGGATTGTTCCCAAGCCTCTTTCATGACAGCTGAGCTTTCATCAATGTCCTATAAACTGGCAAATGTGTTTCTCTGAGAACCAAGTTGACGGTTTCTGAAGGGCTTCCTAAAGAGAGAGACGCTCAGATAAGATTGTTGTTGAACCGGGTGCAGGCAAGACAGCGGCAAGGAGGAGTGGGGCGCACGTGACGTGGCAAAGGTTCCTGTTCTAAAACTTCTCTGGGATTGTCTCCGAGTCCTCGCGATACAGAAACTGAAATTAGACACGGTAGACGGTGCATTAAAGCTGTGATTTATTTATTTATTTATTTATATTTTTTTGGTATGAAAGACAGGGAGGGGCAGAGCTCCCAAAATAGATTTGTTCTCAATGAAAAGACGTTGGCTCTGTATCAGAATTTTGAAGGATTGTGCATTTCTCTGTTTTAGGTTAGCACGATTATTTAAGGTATGCATCCGTGACTTCAATTTTTCTCCTCATATCTGTCCACGTGCATAGCCTTTTATACGAATGCATAAATATGATGGTGTTATTGATATTTATTTAAAGTCAGAGTGATCTTTTCTTTTTCTTTGGCTTGGGTCCTCTCTCATTTCCTCCTCCTACCATGACCACCCAGCCAGCAAAACCCACAATGACAATGTGTTCTGAATCCTGCCGTATCTTCCTCCAGGTTCATGAGTGTTGACTCACATACAAACACAGGGGTGGGGCATTGTTTCTTCTTAATAAAGGTATAATTTTAGACCCAATTTTCTGTACTTGATTTTATCCTCAATTATTCATGGTAATCCCCATGACTCACCCATTCTATCTCCAATTTATTCTTTTTGATGGCTGCAGAATATTCCCTGAGTGCCATAACATATTCAACCATTCTGCATTTAAAGGACATTTTCTTTGTTTCTAGGCTTTGTCTGTCTCCCACCATAAAACAATAATGCATTCTACATCCTGCGCATATGGCCATGTATTGCAGTATTTTTATTTCTATAGGGTAGATTCCTTGGAGTAGAAATGCTAAGTCAAAAAGTTATGTGTATTTTTTATGTTAATTGGGCTGGGGGTGTAGTTCAGTGTGAAGTGCTTACCTAGTACGTCTATATCCTAACTTTGATCCCCAGAACCCTCCCAAAAGGAAAGAACAGTTGTTACCAAGTTGCTTTCCAAACAGACTAATGTCACCGGGTGTGGCGGCACATGTCTGCAATCCCAGCAGCTAGAGAGGCTGAGGCAGAAGGATCGTGATTTCAAAACCAGCCTTAGCAGCTTAGTGAGGTCCTAAGTAACTCAGTGAGACTCTGTCTCTAAATAAAATACAAAATAGGGCTGGGGATATGGATCAGTGGTTGAGTGTCCCTGAGTTCAATCCCTGGTACCAAAAAAAAAAAAAAAAAAGACTGATGTCCAAGAGCAATATTATAGCCCCCCTGCATCTCTATCAGCAATAGGTATTATCAGTCTTTTTAAGTTTTGATCATTCTGATGGTAAAGAAATAAATTACTGCTACTTAAATTTACATTGCCCAGGTTATTAGTCTGAAATATTTTCTTTTTAAAAAAATCATCTGGATTTGTTCTCTGTAAATTGCCTACTTACATCCTTTGTCTATTTCTCTCTGTCTCTCTCTCTTTCTCTCCTTTTTTTACTTTTTTCCCATTTTGTGTGCTAGGCATTGAGCCCAGGGGCACGTTGCCACGGAGCTACATTCCAGTCCTTTTTATTTGGAGACAGTTGCTGAGGCTGGTCTCAAACTTCTGATCCTCTTACCTCAACCTCCCAAGTTGCTGGGATTACAGGCATCTGCCATTGTCACTGGCTTTTCTATCTTTAAAGAAACTCATGGCTTAGATTAATTTTTGCAGTTAGCTCATCAGCTTCCATTCTCCATCTTATTGGGTAAGACTGAAAACATTATAAATAGTGATAGGAATCAGAGACCACTGGAAATGAACAGAGGCAAAGAAAGTTTCAGAGGGCTCTAATAGAACAATATAGAAGAAGAGGTTCGAAAACCAGAAGTGGCAGGAAGCATGAAATAAGAAATTCGGGGAAAAAAGAAAGAAACTAGGATGCTTGAGACAACAGAAATGATGTGAGCCATGAGATGCACAGGTTGGTGTGGGGGGAGGGGAAAATATAGTAAAGAAGTCAAGTGTTCAGGCCCAGAGCAGGGGTGCACGCCTGTAATCTCAGGCGTGGGGGAGGCTGGGGAGGCTGAGGCAGGAGGACTGCGAGTTCAAAGCCAGCCTCAGCAACTTAGGGAGGCCCTATATATATAATGTTATAATGGATACTGGGCTAGGGCTGTGGATGTGGCTCAGTGGTAAAGTGCCCCTCAATTCAATCTCTTGTACCCCAAACAACAACAACAAAAAAGTGTTTAGTGTTCAGGAGGGCTACAGGCACCCAGGACACGGCCATCCACTGAGCATTTACTGTGTCCTGGGCACCGTACTCAGTGTCTGATCCTTGGGGTGAACAGTAAGTCCCATTCTACAGAGAACCAGGTGTGCAGCAATGTAGTTCAGGTTGGATTGCTGGTCAGGGGTAGAACCAGGATTTGGCCGCAGTCTGCCTGACTCCATGCTTTTAGCTGGTAGGTAGCTGGGCCTGGAACAAAAGGTGTGGGCTACGCTGGCACTGAAAGAGTCTGGGTTCTGAGTGGACCTGGGCAGGGCCTAAAAGGGAAGTGGGAAGAAGGCCACAGGGCCCAAGCTGGGGTGGCGTGGCTTCCCTGATGTCACCTCACACCCTCCGCTGGCGATCATGATGAAATAACTCTCCCTGCAAGTTTAAGGAGGGGCACCGCTGAAGAACTCTCACTGTTCTTGGCTCAGCCCCAAAGAGAGAGAGAGAGAGAAGGGCCTTGTTATCACACGCTTTGACTCTCACGGCCACCTCCTCCCTCCACCTCATCAACCTTCAGGTGACAAGAACCCAAAAATATGGACAAAATATGGAGAGGTCTGGAGCAACCACACTGCTGTGACTTGAAGACCATAGCAGGGTGGCTTCTGCAGCAACTGGTGCCACGAGTGTGGGTCTGGAGCTGCCCCCTTCCCCGCCAGCCCCAGTGTGGCCTCCATCAAGTCAGGTGACTCCTTGATTCATTCCTGACTGAGACATAAAATAATGCACTCACCCACTCCCAGGGGCAAGTGAGCCCGTGAAGAACTGAGGCCCAGGGAAGCCCATTCATGCCAGAGCCTTGAATGGCCACCGCAGGCAGCTGAGAGACTCCCCTGCACAGGGCATGGTGATGCTGGTTCGTTCTATCCAGCACGCAGGGCAAGAGGCCCCTTGCACTAGGTCCCAAGAACATGAGGATGTATTATGTATGACTCCAAAAAATACGGGGGCTTCCAGGAGCGACCCCTAAGCCGGAGCTCTCCCATCTGCCCCGATATGCAGCTATGGGGTTGTGAAAAGACGATTTGGGGTTGGATTCAGCAGACCAAGGTTCAAATGCCAGTTCTTCCATTGAAGAGCCGAAGCCAACCCCTGACCACAGAGCAGCAGCGTCTCTGCTCCACGCGGTTTCAGGATCACGTGTGAACACTTGTGTAAAGGCATGGAGGTGGGGGGGGATCACATTTGGGTGCTCAATAGATACTTGATGAATTTGGAATTAGTTAAACTCCAGTCTTCACTCTGGTTGCTGCCCTGCCCACTGAGAGCACAGAGGACATTTATAAGAGTGTCACCAGGTGCCATGCGACGTTCTCTTCATCTACACTCTTACCACCTGGGAGGTGTGTCCTATCATCCTGATGTTCCAGTTGGGCACCTGGCACTCAGGGAGGATGGGCGATCTACCAGGATCTCACGTGCAAGGAAATCTCCAGGTCAGAAGTCCATACAGTTAAGCCTCCAAGACAAGCTTACGTTATTCGGTTACGCTGTCATCTCCTGAATGACTCCTGGTCGCTGTCCGTCTTCTAAACTCACTCTGCCTTGCTCCCAGGTCTGCGGTGGAGAAGCACTAAGATACGAGAGACCACAGAGATGGTCTGAACCAGTCCCCCTCCACAGGTGGGGACACTGAGGGCCGGGACATCCACTGCTCAAAGTCACCCGTGGCTCGTGGGGGCCAGCCCTGTGCTCTCTCCTTGGGAGGCTTAGTCCTCCTCGTGCTCAGCTTCCCCCTTTATCACGTCAAGGTCAGGGGAGCACCACTGCATGTTCCTTTGAGCCGTGCGGCTGGTCCACTGTACCCACTTTCTTTTTCCACATCTAAGACCACAGATTGCAAAAAAAAAAAAATAAAAATATTTCCATAGAAAGTAGAAATAAATCCTTTTTCTAAAGGAAGTGGGGAGGCAAAGCTCAAGGACTTGAGAATTAAAACAGCAGTACGTTGCTTTTGTGTTGTGTTGTGAGCTCGGTCCTTTGCCACCCAGGCCCAGTTCCTTCCCCTCTCCCGTGAGTCGGCTGTCTGGCTGGGGGCTTCGGCTTTCCGTGCTTCCTGCTGCCCCAAAACTAGTCATCCTCTGGCAGGTCCTGGGCCCTAATTCCTGGGCCAGAAAACTTCTACTGTTCCTTCCAGCTCTCGCTCATTCTTTATTCTCCTGGTATTATTTCTCACCTCCCATCCAAGGTTTCTAGAGTGTTCGGTTCTATTTTGAGATTGTGCTACATTGTGGAGCAAGGAACCTCTCAGAGCCCGAGACAGCAGGGTTTCGAAGCCAATCCTTCCACTGACCACTGAGGAGTTGTGTGACTCTGAGCAACTCGGTCTCTGGACCTGTGAGATGGGGAACTAGCATCCCTTTGAGAAGCCTCAAATAGTGTCTTTCAAGGGTTTTCACAGCAGTTGGTTGCTTTTCTTCTAGCAGGAGATTATCCCAGATCTCATACTCCTGCTAAGCTCCGCCACAGAGCTCACCCCCGTCCTTGACCCCCAGGATGTCACTTGGATGGCTTCACTTCAAGGCCATCTTTCTGAGGCCCTGTGATCTGTTTTGGCATGTGCAGCACCACACTGTCCCTACATGTGGCAGACTGACACTGCTACAGCCCGAGTATTCTGTACCACCTCTGTCTGGAGGCAGACTGGGCATGCCTCCAAGGTCATCATAAATTTCAGGATACAATCATTCAGTACTATATATTCATGACAAAGAAGCCAGGCCCCAGAAGGGAGGAACGATTGATAGGGAGGAAGAGAAATGTGCCTCTTAGGAGACACGGGACGTGGGTCCAACTTTCTGCTCTGTCACTAACCAGCTCGTGTCCCTGGGCAAGACCTGTAGGTTGTCTCTATTCAATTGTAGGAAGTACAAATGCCTCAGCTTATGATGGGGAAACAGCCAGTAAACCCACCTTAAGCTGGAAATATCCCAAGTCGATAGAGCATGGAATCCATCTGACCTCCCGAACCCCCTAGCTCAGCAGCACCACACACTGTAGAGAGCCAGTTAATCCCCCCCGAGATCACATGGCGGACTGGGGGCCATGGTTCACTGATGGTACCCAGCATCATGAAAGAGACTAGCACCATATATCCCCAGCCCAGGAAAAAATCCAATGCAAAATTCACTCTCCCCTGAATGATTACTTTTGCACCATTGTAAAGTTGAAAAATCACGAGCTAAATCATTGTCCGTTGAGGACCATCTTCTATAGAAACTCCTCTGGTCTTTGCCCTACTTCCACGAATATGAATGAAGCAGCTGGGCTCTAGAGATACAAAAGTGAGTAGAAACAGCCGCAGTCCCTCCCTGGTGGCACTCTGGGACTCATTGCCTGATGAGGGGCAGAGGTGTGTTCTTCAGATAAGCAAACGTAGGGGTTCAGGTTCAGCCCTGCAGAGGGCGCTAGAGTGGGGCTCTGAGCTGGGCGGAGAGGGCAGCATGCATTTCTCTGAAGCTGGGACTGAATAGAGATCTGAAGGCCAAAGGAGCCGTCAGTCCATGGCTAATAGAACACGGAATTCCAGGCTGAGGACAGGGTTGGTGCAAAGCCTCAGTAGGTGGGGACAAGGGTGTCAGGGGGACTGGAAGAAGGCATGTGCAACTCTGGTGGAGGGTGGGAACTCTGGGTGGAAGGTGGGGTGAGAGAAAGACTGGAAGGGCCGGGAGACACAGGGCCCGGTGGGCCTTTTAGGCCTTGTTAAGGATCAGTGGTCTCCCAAGAGCAATGGGAAGACCTCAAGTGGTTTTAAAAAGAGGAGAGGGACACTCACTAATTGTTGGAAGAATGAATGAATCCATGAACCCCGTACCTCCCTATCACTTATCAGATTAAGTTGTTCATCATTTAGCAGGTGTTTGAACACGCAGGACACAGCAGAGGACATTTTGATAGACTAAGAGGTTGGGGAGAAGCCAGATGGTGAGGTGCCGTCTTAAAGTTCAAGTCTAGACATTAGCCCAGGAATGTCCTGGGCCCTCTGGGTGACCTCAGACTGGACACCTGGCATCAGAGGGAGGCTCATGGCAAGTATCCTAAGGAAGAAAGGGGAACGGTTTGGTGTCTTTACCACCAAACACTTGGTCTCCTTCATGACTGAGATTATGAATTCATTATGGGTAGAGAATAGAAAACCTAGTGATCCCTTGAGGGCTTTACTGAGCTGGTCAAATTCTCTGAACCAGCGAGAAGAGCATGTGTCCATCACTGAAATTCAATTCACCCCTTGTGGTTCATAAAGGAATATTTTCTGTCAACCTAACCTGACTTTCTGCCACCTTAGGGATTAAATCCAGGTCTGTCTGGCCACAGCAGCCAAGAGCATGGAACAGTTCTTGCTGCCGCATCACGGACAAGTTGTGTAGGGCATCTGACAGTGTTTTTCTGCTTCTGTAAATTGCTAATGATACCCATCTCACTGGATTAAATGAGAAAATGTACATACTGGGTTTAGCAAAGTGTCTGCTACCTGTGGCACCTGCTATTATATTGACAATTGTTCTCTATATGAGAGAGAAGTACAAAGCTTCTCTAAGAACCAGGAAGGTAATATAATCAAATATCAGGGCAGTAAGAGGCAATAGAGAGTGGTGGGGACTGTGGCAAATGGGAGAATCTTTATCTCTCCAAAGAGGGCAGCCAGATCCTCAGCTTCAGTCATTGGCTACTGATAACTCAGCCCAGGAACTCATAACAAGTGTTTTCTGATTTTTTTCCCCAGACTTGCTAAAAATCCTAATGTATAATATTGGTATCTAATGCAAATTTTAAAATCCAAGCAAGCCGAGTTGAGGGCAGTTAAAACAAAGCTTCACAAAGGCCAACTGTTCTGGAAGGTTAAATCCACTGGCAGACAGGACTCTAAAAGCCAAGCCCAGGGAAGGTCATGAAGTCAGGTCCAAAGGAAGTTCTCAAATGGGTCCTGTGAAATGGCAGCACTGTTAGAACATACATACACCAAACCCGCCCAGGGAGGGCTTTGAAGATGACCACAGTCCTTTATGGGGCAGTTACTCAAAAGCACCCGCAGCCTTGCACATCCAGGCTCAGGAAGCGGCTGCCCTGGGAGTCAGAAGCTGTTTTCTGGAGCTGCTCTTAGGGACGGCAATACCACTGATGTCCACTGGGGGTCTCTCGCACACAAATGATGGCCCAGCAGTTTCTCATTCTAGAGGAAACTGCAGCCCTGGGACTGGCTGGGGCAAGGCTTTTAGAGGACAGCTCTTCTGCCCTTCTTTCCTGTGCACAGAAAGCGCTTGGTGACCTTCTTTGCCCACTAAAGAGTCCATGAAATATTTTTTACAATTTTTTTGGCCAAGACTGGGGATTGAACCCGTGGCCTCAATTCATGCTAGGCAAGCCCTCTACCACTGATCTACACTCCCAGACCTAAGTCATTTATTTGCAGTTCTTGTTGTTGAACCCAGGGTGGTCTAAAACTGAGCCACATCCCTAGTCCTTTTAATTTCTTCCTCTCTCCCTCCCTCCCTCCCTCCCTTCCTATCTTTTCCTTCTTTCTTTCTTTTCTGAGAGGGGTCTTGCTAAGTTGCTGAGAGTGGCCTTGAACTTGTGATCCTCCTGCCTCAGCCTCCCAATCACTGGGATTACACCACCACAATCTCCATGAGAATCTAAAAGTTTCTATACAGTGTCAGACCAGTTGCTTTTCATACTTGCTGTCTCTCTCGAACCCTGGCTCCAAGAAACCTGGTGCTGCTTTACTACGGGGGCCAAGCGAGAAACATATTTCAGGTTTCACACATTTCCCTCCTTCAGGAGCAGCTTCATCTGGTAAAAACTCCTAGTTTGGAGATCAGAGATCCGGGTTCGGTTCTGCACCTGCCATTTATTATCCCTGTGATCTCGGGCAAGCCTTAACCTTTCCAGACTCACTTTCCTCATCTGAAAAACGGGGCTAATACTAATCTCAAAAATGATTTCCAGTATGAAATGGAAATGAATACACGTGAAATACTTGAAAAACTGGGATACATGTGAGCGATTTGCATTATTACTTTCCAGCAGGACAGATGTTTCCTATTAAGGTCAGAGAGTGAATATTTTTTACTTTGTGGCCCTTACAGTGTCTGTCTCATCCCCTCGTCTCTGACAAGCCATGAACAGAGTAGTGTGGCTGAGTATCAATAAGCCTTTATTTTATGGAAACAGGCAGTGGGCTGGATTTGGCCTAGGGAGGTACTTAGCCAACCCTTGCCTCCTGCTTTGGTAAGGCCCATGAGTTAACAATGGTTGTTAAACTTCTCAAGGATTATAAGAAAAAAAGAGGAACAGGTGACAAAGACCAGATTGCATGTGGTTCACATATTTATTATTTGGCGCTTTACAGAAGTTGGCCTAACTCGTTTTAGTGCATTTTGGGAAATCTTAGCTCAGGAAACAGGCAACTCTATCCCAGTGCTTTGGGAGCTGACTGGTGGGTCACAGTAACATGGGTGGGAGTCAGAGAGCCCCAGGACCCAGTCAGATCCAGGGTCTTGGGCTCCTGGTGACTCTCGGCAGAGCTCTGAGGTTGGAGAATGAGGGGGTTCGGGCTGGGGGGAGGTGGCGAATGTTGGTAGAGGGGGGGTTTCACTCTTTCTCTCTACTTCCCCAGCTCTCTTCCCCCTGACCCCAAGACGAGATGCCATCTGCTAAATAGGGCTGTTTAGCTCTGCTGGGTTCCTCTGTGCAGCCAGGAGCCCAGGGCCCCTCCCGACACTGCTATGCTCAGGATCGTCCTGGTGCCCATCAGACCCCAGAGGGCCCCTGGCAGGGCCTTCCTTCATCTTCTTAAGTGTCTAGAGGATCACTTCCCAAAGAACAGACCTGGAGACAAGACTGTCATCTATGGCTTCTTTCGACTTTAGAAACAATACAGATTTACTATTTAATGACAGAAATGTGTAAAGAAGCAGAAATGTACAGAATAACTTTAGACTCAAAACGAATCTGATGAATTGGGATCCTGTATCACCTACTACGTGCCAGACACTGTCCTCAGGGCTGGGGATACAGCACTGAACAAAGTCTTTGCCTTAGTGGAGCTTATACTCTCATAGGGGAGACGGTCACTGAAGCAGAGTAAGGGCCCGCAGGCTGAGGGGACAGGGCACCATTTTTGATAGGGTGGTCAGAACAACCGGCAGCAAAATGTGCAGGTATCTGAGGACCCCGTGTCAGACAGGGGGTACCTGGGTGTTAGGGAAGATCTTGCTTGGTGTGGACAGGCATCTGGAAGAATCAGCATGGCAGAAGCCTGGTAAGGACCTTGGATTGTTATTTGAGTGAAAGGGAAATCCAAATGCAGGGTACTGAACGCAAGACTGACATGTCTGGCCTTACCTTCCGAAGTCATCTTTCTCAACATACTCCATGTGGCCAGCCCCGGGTGGGGATCCTTATAAGGAGTGGGATCATATGTTTGCCCCAAGAAACTTGCTGGCCTGGATGGGAACTAGGAAGTCACATGAATGGCCAAGGTCCAAAGTCTGAGGGGACCCTGGCCATTCCCTGCCTAGCCTTTCTTCCCTGGGCCTCTGGAGCCAGCAGTTTCCAAATCAGGCTGGTCCTGATTTCTGAGGCCCTTAGACTTTGCAGACTCCCAGAACTCTCCTTCTGAAGTTCTCACTCAGCTGACCCAGGGCAGGGTCTGGGGATCTCTGTGTCACAAAGCTCCCAGGGAGGAACTGATGAGGTTTTGGATGTGGGAACTATGGGAATCCCTGGTCTTCCCCCCGGGATCCTCAGCCACCGGAAGGAAGTCCAACAGCATGGCTCCCTATATCTGGGCTAACTCCTGTTATCTCAGAAAATCTCTCCTGGGCAGAGCTACTGAGCTATGGAACCATTCAGGGTTCTGCACTATTTCAAGAACACAACCAGCGCTGACCAGAATACTCTGGAAGGGCACCACAGAGCTCATCGAGGAAGAACTTTTCCCAGTGGGAAAAAAGTGTGGGGAAAGGCCTCTTCACAGGTGGGTTCCTAAAATTCATTCCAGAACTTGAAGAAAATCAGATGTTTCCAAACAAGAGAGAAGAAAGGGAAAGGAGAAGAGGAAGGAACAGGGAGGAAAGAATGAATCTTTTTTTTTTTTTTTTTTTGGTGGGGGTACAAGGGGCACTGGGGGTGAACTCAGGGGCACTCAACCACTGAGCCACATTCCCAGCCCTGTTTTGTATTTTATTTAGACACAGGGTCTCATTGAATTGCTTAGCACCTCAGTGTTGCTGAGGCTGGCTTTGAACTTGTGATCCTCCTGCCTCAGCCTCCAGAGCCGCTGGGATTACAGATATGCACCACCACACCCTGTTGAGGGAATGAATCTTATGTGAATGAGTAGTACTTTTTTTTTTCTTAGTTACCAGGAAGAAGAAAGTATCAACAAAGCCAGACCCAGAGCTCAACTAAAGAGATTTCTCTGCATCAAATTCTTTCCTGGAAGCTGCAAACTGTATCCACCAGTGGCCATTGATGGAGTATTAAGCCCTCTAGCCTTCCTAATTGTTCTTTTTTAATATCAGGTGGTTTCATATTAACCTTTCAGTCTTTCCCATAATGCAGCTCCCTCCAACCCTAGCCAGACCTGATTTAGAAGCTGTGGCCAGCCCAGAACTTTCTTCCTCTTGCTGCATTCCCCTACTTCCTCTCCTGTGACTGCCCTTCTCTCTTGCTCCCAGGCATGCTACGAAGAGGTCCCCTGGGTATAGCGTGCACTGCCTGGATCTGGGCTGGCCAGAGCCAAAGGGACACATTTGTGAGCCTTGTGCTTTGGGGATCCCGTGACTGCAGTAGTTCCCCTATTATCTGGGACTGAGGCTATCAGGAGAAGGCAGCTGCAGCCTGCCAGTGCTAATGAGCCTCTGGCTGGTTCCGTGGCTCCCGTATTTCAGCTTTGTTTTCTCTCTCTCCCAGGAAGAACTCACCAAAATAGAGTCTTTGGAAAAAGATGAAGCATCTGGCCCAGATGCTGAGGGAGCATTTGGAGCTGCCTGTCTTGGATTCCCCTCTGTGCCCATGAGGGCCCCTCAGTCCTAAGGCCAGGCTGTGGCCAACACAGAGGCGCCATCTTGTGGAGGGTCACACAGCCTGGGCTTGAGTTTGGGCCTTTCCCAGCAGACAATGACAGTTTTGGAGAGAGGATCTTTGACTCCTTGGGTGATTGCTACCCCAATATAAGCAGTCGTGGGTGGAGGGATCTTTTGTTCCAGGGGAGGTATCTCTGGGGTACTTATTCTTCTCCTTTATAATTAGGGTATAAAGCTAGGAAGGACCTTAAAATTCACTATGCAAACCCTCATTTCATGAGAGCTTTGTCAGAAGCAGAAGGGTGAGAGTCTCTCTAGCTTCACTCAGCCCAGGCCAGACAGTGCAGGAAAATCAAGATGGTCTTCATAGCAGGCCTGAGAGGCAGGGCAGGTGGAGGGGTAATGGTGTGGCTTCTCTCTCTCTCTTTTTTTTTAAGTACTGGGGATTTAACCCAGGCACACTTTACTACTGAGCTACATCACCAGCCTGATTTATTTTTATTTATTTGTAAATTTTTTAGTTGTCAATAGACATTTATTGTATTTATTTATCTGCAGTGCTGAGAATCCAACCCAGCGCCTCACACATGCTAGGCAAGCGCTCTACCACTGAGCCACAACCCCAGCCCTGGACACAATATCTTTATTTTATTTATGTATCTTTATGTGATGCTGGGGATTGAACCCAGCGCCTCACACCTGCTAGGCAAGCGTTCTACCACTGAGCCACAACCCCAGCCCAGCCTGTTGTATTTAAATTATTATTTTTTTTCTTTTTTGAGACAGGTCCTTGCTAATTTGCTGAGGCTGACCTCAAATTTGTAATTCTCCTGCCTCTGCCTCCCGAGTTGCTAGGATTACAGGTGGGACCTATCCTGGACAGAGGTTTTCTCCCAGCCACCAGAGACCAAGGCCAGCTCGGCATAGGCTGCCCTGCCTGGGAGGCCCAGTCCAGTCCACGTTTAGTAGGATCAGTGTGGGTTTGAGCTTTTGCCTGGTGAGGATCCCTTGGCCCTAGCACCACCCCAGACCTCAGAAGAACACTCTCGCTGAAACAGCCCTGAGGAAGGGAGAAAGACGAGGCCCTCCTGTCCAAGCCTCTCCTGTCTGGGCATGCGCACACAGAGAGACCCCTACCCTGTCCTCGCACCCTGTCCCCGTGCCAGGGTCACTTACTTCCCTGGCCTCTGCTTCCCAGGCACAGTGCCTCTTCCCATGAGTGGACAGCGTCATGGGCTGAGTGCTGGGGATCCAGCTCCCTGCACCCTACTCTGGGCTGATGCTGCCCTCCCTGAGCATCTCTGGCCTGCACTTGAGGCAGTTCCAGAGCAGCTCTGGGATGTGGCACTCAGCTCCGGTCTTGATTCCACCCCAGAGACATGCTGACTTCTGCCCCTATCCTACCTGAGCAGAATAGGTCTATCAGCTAACTCCCACCTCAGGGGACTGAGTAGGGGGACAGAGTCTGGAAAAGGAAGTTGGGTCACCAAAACCAGCCCCACCATCAGAGCCAGCACAGCTATTTTTCTTCAACCTCACACAGCAAGAAGGCATTCACCACCGGCTCTGCACCCCCCTGACTCTGGATGAAGGGACATGGCTCATTTAACAAAGGACCCCAAATCCACATCCTGTGTTCCTAAGATTGACCTTGTCCTAGAACGCACTCTGGAAAGGGCTTGGGTTCTCCCAGCCTCGGGTAGCTAGCTGCCTTGGGTTGGGCATTCATGCACACTCCTTCCTGTGACAACGCAGAAGGGGCCTCCCCGTCAAGGGGCTTTACTGGCCCTGGAGGTACACACTTCTCGGGTGACAAACAACTGAGACTAAAGATAAACTTGAAGCATAAAAATGAGTTAATACCCACAAAAATAAAGTGCTTTTAAATAACCAATGGCTGTGTGCTCATTCTCCCTATACCCCCTGAAGGCATTTGAGGCAACTAAAGCGTTAGAATTCTTTTCTTTTCATTGGGTTATCAATGTTCAAAATGAGATCCAGAGCTATCCAATTTGCCCATTGCTCCAGGCTTACTGAACAAGAAGTAAGACTAAGTAGGCTTCACTGGATGTGCGGGGGTCTGAGTTTACCCATTGGTATCAGGGTGCAGCATTCACAGGCACCTGTGGCCCGCTGAGCTTGGCTTGGGGCCTATGGAAAGATTCAACCAACCAGAACAGATGTGCTCCTACCGGGTCTGGGCACACACGTGCACACACACGTACCCTCAGCTCTCAGTAGGAAGAGGCGCAGAGGGACCAAGCGGGCTAAGAGAAGTTAACCACTAGTCTAAAAAGCCACACTCAAGCAGGCCTGTCATTTCAGCTACTCAAGAGGCCAAGGGGAGAGGATCACAAATTCAAGGCCAGGCTGAGCAACACAGCACGGCCCTGTTTCAAAGGAAACCAACAAGCAACCAAAAACAAATAGGCCAGATAAGAAAGAAAGAATAAAAATTAAAAGCCACGCTCAGGACCCCTGCCCCCACGAGCCTTTGGAATGCCCCCACCACTCTAGCTTCTCTCAGGCACCGGCATCAACGCAGGCTGCAGCCTGGGGTGGTATGTTCGTTTCCATAGCAACCAATTGTTCTGTCACAGAGACGAGATTGTGACTCCAGGTGGATTATGAACAGAAGGAACATATGAAACCACTAAGTGACAGAGATCTAGTTTTCCAGGAAGTGCCCCTGCTAATAAAAAAAAGGAGAAAACACACACTAGAAGATAAATGGAATGGGAAGAGCAAGCACTTAATTCTCCGGGAGGCATCAGCTGTTTGCTAAAAACAACAATAAAAGCCTAATAGGCTCCACAAGAATGGTGCTGGCAAGAACGGCCCTGTTGGCCTGCAGAGGCCAGAGAACGGCAGGACCTCCAGCTGAGAAAGCAGAACATGGGCGATGCCGTCCATGAGCGCTCTTAATCAGGCTAAGGTCCCCTCTGTGCTGTACTGGGAAAAGCTGCCCGGCGCAACTGGGAAATTCAGCCAGAGTTAAGGGATCCTAGCTTTATCTGCTCATGAATATGCACATGCTTTTGAGGAGGACTCTTTGGAGCCTGCTAGAGTGAGCAGCTCTAGCACAAAGCTCACTGGTTAGAAATAATTGGGAGAAAATCCTGAATCATAAGGGATTTTTGGAGCGAATCACACTGAAGGCCTGACTGAGGAGGAACCTATGGCAAGGAAAAGAGGGGCCTGGTGTAGCCCAAAGCTGCTACTCCCGCTCTGTATGACCTTGAGCAAGTCACTCCCCTGTCTTGGTCTTCATCTTGTACCGGAGGTGCTGGGACTCTTCCATGCTTAATGCTCTGTCTAGTGACTCAACTGTGAACGTCAGATTGATTGGATGTGTTGAGTGTTTTCACAGAGCGGAAACATTTGCTAATCCTTCTCACCTTCATTTACTATTGACTGACCACCTCCTATGTGACAATCACAGGACTAGGCAGCGGGAATAAAGGTAAAAAATGGTAGTTGGATGCGATGACACACACCTTGTTATTCCAGTGACTCGGGAGGCTGAGGCAGGAGGGTGGCAAGTTTGAGGCCAGCTCTAGCAACTTAGCAAGACCCTGCTTAGAAATAAAATATAAAGGGCTGGGGATGTGGCTCAGTTATAGAGTGCCCTGGGTTCTGTCCCCAGTCCTGCAAAGGTAGAAGAAGGATAACCCTTCAGGGACTCTCACAGCTAGGTGAAGTGGGGGCTTGGTGGTAAGGAGGCACAAGCTCTGACCCACAGGGCCGAAGCTGGCATCCTGGTGCGGATGGAGCTCCCTAGCCCAGGATGCAGCTGCAGAGCTCTTTCCACACTTCAGGTCAGGCTGTAAAGAAAGACAAGAGCACCTGGGGAGAAAGCAGAAGCAAGCCGTGTGAACTAAGCAGGGCCCTCGTTTCCGGGGGCACCTGTGAGCACATGCATTTGAGGAGGACTCACTGGAGCCAGCTAGAGTGAGCGGCTCTAGCTGGAAAGGACCGGTGTTCTGACATCATCATTGTCAAAGATCTCTAGATGGATAGACCACACAATGAAAAGGGGCAATAAATTAAGAAGGAAGAAAATAAGCAGAAGGGAGGAGGAGAAGTTGGGGACAGGGAGTACGTGCAGGCAGATTTGCCACTAGAGGAGATTTGAGGTGACCCAGGTGTTTACACTGCTACCACTCAGGTCTGAGATGAGGCTGAGAGATGGCTCCCTGGGGAGAAGCCAAGGATGAGAGCCCAAGACTAAGGGCCAGACAAGACAGTCGCAAAGTCTGGGACACTCCGAAGCTGACCCTCTTGCTCTGTCCTCCCTAATGCTGGCAGGTGCTTGGGCATGGTTTCAGCACTGAGAGATGTCAGTGTCCCCTCCCAGAAAGGTTCGGGGAGAGAATTTTACACTGTAGCCAGAAGTGTGGGCCAAGGAAACAGCCACCTGTCTTGAGTTTCGTGAGCTTCGCCACTTAACAGAGTCACGGGACTCCCATTGGCCTCTCTTAGGAATCAACCAGTCAATCATTCACTCTGTGTTTACCAGCAACTGCTTAGCATTTTTCATTATGCTCAGAATTCATAGAGTAAAACAGAAGCATTGTCGATGCCCCGGAGGGATTTGGAGTGTGCTTGGGAGTTCCTTGTGCTCATGGAAGTTCGGATGAGCTAAATTATTTTCTATTTTAAGGGCTAGGTCAGGAAAGCAAGCGGAGAGGATTGCAGGAGGGAGAGAGAGAAAAAAAAAAAAGAGAGTGAGAGAAAATGAGAGCCATCTCTTGGCTGATCAGGAAGTCTTGGTGGGGGAAGTGGATTATGTGTGGGGCTTGAAGAGTGGATAGAGGGAGAGGAGGAGGTCAGAACAAAGATGTGTTTGGGAGGTAGCACTGATCTCAGAGGGAGCCTGGGCACGGGCAGAAACCGAGGAACTCTTCTGACACTGGAGATACACTCCCATGTCAAGGCAGCCCCAGGTGTGAATCCTGGGTCTGTCATCTAGTAGCCCAGATGGCCTGGGTAAGCTACTTAACTTCGATGTGGTTAAATTGCCTCATCTGTAAAATGAGAGCAGGGATCATGTGTATCTCAAAGGGCTACTAGCCGGGAGGAGAGGATTCCCTGTGCCAGCAAGCAAGCACCTCTAGGAATAACGGCCCCTGCTCCCTCTCCTGGACCATCAGGAAGGCTGCATTTGGGATCCAAGGGAATAAAGACTCTAAAGTCCTCTGAGTGCCCTTTACAAGTAAATACACAGATTGATCAGCAGGGGGGAAATGTGTTCTCTTCCAGCCTGTGGGGTGAGTTGTCAATGCACACCCGTCTCCGGATGTTTGACTTCCTGAATCTTCCCTGGACAATGCCATCTCTGTCCTGGCACCCCTGGCGGGCAGTCCCATGAGAGCCAGGTTCTTGTCACATGTCCTTTTCCTGGAGTGAGTCACTGGAGAAATGAGCTATAGCCATAACCTTCAGCAGTTAAGGAAGGTGAAAGTGGATTGGAATGAAGGCAAACGCAGGACAACCTGGTGCTCAATGTTCCCTTCCATCAACATTTTTGCCGAAGGCCTTAACCTTGCAACTCAAAAAGTAGGGTGGAATAATGAATGGCATAAACTGAATGACCCGCTTGTAATCCACAAACAAAGGACCTTTCAATGGCTCATGGTCTTATCTCTTCCAATCAAATCTAGTCAGTTACACACTGGAGAGAAATGGGAGATCCCAGTGATCCTTAGTCTGGTCCAAATATCAGAAAAAAACTATTTTATTACCTCCTCAGGTAAAGGAATTATGAGCAGAGAAGGGGAAGACTGAAATGACTAGTGGAAAGCCACACAGAATTTGAACTTTGAGAATTGACTACCTGTTCTCCATCTTTGGTTATGAAGCGTAAAATAATTTGATGGGAAACATAAAATAAAGATCAGCAACACACATCTCTCTGTTTAACCTTCAAGATCCATTCCCCCAGACTGGATATGACCTTTGGGAATTGAGGGTGTCTTCACCCTGTGTGGCTGAACAGAAAAATAGAGTGGGAACTGGGACCGTCTCAATCTCATCCTCTCTGGCTGGGTGAACTTGGTGTGTGACCTTGTATGACCTTGCTTCTCCTGCACGGAGGTCCTTCATTTATTTGAAAAATGAATTGTTTTTCTAGATGCTTCAAAGTTTACTTCCGAATACCTACTCCCCTCTCCAAAGCTTTAATTTTTGTGAGTACTCAGACTTTGAGCCTTAAAAAAAATAAATAAATAAAGGAGAGATGATGGCAGTCCTTGCTAAGCACCACTCCACCCCCCCCCCCCCACCGTGGGCTCCCCAATCACAAGCCCAGAAGGGGCTTCACTTTGGTGGAAGTCCTGGATCTACATTTGAGTATTCAAATGGAGCCCAAATGGCCACTTTGACTTTCCACATTCCAGGAGGCCCGGTGATCAGCTCATGAGCTGTTCAAATCCATACCTATTCCCAACTGGTTCTTTTCCATGGGGCCCCAGCGTTACTCTGCAATCCAGTTCTTCCACGGCGGCCCGTTGTATGGTGCTGAAGTGGCAGGCACAGGTGCTGGGAGCAAGCGAGCTTGGTGGATGATCACCCGCTCGAAGGAACTACTTGTAGTCTAAGCCCCAAAAGAAACATAAAGTCCTATGAAAACACTCGGGAAGACAAGACTCAGTCCAGGCTGGGTGAAGCTTCCTGGAGGAAGAAGGCTTTTTGCTGGGATGAGTGGAGTTAGGGACCTGAGACAAAGGAAAGCCTACCAAGCAGAGGATAGCGGTGTGGGGGCCTGAGGAGCATGCCCCACAGGTAAGGAGTGGCAGGGGGCCCTTTGTGACCGGAACTTCAAGTATCTAAGGGAGTTGAGCTTTGAAATGCCGGCGAAGGCCGGTTCATGTTCATGGTCTTTGGAATTCTAAGGAACTTGGACTTCTGGACAGGGGCTGGTGTTCCTGCCCTGGGGCTTATCACGGTAGGTAGGACTTGGCCCTTAGGAGAGGTGACCCATCTGCTGGAGGGCTTGAAGGAGAGCAAGAGGAGAGGCAGAAGGAACCGCAAGGAGACTGTTCCAGTGACCCCCATCAGCAATCAGCGGACACGGAGGTCTGAAGTTCAGGGCTATGGCCACAAGCAGGGAAACTTTGGAAGATTCTAGAGAGGCAACAGAAGGGGGCTCTGCCACCAATAGGAGGCAGGAAAGAGTGTCACAGAGGGGAATCCAGTCATCTTCCCATGCTGGGGCTTGTGGTCCCTGATGGGACATGAATGGGCCCAGGGAAATTGACCTACCGTTGTAGACCGTCGGTATTTTATTAAAAACCCTTGATTTCAGTTTTTATAACTATAAATAAAATAACTATAAATAAAAACTATAGTTTTTATTATTTTAATAAGTAGGTACCTGACTCCTACGCTCGTTTGGAATAAAGACATTTTCTGCCCTTCCTTTACCTAGGAAAGGTCTACATCTGGCCAGTGATTTGTAGTCAGAAGTGTCGGACTTGGAAAGAATGGTTTTCCTGCTGACTACAAAGCAACCGTGATGACGGGAACTTGAGTTGCCACCTCCAACCGTGAAGTGAAAACTACCCACTGAGAACGGAGGAACCAAAAGATGGTTGTGGAATTGCCATGTCTATCCCAGACTGCCCCCTCTGTTGTTGACATGGGAGACAAATAGATATACACTTTGTGCTACTGCTATATGTTTTCTGTCTTGTGCAATCACATCTAAACTTAGTAGACTGTTTAACAAAACTCAAAGGAGTGCAATGCCAACTCATTCACAACTTTCTGAGACTAGACAGGACTTTCTGAGACGCGGCAGGACAATTTCTTCCGAAGATTTCAGCAACCAAAAAGCCAAATTCTTCATCTAAAGATTAATAGGTGAGCATAAAGCCTTAGAGGGGGCCATATTCCTGGTTACTGGCCACTGGGTTCTATAGAAACGTTGCCAGGTGTCTTCGCTGCACAACCAAGCTCTTGCCTCTCTTGGGAGCAAAGCCCAAGCTCTCTAAGTCCTGTGTCTGTTTACACTGGAAGAGCCCTACTTTCTGTTACCTCTTTGCTAGATTCTATGCAATCTGCCTCTTGTGAATATGATCTTTCAAATCAGGTACAGTCTAATCGAAGGTACAATTTGGATCTTACAGTTAGAATCAGACTTGACTCTTGCCCTTTATGAACTTACAAAGTGGACCACTACTACTCCTATTACCTCTGCTTGCAGACAGGAAACCTGGGAGCTGAAGAGGTGAAGGAATTTGCCTATTGGCATATCATTAGCAAGCACAAGAGCTGTTACTCAAACAGTGCCCTCAACTACACGTGAGCTGATCTTAAGAAGTTTAAGAAATTTCCTTCCTCACAACTTCCCTCTTGTTAAAATGTATATCATCTCCCTGTTATCAGAATGCATCTCTTCTCTGTGAATCAATCACATACTTGGTGATTTATCTGAGAACACCCTTACTAACAGGCTGGTAATTTTTTTTCATGCTGGAGATGGAACCCAGGGCCTCACATATGCTAAGCATGCGCTTTATTGCTTTCTTTTGTTTTGTTCTGGGGATTGAACCCTGGTGTACTCAACCACTGTGCCACATCCCTAGTTTCTTTTCATATTTAGAGACAGGGTCTCACCCAGTTGCTGAGGCTGGCTTTGAACTCGTGATCCTCTTGCCTCAATCTCTCAAGCCTCTGGGATTATAGGCATGGGCCACTGTACCTGGCTGCCTCTTTTTAAGTTTGATGGGTCATTACAATAGTGTGCTGACTAATGGGCTAGAGGGCTTTGGATGTTAAGAAAAACTCTATAATCTGCAGCATTTGCCAATTTTCATGGTGTAAATACTCCTACCGTGACTAATTCCAAGCTGACAATGCAGCTTGTAAAATTCCTGAATATTTAATAATTGACTTCAGTACAGCCAGCTCCAGTGCAGCACTGGGACTGGACTTCTAGAAGCCCAGGGCTGGCCTGGGAGTTCTGGCACTGGAAAGTAGTGTCCTTCACAGTATACCTTTCAGGGGGTCCTCAGCTTCTTTCTGGTGGAGGTGTGGTCCAGGGCTCTCCAGGAGGCTGTCACAGTGGGGCAGCTAAGCTTATCCCTGAACACAGCCCTGTGGCCAGCAGGGGACAGCACTCTCCCGGTTTTAACAATCAGTGCTTCTGCAAAATGAGGGGCCTTTGTTCTGAGCCAGAGGCTGTGTCACCAAGAGAAAGGCCCTGAGGGGCAAGCTAATCAGCCTGTCCTTAGCTGACCTTTGCCTACGGGAGCCCAGTGGACAGGCTCTGGCAGTTGATAGAATGAGAATAACCTTAGCCAACAGTAGGGACAGCACAATCTCCACAAAACCCTTTGCCCATCCTAAAGGCTTATGCTCGGCCAGGCTGCCATCAGGCACCCAGCGCTCCTGTCAAGGAGAGGCCTGAGTGCCAGGAATGGCCTTTCCAGTCCTAAGCCTCCTCAGGACTTTCATTCCTACCCGCCAGTGCCCACCAGCCTCTGGTGCTGTACTAACTTTCTCTAATGTCTCTCTGGGGTGGTCAGTTCCTGCGAGGATGACCTACTGTTCCAGTTTGTCCAGGGCTGAGCTGATTTTAGTACTGAAAGTCCCATGTCCGGGGAAATCCCTGTCCCTAGCAAATAGGCTGGTTGGCCACCTCACCTCCTCATCCAGTCCGTGTCCTCTCCCTGCCTGGCACACGGGCCTGCACCTGCAGGCCTGGAGCTGGCCAAAGTGAGGTCAGGTGGATTTACAAGGGCTGGCCCAACTCTCCAGGCACGATGCGATTTCATTCCATTTCATAATCTGCACCCTTTGCTTTGTGTCACAGGGAGAGCCCACACGTGTGAGGGGGAAGCCCCTACAACCGTCTCTTCGTTCGTCCCCCTCACTTGCCCTCTTTGACCTTCCTCCCCTCCCCTGGCTCGCCCCACCTGCCTCAGCACATCCTGACACGGTCCAGGCCCTCCCAGAGTCCAGGGCCAGAGAACTCTGTGTTCCTGGGAAGGGTGGGGCCTCTGACAGAGGGAAGGCGAGGGGTGCAGGTGAGGAGGGCAGGCCGACCAGAGGATCCAGCCACTCAGGGCAATCAGACTCAGCGCCGTGGCTTCAGTGAGGGCACAAAGCTCTGTTCAGCAAAAGCACGTGTAAGAGATTCGCAAGTTCTTCTTCCCTGCTCAGGGATGTTGGGAGAAAGGGCAGCAGGTTCCGCGCCGGCTGTCCTTACCTGCTCTCTCCAACTTTATCTCGTTTTACTTTTCACTATCATCCTGGCCTTCCGCCAATCCCTGGGAATGCCAGGCACCCTCCTGCCCGGGAGTCTTTGCTCAGGCCGGTCCTCCTCCTGGTCAAGAAGAGCGAGTGGTCCGAGAAGCCACTGTGAGAGGGGAACAGGGAAGCTATGACTTGAAGGAAGAGGAGAGATCGTCCTAGATAGAATGTACAGAAGTCCTGGGTCACTTAAGTCCAGGAGAAAAATCTCCACAGCTTGGAGGGGATGGTGAGAGCTCTTACTGATGACAACCAGGGGCTCAGGAAGAGACCTAGAATGTTCCACATGGCAGGGGTCAGCTCTTCTGTCGGCCCGTTAGGAAGGAGTTAATGGATATTTGAAACAGACTCTTGGGGCTGGGGATGTAGCTCAGTGGTACAGCTTTTGCCTCAGATGCTCAGAAGCCCTGGGTTCAAGCTCCAGTACCAAGGAAAAAAAGAGAGAGAGAGAGAGAGGGGAGACTTCTTGTGGACTTTCTGTTTTAGATCTTCTTTATACGGACAACTCCTCACGTCAAACTTTATCATATTCTGTGGGTTCATATTTTCACTCCACTGATGACAAGTTAATGCGGGCAGAGCACTATTCTAGGTAAAAATTGACTATGCAGGTGAAATCCTGCTGACTCCAGTCTCCTGGCCAACATTTGGATTTTCTGAGCCTGCATTAACCCCCAAGGTGTTGACAGAGATTCTAAAGACCTGGTGAAATTTTTTTTTTTTTCTAAGAAGTACAGTTTTTCACCCTGAAGAACAAAGTCCAGAAGTTGGAACTACTTTTGGCCACCAGATAATGGTCAACGAATACTGAATTAATTGACGAAATCCCGAGTTTGTGAAATAGAGTTTGCAGAGGAAACCAAATACTGGATAGAATGTATGGCACCCTGGGTTACTTAAGTCCAGGACAAAACCGCCAAAGCTTTGATCTTTGTTGGTGTCAAGAAGGACCTTTACTCCATCTCCAGAGTTGGAAGAGGCCATAGCACCCGGCATTTCAGTAAGTTCCTGCAAGGAACCCTGGACGGTGTGAAGCACACACGGAGGAGGCGCTGGTGCCGGCTCTTCACCCACCCCTTATGGAGCCATGCAATGATTCCCACAGCAAATGAAGCACCTCGCCCACCTGGGAGCAGTCAGTCACTTTCAGGATCCTTGGGGGCAGTGAGCAAACCCTTAGGTTTGCATAGCATCTCTTCTACAACTGCATGTTTTCCAGGTTAGTTCTGGCCACACCCCCTGATTCTCCTGGGAGAAGGAATTACCAAGCTGTTGGGTAAAGTCCCAGGATCTGGGGCCTCAGGGCAGTGACAAGGATGTTGGGTGGTGGCCTCTCTGGGTTTCCATCTATTTGACTAGAAATATAAACCTTTCAGATTGCCCCTGGCAAAGGGTCAAAGGGTAGGTATGCTTGCAAGAAAGGGAGATGAAGAGAAAGGCTGTAAGAACCTCTGTCCTTATTCTTGGGAGGGGATGAAGGACTTTAATTCTGCTCCTTCCTTTCTAGGTGGCTGAGGAGCCTCCCTGAACTACCTCACCTCCAGCTCCAGCTCCAACTCCACCCAGCCAGCCCTTTTCACCTCTCCCAACACCTGCTTCTCAGTAAGAAACCCCACCCCACCCAGAACATGGAGTTCTTTCCAGTCTGGGAGACGCACCTTGGGGCGAGGGAGGGCTGTCACATTTGGAAAAGAGGAGGAGGAAGAAGATGACTATTTTATTGTTCCGCTCCTGTGCTCTGACTCCCACCTTTGTCAAACAGCTGATGGAGCAGCTTTTGAAAATGGTGTAAAATGAAACCTTGCTGCCCTGATTTGGTCAGCCTTTGTGAACTGCCCCCTGCAACTTGACCCCTCTCCTTCAACAACACCACACATTGGCGGGAGGTGGTGGTGGTGGTGGCCGGCACTATGCTCGGCTCAGGGGCTGGAGTTTATGCTTCACTGAGGGCGACAGGGATGCTTTAGATGATAGTGAGTGGTGGAAACAGTCTCGCTCCCTTCTGAGAATTGGAAACAACATCCTATTTAAAACAATGGTTTGGGGAGTTTACCTGCTTTCCTAAAGAGGTCCCACCTGCCTGTCCTCTTGAGGCCTCCTGGGGTGCACAAGGAGGAGAGTGGAGAGGGTTCCATTTCTGTGGACCAAGAAATCCCATATCACACTCCCTGTCCATCGGGATCCCCAAGATGACATCAGTGGGCAGGATGGCAGGAGAGCTTGCCCTGTAGGACATTTTTCCTCAAGGAGACATAGCCTGTGGCTCCACAAAGGCTTCTGGGAGGTGAGTGGAGGACAGGATATGCTGGTGAGCCCAGGGGACGGTCACTCCTGTTGTGGCTACATTGGAGTTGAGCAATGGTCTTAATGTAGACAGACAACTGAAGAGTTCCTTAGTTAATTTTTCATGAAAGGGTATAACTGGAAATTTACATCCAAGTCATTGATTACCAGTGAACAATGAAAAGGAACAAAGGGTTGATATTTGCAACAATTTGTGTGGATCTGAAGGTGACCATGCTGAATGAAAAGAGCCAGTCTCGAAAGATGGCATGCTACATATTATAGGATTCCATTTTTGTTTGTTTTCTACATTAAATTCTATGAAATAATGTCTCTTTGCAAAACAATCTGTGAATGAAACAAACTTGATGTTCAAAGTCAGAAAGTATAAGGAGAGCTGCTACAAAACCCACCAGTCACCAAACTGAATACTCTTACTGGTTTTATATCACAAAATTAAGTTAAGCTCTAATCTGATCCCAGTGTCGAAGAATTCACCTGATATGATATGCCCCCACCTGATAGGCTTCCTTTGCAGGATTTCATTCTCTTGGTTGTTTTTTGTTTGTTTGTTTGTTTGTTTTTGGTATGGGGGATTGAACCCAGGGGTACTCTGCCACTAAGCCACATCCTCAGCCCTTTTTTTTTTTTTTTTTTCATTTTTTATTTTAAGACACCTTCTCACTAAGTTGCTGAGGCTGCTCTCCAATTCATGATCCTCCTGCCTCAGGCTCCTGAGCCACTGAGATTAGAGACATGGGCCACTACACCCAGCTCTGTTGCATTCTTGAAATGCAGAGATTCTGGAGATGCAGAACCCCATTAGTGACAGGAATTAGGGATTGTGAGGAAAGACTGGGTGAGGCCACGGAAGACCAGTACTAGGAAACCCTGTGGTGATGAAGCAATTAGGGATCTTGAATGTGGTTATGCACTGCTGCATAGGTGATAAAATTGTATAAAGCCACACACACACACACACACACACACACACACACACACAGAGTACCTGTAAAACTGGTAGCCCAAATTAGCTTTGAATTGTACCAATATCAATTTCCTGGTTTGGATAGTGCACTATCATTATACAAGGTGGCAGGGTGAAGAGTGTGTAGGGACTTCCTTGTACCATTTTTATGGTGGCAAAATACATGTAACATAAATGTTACCGTTTTAATTATTTTTTACATACACAGTTTGGTGGAGCTAAAACTTGGACCTTAAGAATTCCATAGAAGCCATGTGTTGAAGGCTTGGAGTGCTATTGGGAGGTGGTGGAACATTTAGGAATTTAGGTGACTAAGGGTGTGCCCTTGAAGGGGACATGGGGATTTGGGTCCCTGCCTGTTTCTGTCTTTGATTCCTGGCCGCCTTGAGTTTATCTGTTTCCTTCACCATGTGCTCCTTACCACAGGTCCAAAAGCAATGGAACCAGTGATCATGGACTAAGACCTCTGAAGTCTGGGAGCCCAAATAAGACTTTCTGCCTTATAAGTTGATTCTTTCTAGTATTTTGTCACAGTAATGGCAAGCTGACTAACAGGTGGGATTAATTACTTTACATTATGGTACAACAGACTCGACCTTCCACCTCTAGAACTTTTTACCATCCCAGACTGAAAATCCATACCCATTAAACAACTCCCTAGTCTCCCTCCCCCAACCCCTGAAAACCACCATTCTACTTTCCATTTCTTTGAATTTGACTATTCTAGATATCTCATATAAATGACATCATACAATATTCGTTGATTTATGACTGGATTGTCTCCCTTAGCTGAATGTCTGAGGGGTTCATCCATCACAATTTCCTTCCTTTTTAAGACTGAACAACATCCTGTAGTATGTATGCACCATATTCTGTTTGTCCACTCATTTATTGGTGGCAATTTTAGTTTCCACCTTTTAGATGCTGTTATCCTCTCAGATTTTTTTTTGCAGTTTGATTTGTACAATTGTAATTATCTCAAAATGAAATGATTAAAAATATAACTAAAAGTAAGATTTATCAACAGACTTTTTCCTTTGCTGACCATGTAGACCAGTCTTCATGGTTTGTCATTGTTCCATTTCCCATCCAGAGATAAGTTAACCTTTGGAAGGCCATGCAGAACCTGATTTTCCCCTTCTGCATTTGAGAATCCACATGTGTAACAATCCACAGGAGAGTAGAGGGGCTTTAGTAAAGTCTGATTACGCTGGCCTGTCACCTTGTTTGGATTAGACCAAGAAAGAAATCCAGACCCTGTTGAAAGTGACAAGAGATTTCCATAGTCGATGATGTTTACGTTGAGCCAGTTTCTGATTATAAAGAAAATGAGAACTTCTAATACAACCGAGAGAAATAATTAGCTGCAGGGCGGAGCCTTGGTTTTGAAGGATTCCTTTGCACTGCAAATGTCTTTCCCCTAGGCATTTTGACCGGGCATCCCTTGGACCATCCGTGGAATGGTCTCACGACCCTGGAGCGCATTCTCGCACAGCACAGACAGACTTCACGTAGGCCACCTACACTGCCTGGAGTCGGCAAGGGGACCTCCTCCCAGAAGCTACTTCGGGGTGGGCCTGTAGGTGGCCGGGAGGGTCAGGTCTCATAAGACAGAGCAGAGGCTCAGCAGAGCGGAAGCGTGCTGTGGCTGACGCCATTGTCACCTTCCCAGACTTGTTTCGGAAAGGCGTCACGTGGCAGAGGTGGTGCTAACAGAGGTGACACAGTCCCAGCTGCGGAAACACCATCAGATGAACACAAGGTTTTTTTTGTTTTTGTTCTTTTACGGAGGTCTAGGGACTCGGTGAACTTCCTAATGCCGGAGGCAAAAAGGTCTTTTTGTGCATTTTATTCTGGGGGAAAAAAACACATTTCCTCAAATATGTCAGGTCCATGACTCCCCAGTATCCAGAAACCTCTGTTACTAACTGGCTCCCGGGAGACCGCTCCTCAGCAACTGACTAAACCACGTTCCCACCAAGGTGACCTTGGGCAGGAGACACCCCCACTGCCCTCGGGACTGTTTGAGGCAGCCCCGTTGGGGCGAGGGTGGCCACCCTCCCCACCTCTCTGCCCTTCCCTTGTCCTTTCCCCTTTTCCTTCTTCGGCTTGGCTTTCTCTCTCTCCTTCCCTTCTTCTCCTTCCCCCTCTGCTCACACATCACTCTCCTGCTTTCCTTTCCTGGGATAACGACTTGACATGTCCATCATCACAACAACAGCCTCAAGTCCCACTGTGCTTCATTCATCCAGAGGAAAAGTCCAGTCAGCTGGAGATTCCGCGGGGACCCTCAGGCACCCTCCTTGGGGGCTAGGACAGTGGCACTCTCTCCATTTCCATGAGTAACAAATAGGAGGCGTTTGTGGTGGCCACCCTGAGAACGGGTGGTGGATGGACCTGGGGCGGGGGCAGGGGACGGTGGGTGGGCTCCCCTCTCCGAAGGCGGCCCCCATGGCAGGCCCAGGAGACCTTGGGCTGTTCAAGAACTCTGATGGAGGATTCTGAGTTGCAAAATCCCATTAGGGTTGCCAAACCAGAACAGTGTGACTTTAATAAGGTTAAAGTTTGGCATTTTTACAGCTGTTATTATGATAAGGCTTTCCGTCACATGAGGTGGAAACAACCAGAGAGGGTCTGTCCGAACTTAGCTGGTTGGACTTGGAGGTGTGGTTAGGCCTGGCCTCTTGCCAGCGCCCAAGGCGGTCCCCTGTGTTATAGCCCAACTTTCCAGATACAGCTCTGTTCTGCACGTGGACAGCGCCTGTTTCCCCGTCTGTGGCCTCTGGGACTGATAGGAGAAATGAATCCGGGCAGCTATTTTCAGGCAGGAAGAGCCCTTGGGACAAGCTGACTTAGAAGCAAATGCCCCGTTCCCTGGCCAAAGTCGTCACCCTGACCTTGGTCTGCTCTCATGCCACAGTGACAGGGGGGGATCTTTCCTTTCCCAAAGGGCGGCTGACGTGGGATGTTTTCATTACTATTCTCCAGCCGAGAAGACTCCATTGTCCGTATGGATCTTTCCATCCTTCAAATGTCCTCTCCTCCGGGAAACCTCCCCTAGCCTTGCCCTCCCGTCCTACATCAGGGAAGATTTATCTGCTGCTGCCTCTCTCTTAGAGAGCTTAGGCCGTGTTTCTAAAACAGTTTTGATTCAGTGTAATGAGCCCCTTGAGAAACCGGCTTCAACCCAGGCAGCACCTTGTTTTTCTTTGAATAATCAGCACATAGTACAGTGCCTGGTACGTAGTAGGGAGTGGAATAACAATGAGTTAGCAGGAAAGTGATCCCTTCTGCTAAGAAGACCAGCTCATGTGCCAAATCCCCCGTACATGGATCATTTTTGCTCAGGAGAAAGAAATATTTTTAAGAAATATGTTTTAAGAAATATGATTTCTAAAGGTTGCCAGCGTCTTGAAGGTGAAATTGGTATCAGTTCATGTATCTATAGCATATACCCTCATGGGTCCATTAATGTGAGGTCGACTCATTTAGAAAGTTCTTTACTGAAATCGGACAATTCGAATTAACAACACCATTACGTGATACCCTGTTGTCAAAGTCAGCATTAAGCCCTTGAGAAATGCAGAGATCAGAGTTTCCTCTCGGCCCAGAGCAATCGAGTAAAGGCCAGCTCAGGTGTCAAGGACACACAAAGTCCTTGCTTTCATGCTGGCTGGAGGTTGCCATGTGGGGGTGCAGAGATACAGGCAGAGCGTGTCTCCTCAGGAGGCATGTGGTCGGCCCAGGGAGCTGAGCCTTCCCTGATGTAAGCCACCAGACCACCGCTCAGTATTTTCTCGGTGTACAGAGACCCCTTTGACTGCAGCTTCAGCAACATGGTGGTCAGGGGGCCAGGGAGAGGGATCCAGAGCCGTGAAGGAAAATCACCACCGGGAGAAAGATTTTTGCCCTTTCCTAATGCCTGGGTCTGATGGACTCCCAAGGTCACTTTGTTTTTTGACATAGAGCTGGAGTTTTTCTCGCAGGCCTGAGACTGATATGAAGCATGGAGCTGGCTGTGGAGTGGAGGCTGACTCTCTAGGCAGGTCCTGGGACCCCTCCACCTGTAGGGATCCTTAGATGAGGGCCTGGCCCCCCAGGCCACTTTGGACCACAATAGACCCTGCTTCTGATGTGCCCTTGGCTCACGACCAGGCCAGTATCACACAGGACTCCCTGGGAGGCAGGAACACGGGTGGAGGATGTTCCCAGGTGGGCAAGCTAATTATGGGTAAGAATCACTCCACTGCATCTCACGTGCTCCCGTGGTGTTCAGTTCCAGTGTGAGCTCTGCAGTATGGTGGTCAGAAAGCAGGTGGTGTGAAGGATACTGTGACCTCTGGGACTGACCTTCCCATGGTGCTGGGATTGGCCTTTCCCAGTCCTCAGGATTGAGAGGCGAGCTGAGCCACCAGTGGGGAAGGGTTGTGGAATGTCCCCTGTGCTTGACAATGGCAAAGATGAAGGGGACATTAGGAAGAGTCCAGGGAGAAACCCAGAGGGAGATCAGGCTGATATGACTACCAAAGGAGCTTCCTCTGTCCTACGCACCCTCCCCGCCAGGGGTAGGAGGCCTCCTTGGAAATGGCGCTCCTGGCCCCCATGTTTCCCTGGGCTAGCCTTGAGAAGCATTCTCCTTTGCCCCTGGCCACTCCTTACTCGGGAAATGAGGAGCGTGAGTCACATCTGCGGGAAAGGCAGCACAGTTAGGTGAGCCTAATTCAAATGCCAGGCTGACGGTCGCAAATAGCATACCACCCTATGAATAGCTTCCCCAGCTGTTCCTCGGGAGGCTGAGCTGCGTTCTTATCCAAAGTACATTTGCACCGGTCTTATTTACAGCTGCATCAGGAACCACAGTCTGCCTACCTTTGGCCCCTCAAGGCCAGCTCCGCGTTCTTTGTTCCCTGAAGTCTCACCAAAGTGAAATATTAACTGGTGGTGGGACAGAAGGGCCTGGGAGCCTCTGAAGGCAGGGCTGATGAAGAAGGATACCTGGAGGGTGTGTTGTTCACCAGGCCGGGAATTTTCCATTCCTCTGAGGCTCACATGATCAGGGCAGCGTACCCTTCAAGTCACAAAGCTAAGATGGCTCCCGGGGTGGCATGTGCTAAATAACTGGACGGTGACCGCAGCTGTTAATAGCACCATCGTCACTGAGGTTAATAATCTCCATGATGTGGTGTGGTGGAAATGATCAGGCCCGTGTGCCAGGAGACCAAGGGGCCTGGCTATGGCTCTGCTTCTGTGGCAGCCTGAGGGACCTTGGAGAAGCCACTAGATGTCTCCTGTTATCAATTTCCTCAGCTGAAAAATGAGGGACTGAATGAAAATGCAAAACCTTTCTGCTTTAGATGCCGAGACGGATGAGCTCATCCGTGGCTGGTTGCAGGAGATTTTTTTTTTTTCTCTTGATTACCTAACAGAAATTGCTAGGATCTGCCCTCCACTACCTTCGCATCTTTCTTCCCCTTCTTTCCACCTGCCTTGCTATTTCTTGGCCTCATTGCCCTTATCTTACTTCCTTTCTCTTAGGGCTCAGGACCTCTAAGCTAGATTGCAAGTCGATCACATGTCCTTTGAATAAAGAGGACTCACCTTTGCCACTCTCTAGCACTGCCACTTCTTAGCTATGTGATCCAAGCCACATTGTTTGGTTTTTCTGGGGATCAGTGCCCTCATCTATAAAATCGGTTAGGGCTTTCATACCATTTACACACAGTGCCGCCCTCATACACCAAGGCTCTGCAAACAGAAGCCAGTGTGTTCATAACTTGAAAGTGAGTGCACGTGAAGGACTCATCCCTCTTTCCAAAGAGTTCCTTAAGTCTCTGTTTCTGTTAATGGGGAAGTTCTTCCCCTAATTGTAGCACAGGGCTTGATGTCACCTTGAATTTTCCTTACCCTTGTTTCCTTCAATAAATGTCCTCCAAACCCTTCCCTGTAGATTCTCTGGGGTGTGATGGTCACGGGCAGAAGGCACACACACACAAAAGCCCCACTTTTTGCTGAGATAGGGTATCTTTGGGGATCACGGGAAATTTTACTTATTCAGGCCCTTTGCTGAGAGACATTAATTTGAATCATGGTTAATTGACCAGGATTCCCTGAAATTGGATGCAGACCTCATTGACTGGAGTTAAAGGGACAGACTGCAGTTTCTTGCTGTTTGACTTCCTTCACTATTCAGAATCTGCCCTGGGGTAGACTCCTGGAGGCACCACAGGTTGTGCCTTTCAGAGTACCAATGGTGGAGGGAGGTAGGCACCCCAGATAGACCTTATAACACTTTGGGAAAACAAACAATTGCTTCCTTCACAGAATGCAGCTCGATGGGCACTTAGCTCCGTGAAATATGAGCTGAGTTTCAGAACCCACTTGTTCCTGGCCAGGCCACCTCAAGTGACACTCGGATTCATTCTAGACCCTGGTCCTCTTTTATTCTCTTCCAACTTCCATGAGAGCAGGGTCCAGGTCTCTTCCATCATTGAAGCCCAGGGCCTAGCAAAGGGCCTAGATACTCACTCTAGATACTCACTCTAGATGATACTCACTCTAGATGATACTCACTCTAGATACTCACTCTAGATACTCACTCTAGATACTCACTCTAGATACTCTTTGAATATTGAATGGATGTAGAAATGGATGAAAGTTGCTTTCCAGCTAGAGATGCCTGGTGTTCAAGAGCTCCAATGCCCAGAGAGTTGGGTAGTTAAGAACATGTGCTTTGGAATTAGGAAAAACTTGAGTTTAGATTCTGCCCCTCCCCCCGATAGGTACATGATCCCTATGTCACACTTTCTCCTTCTTTAAAATATGGGTGTCATAAACACCAACACCCCAGTGTTATGGTAAGGAGTCCCTGAGATGGTCTAGGGAAAGCATGCAGCCTGTTGTTTGACTGAAGGTTATATCATAAGCAATGCCTCCTGGGGAGCATGGAGGTTGGCCTTCCCCAGCGCCTCCCACATCTAAATCATGAAACCTTTCCAGCCATTCTCAATGGGGATCTCAGAGATGCATTGAGGAGGCTGTGGTTGAAATGATTTGCTCTCTCCTGGCACCTATCCATACACACTTACTTGGGCCTCAAAACCCATTAGGCACTCTAGTATTCAGGACTTCATGCATTTCCCAGAAAAGCCCAGCTCCTGTTGGTGAGATTACAAACACCTCCCACAATTTACTGCTTCCCATCATCGAGCCCCTAGCTGCTCTGTGCTCAGGTCTTGGAGATCTGCCATGGTCACTTAGCTGATCTCATGCTATCGGCAAAGGCAAGGGAAATAAATGATGGCCTCACCACAGGACTTTGTCCTCCATAGCTCAGGGACCACAGTCTGACATACTGAAGGGAAAAATTAATGTCCCAGCTTCTGAAGATGTCCAGCTGGGAAATGCAATCCATGCACACGCTCACGGGTGCTGTGTCTGTTTTTAAAGCTCGCAGCAGCCGTCCATCAGAGGGAGTGCGTGGATAAGGCTCATCCATAGCAGGATTGCGAGTGGGAATTAGGGTTAGGCTTTGGAAGAAGCTGGAGAAGAATTGCTGAGTAAATTCAGACCAGAGAGGGGGAAACTGGGTGAGGATTTTTCTGAGTTGTTTCCTGTGTCCTTGGGAACTTAAATACTCAAAATGAATGTTATTGTAGATGTTCCTTGAAGCATATGTTGAACATTTCATAAGTCAAAAAGACACAGAATGCATCTAGCCTGCCCAACATCCTAGCTTAGCCACACAGTGCACTGTGGAGGAGCAGTGGTATCCATGTGGCTGTGTCCAGCACTGCAAAGAGTCTGGTAGTATGTAGCACCAACCCCAGAAATGAGGGAAATTCAGAATTCAGAGGACACTTTCTACTGAATGCATATCACTTGCCCATGGTTGTAAAGTTGAAAAATTGTAAATCAACCCATCATAAACTGGGGGCCATCTCTATTTTTAAAAAAATGAATGCAAAAAAATGCTTAAAAATTTAAATAAAGATAGAATCTGATTGGCACTTGTTTGACCTGGCCACAATCAATTCACCCTGATTCTAACCCTGTGCGTGTGTTGTTTTTAACCTCAGCAACTAAGCAGGTTTTATTTTATTTTATTTTATTTTATTTGTATTGGGGATTGAACACAGGCACTGAACCACTGAGCCAGATTCTCAGCCCTTTCATTTTTTATTTTGAGACAGGGTCTCACTAAGTTGCTTAGGGCCTCGCTAAGTTGCTGCGGCTGGCTGTGAACTTGTGATATGAGAAACTTTTGGATGGAAACTTTCCTTCTTGACCTGTACTTCTAAGGAACCCTACCCATGGTCACTCCCAAGGATTTCCATTTCGCTGTGGTAGGGTGGGGTAACACCCTTCATGATGCCAAGCGAGACGTCCTCTGTTGGAGAAAACTAAGCATACACAGCGTAGACACATACTTACCCCTGGAGAAGCAGTTGTACCACCCTGGGGACTTGTGTGGTGGGCGAAGGAGGCATGCTGTACATTTTGAAGGGGGTGCTACATGATTTTACATATTGAAATGCTGGCTTGTGCTTAATTGTTTGCAAACAGTCTCATTTGCATATACTCAGCTCCTCACCTCCTTATCGACCAGATATTGAAGTCTGGGGCATTCATTTATTTGTGCATTTGGCAAACATTTATCCAATTCTTATTATGTGGCAGCCGCTTGGTGCAGAGAAAACAGAGGTAAATTAAACAGGCCCTGAGCTGGACGTGTTCCAAGTCTGAGGAGGGAGATGTCTGAGGGACAGAGTGGCTAAGGATGACAATAGAGGATTTTCACAGGATGTTACAATACACGGAGGGTGGAATATCTAACATACTCCCAACACAGCGAGGGCTAGGGATGATAGGTAGGCACTAGAATCTAGCTGAGAGAGGAAGGCAGGAAAGTGTTTCATACAGAGGCAATTCTGTGTTTTAAGCAATGACTCCCTAGGACCCTTGGGGTGCCATGGGGTAATAGGAGACAGGCCTTCAGCATACTCCCGATTGGCTACTCCAAAAAAACCCCACAGTTCTTTAAACACAGTGGGCCTGTGTGCACATACAGCTTCCTGGCAAGGGCCCCTCAGTCTGACTGGTTGGATGCCCCTTGTAGGTACGAGTCTAATAGCCTGCCTTTCTGTCCTGCAGAATTTACCACTTGCTCAGCCGCAGGGCCCTGCACAGAGTGTGGTTCACAGTAAGTGCTCAATAAAATATTTATTCTGTGAATGAATAAATAAACAAATGGAGGTAAGAGCAACAAGGCCAAGACTTAAAGCCACTCAGCACCTAGATTTGCTTCTACTCATTTTCTATTCTTTTAATATTATCTAATGTGTAGATTTGGGATATAACCGGTATCCAATAAATATTTTTTAAATTTTGTTTTTAATCCGCCCATAATAATTATACATACTTATGAGGTGCAGTGTGGCAATTTGACATATGTATATAATGTGTAATGATCAGATCTGGATAATGAGCGTTTCCAACTCAAAGGATTTGTCATTTCTGGGTGTTCGGAAATTTCCAAACTCCTCTCTTCTTGTTTTTTATAAGATGTATAATAAGTTGTGGAGAACTATAGTCACTTTGCTGTGCTGTAGAGTGGTAGAACTTATTCCTCCTATCTGACGGTATTTTGGTACCGTTTTTCCACCTCCCTCTGCCCCCTCCCCTCTCTTCCTTCCTAGTTTCTAGTGGTTACGATTCTATACTCTTCTTTTACAGGATCCACATGATATTTGTTGTTCGGTGTCTGGCTTATTTCATTTAATGTAGTATCCTCTCCTTCTACGCATTTTGCTGCAAATGACAGGATTTCAACAAATCAAAGCTATAGATATCATATAACAAATCAAAGCTATAGATATCATGCAACTCCAGCCAGAATGACTATTATCAACAAAGTAAAATAATAACATTGCCGTCAAGGATGCAGAGAGAGAGAGAACTATTAAGCACTATTGGTGGTAATGTAAATTAGTACAACCATGAATGGAGAACAGTATGGAGTTCTTCAGAAGACTAGAAATAGAGCTGCCAGGTGATCCAGCTGTCCCACGACTGGGCAAATACCCAAAGGAAATGAATGCTTATTGGAGCCACATTCACAATAGCCAAGATAAAGGGCTGGACTTAGGCTGGGGATATAGCTCAGTTGGAAGTGTGCTTGCCTTGCATGCACAAGGTCCTGGGTTCAATTCCTAGCACCACCAAAAAAAAAGTGGGGGGCGCTGGGACAGGAGCTCTGTAGCAGAGCGCTTGCCTAGCATGTAAAAGGCAATGAGTTTGGTCCTCAGCACCACAGATAAATAAATATATAAAACAAAGGTTCATTCACAAGAGCCAAGATAAGGGCTCAGCTACTGTGTCCATCGACCTACGAGTGGATAAAGAAAATATGGGCTATATACAGGATGGAATATTATTTACCCATAAAAACACTTATAATTCCTCAATTGACTGAGAAAACTATACTCGGCCTTATCTAAGGGTTAGCTACTCCCCTTTTTACCTCTCTTGCCAACAAGTTCCCTACGATAAATCTTTACTCATGGGAAGAATCTTATGAGATCAATAGTTGGGTTCTTCACAATGCTATAGATTGCCACTGTCTTTCATGTTTATCTTTCCAATTACAACTTATAGAACAAAGAGCTCTGTTATATGCATGTGGACAGAATCAATGAGATAATTATAGAGCAGGTGAAAAAACCCAACTTGGATGTTTCCTTCTCATTCCAAACAGCTATGTCAAGGAATGGATACATTCATGGAGCAAATGTTTTAATTGTAAATCTGCGAGATATTCAAACACTATACATTGAATAGTCAAAGCGGCTGGAACAGTATGACCATAAGGCAGAGGTGTGGCAACACAGGTCACAGGTTCCAGAACAATTATCTTAAGTCCTGTGACATCCACTTACTTTTTAAAGTGTTGGGAACAGATACTACACTTGGAAAAAAGGCTGAGAAGTTATCCATTTACTTTTCATAAATCCTTGGGCAAGTTCCATGTTCTCTGTGCCTTTCTTCAATGGGCATGGTGATACCTGGCCTACTTACCTCACCGAGCTATTATGAAGACCAAATGACATTGTGGAGAGGCAGGTATTTAGTGAACCACAAAGTGCTGTAAAAATGCAAAGAAGTAGTATGATTGTTGTTAACTGGGTAACACGTTTATTAAAAAGAGATACAACGAGCAGCCATAGAGGGTGTGAAACTGCTAGATTTCTAGGTGCATAGGGGTGGCAGAGAAAGTGGCCCTTTGCAATCCTTGCTCCACCACCAACCTAGAAGTTGAAGACTGAAGAGCTGGGGAAAGAGTACAACCTTTTGGGAGCTGAACAGGTCTCTCCTTCTCTGCTAGGTCTGTGTAACCATCTGCTGTAGTGAATCAAGACAATGCATGTGACCAAAGGCACTGGGATCACTTGAAACGCTGATCAAGGTCATTCTGATACCATCTTAGGAAGATGAGCCAGAATGTGGTTGTAGATTAGGAAGCAGAAACCCACCAGCTCCTGTGGTGCTATCCCAGGCCAGCTGTGGTGTGACAGTGTACCTACAAAAGTGTCATTTAGGGACACCAGGTCAAGATGACCTGGAGGTCACAAGTGGAGGTGGGGATTGTTAAAATGCACATTCCTGGACCCCTACCTTTGACCCATGAGTCAGAGCCTCAGGTGATGAGGGCTGGGTATCTGAACTGGTAATTCATGTCCCGGGTTCCAGAACAATTACCTTTTAGAGCCTGTTTTGTAAGGATCCATTTAGGAGCATCTCTTCCTATTAAGGCTAGAAGGATTTTGGAAAGATTTCAGAAGAGTAAATAAGTGATTTAGGGAAACTAGGACTTGTTTATAAGGAAAAATTAAATATGTATAGGATTGACTGCATGAAGTCATGACTAGAGTTTATAAATATTTGAAAGGAACAAACTCAAGAGGTACACTCTAGATTATTCAGGTACCAGACGGCACAAGTAGGAGTAATGGAATAATAATAAGCCAAAGGAACTTGGGCCAGATAGCAAGGAAAACATCCTGATGGTGTGTGGAAAAAAAAAAAAAAAGTTATAGAATCATTTCACATGGTCAAGTCAACCAAAATATCAGCCCATTCAGTGGAAAAAAACCAGTTGGGCAGCATCTGAAAAAAAACAACAACTAATTGAGTGGTTAAACTCCCTCTCTCTCTCTCTCTCTCTCTCTCTCTCTCTGTCTGTCTCTCTCTCCCTCTGTCTCTCTCTTGTTTTGATGTCTGAAGCTTTGTTATCCTAAGTCATAAGAATCAAAAGGATTCTTAATAAATACAACTGTGGCTCATGAAAAATGTTCAGGGCAGGAAGTGCCTGCTAGAGAAGCAGAAAGCTGGCATAAGCTACCTTGGACATCCTGATCTTGCTGTGGACCCCCTCCTGGGAACAGCGTGAGTACCGAAAACACTGACATTTCTTCAGAGTAAGCTGCGTGCCAGGCGCTGTCTCGCTGAATCCAGACTTGCAGGTGTCATGATTCCCATTTCACAGATGAGCAAAGTCAGGCTCAAAGAGCACACATTACAAGAAGATGACAAGCTTGGAATTGGAATGGTCATCCATGTGACTTCTTCTCCTGGAGCGATTATTGGGGTACAAAGAACAGTGGTCATCGGTGGTATTTTTTTTCTGTACCCCAAGATTGCCAAGGTGAGTTGACCCATAATGACATGTACAGATGAGCAGACTCTCTCCAAGCAACCTTGACCCTGGGAAATTTTGTGAGATATGACTTTTTTTTTTTTTTTTTTTAAATCTCAGATTCTACCATTGTCCCCCAAACTTGACGTTTTCAAGTGCTGTCCAGTCCACCTTAATGGGGGAAATAGTGGAGGGAGATGCTATTTGGGCTGTCTTTCAGGCTGAGAAGAGGTCTCAAAACTAAAAGCAATAATG
The DNA here is from genome assembly GCF_048772815.1 of Callospermophilus lateralis. Lineage (NCBI taxonomy): Eukaryota > Metazoa > Chordata > Mammalia > Rodentia > Sciuridae > Callospermophilus > Callospermophilus lateralis. The sequence goes on from NC_135311.1 coordinate 20,161,397, forward strand.
ACGGCAATAGGTCCCTTCCCTTTGTCACCCCTCCTTTGACCTCCTCTTCCTCTTCAGCCTCCCCACAACCCCATCCCCAATCAACGGAAACACCGCTACCATCGTCACAGCCACTGTCACCACCACCACCACCATCAGCACCACTGTCACCTCCATGATTGTCACCTCTTTATGGAGGACGCACGCACTCTGTGTGGCTCACGAACGTCACTCACCACCACTCCCGTCCCAAGGACGCAGCCAGTGCTCTGTGCTAGATGGTTCTCCTTTTATGTCAGCCACACTTTGGGGAACATGACCTAGACAACAGATCATGCCCACAGAAAAACAAAACAGATCCAGGTTCCTCCCCGTCCCTTCACCAAGGAACACGCATGTGCCAAGCAAGTGAAGGCCTCAGTGCCTTCGGAATGCGAGAGATGGAAGGGGAGATGAGCTTTCTCCTGGCACCCTTGGGGCAGCCCCTGGAGCTTCTGGTAAACCCAGACAGGGTGCCCGCTTGTGTCTCTTCACAGAGGGCCCGAGTGGGAGCTGAGACCAGAATCTGCCTCGCGCAAAAATACTTGGCGGAGAATATCATTCTGCAGGGAGGGCCTGAGCCCCAGGAAATCTCGGACTGAACCAGCTGGTGAACACAGGGAAAGCCTGGGAGCAAGCCAGAAGGTTTGGTTCTGGAAGCTGAAAAGTGACTTGGGCAATAACTGTCCTCCTCAGCTCCCTGACTGCACCATGCTGGCGAGGTCTGGAAAGGTCCTCGGGGCCTCTGGGCTTGGAACCAGCTCTGTTTAGGTAAGTGCTCTGTGCAAATTAGCCCCCAGGGGCTACGGGCATGTAAACAGCTCTCCAGCTGACACTCAGACACAAACCCCGGGATTAAGATGACTGATTGTGGATCTCTGAGTCCAGAGAGGGGCTGAGAGTGGCCTTGGGTCTGGGGAAGGTTAATGTGAGTGTTTGCTGGCTCACTAGTGGGACCTGAGGACAAGCCATGTGACAGAGGGGAGGTCAGAGGAGAGCGAGTGTGAAGCCAGCTTTGGCTCGACTTGGAAAGGAATTGTTGCATCAGTGTGAGGACTGGGATCGCTCCAGCGCAGACAAGTTTTGCTGATTAAAAAGAAAAAGTGAAAGAGAAAGAGATTTTAGAAACACAGAGAAGGAAAAGGACAAGGTTCAGGAGCCCCAAAAGTGGCTGGTGGCGATTGCATAACGTCATCAATATATTTAGCCCCATGAAACTATGCATATCAAGATGGCTAGGATGGCAATTTTGTCCTATGAGTTTTCTCACAGTACAAAAAAACTGGGGAAAAAAATAGGGTCTCAGTAAGACCCCCAAATACTAGGACGATTTTATCAATTAAAAATACAAAAGAACTCGAAGGTAGAGTCTTACAGGGAACACAAAACTGAAAAGGCTTGGCCAGACTGAGGCCACGTCTTCCCATTTTGACACTTTAGACAACCCAATCAAGTCAGTGGCAGAAGGCATTTTAAGTATAATTGATGAGTGTTTCTCTGTTCTGAGGATCACTGAGACTTTATATCTTCAATTCTCAGGATGGTTGACATGTCACGTCAAGGGTGCAGGACACTGACTCTTTGGTCTTTCCTCCAATCTCTCTGATGTCTTCAATCCTGCAAGAAATAACAGTAATGTTCTCCCCACATCATGGCTCCCTTCAGAGGAGGGCTTCTGCCTTCCAGGGTGGGATGTCAACCAGTATCCTTTGTGTTGCTATTAAAAAGTGGTATTAGCTGGGCACAGCGGCACATGCCTATAACCCCAGTGACTTGGCAGGAGGATCACAAGTTCAAGGCCAGCCTCAGAAACTTAGCAAGACTCTGTCTTACAATAAAAAAAAAAAAAAATGAAAAGGGCTGGGGATGTGGCTCAGTGGTAAAGCACTTCTGGGTTCAATCCCTGGTACCTAAAAATAAAAACAAAAGAGCTGGGGAGGTAGCTCAGGGGTAGAGGACTCCCAGATTCAATCCCTAGTAAAGACCAAAAAAAAAAAAAAAATCATTAATTTTTATTTTAGGCCATTTCATTGCTCTAACTGAATAGCCCAAACTGTGTAATTTATAAAGAATAGCAGTTTATTTGGCTCGTGGTTCTGTTGGCTGGGCAGTCCAAGAGTAGGCACTGTCGTATGTTTGACATCTAGTGGGGTCTTCTTTCTGCATCCTGCCATGGGAGAGGCATCACATGGCCAGAAGGGCAGGCATGCAGGCGTGGGTGTCTTCTCCTCCTGTACAGCCATTAGTGCCCTCCTGGGAGCCCCGTCCTGGGACCTCCTCTAATCCTCATGACTTCCCACAGACTCCACTTCCAAACACCATAAATATATGATTTTGGGGATCAAGTTTTCATCACATGAACTTTGGGGGACACATTTGAAGCTCAGCAACCTCTAAGTGTTACCCTCTGACAGATCTTTCCTTTTGAGCTTAGCAGCCCTCCTGCCAATCATCTTCTTTTCCACTCTCACTAGCGAGGCCAGCGAGCGGGACAATCAAGTGAGCTTCTAAAACGCAAAACGCCCATTTTCCCTGGCTTCCGCATGAGGCCACAGGGATGCTCCCACTGGAAAAGAAAATCCTCCAATCATCAGGAGCGAAGAGGCTACAGAGAGGCCGGTTCCACGGCAAACATGATCTCATGGAATGCATGCAACCTTCCACCTGCCTGGAGTCCAACTGGAGATGACAGAACGGTCGGTGCAGGGCTCAGAGCTGGGCAGGTGTGGCCTCCGCTCTGCTTCTCAGGGGTATCACGATATCAGGTAAAATAGTTAAACTCTGAGCTTCAGCTTCCACACCCAGGAAAAGAACATAGTTATGCGTGTCCGGTGAGGTTTGCAGAGGTCTAGGTGAGACCGTGTAGTAAAGTGTTTGGCATCTAGTGGTCCCCGCAAGCGATGGCTTCATCTACCTGTCAGCTCCCCTCTTTCTTTAGAGATAAGAGCTAACTCTATGTGTGCCGCTCACCTGGCCACTTGGGCTCTCTGCCCACCAATAACGGCTGCTGTGTATGGAGCACCCAAAATGTGGCCGAAAGGTGCCTCATGACTTCACCAATAAGCCTCACAACAGCCCTACACAGCAAGTGTCATTTCCCCTGCGGTCCACATGACAAAGCAGGCTCAGATTTTGATTTGGTTCCCTTGTAACCAAATCTGAACTTGAACCAGTCCAGATTTCTATTCTGCTCTTCACCCAGCTACACTCCCAAGCCCTGGGTTCCTTGAATATTGGGGGTTTAAGGTCACTAGATTTAACAAATAAAACTACCAGATGCCCAGTTAAGTTTGAATTTCAGAGAAACAAAAGATAAATTTTAGTGCATGTCCCATGCAACATTTGGGACCTACTTATATTAAAAAGATAATCCAGTGTCCCGGATTTCATCTGGCAACCCTAAATTGAATACCACTTAAAGCATCCTCCCTGTTCAATTCAGAGGGCCCACAGCTGGGAACATTGGGAGGTGTCCTTCCACTTCCTGATAAATGACGCCTCCCCCTCATTCTGTGCTCCCTGCATGGCCTCCGCCAGAGACATCAACTATTCACCCGGGTGGGGTGGAAATAGACATATGTGCATTTCCTTAAAAACAAAAATCTGTGCATTTATTTTTGCTGAGATTGGTAAATATTTTCTTGGCTGCTGCTACTCAGCCAACCCCTCTCCCCAGCTTCACCCTGTTCCGATTGGCAAGTGTTTCAAGTGTTCGATTTTTAAACGAGCTCCAGTTCTCTTTTAATTAGATATTTAACGTAACTGGCTGCTAGTCAATAGTTTCAGGATGTTTCTTTTCAGCTTGACGAGAATGGCAAAGGACCATTCGTGCATAAAACAAGATGCTAGTTGTCTTTGTCTTGCCTTTTCTCTTACCATTTCCTCTCCTCCCCCTCCTCTTCTTCCTCCATCTTTTGTACTGGGGATTGACCCAGGGTTGCTTGACCCCTGAGCTACATCCTCAGAACTTTTTATTTTTTTTATTTTGAGACAAGAGTCTTACAAAATTGTTGAGGCCGGCCTTGAACTTGTGATCCTCCTGCCTTCGCCTCCCAAGTCACTGGGATTAACAGGGGTGGGCTGCTGCGTTCGGCTGATCGTTCTTTCTCAATGCCACCAATGTTGGCTCCCAGCAAGTTAAATATCAACCCAGGATAGATGGTGATCGGATGAGTCACCTGCAGAAAACACTGGAGGGGAGAGCAGAGGGTAAAGGAGGACAGAACATTGAGGAAATCTGAGGCCAAGTGCAGAGAGCTCCTACTTGAACCTGCCCCTTGTGAAGCAGGTGCCTAAGCTGCATTGCAGGTGTGGGAGGTTATGGCTCTTGGGCTGTGCCTAGAGAGAGCCCAGGGAGGGCTGGAACAGTTGGCTCCATCATGAGCCCCCACGGTCTCTGATATTCCTATTTGCTTTCTTCCCTGGGGGGGGGGGGGGGGGCAAGAAAGGAAGGCGACTGCTATCCAGGCTCCCACCAAGCCATGTGCCAAGGTAGAGCAGGTCCTTGAGTCCCCAGACTGGGGTAAGTTCTCAGACACGGCAGGCCTCCGTGGTTCATCATCCCCTTGGGTCTCCTGTTCGTCTTCTTCCCAGCTTTTGCATGGAGCTTAGGGTAGACGTGTTCAAGGCACACATCAGAGTCCCTGATGACTGCCCTTCCACTCCTACGTTTGCTCAAGACTCCTCCACTGAGCGGGGAGTGGTCATGGCTTTAGATCTCCACTTCTACCACCAACGCCAGTAGCTGTCATTCTCCTGGCTTCCATTTCCCACCAAGAAATACAAATCTGTCCCATTCACAAGTTTCTAGGCAAGCAACAGCAGATAGAGAGGAAACAAAAACAAAAACAAAACATGTGACATGATTTAGATGCCTGGCGCTGGTCTGGCTCGCTTGCTGACCAAAGACTAGTTAGTACTACACACTAGCATCTGGACAGGAGGTGCGATTTGTGTCAGAATCAGAAATTATTATCAGCTACGGATCTTTAGACAAAGCAGCCAATGTTAAATGTCGGGATGCCAAAGACTACGTGCTTAGAATTCCTGAGTGTGGTTCTGTAGCCCTCACTTATGGAACTGGCCATTCACTAGATGAGCTTATCCACAGTCACTTTTCCAGTGTCACTTAGCAAAAAAAAAAAAAAAAAGTCGAGGAGCTGAAGCCAGGGCGGGGGGAGGATGATAATACTAATCCTACTATCCTTTACCAAGCGCCTATGATTTCCACGCCAAATGCTTTACCTTAGGCTTTGCATCGTCTAATGCAGGCTAACTTCCCGGGTTTGAATCCTGGCTCTACCACTTACAGCTGAATGACCTTGGAAAAGTTGCGTTTTCTGTCACTCAGTGTCCTCATCTATAGAATAAGTCTCTCCATATGAACGCATACGTGTTGTGTGTGTTTTGCAGTCAGTTTCAGCTATGAAGGTGGATACTCTTTGTGGGGTGTCCAGTAGAGAAGAAGCAGGGGGGACCTAAGAGGATGTCTCTCTTGAGTGACCTCAGCTGCTCTGCATTGGTCTCTGCCCTTTCTTTAAACAGACAACAGGTGTAGGCTTAGTTTGGGACCCATAAGCCAAGTGAGGTACTCAGTGGAGCAAGCGATCTCTACCACCTGCACAGGGCTTGGCTGACGTTTATTTATTCATTGTGGACAGTCAGCAAAGCCTGGGCCAGGGCAGTCACCCAGAGGTTAATGGGTCAGATTCCCTGGGAACAGGCAACCACATCCAATGTGGAACCGAAAGACATACAACCGTGGCTGGAGGGTGGCTGCTGGGGGACTAAAAGTGAAGAGGGGTATGGAAGAGGCAGGGAGCAGCTTCAGTCACTGATGGCCTGAACTTTTCCCAGTAGAGTTAAGATTCCAGATTAGCCCTGCTCTGAGCTCCTGGGTCTGAAGGTCCAGCACTGTGATGTGGGATCAATCTGGAAGCCCAGCTCCCCGGCTTGCTTGTGGCAGGGGCCAGCGCTCTCCCTGCGCCCTGTGGGACCCAGCATCCCAACATCCCAGTGTCTGAGTCTCCTCTCAGGACCACCTGGAGGCCAGGCTGTCCTCTGCCTCTCCAGGGAGGGTATCAGCCAGGTGGAGCTGTCTCTCACTACGGGGGCCCCCGTGAGTCTCGTGGGTTGAGCAAAGATCTTTTAAGTCCCAAAGTCCACCCTAGAGGGATTTGTCAAATCCCAGGAGCCGGATGCAGATCAAGGATCCAGGGTGTGGAATCAGGAATCTGAGCACCAGGAGAGGCTGAGAATTGGAGAGGGTTTGCACTCCCAAGCCCTGTGGTTGACACGCTGAGCCTTCGACCAAGGACCTACAGACCAGAGAGCCAGCGATCCATCTCCTGAGGTCCACACGTCAGCTCTGTGTGGCACACACCTACCCACACAGCCAAGCCACTGAAAGGAAGAGGCAGACTTATTGGGACTTTACATCCCAGCTGGATGACTGGAACCTCAAGCCAGTCTGGGTCTCCCAAATCTATTGTGCACGAAGAACGACTTCTCCAGCCTCCTTCACACTCCCACCGTAGACTCCGCCCCGCTACCTCACCCTTATCCTTCCTGGCAGGTAATTCTCTCTTCCCTGGCGCACTCATCTGACCTGCTCGCCTTGACTTCTGTCTTATGATCTCTTGGAAGACCCTCCTCTTAGATCAACCACATAGTTATTTTAAACCTATTGTTACATTAACAAATCTTCAATGCAATTATGTTTAATTTGGTTTTTTTTTTACTTTTGACTTTATTTTTTACTTTGTTCTAGTTAGTTATACATGACAGTGGAATGAAGTTTGACACTTTGTACACAAATGGAGCACAGTTTCTCCTTCCTCTGGCTGAACAAGGCGTGGAGTCACCCCAGTCATGTACTCATAGATGTATGTAGGGTAATAATGTCCGACTCGTTCCACTGGCCTTCCCATCCCTCACTCGCCTCTGCACAATCCAAAGTTCCTTCATTCTTCCTCACCCCCCAGCCTCCATTATGGATTAGTATCTGCTTATAAGAGAACACATTCGGCCTTTGGTTTTTCGGGTTTGGCTTATTTAGCTTAGCATTATATTCTCCCGCTTCATCATTTATCTTCAAATGCCATAATTTTATTCCTCAAAGCTGAGTAATATTCCATTGTGTATATACCACATTTTCTTTATCCATTCATCTGTTGAAGGGCATCTAAGTTGGTTCCATAATTTAGCTATTGAGCTGCTATAAACATTGACGTGGCTGTGTCACTAAAGTATGCTGATTTTAAGTCCTTTGGGTGTAAACCTAGAAATGGGATGACTGGGTCAAATCCCAAGGTTTGACTGGTTCCATTCCAAGTTTTCTGAGGAATCTCCACCCTGCTTTCCACAGTGGTTGCACCAATGCAAACGTGCTTTTTAAATGACCCTTGTGGGGTGGGGGTAGGGGTGGGGAGCAAAGAATAGAAATCCGTTGGACAAAGGAGAATGAAGGAAGTGGGGGATTGAGAGTAGGAAAGACAGTAGAATGAATTGCACATAACTTTCCTATGTTCACATATGCATAGAAGACCAAGAAACGCCACATCACGGACAACCACAAGAATGGGATCCTAATTAGAATAAGTTTTGTTCCATGTGTGTATAATATGTCAAAAACACTCTACTATCATGTAGAAAAATAAAGAAGTGGGAAAAAAAATGACCCTTAGTATAGAACTTCCTTTATTGGTTCTCTTTAGTTATACATGACAATATGATTCATTTTGACATAATTATAAAAGCATGGAATATAATTTGTTCTAAAGTAGTCCCCAGTACATCCCTTCCCCTCTCCTCCTCCCACCTCATTCCCTTCCCTCTCTCTACTGATTTCCTGCTATTTACATGGAGTTCTTTTTTTAGGTTATTAGCTTGTGTATGTACATGATGGTGAGAGTCACATGGTATATTCATATATGTACTTAGCAATGTTAGGTCAGATTCATTGCTCAAAGAATCATTCAAAAATTTTATTTTCTTAAGGATATAAATATACATAATATAAAAATCAACCTTTTAACCATTTTAAGTGTACAGTTCAGAGGCATTAAATACATTTAGATTGTCATAAAAACATGACCACTATTTCCAGAACTTTCCCATGTTTCCAAACTGAAACTTTGACCTATAAAAGCAAAGCCCCATCCCCCCTCCCTCGGACCCCTGACCACCACCTTCTGCTTTCCCTCTGAGTCTGAGACCCTCAGCACCTCATGTTAGTGGAAGCAAGCCGTATTTGCCCTTTTGTGTTGACTTGTTTCCCTGAGCATAACGCTCTGAGGTTTGTGTACCTATGTCCTAACATGTATCAGAATTTCCTTGGTTTTTAACAACGAATCCTATCCATCCTGGGCATGGGCCGTGCGTTGTATCCATCCATCTTCTGAGGGACCCTGAGGATGTCCACCTCTGGGCTAAGGTGAGGAGTGCCGCTGTGAACGTCTAGCACTATCTGTCCCCCCTCCTCCTGGATGTAAGCACGATGGCATGTGACAGAGGAGTCACCACTGTCAGGCTGCGCCCCAGAGGCAGAGGTGGGTTCCTCCACCCACACCACCCCCCTTTTTTTTTTTTGGTCAGGGACCCTGGGAAACCCTCCCTACCCAGTTGCTTCTCCCTGGGCTGCGAGTGACCTGCTCTCAGGAGCAGCAGGGGGCGGGTCCATCAGGTACGGACGGGCGGGGTGGGGCGGAGCAAGCCATCACAATTTTAAAAAATGGAGAGTCAACTTAACAATTAAAAAAAAAAAAAAACAAACAAAAACCCCATAGCATTGTCCTGCAAATAGTAGAATCAGTGACACACGCGGACCAGCAATTGTCCTCTGGGCTTTCCAACTGGAGGGACATGTTTTGCAGCGCTCCTGCCTGTTCCCAAGGGTGGAACCCGCAGGCTTCTTTGCCCTGAGAGGGCTCCGACGCTCCCTGCTGCGCCCCTGTGTTCTCAGAGCCTGCCATTGCTGCAGACCTGGCAAGGCACGGAGGTGGCTGCTGGGGAAGCCCTAGGGCCACCTGCATGGCCGCTCCCACGCTGCTAGTCCTTTGGTCATGGCACGTTCTTTCTTGTCATAGGAACACCCAGGGTGACCTCCACCCAACAGCTCCTCCTGTTGTCAAGCTGTTCCTGAGAAGAGGTGAGGTGACAGCGGGTTGGGACTCACTGAGCCTGCCCCAGCGGTGCCCCAAATGCCATCAGCTCAAGTGGCCTTTGTGGCACTGCTGGTGCCTGGCCGATGACATGCAGCTACCAAGCACGTACTGTGGAACCAGAGTTGCAGAGGGCCACGCACCCCCCCACACACACACCAGCCTGTCCCCCTCAACAAGCCCCCCGGGGGTGAGGGCAGGGTGTGAGGGGGCGTGTTCACAGTTTGTCCCAAGCAAGTCCCAGGCAGCCACTCTCTGACCTGCTGTCTTTTTTGAATTGAGCGTATTGATCCAGAGCCATCGCAGGGTCTCCCTGCACGGCTAAGGCCTTCCCTTCTGGCCCCGAGGTCCAGCGGCCCTCTCTCCCATAGGGTGGAACCACATCGGGCATGTCCACCTGCCCTAGCCATTCCCCTCTCTCACATCTCCCCCTTCCAACCATCAACATGCCCGTTGCTATCTATCCCATCCAACTCAGCTATAGTGAGAGCTCTGACAGCCTTGGAAGGAGATAGTTTGGAAACATGCCTATGCATCAGATATCTCCACTTGGGACCCCTCCCCAACCCACCCTGCTGTGAGTAGAGGATGCTCCCTGATACTGGCAACTCTGCAAGAGGTCCTGAGGCTGCCCTTCTGGTCAATGTGTGAAGAGACAACCAGGTGGGAGGGGCTATTAATGAGAGACCTGAGTTACCACCTCTCTGGAAGCAAAGTTAGCAACATTTAACAAAATTAAGTAGGCCTTGACCTTTGACCCAGCAGTCCCACATCTAGAAATCTATCGCAGGAATAATGTTGGCAAAATTATAAAAAGATGATGCTCAAGGGCAAGCATTGAATCATTTAGAGAGTACAAGATTGGGAACTAATCGGAAGTTCGTTTATAAGAAATAGTTGAATAGACACTCTTCAGTACCCCTTATCCAGAAAGCCCTTCCTCAAAGCCTTAGAAGGAGCCCCTGTAACTTGGTATCTTTTTTATAACTAAGAGGCAACACAATCTGCAGATAGCCCCTTCTTTAGATACCTTCAGTAGGGCCTCCCTTTCAAGAGACACCCACCAAGCGTTTGTTGAGTGAATACACGAGACCCAGCATGTTGGTATCAAACCTGCCCTCCAAGGTTTCACTGTTGGATCCTAGTTCTAAAGTTCCGAAACCACCCAGCACAAGCCCGCTTCTCTTCCACACACCCAGCCCAGCTTCCAAACACCTGAACTCACAATGTTCCCTTCTTCGGCAGTCCTCACTACAACCCCCCAGGATAAGACACCGTGGGGCTCCTTGGACTCCTCATACTTCTCTCTGAAGAAGCTTCAGCTTTTCTAAGAAGCAGTAAGAAATGCACAATCCGAAGGGGGCCATTGCTTCCAAGTTGCCTTCTCCACCGCCTCATCGCCGCACTCGGGTTTTTTCAGTCCCAAACTTGGCTCCTAACCTGTCCTTGCGCAATCGCTGCATGGTATATTCTGCTCCACCTGCTGCTGAAGAGGTAAATGGGGCAGCGAGGATTCACCAGCGGCTCAGGGCTGCGCTCTCATCCTCTTTGCCCTTGGAGAAGGTCAAGTTCTCAGGGGCTGCGGGATGCCCACAGGGTTTCCGAGGCTGTGGAGCGGTTTGTTCCCAGCGCCGCTGCGCCACTGTCGCTCACGGACACACTGCACGTCAGGTAATGAAACCCACGACGGCTGCGCAGACTCTTCCAACACAGACCATTACATTTTTAAGTTCATACTTGGCAACACTGTAGTAAATTTTCTCCAGCATAATATTTCAACTACAATGCACAAATCAGTAACTAATGCACGGGGCACCGTGGCGCATGCCTGCAATCCCAGCAGCTTGGGAGGCTGAAGCAGGAGGATTGGGTTGTGAGTTTAAAGCCAGCCTCAGCAACATAGTGAGGCCCTAAGCAATTCAGCCAGACCCTGTCTCTAAATAAAATATTTAAAAAAAAAAAAAAAAAAGTGCTGGGGATGTGGCTCAGTGGTTAAGCACTCCTGGATTCAATCCCTGGTATCAAAAAAAAATTATCTGCAGAGGCTAAACCCTTAATTTATGATTGGTGAAGTTCATTTCAACATCCCCATTTCCTCTTACTCGTTCTTTTCTTTTTTCATCTATTCATCAATTCACACCGACATTTCGTACCTACTACCTACAGGACACTAGGCTATTCCTCTTCTAAATTAGTGGGGCTTTCAAAACCAGTAGAAAATCAGAGAATTCAAGTGAGAAAAAGTTTTGTGATATGGACACTGTCACTTCTTGCTGTGCCCTCTAGGGCATGTTATTTAACCTCTCTGATCTTCAGGATCTTATGTACAAAAGAGTGGCATCAGCACTTCACCAAAGGGTCGTTACAGAGATGCATGAAATAACATTTGTTAAGTTGATTTCAGTGCCTGGAAGTAACAGGGCTCTGCTAGTGAGTAGCCCTCACCCTCTGGAAGACTCAGCTTGGAGCTGGCATGTGTGGAGAGGTGTGGGTCAATTTGGAGGCAATGGTTCCAGTCTAGGGAGTCTGAAGCAAGAGGGCTGTGTTGGGGGGAGGCGACTTGGGCAGCCAGAGCACCATGTGGGTCCTGGCCCCTCTCCAACTGTGGTAGAGTGAGGACCACTCAGGGTGTGTTTGTGTTGAGGCTGGGCGGGAGGCAGGGAGGACCACTTTCGCCATTTTGCTGAAGGCCAGGCCTTGTTCTGCAAGCCGTAAACAAGGATTGTTTGTTTTGACTAAAATAACCAGATTCTGGAGCCCAGAGAACTCTGTTTGCCTTCCCATCACTTTGAGAGCTTATTTTATTTCGGTCTGATTAAACATGGGCATGAGAGAGAACAGCAGCTCATTTGCCCTGTTGGGGGGTGGGGGTGGCTGTGGCAGCTGGGCTCTGTGGCCCTCTGGGGGAGGTTGCAGTTGAGAGTAGCATCAGACGAGCTCTGGGGACCTGGCAGTTCAGGGCAGGGCTTGGGGCAGAGGAGGCTCCTGTCTCCGGTTGTGTGGGATGGATGGGGAGATCTGCAGTCCTCTTCAGCTCAGAGAGGGCCCCCTCTAAAAAGAAACAGGGTGGAGCAGCCACCCGCCTCCCCGGCAGGACACAACCCTGCTGGGCCCCAAGTTCCAGATGTTTCTGCTTTGGCCTGATTCTGCGTCCCCTCCCTCCTCCTCCCACCCCTGTACCCTCCCCACATCCAGGCTCCTGCATATGGACAGCTCAGCTTTGGAAAGTCTTGGCTTCAGCCTCTTGTCCTGCCCTGTCTGGACCTGGGCCTTTGGGTTAGGCCTGCTGGTTTCATTTCCGACTATATTAAAGCCCTTACCTTCTGGGGGGGCCTCTAGTTTTTTCCACCAAACCAGACCCGCTCGCTCTCCTGTCCAGCTGGGGGAAACAGGCAGAGGCCTAGACTCTGGGCTGTCTGGGCAGGGACACTAGACACCTCCATTTGACTTCAGTGTTGGCTGTCTCACCTCCTCCCCGTCTGCCTCCCTCCTTCTCCCTCAGCACCTCCTACGTTGTGAGCCTACACCGAGGCCTGAGCCCCAGCAAGCAGCCACCTGGAATGAGCTGACTAGCCTCGATGGAGGCTGGGCTCTTCCAGGGAGTGGTGAGTGGTTGCCCTTGGGCAGTCTGGGCCAGGGGTCAGCAGGAAGAGGCCCTCCCAACCAAGCCATTTGGTATGCCAGGAATCTGCTGCAGAGCGAATCCTCCAGAGAGAAAAGAGCCTCCGCATCTACGCAGCCGTGATTCATTTCTCCCCTCTCCTAGGTGGGAGGCGACCATTGGTCTTTCTCTCTTCCCAACTCTCTCTTCCCCACACCCAAAACCACACCAGGGGAAGGGATCTCCATTCAGCTCATCTCAAAGCAGTTGGAAAAGACAGGGGGAGTTCCCAGGAGGCTGGTCCCTTCCACTGGGTGGGGGGCCACACAGGCAGCTCTGCACCCTCAACAGGCCCCGAGCCTCAAGGGAAACAAGAGGGGTCCAGTCCCTGTTCAGTGAAAGATACTGACCATGCAGTTTCAATCCCCACGGAACAGGACAAATAGCATAAAGGAGATGAGAGTTAAATACTGAGCATAGGCAGCGCTGCTCAATAAGGAAGCTGTTGGAATAATAGCTCCTAATTTTGCCTGCTGCTGGGCTAAGACGCAGTGAAAGGACCAGGAGGTGGAAGCCAGACGCCTTGGTTTCCTCTGCTCCTTTTCTGGTAGGGACTCAAGGAAGGAGGTAAGGAAAGGGGAGACTTTAATATTGTGTCCCTTGTGACCAGGGAAAGCCACACTGGCTCCCAATTACATATCCTCACAATGAGCTCTTGGTTTTAGAACTGCCATTAGCTCCGAAGGCTTAGCTCTGGTCCACGTCCTGGCTCTGTCCAGAACTGGGTGAGTCTGGGAAAATTATTTCTCTCTGATGTTTTTGTTTGCTTATTTGTTTTAATCTGTAAAATTCCTGTCTCACAAGAATGTTGTGAGAATCACGTGAGATAAAACCTATAAAGAGGTTAACCCGGAACTAGCCTGGCGGTGAACAACTGCTCAGGAACGAGTTGATATAATTACCCAGTTGGAGGAGCTGGAAATCTGAAGAGATGAAGAATAGTTAACTTTGAAAAAGAGAAGGAAGGTGCTGCATTTGTCATCTCTAGCCTTCAAATTTACTGTCTCCAAATCTCCTTTGCGTGGCTTTCTATTTTCTCAAGAAGGATTCCATAGGTGTTAAAATCTCTAGGCCATCTTTTCAGAGTAGAAATTGATACCCCCGGGCTGGGGATGTGGCTCAAGTGGTGGTGTCACGCTGGCCTCCCATGCGTGTGACCCGGGTTCGATCCTCAGCACCACATACAAACAAAGATGTTGTGTCCACTAAAAGCTTAAAAAAAATAAGTAAAAATTCTTTCTCTCTCTCTGTCTCCCTCTCTCTCTCTCTTAAAAAAAAAATAAAAGAAATTGATATCCCCATTTTAAAGATGAGAAAACAGAGTTTTGTTTTTTTTTTTAAACAGGGGTTCACTTGGTGCTTTGACTATTTCTCTTGTGGCTTTGAAACTGACATTTTTTTCCTTTCTTTTTTCCAATCGTCTTTTCCCTAAATGTCTCCTCCCTGATCTGCTGCTTCCTGATCTCTCCTCCCTAATCTCATTTCCTCTGAATCACCTTTATAAAAGACCCCTGTTCCTGTGGATGGGAAGGATCACAGCCTTTGGGACAGGAGTCCCCTGTGTTTCTCCTTCGCTAGCAAAGAAATAAACCTCCTTTTTCCTTTTTCTCAAGTCCTTGTCTTTGTCGTCGTATTGGTGTGGAAGACGAGGACCAAGCTTTCAGTTACAGGTTCACAATGGCGAAGAGATTTACTGAAGGCTTTGCATCAGGTTTTGCAGGGAGCCAAGTCTCCTGGGACAAAGTCCCGCCCTTCCTCTGCCCTGTCACCTGGCCTCAGGGGTGCTCCTGTCATCCTCTCCTGAGCCTTGCCAGCTCCCCTGACACTGCACGCTCCTGGGGCTGGTGAGGTCGCATCTCTCTGCTAAAGGCTCCATTTCAGTTCCACTTTGCTATTAGACTAAGACAAATATTTCAGGAACTGCAAAACCGACAAGTCCCAGACATTGTGATTATGAAAAATCTCAGCCTCACTGGGATTGTCTTGCATGAAGTCATCAAGCTCTTCTATTTGTACAGCAGAGAAACTGTCAATGCCAGACACATCTGTGTCTCCTGACCAACCCCCCAAGCTCCTATGGAGCTCACTCTTTTCTCTTTGTCCTTCTCCTTTCACTCTGTATTTTGTTTCCTAGGCAGAGCAACAGAAGGCCTCCAGTCGAAAAGATCCCCATTTAATAAAAGTAGAAAAGATTTGTCACAATAGGGCTCAGAACTGAACTGATTTTCCTGAAGGCTCAGCCTCCTGCCTAAGACCCCATGGGGGTTATTAGCTGAGCCCCGTAAGATGCAGGCTTTGCAAAATGATGTGACCTGTTGGTAATGTAGGAAAATCAATTCTGGGCCGGAATCCAGTGGAGAGAGCAGAGCTGACCGTTCCAGGAGGAGCCAGCTGACTGACTCTCCGGTCCAGCTTGATAAGGTTAGATTCTGTCACAGAGCCTCGGTTCTGGGGCTGTGGTGGCTGAGGAGCTGCTAACATGCACTGAGTCGAGAGGAGACTGTTTTGCAGGGCATATCTGGACATCAGCATTTCACCAATAACCATCTGTTCACTAAATCCACTGGGCTTCACTTACCAACATGTTCTGCAGTATTTCTTCTGGGCCAGGCAAGGTTCTCTTCCTGCTTGACTTACAGTTCATCTAGGACACTTATTTCATTCTTCCTGATAATATGGTCAGCAATGTTATACTCTTCTGC
Organism: Callospermophilus lateralis; assembly: GCF_048772815.1. Lineage (NCBI taxonomy): Eukaryota > Metazoa > Chordata > Mammalia > Rodentia > Sciuridae > Callospermophilus > Callospermophilus lateralis. The sequence goes on from NC_135311.1 coordinate 20,176,939, forward strand.
TGGATTTTAATGTTTCTTTAGATCAGGGACTGTGTGTTAGTCATCTCTGGCCTTTGAGCAAGTGCCCAGTATGCATTTGTTGAATAAATGAATTAATGAATCAATGAATGAGTCAACGTCTCAATAAACATTTATGGACTATATGCTGTAATAAGAGCCTGGCAGGGATAATCTAATCCCTTTCCTGGGCCCGAAGCGCATTAGCAGAAGCAACCTTATAAAGAGTCTGCCCTTTGAGATATATCCCCTACAGCAACTGAAACTTGTAGACTTAAGTATGAAACTGAGCCATGTGTGGTGGCGCATGCTTGTGATCCGGCAACTCCGGAGGCTGAGGCAGAAGGATTTCAAGTTCAAGGCCATCCTCAGCAATTTAGTGAGGCCCTAAGCAACTTAGCGAGACCCTGCCTCAAAATAAAATAAATAAATAAATAAAAAGGGCTGGGAATGTGACTCAGTGGTAAAGCAGTCATGGGTTAAATCTCCAGAGCCAAAAAAAAAAAAAAAAAAAAAGTATAAAACTGGCTGGTGAGAAGTGATAATAATTTGGCAGGAGGGACTGAGTCTATATTATGGTTGAAATATAAGAGCTTGATTTTTTTTTCTTTTAGCTAAAAGTCTTTGAAAGTTTGGGGAGTTCTTTATTCATGGGCAACCCAGTCCCTGAATAACTGGTCATCCTCGGTTTTCTTTTTTGTGCTGGGGATTGAACCCAGGGTCTTATGCATGGGAGGCAAGCACACTACCAACGGAGCTATATCCCCAGCCCCTGGTCATTCTCATTAAGTAAGAATCAAGATCATAGAGCTAGTCCCCAAGAGATAGCCAGTTTGGGGCTGAAGCTTTAAATACCCGCAATGTGGTGTGGCAGGCTCAGGTTGGATCCACCTTTGGAAGTTCTCCCCCTACTTGGAAGCAGCTGGTTTCCTTGGGTGAGGCAATAGTTGGTCGGAGCCCCACAGGCCCATTCTACCTACAGTTTGTATCCTGTCCTCAATGGAGTGATAAGAAACCTTGTCCCTTACTACACCTTTGGCCTGGGGATCCTGTCCTCAATGGAGTGATAAGAAACCTTGTCCCTTACTGTACCTTTGGCCTAGGTACCCTTTCTTTCCTAAAAGATCTCAGGAGTATAGAAATGAAACTTAACCTATGTTTGTGCTTTACCAATGTCTGGGCCCTCATGTAAAGGACTTCTTGTTGGAAAATCAGTTCCAAAACAGAATATTAAAATAACCACCACTTATTTGGTCTTACCTGAGAGCCACTGGTAAGCATTTTGCATGTATCATCTTCCTTTAATTCACGCAACACCATCATAAGGTAAGCATTTTAACTTCTGTTTTATCGAAGGAGAAACTAAGTCAGGAGTATCTGACTCTTTAACTTTCTTAAGGGTCATTAGATTTGATGAATAACTGGCAGAATCAAAGTTCCATCCCCAGCCTATCAAATACAAAAGCCTTTCCTGGGAGCCACTGTATTTCTGGTTGCTTGCTGATCCAGTGGCTACGAGCACCCCAAGTCTGACATCTTCTGCTTCCTCTCTAGATGTTTAGGGGCGAACTTGCCAACTTCACAGGAATGTATCCCAGCCCCCATGCAATCAGATCTTCTATGCAATTGCACAATAATTTCACTGGGATTTCTTGGTCATATACACCCCCTATCACAGCTGACTAAAAGGGAGCTCAGAGCATCCTGTGTTAAGACTATTCAATTAGACACCAGGATTTTTTTTTTTTTTTTTCTTTTTGCTGACATGAAGACCCTTAGCTCTGGACGGTCTCCCAAAACTCCTCTCACCATTTGAGTTCCATGAGATGGTATATTGACAAAGGGTATGTTTTCCTGCTCAACTGACTTTGGCTGAACCCCTGGGGCTACAGATGTTTTCAGAGAATTTTAGCCATGTTCCAATGGACAGTAGGCTGGGGTGGGCCACAGTGGTGTCCAATGAATTAGGCAGGAGCCTCAAGTCAGCTTTGGAGAATAGCCCTTACTATGTAGTGGACTGTTGTGATCCCAGGATGGCCTTATTGAAAACCAGTGAGACAGGATGCTCAAGATGTGGAAATATAGCTCCCTGAGGAGGTGAGCAACCTTCCACGTGCAACTATTTCCTTTGGTCCTGGATCACTCTTACCAGGAAGTCACCTAACTCATACTTCCCCTCAGCTTGGAATGTAATGTTTGACATTCCTTTAAGATGTACGGCTTAAAAGTCCAACTGCTCCTTGAAAAGATGGCCTTCTGTTCATACCAACGTGATACTCCTCGTATTTGAATGGAACTTTCCAGTAGTACTTGATCTTAAGGCTCACTACAATCCATGCTCTGTTTACGTCCCAATTTACATAGAAGGAGTCTGAGGACAAGAGATTTGGGGGTGACTGGTGCAAGGACAGTAGGTGTCAGCAATAGAACCGAGATCTGAACTTTATGGTTCCAAGTCCAGAGCTCTTTGCAAGAGACCCAAGCTCTTGCTGACTTCACACACACACACACACACACACACACACACACACACACACACACTATATGTGGCCATTCCTGATGCTGGTCTTGTTGGTAAAATAAAAGGGAAAGAGTCTTAGACCTGGGTACCTGCAGGAAGTGGGTCTCCTCAGGGGACAAAGACAGGGAGTGATGACGGTCAAGAATGCAGGAAGGGCAGGGACATCTCAGTTGCCAAGTGGTGAGTCTGCTGTTAGCTCATAAGTGGCTGCAGGGACCCCTCCTAGTCCTAAAAGCCCTTTTTAAAAACATTGTTGTTGTATGACTAGACGGGCGCAGAAGTGTTTTCTCCAGCAAAGCAATAATGGAAGACAGTGAGCCAATGCCAACTCAGTGATCCCACGGGAACCCTCTGGGCTGCAGTGTTTACACAGGATGAGATCAGAGGAGCTGCTACTGGCCCCGTGGACTGAGAGTCCAGCAGAGAGCCGCAGGGTCTGTGGAGACAGGTCTCCCCCGGTTGTGGGAATGCAGTCAGTCCTGCTCAAAGGAATGGTGAGAGATGGTTCAAATGTCCTGCCCTGGGTGGTTGAAAGCAGCTCAGTAGTACAATATTCTCAAGTGTATTCTCTCTCTCTCTCTCTCTTTCTCTTTCTCTCTCTCTCTCTCTCTCTCTGGCACTGGGGATTGAACTCAGAGCACTTAACCTCTGAGCCACATCCTCACCACCTTTTTATATTTTATTTTTGAGACAGGGTCTCGCTAAGCTGCTGAAGCTGGCTTAGAACTCGATCCTCCTGCCTCAGCCTCCCAAGCTCCTGGGATCACAGGCGTGTGCCACCGCACCAGGGTTCAGGTGTATTCTCAACAGGAAGAAAGGTCAAAGGAGTAGACGTGACTGCCTCCAAGCCGATTGTTCTCCATTTGTGGGTGCATTCAGTCCTCACACAGGGCAGGTGCTGAGGCTCTTCAGATCTGGATGGGGGGAGAGAGGCTGATAAAGGAACTGCAATTCAGAGCGCTAAGTGCCACCCAAGAAGATAGAGCTAGGCAGAGCTGCAGCAGGAAAGAGCAGGATCAGCTCTAAGGGAGGGCATTCACAAAAGCTTCCCTGAAGGATTATCTGAGCCAGCTCAACATACAAAAAAAAAAAAAAAAAAAATGGTATAAGCCAGTCATGTATGAACTGTCACATTTAGGGGTAAACCCTTGTCACCAGCACCCAGATCAAGAACATCATTACCCTAGACACTGCACTCCCATCCCCTCCCAGTCACCACCCCACGCCCACCAAAGGGTTACCACAGGCTGTTTTTGTCTGTTTTGAGCTTCACGTAGATAGAAATCCTTCTGTATGAACTCCTTGGAGGCGGAGATGGAGCTGAAGGGTAGAAAGAGATCCACTGGGGAATAAGGTAGAGGTCGTTGTGGGAAGAAGCGGACGTATCTTAAAGCAGAGATGGAACAATGTCCTATGGGTGGCACTGTCAGCTTGCCGCATTGCTGGAGCATAGAAATGGGGCCAGAATGGGGAGCCTTCTGTGTCAGGCAGGGGAGCTGGCCTTGCAGCCTGGGAACCTCCAAATCTGCCAGCCGTCAAGGTCATCTAAAGATCCCAGCACTCACCGTCAGAGATTTGAGGTTTTCTATAGTTCTTCCCAGAGGATTCTGATGATTAATCGAGATTTAAAACCCATTCTGGGGAGAGATGGGGAGCCATGAACGGTTTTAAGCAAGGGAGCAGCAGGGTTGGACGTGGGTGTTGAAGGATGATGTTGGACAATCGGTGCCCCCAAGACCAGCAGGTAAGGATTTTAGTCAGGCTGCTCGCCTGAGCTGGGAAGAGGCAAAGGGTTTGGAGCAGAGAAAAACCTCAAAGTATGTTTAGTGTTAGGGTTTAGAGGTGTGGTATTACCTGAAAGCTCATGAGACAAAGCAGGTGAAATTATTAGATTATGAGAGCTGTAACCTCACCGGTGGATTAATCCATATGACAGATTAATAATCTGAATAGATTAGTGGGTGGAACTAGAGGCAGGTAGGGCTTGGCTAGAGGAAGTAGGTCATTGGGATGGGCCCTTGGGGATTATATTATCCTTGCTTCTTTGCATTCAAGCTGTCTCTGCTTTCTGGCCCTTGTGAACGGAACTGCTTTCCTCCACCATGCCCTTCTGCCATGATGTTCTGCTTCATCTTGGGCCTAGAACTATAAAGTTGGCAGACCATTGACTGAACCTCTTAAACCATGAGCCAAAATAAACTTTTCCTCCTCTAAGTTGTCCTTGTCAGATCTTTTGATCACAGAGATGAAAAGCTGACTAACACACAAGTAGAATTAAACAGATGTGGGGACCAATTAAATGGATATGGAAGGTGAGAAAGTAGAAGAACCCAAAAAAGAGACCCAGATTTCTGGCTTTCGTGGACTCTGGACATGAATGAAATTTGGAGGCAGAAAAACTAAGATCATATTTCTTGTTTGATTCACTCATTTTATAACTTCAATTTATGTACATGCATATATTTTGTTAGGCCATTTAAGTATTCCATGACTATTTTTTAAATGGCTGCATAAATATCTGACACTGTTCCAAGCACTGAATCATATGTAAGAGACAAAACTAAAAGGGGAAAAAAATGTTGAAAATTCACTGTTACTGTTTCATAAAAATGTTGACCTTTCTTCTTTTCAATTTACCACATACATGCAAGGAAACAATCTGATATCAAGTTAAATTTCAGAAAAGTAAATATGAGTGAGCAATGTGGAAGAAAAGGGGGGGAAAGAAGAAGCATCTAGTGATAGGTAATAATAAATTTAACCTTGCAGTAAGAACACATCCAAACACATACTGTAAAGTGCCTGGATTATCCAAAGCAAGGTTAGAGGCTTCAAGCCAGCAGGAGGGCAGGCACACAGAGCAACTTCTAATAGCTGACAAGCTGTTTAAAAAGGGACAGGACTTTTAGTCCTAAACCCAGGCTGGGGACACCTTGCAGATGAGCAGGAAGGCATGCTGACTCCCCCATGTCCCTTCCAAAAGTGCCCTTTCTTGCTCTGCCCATTTCCGGATGAGGCTTCCTGCTGGTTGCTCTCACAGCAGGCCACTGAGGCACACTGATCCTTTCCTCTCCAACCCCCACTCCTAAGTGGCTCTGCTCAGCACACTTTGAGCAGTTCGAATACTTAGACTATTTCCTTTGTTGGTGGGAATGCAAATTAATACAACCACTTTGGAAAGCAGCATAGAGATTCTTTAAAAGTCTGGGGAGCTGGGGCTGTAGCTCCGTGGTAGAGCACTCGCCTAGCATGCGTGAGGCACTGGGTTCCATCCTCAGCACCACATACACATAAAATAAAGATATTGTGTCCACTTACCAACTAAAACTAAATTTTAAAAAATTAAAAAAAAAAAGACTGGGAATGGAACCACCATATGACCCAGTGATACCGCTCCTTGGTATTTATCCAAAAGAACTAAAATCAGCCTACTATAATGATATATGCATGACAATATCTGGTCTGGTGGCATATTGTTTCCCTCATCTGCACAAATTCAGTCCCTTGTAACATCAGTGAGGTGGCTGCTGGGGCCTGAGACTATGGCCAACTTCTAGGCACCGGGGGATGAACTTCCACTCACATTCTCAGGTGGCCCACTGGCCAAATGGGCCTCATCCATGTGAGTTGCATCCTCTGACTTCACATCTCTCCCAGAACTTCCTAGTAGAAGCTCCTGGATTCAGGGTTTCAGGGCTGACCATGTTCACTTAAGCTCAAGTCTATCTGGACTGAAGTGTTAGGAGGTGATAGTGGAGCACAGTCTGAATCTCTCCCACGTTCCTTGGCTCTTCTTGGAGAACCAAGTGGAACTATGTCCATAACTTCACCTTTATTTGGAGGCAAGTGGCAGGGGAAGTGTCCCACATATTCTCTGCTTTCACCATCACCATCATCAACAGGCATCTTTCCATATTATGTATCTGTCTGGTTATTGAACAAGAAGATCAGGGGATGAAGCTCTTGGAGGCATTTACCATCTGAGGTGCATGATATTGAACAAGAAAACTACAAGAAAGAGAGAAATAACAAAATAATCATTAAGTTTTCTCTCTCTCTCTCTCTCTCTCTCTCTCTATATATATATATATATATATATAAAGAAAAAAAATAAGTCCCTGACATTCCATACTTTTTTTTAACGTCTCCACTCAAGTATCACTACTTGTAGAATACCTTCTTTAGCCCCCAGAACTAGGTCAGAGATCCCTGTGATGCAGCCCCATAGAAAACTAGTAAGAATAACTCTCCTTTAGAATATTTACATACTCAGTTAAGTTTCTTGAATGTTAGATATTACTCTTGTCATTGGAGCACCTAGCAAGTATCTGCTACCCAATAGGAGCTCAACAAATATTTGTTGAATGAGTTAGTGAATGGCAGATGTTAACATGTGCTTTGTCCAAAATATCGATCACAGTCAATATGACTGGAACTGTTTGTGGACTTGATCAGGAAACAGTAATCCTGAAAACAGTAATGATATGGTGCCAAAGAGAGTTCATTTGTCCTTTTAATAACTAGGTGTTGAACACTCACTATTTTTCATGATGGTATCAGACACTATGTTAGGATCTGAGAATATATGAGTAGAGAAAAAGTATGTTCCATATCTGATTAACCATAGGCGCTTCCACTATAGGGGATTATGAGAATTAGATAAAATAATAAAGACACTTTGCACAAGAAGGGCTTAGTAAATGTTAGCTGTTATATCATTATCAGAGGAAACTAACAGATAACTACAAATGTATGGTAACAGCTGTCAAGGAAGAGTGCAGCATGCTGGGAATAAATGCAATTTGGGAAATTAGGGTGGAGGATTTTCTCCATGGAGTGATATTCAAGCCATGACCCATAAGATGTCAGAATAGGCAGGCAGAGGGGGCTGTAGAGTAGCCCTTCTTGAGAACCCACAGAAAGCTTCCAAGCAGCTGAGGGAGCCAAGCAACTGCTCTGGAAAGTTGGGAAAAGGTTTGGGGAACTGGGAAGTTGGGTCAGTGTAGTATCATGGCCCTGGATGAAGCTCAGAAGGAGAGGCAGAACATTTGAGGAAAGGTTTGCTGAGACATTTGGGCAGATTTGCCTGCTAGGAATGGAAAGCCAGAGAGTAGGAGCAGACAGTGAGAGGATGTGACCAGCAAAGCCACAGAGATTGACTCTGAAGCCCAGGGCAGCTATGGCAGGCACAAGGGCTGGGTCAATGTTGAGAATACTAGGTTCCAGTGCTGTGTGACCTTGGGATGTCAGTTCTCTACCTCGCACCCTAATTTTCTCAGTAATACAATGGAGACAGTAGCACTTTTCTTGCCTGTCCTGCACATCAAGTGTATGTTAAATGTCTGTGTAAAGTTGAGAGTGTCAGATGGGGGCGGGCATGTGTGCTAATTCTGATCATCGTCTACTTTACAATTCTCTTTTGATAAAATAGGACAGAATTGCATGATGCTCTATAGGTCTCCAGGATTGATTTACTCATTCATTTAACAAACATTTATTTGGGTGCAGTGGGGGATGCAGTGGAAAGGGATGGACCTCTAACTTACAGCCTAGTTGAAAATACAAACTTGTACAAGATGAAATTAGAAGTGTGTGTCAATAAAGGGCAGAAGGCAAGAAATGAGGTTCAATAGATTAGACAGAGGGGAACAAAAGGAAGTGGGGTAGAAAAAAGGAGGTGTGTGTGTGTGTGTGTGTGTGTGTGTGTGTGTGTGTCTGTGTGTGTGTGCATGCACTTAGGATGGGGAACATGGGAGGCTTCCAGAAGTGGTGGAACTCCTTGGGGTGAGTCCTGAAGGATGAGTGATCATTTTGACAGCCAGGCCATGGTGGAAGAAAATTCCAACTGAAGAAAATTCTTGGTGCTGGGAAAGGAGTGTCCTGTATTTAATAAGCCAGAAGTAGTTCTGTTTTGTCAAAACAATAGGAGTGTCCAAATCTAAGAATGGAAGAGGATGCATCTAAGTTTGCAAAGTACCAAAACCAAACCAGATAGAAAGGCCTAGGTGTGAGCAATTTATCTGGGATGTGATTCCAGGGAGAGAATGTGAGGGAGGGTCAAAAGTGGGTCAGAAAAGAGAGAGGAAACAAGAAAATGTGATGAAGGAGCAAGCAGTCTCCTTCTTGATTGTAGAGTGCATCTCAAAATTGTCCCATCAGAGGACAGGATGGCTAGGGCATTTACCCAAGAGATTGTCCTCCTGTGGTAGAAGGTGACCATACATTGCCTGCACTTCCTGGATACTCCTGTGTGCCCTGAACTGGCCTTCCACAGGGATAGCAGAAGGCCCCATGTGTGGGCTTCTGTGGAAACATGCAAGAAACTGTGCAGAATTCAAAGAAGAGAAAGAGAAGACAAAAAGATAAGTGAAGTGATTTGAGGAAAAGAATAATTGGACTGGGGGGTAAAGGGTAATCATTAGTGCTAGATGGCTCAGGGCCTTCTTGCTTAGAGGAATGGAAAAAGGATGGTGTGCATTCTATATAAGTGACTGCTGAGATGTGGTGGCCACAGGATATCCAATTCCAGGGGTCTGATAAGCAGAGCTTCAGTCAGAACACAATGCCAAAGAAGAGCTCTCTAGAAACAGGAAAACGTGGATGCTATTGAAACAATCAAGGCCAGGAGCACGGGTGACCTGACCTATGTCTGTGGGACTCCAGTGACAGTCTGGGAGCCTCAGGCACTGGGCTTGCCCCAGGATCAGCAAGAGTCACTTACCTTCTAGACAGAAGAAAGAGAGGAGGCTGCTGCTGAAGGAACTCTGTTTCATGTATTTGTGGATTTTCATCATACCCTTTCCCATGCCTCAGGTGTCCCCTCTTCTGGCCCCTGTTTCCTGGCGTCTGGACCAAATTCATGTTGGACTTCATATCTCCTGGTCACCTGTCAAGGAATAAACCCATCTGATAAATGAATACCTCGGGAATAAGCTGATCATGGTCTTTGAGTATATTGCAGTAGAGAATTAGACAAAACTTGTTCTAAATCCAGATTCCCCGACCTAAGCTCTATGCAATCATTGGAGAAGTGTCTTAACTTTCTTAATGTTTGGGTTCTCGGTCAGTGTGAATTGATTCCTCCTTATAGCTCAAAAATCAGTCGCATCTCCCCAAGCTCTTTGTTTGGTTTGGTTTGGTTTTGCTTTTGGTGAGGGCTACAAAGTTTTCATGAGCTAATGAAATGAAGCTCTAATGTGGTATCTCAACCCCGGGAAGGGAATGATTTAAATTCTATGTTCTTCATCTCCTCACTAGGTTATCTTTGTAGGCATGAACATTACTAATTTCAACAGCTTTCCTTCTGAATTCATATCAGGATAAAATCAGGCATTTCTTTTCAGAAAACAACCTATTCAACCCTTACAGGAGCACATAAGTAAGGCAGTAAGACCACTTATGTCTGAGTGGGTCTCAGGAAAACATGATCCCACTGCACATATTGATTACCTGAGAGTAATTTACAGACATCATGCCCTTTGATTCATCAACACTTAATTGTGTATTTCCTTAGAACAAAGACTTCCTAACACACAATGTGTAATGTATTATGTGTAACACATCATGTATTGTGATACATTTATTGAAATCTTCCGTCCATACATCCAAGTTTCCATAATTGTTCTAGTTACATCTTTCAAAGTAGCTAGATGAGCTAGATCTTTGTCACTGTGACAAAAATACCCAAAAAAAAGAACAACTTAAAGGAAGAAAAGTTTATTTTGGATCATGATTTCAGAGGTCTCAATCCATGATCATTCAACTCCACTGCTCTGGGCCCAAGATAATGTTGGAGCATCTTGGCAGAAGGGTGCAGTGAAGGAAAACTCAGCTCATGGCAGCCAGGAAATGTGTGTTTGTAGCGGGGTGAGGAGCCAGAGATAAAATATAAAGCCCAAAGGCACATCCCCAGTGACCTAGCATCCTCCAGCCATACCCCAATTCCTTGCAGTAACTACCCAGTTAGGCTATTCAAATTATAATTTGAATTGTTAAATATTAAATTAATTGATTAATATTAAACATTAACCAATTATCAAATGGATTAATCCACTGTTATGTCATGACTTTCATAATCTAATCATTTCACCTCCTATATTAACACAGGAGCTTTTGGAGAACACTTCATATCCAAACCATGACACAAAGTCATTTATCACACACTGAGGGCAGCTATTATTTGTCTCTTCAGCCTCCATGACTTTGGGACAGTTGCCCAGTCACTTTTTGTTCTCAGTGCCTCATTCATAAATATGAAAGGAAAGTCAAAGATTCCCAGACACCTGAATAAACACTTAGGTGTGGGGGGAAAAAAAGACAAAGCAGGCAAGAAAGTAAAAGGGACCTGGAAGAAATGAATACAATAGAGAAAGCAGAATAAAATGTTTTAAATAGTTAGCTAAGCTTCTCCAGGAAATTAGAGGAAGTTTTATACCTATGAAACCAGCAAGATGATAGAATTTTGTAAAGTAAAAATATAACATTAAATATTTTAAAATTTGCCAGAAAGATTAGGATAGAAAGTCAAGAAAATCTCATAGGAATTCATATGAATTAAAGGAGAAAGAAATAGAAAGCAAGAGGGAAATACAGGAAATTTAGAGGACAATCCCCAAAGATCCAACATAAGACTAATAGGAGTTTCTGAAAGGGAGAAACATTGAACCTGAGAAGAGTTGATTATAAAATATAGTAAAAGAACATTTTGCAAAACAGGAGCACATGTCTTCAGAATGAAAAAGGCTGCAGAATTTCTGATACAATAAGTGAACATAATCAAGAACAAGTCAGTTTATTGTTAAATTTCAAAGCATCATGGCTAAGAAAGAAGAACCTACAATATTCCAGAGAGAGAGAAAGAGAGAGAGAGAAAGCCCTTACAGTGAATCAAAAATGAGAGAGTTGTGTTTCTTAACAGCAACACCAGAAACCAGAATGCAATGAAGAATGCTTGTAGCTCAGTGGTAGAGCACTTACCTCTCACATGTGAGGCACTGGGTTCAATCCTCAGCATCACATAAAAATAAATAAGCAAAATAAAGGTATTGTGTCACTTATAAGAGAAAAAAAAACTCAGCAGAAAAGTTATTTTCAATCTAGAATTCTAAATAGAGCTAAACAATTAATCAAATATTAGAATAGAATAATTCAGGGACATACACGGATTTAAAAACAGCTTCTCAAGGTTAAGGGTATATAGCTCAGTGGTACAGCATGTTCATAGCATATGTGAGGCCTGCATTTGATCCCCATTCCTAAATAATTAAATAAATTACATATGCTTTTTAAAAAGAAGCTACTAGAGAATGAACTGCAGAAAAAAGAAGGACCAAATTGAAAAGAAGAAATATTGATATATAGATAGCTGGGCTACCACATAGGGGAAAATTAAAAAGAAGTCCTCTAGAGACAACCATGGCACAGTCTTAGAGAACAACTAGTTCAGTTTGGGGAAAAAAAAAAAATACAGAGGACTTTCAGTAGGACTAGAAGGTAGTCAGCAAAAATATGGAACAGATGCATTTGAGCATATGAAAAAATAAACACTAATCTTGTATAACTGTTATAGAATTTCATTTTCTAAAATATTTGGAAATAAAAAGAAAAAAATCAAAAGCAATTACTTCGGGGGAAAAATTTTAATGTGAAAGAATTAAAATGAACATGAACTATCTACTGTACACAAAGCCCTATTCTGTAAGCTCTGTAAACACTTTCTATTTTATTTATCATTATGTTCTTATTTTATTTATCATTATGTTCTCAGCACAAAGGGCATCTTTCATGGATGAAGGCAAAATAAAAATGCTCAGATAAAAGTGAAACTAAGATGATGTATCGATAGTCAGTAAGCCTTCTCTAAAGTAAGGGCGAACAGAAGTTCTCTAAAAAAAAAAAGGAAAATGATAAAAGAAGGAAACTTGGAACATCAGTGTATTAATCATTTTTTCCACTGTGACAAAATACCCAAGAAACATAACATAAAGGTAGAAAGATTTATTTCAGCTCACGGTTTCAGATGCTTCAGCTTATGGACAACTGGTTCCATTGTTTTGGGGCCTGTAGAGAGGTTCCATCATGGCGGAGGGGCATAGCCTAGCAAAACTCTTCATGTCATGGCGCCAGGAAGCAAAGAGAAAGAGGGAGGGCATTGGGACAAGACACACCCTTACAGGGAATGCTCTAAATGACCTCCTTTCTCCAATATATCCCCTCCCATAGTTCCCATCACATCAGATAACGAATCCATCAGTGGATTAATACATCAGTGAGGTTAAAGCCCTCATAATCCAATAATAGCTCCACCTCTGAACATTGGCACATTGGGAACAAGCTTTCAACACATGAGTTTTCGGGAACATTTCAGATCCAAACCATAATAATCAGGAAGAGTGAACGAACACAAGCAAGAATAAAAGTGAAGACTCACTCCCCTTGAGTCTTCTAAATTTAGTTTGATAATAGAAGCAAAATTATTTTTTCAAACTATACAGGGTAAATTATTCTTAGTATGTAGGGGGAATATTAATAATAACAAGGAAGGGAGAAATAAAGAGATAAAGGGAAGTAAAACTTCTACACTTCACTTACACTGGTAAAATGACAGCAGCCGTAAGTGTGATAATTTATGTGTGTGTAACACAATACCAAGAGGAACCATTGAAAAAGTTATATAAAAAGATACTTTCAAAAATTCTGTAGGTTAAGGGGCTGGGGCTGTGGCTCAGAGGTAGAGCGCTCGCCTAGCATGCGTGAGGCACTGGGTTCAATCCTCAGCACCACACAAAGTGAAATAAAGATATTGCATCCACCTTTAAAAAATAAATATATTTTTTAAATGCTATAGGTTAATCAAAAAAGAATTCTAAAAAAAAAAAAATGTTGGAGTAACTCACAAGGTTTCCAAGAAATGAGAGGGAGAGAAAAAGAAAATAAAGCAACAGACATAAGCCCTAAGATATCAATAATTACATTACATTTAAATGATCAATATAAACCAATGAAAATACAGAGATTGGCAGGAGGATTTTTTTTTTAAATGAACCAACTACATATTATCTTCAAGAAACTAATTTCAAACGATAACAGTACAGGCAGACTGAAAGGAAAATAATGGTGAAAGATATACCATGCAAACACTAATCAAAAATAAGTTATGAATATATTAATTTCAAATAAAATAGAAAAAGGAGCAAATAAATTTGTCAGAATAAGGGGGGGATATTATCTAGTGACAGAAGGGTCAAGTCTCAAAGAAGATATAAAAATACTAAATGGGTATGCAGCAAATAATCTAGCTATAAAGTATGTGAGAAAAGAACTAATAAAACTAAAAGGAGAAATAAACAGATTCACAATTATAGTCAGAGATTTCAACACACCCTCTCCACAACTGAGCAAACATTAGATAGAAAATCAACAATGATATATAAGAACATGATTAAAAAACAAAATTTAATTAGCATTTATAAAACATTACACTCAAAGACAGGAGAATACACATTCTTCTCAACTATCTATGGAACATATCTTGAGTCACAAAATAATCCTTAACAGATTTAATCACAGTGAGCTGTGCTTTGAGAAATCACCGAGTGTGTTCTGTGACCTCAATGGACTCAAACTAGTGATCAATAACAGAAAGAAAACAGAAAACCAACAGAAACACTTGGAAACCAAGGAATTCATTTCTAAATAATATGTAGCTCAAAGGGTGGGGAGAAGCATTTAAAATGCATTGAAACAAATGTAAATGAAAATGTAATAAAAATATTTTTGTTAACTCAGTGCCAAGAGGGAAATTTGTAGCACTAAATGAATTGATTGGATAAGAGGAAAAGTTGCACATGAATAATCGAAGCTCCCATCTCAGGAACATAAAAAAGAAAAGAAATCCAAAGCAAGCACAAGGAAGAAAAACTAAAGTTAGCAGGTACCAACAAAATTTTAAATGGTAAAACCAATGGAGGAAATCAATGAAATAAAGAGTTGGTTCTTGGAAAAGATCAATAAAATTGACTAAACTTTAGCAAGAAAAAAGACACAGATTGCCAATATCAAATATGAAACAAGGCCTAGAAATACAGACTATGTAGACATTGAAAAGATAATAACAGGAATATTATGAACAACTCTACAAGTTTATGTGTATAAATTTGATAAGTTAGACAAATTTATTGAAAAACAAAAAAACCACAACTCTCCCAATAAGAAATAATCCTTAGAAAAGCCTAAACTATTATGTAACTTAAACTGTTAGTGAAAAAAATCAGCCCACCAAATTCTCTATGCTTAGTAAAATCTTTGGAGAATTTTGCCAAATGTTTAAGAATTAACTCTGATTTTGTAAAATATTTTCCACAAATTAAAATAAGAAGGAATACTTCTTATGCATAATACACATCAGGTATTACCCTGATACTGAAACCAAAGGAAGAACAAATAAAATTACAGACGAGTATCTCTCATGGATACAAGTGCAAAAATCCCTAAGAAAATAGTAGAAAACAAAATTCAGCAATATATAAAAAGAAATATCTACCATGACTAATTAGAATTTATTCCAGTTAAAACAGAATTTGTGCAATCAATGTAATCTATCATATTAATAGACTAAAGAAAGAAGGAAAGTGCTTGATGTAAAAAAATATAAACACTTAACAAAATTTGACACCTATTCATGACAAAAAATTTTGGAAACAGTAATAGAAACTTTCTCAACTTGATAAAGTTTACCTAAAAAAAAAAAACAACCCTATAATAACATTGTATTTAATTGTGAAAGGCTGAATGCTCTCTTCCTATTATCAGGTGCCAAAGGAGGATGTCGGCTCTCACCACTCTTAATCAGCATAGTGCTGGAAGTTTTTATCCAGTTTAATCAGGTAATTAAAAGGCATATGGAACAGAAACTGTCCCTATTTTCAGATGACATGCTTGTCTACATATAAATTCCAAAGATCTCCAACAAACAGACAAGAAAAAAAATATCCAAAATTAATAAGTGAGTTTAGCAAGGTTGCAGGATATAAAATAAATATACAAAAATCAATCATATATAATATATACTAGTGATGCACACATAGACACTGAACTTAGAAATTCAATACCAATTACAAATGTTTTAAGAAAAAAGAAATATTAGGTGTAAGTCTAACAAGACATGTTCAATACTTGTATTCAGAAAAACCACACAAATGGAAATTCAATGTGGTGGTTTAGAGGAAGGCTGCCTTCCAACTTGTTCCGTGGCTTAGGATCCTAACTTGTTGCATAGCAGGTGTACTGATCCTCAATGAGATGGCTGAAAGAGAAATTTCACTAAAATTCAATACTGAACAATCAGAGTGACTTAGAGACTCAGAAACGTAGGGTTCATTAAACAAAGAAAGAGGACAGTGGAACCAAGATCATTATGGCAGTGGGAGTTGTAAGCAGCCCAGGGTCACCACAGAGGAAGGGAGAACAGAGGAAAACACGGATTTGGCATGGAAAAACCTATCACGGGAAAAGAGGTCTGAACTTAGCTAATCCAGGGCTGCACTGTGCACTGGTGCTTGAAAAAATGCTCTGTTTCCCAACTGGCTGTGCAGAACCAAGGCAGAAGCCACCTTGAAACAGTCCTGTTTTTGTCACTGCTGAGGGATCCTGGAGATCATAGCAAACACCGCCACACTATCCCGACAGTGCCCGCTATGCTCCCTATAGTGTACTTAGCATAATGGGAGTGGAACAGGCACAGCAAAGATGGCACCCAGAGGGATTCAAGTTGGAAATAAGTGAAAGGGAGCCCAACTCTTCTCCTTTGTGTCTGGCAGCTCACATGGCCAGCTGAAGTGGGTCAGAAATCTCAACAGTCGAGGGTGAATGCTCTCAGGGATGACATCCGGGAAGTCTGTGTTTCTGGGCAGCAGAGTGTGTGGAGGATTGGCTCTCCTGCCCCACAAGTAGAATTCTTGGGAGGCTCCTGAGATTCAGACCCATGGACAGATCAGCAATTGCCAGGTCCTAGAGTTGTGTTGATCTAATCTCTTCAGAGCAGATACCACCCAACAAAGCCCCTGAGGTCTGATTAACACTAAACCCCACCCACCCCAACTCCACTCAGAACTCTGCAGCAGCCCCACCCTGGGAGTGCATCCATCTGGTATGTGCACAAAACTCCAACTTACAATACATTCCACACCGTCCTACCTTATGCCAGTGAAAAGGAAAGCTGAGAATTATTTCAACCAGCTTCTGGCTTAGGCCACTAAAGCTTGCAACTCAGAGAGTAACACGAAAAGAGGAAGGGGATAACAACCCCCAGCCCTTGCTCTCTTTCTCGGTACATAGCTCAAGAAGAAATGGAAAGAAAGACAATTGGGCGTAGACAGTGACCATCCATTCTCGTCAACTACTTTGCCCAGCTCAGTGGAGACAATTCCATCATTTTTTTTTTTTTTTTTTTTTTTTTTTTTACTGAGAATCTTTTTCTTTTCCTCTTATCTTTTCTCATGTGTCTGTGTGTGTGTGTGAGAGAGAGTTCTTGGTGCACTGATTGGTTCAGGGATATTAATACATATACACATTTGTTTCCTTTTTGTCATTTTTAGCATTTAAATTTTTTTTTTGCCTTTTCTTTTGTGGGTTAGGGTTTTTTGGTTCGATTTTTTTTTGTTTTGTTTTGTATTGTTTTCATTTGTTTCTTTTTCTTACTCTTCTGCTAACAGCCAAATTCAATAGTTTTTTTTTTCTCTCTCTTTACTTTGTTTCTCCTACTTTTTCTTTTCCTTTCTTATAACCATCACCTGCTACTTCCCCTCTATATTCTCTCTGTTCACTTTTTGAAATTGTAAACTCTTTTCTACCTTGCTAGCACATTTTCTATTCTTTTAATTTTTTTTTTTTTTTTTTTTGGCTGCAGGGAGGTGGGTGTTGGGCAGGGAGGTACAAGGGATTGAACGGAAGGGCACTTAACCACTGAGCCACATCCCAGCCCTATTTTTTATTTTATTTGGAGGCAGGGTCTCACTAAATTGTTTAGGGCCTTGCCATTGATGAGGTTGGCTTTGAACTCATGATCCTTCTGTCTCAGCCTCCAGAGTCGCTGGGATTACAGACATGCACCAACGTGCCCACTGTTAATTTCTTAATTAACTATATTTTTACCACCTTTTAGAATAGGTTGATATAATTCCTGCTCTTACCGTCGATGCTGATGAAATTATTACTGCTGTGAATGATACAGTTGACATTTAATGTTTGCTTTAAGGCCAGATCTAGTTCATTGTTATTGTTGTTTACTGTTAACATTTGTTGGTCCCACTAGTCCTGTTTTTTTGTTTTTTTTTTTTTTTTTTTTTTAATGCTACATATTGTTTGCATTGGTTGTTGCTATTGTTGGTTTCTCTCCCTTGTGTAAGGTGCTGGGAACATACAGAGACACTGCAAGTTCACAGGGTAGAGACTCTGCTGTTGAACTAAACTCAACCAAAATACAGTGCACCTTACTCCACACACAAATTAATGACCCTCAATCTTTCCTTTACTACAAAGAATAGATGAAACAAAACACAAAACTAATGACCAGGCCCCAAGTAAGCCTGGTGGGTCCCCAGGTTCCACCTATGGACATCCACTGTTACAACAAAACCAGAGAATTAACACAAAGGCTGTGGATATCACACCTATGAGGGGGTCTCCATCTAGATCTCTTTAGGACACTTTGGCAGGTGAAAACTGAGACCGAAAAAGGTCCACATATAAAAACCAAAGAATAATACCTCTAAACAGATGATGCATAGAACCCAACACAGAAATACAAATATGAAAAAAACAGAGTAACACAATACCTTCTAAAGTTTATAATTCACCAGCAATTGATCCCAAAGATATTGAATTGAGTGAAATATAAGATAAAGAATTCAAAATAATCATTGTAAAAATGATAGATGAATTCCAACTGGGCTCAGTGGTGCATGCTTATAATCCCAGCAACTCAGGAAGCTGAGACAGGAGGATCATGAGTTCAAAGCCAGCCTCAGCAATGGCAAGGCAGTAAGCAATTCAGTGAGACCCTGTCTCTAAATAAAATACAAAATAGGGCTGGGGATGTGGCTCAGTGGTCAAGGGCCCCTGAGTTCAATACTCAGTACCAAAAAAAGAAAAAAAAAAAAGATAAATGAATTCCAACAGAGAGAGCACAGAAAAACTGTATGGATTAAGGAATATAGTAAGGATATGAATGAGAAAATCAATAAGGAGATAGAAATATTACAAAAACTAACACAAGTCTTGGAAATAAAAGACACAATAAATAAAATAAAATATTCAATTGAAAGTCTCTTTAATAGAGAAGACCATGCTGAAGACATAATCTCGGAGCTGGAAGACAGAGTGGCCAGTTTTGAACATTCAGGCAGCATTATATCAAAGAAAAGAAGTAACCATGATCAGAATATACAAGAATTCTGGGGAAACATTAAAAGACCAAATTTAAGAATCATTGGAATTGAGGAAAACTGTGGGATGCAGGCTAAGGGATTGATAACTTATTAAGGGAAATAATATCAGAAAAACTTCCAAACCTTGAGAATGAGATGGACATCCAGACACAGGATGCATTCAGAACTCCAAAAAAAGAACCTCCACACTGCAAGGTATAATTAAAATGCCTAAAAAACAGAACAAGGATAGAATTTTAAAAGCTCAAGAGAAAAATGTCAGGTCACATTTAGAGGCAAGCCTATGAGAATCACTTCTGATTTCTCAGCACAAACTCTAAAAGACAGAAGGGATTGGAATGATGTGTTCCAAGTCCTGAGAGAAAATAACTGTCAAACAAGACTGCTATATACAGCAAAGATTTCATTCAAAATTGAAGAAGAAATAAAAACCTTCCAAGATAAGCAAAAACTAAAAGAATTCTCAGAACTTAACAAAATACTCCACACAGAAGAAATCAAAAACAAACCGGAGTTCACAAATAAACAAATCTCATTTGAAGAGTAGCTAAATGAATGAGAAAGAGGACTACATTAAACATTGTAAATAAATCAAAATGATGGGAATTAATATACACCTTTCTGTAATAACAGGGAATGTAAGTGGTCTCAACTCTCCAGTTTAAAGATATAGACCTAATCCCACGAGATGAAGATTTGGGTCTACTTTTTCCTCTTTTAGGTGCAGGGTCTCTGGTCTAACTTAAAGCATCTTCTCAGTAAAAGAAACAATCACTGAGGTAAAGAGAGAGCTTACATTTGGGGAGCAAATTTTTGCCACATGCATGTCAGATAGAGCACTAATCTCCAGGATATCTAAAGAACTCAAAAAACTTTACACCAAAAAAACAAACAACCCAATCAATAAATGCCCTTAGAGCTGAACAGGCACTTCTCAAAAGAAAACATATATTCGATCAACAAAGATATGAAAAAATGTTCAACATTTCTAGTAATCTGGGAAATACAAATCAAAACTAAGATTTCATTTCTCACCAGTCAGAAAGGCTGTTATCAAGAATACAGACAACAGTAAGAGTTGGTGAGGATGCGGGGGAAAGGCACATTCATACATTGCTGGTGGGACTGCAAATTGGTGCAACCAATCTGGAAAGCACCAATGAAGATTCTTTAGAAAACTTGGAATGGGGCCACCATTTTACCCAGCTATTCCACTCCTCAGCCCATCCCAAAGGACTTAAAATCAACATATTATAGTAACTCAGCCACACCTGTTTATAGCAGATCAATTCACAATAGCTAAACTGTCTAAACAACCTAGATGCCCTTCAGTAGATGAGTGAATAAAGAAACTGTGGTATACATACACAATGGAATATTGATCAGCATTAAAAGAGAATAAAATTATGGCATTTGCAGGTAGATGGATGGAGTTGGAGTATATCATGCTAAGCAAAGTAAGCCAATCCCCCCAAAAAACAAAGGCCAAGTGTTCTCTCTAATAAGTGGATGCTGATCCATAATGGGGGGGGGGCGCAGTGGGCGACAATGAGAAAAATGGAAGAATTTTGATGGGGCAAAGGGGAGGGCAGGCTGGGGAGGGGGCTTGGGTTGGGTGGAGAGATGGTGGAATGAGATGGACATCATGTACATGTATGACTACACACACAGTGCGATGCTACATTTTGTACAACCAGAGAAATGAAAAGTTGTTCTGAAATTGTGTACAATGAATCAAATGCATTCTGCTATCATATATAACTGATTTAATTAATTAATTAATTTTTAAAAATAAATAAAGATATAGGATGGCAGAATGGATTGAAAAACAGAACCCAACTATATGTTGTTTGCCAGAGATGCACCTTCAGGCAAAGATAGCCACAGGGTGAAAGTGAAAGAATGGAAACTGATGAACCATGGAAACAGGCAGGAGTAGCTATTCTCATATCTGACAAAGCACATTCAAACTAAAATTAATCAGAAGAGATAAAGAAGAGCACTTCACATTGGTAAAGGGAACAATACAACAAGAAGATATAATGATGATAAATATTTATGCCCCAAATATGGATGCAACTAGTTATATAAAAGAGACACTGTTCAAATTGAAGCCTCAGATAGACTCCAGTACAATAATACTGGATAACTTCAACACATTTCTCTCACCATTCATTTTATCATCCAGACATAAACTCTATAAAAACTCCTTGGAGCTGAAAAGTATAAATTAAATGGACTTCACAGACATCTGTAGAATATTTCACTGAACAAGAGCTGTATACCCTTTCTTCTCAGTGACTTATGAAACCTTCTCCAAAATAGAACATATTTTAGGCCACAAAGCAACTCTTTGCAATACAAAAACAAAGAAACAAACAAAACACACCGATATTATTGTATTTTATCAGATTATAATGGTATGAAATTAAAAATCACTATAACAAAATCCTACGGAAAATATATAAACACATGAAGATTGAATAATGCACTTTGGAAAGGTGAATGGGAGATGAAAGAAATCAAGGGAGAAATTTAAAAATTCTTGGATTCAAATGAAATCAATGATACAACGTCTCAGAGCCTCGGGGACACAATGAAGGCAGCTCTAAGAAGAAAGTTTATGGCTCTGAGCGCCTACATAAGAAAATCAGAAAGATCCCTGTCAACAATCTTTTGATGTATGTCAAGGTCCTTGTAAAAGAACAGACGAATTCCAAAACCAGTAGAAGGATCAAAATAACTAAGATCAAGGCCAAAAACAATGAAATTAAGAAGGAAAAAAATACAAAGGATTGTTGAAACCACGAGTTGGTACTTTGAAAAGATAAAAAATATTGATAAACTATTAGTCAAACTAACCAAAAGTAAAAGAAAGAAAACTCAAATTAGTAAATTTAGAGATAAAAAGGGAGAAATTACCACAGACATCATGGAAATACAGTGGACCATTAGGGAATATTTTGAAAATTTATACTCCAATAAATTGGAAAACCTAAAAGAAACAGACATATTTCTAAATAAATATGATCTGCCAAAACTGAATCAATTTTCTATGTCATCTATTGCTTTGGTAGTATGGCCACATTACATAGATTATCCAAAGAACTTCACCAAAAATGTTAGAACTAGTGAACAAATTCAGCAAAGTAGTAGGTTACAAAGTCAAAATACAAAAATCAATAACTTTCCTATATATCAATAAAACTTCTACTGAGAAAGAAATCAGGAAAGCAGTTCTATTCACAAAAAACCTAAAAAAAAAAAAATACATAGGAATACATCTAACCAAGGAGGTGAAAGACGTCTATAGTGAAAACTATAGAACATTGGAGAAAGAAGTTGAAGAAGTCCTCAGAAAATAAAAAAAACCTTCCATCTTCATGGATAGGCAGAATTATTATCCTTAATGTGGCCATACAACCAAAGCAATATACAGATTCCATGCAATTACCACTAAAATACAAATTAAATTCTTCACAGAACCAGAAAAACAGTTCTAAAACTCATCTGGAAAAAAAAAGAGACCAGAATAGCCACAGCAAACCTTAGTGAGAAAAACAAAGCAGGATGCATCACATAACTGGACCTCAAATTATACTACAGAGCTATAGTAACAAAACCTGCATGTCACTGGCATAGAACAGACACATAGACCAACAGTACAGAATAGAAGACTAGAGACAAACCCACACATCTACAGTCACCTGATCTTTGATAAAGGTGCCAAAGGATACATTGGAGAAAAGACAGCCTTTTTAACAAGTGGTGTGGGGAAAACTAGTTATCCAGATGTAGAAAAATGAGACTAGACCATTATCTCTCACCCTGTACAAAAATCAACTCAAAATGGATCAAAGATCTAGGTATTAGGCCAGAAAATATGCAACCCCTAGAGGAAAACATAGGATCAGCACTGCATCATATAGGCACAGGCAACAATTTCTTCAATAGATTGCTCAGGAAATAATGCCAAGAGTTTATAAATTGAATGACATCAAATTAAAAAGCATCTGCACAGCAAAGGAAATAATTAGAAATGTGAAGAAAGAACATATAGAATGGGAGAAAATATTTGCTAGCTACTCCTTTGTCAAAGGATCAATATCTAGAATATATAAAGAATAAAAGAAACTTTACAACAAAAAATTTAAAACCCCAAATAATAAATGGGCAAATGAATTAAACAAACATTTCCCAAAAGAAGAAATACAAGTGGCCAACAAATATATGGAAAAATGTTGAACATCGTTAGCAATTGGGCAAATAAAAATCAAAACTACACTGAGATTTCGTCTCACACCAGGCAGAATGGCAGTCATCATGAATACAAATAATAATAAGTTCTGGAGAGGATGTGGAGAAAAAGGAACACTTCTTTAGTGTTGGTGGGATTGTAAACTAGTACAATCGCTATGGAAATAAGTATGAGGCTTCCTCAAAGGACTAGGATCTAATTCCCACACCTCATACAAAATTAGCTCAAAATAGATAATGAACTTAAATGTAAAATATAAAATTTCATCAAAATATAGGCCAAAATCCGAGATTTAGGGCTAGGAAAAGAGTTCTTAGATTTGATATTAAAAGTTTGGTGCATAAAAGGAAAAGATGATAGTTAGGACTTAATAAAGATTAAAAATTTTGACTCTACAAAAGCCCTTCTTAGGGAAAGAGAAGAAAAGATATGGAGTGGGAGAAAACATTTTCAGACCAAATATCCAATAAAGGACTATTATGTAGACTATCTTAGGATCATTCAAAATTGAAAAATAAGAAAAAGAGCATTCCAGTGTGACCATGGGCAGAAGACATGAATAGACATTTCACTGATGAAAACACGCAGATGACAATATCACAAGAAGAGTTGTTCAGCATCATCAGCCATGAGAGCAAGGAAAATAAGACCTCGGTGAGATGTCACCACATACCTATCAGAAAGGCTTTGTCAAAAGTCACATCACCAAATGCTGGTGATAGTGGAGAGAAACTGGATGACTCATATTTTGCTGATGGGAATGTAAATAGTTATCTACTCTGAAAATGACTTGGAAGTTTCTTGAAAAGCTAAACATGTAACTAACCATATGACCCAGCAATTACACTTCTGGGAACTTTATTCCAGAGAAATGAAGACAAATATTCACATAAAAACCTCTGCACTAATGATCATAGCATCTTCACTGAAAACAGCCCAAACCCCAAAAGAAACCATGTGTCCTTCAATGTGTGAACGGCTGAGCAAACTGTGGTACCTTCATGCCACAGAATAACAGCAGTAAAAAAGAGGGCTGGGGTTGTGGCTCCTTGGTACAGCACTTGCCCAGAATGTGTGAGGCACTGGGTTGGATTCTCAGCACTGCATTTAAATAAATGAATAAAATAAAGGTCCATCAACATCTAAGAAAAATATTTTTAAAAAACTAGTATGTCACTCTATATAGTATCTTCAGCATTGACATTATTTGGGTAACACCTTGAACTTGGTAAGAGCTTCTCTGAAAACCACTCACTGACACTATTAATCAAGTATAAGATACTAAATGTAAGGGAAAGAATACATATTTTTTTTAAAAAAGGAGTGGCCAATCAGTATACACAAGAACCTGGATGCATCCAAAGAATTATGCTGAGTGGTAAAAAAAAAGAGAGTCCCCATAAATTTAAAATAATAAAAATAATAAGCCAATCACAAAAGGTATGCAATTCAATTTTACAAATGTCAAATTTTAGAAATGGAGAGTAGATCAGAGGTTGCCAAGTGCATATAAAATGATAACATGAGGGATATTTGTGGTGTTGAAAATGGTCTGTTTCTTAACTTTAGAGTTCTGCAAAATATTGCCAATGGGGAAACTGGGTAAGGGATACCTGGAATCTCATTATCAGTCTTTACTATTGCATGAATATATGTGACCTCCAAATACAAGTTTAAAGTAAAAAAGTCTGCATATGGCATCATCCCATTTATAGGACATTCTTGAAAAGAACACAATGTAGATGTAGCACAAATCCAGCAGTTAGGAGTGGGTGAGGTGTGGAGACAGTGTGAGGGAGTTTTTCTGGTATGATAGAACTATTCTCTATCTTCTTTTTGTGGCAATAGTTACATGAATCTATACATGTATTAAAATTCAAAGACCCTTACACCAAAAAGAGAGGCCATTTTAATGTACAATCACTAAAAATAAAGAGATACTAATAACATATGCATCTCAATTGTTTTTTTATAGAGTTTGTGCCCGTTTGGTTGGATAATAACCAAACACCAGTTTACAGTTCTTTGTCTCTTTATAGGTCTGGAAGACGTGCAGTGCAGTGCATGGAGTCAAGTATAAAATTTGAAATTGAAAAATTTGGTATTATATCTTGGTTCCACCGTTCGCTAAGTATGTACTCCTGTCAATCTTCATTGCTTTCATCCATCAAGTGGGAAAACTGGCCACTTCCTAAGCACTGTTTGGTGGCTTAAATGAAATGAGAGATCAAGAGTTGTTGCAGGAGATCTGCAGATCCATAAGGATGCTAAGTATTTTCTACAGAAAATAAATTGTGTTTTAGTTGACTATTTTTGAATGTACTTAAACATGATTTTGATCAACGATATAAGTAATATAAGGTTAACTAACTTTATGTTTGTATGTATTTTTTTTTCAAGTCAACAGCTTTTATTATCATCTGTACACTTCAAAGAAAAAGGAATGCTTCAAATGGGCCAGGGGACTAGGATAAGAAATGCAGGTTTGTGCACCTCACTCCACGTAAACATGGCGGTAATGCTATCCCCACACCAGGTGCAACAGCTGCACTCATCAGAGGCCCCTTTGCAGACAGACCCCTAGGCACACCCGGCACAGCCTGTGGGGCAGCAGGAGCAGCAGCTCTTCTTGCAGGAGAAGCATCTGCACTCTTTGCATGTGCAACAGCCAGAGCAGGTGCAGCAGCCACCAGTAGCCCGGGAGCAATTGGGGTTCCTTTACAAGCAAAGCAAGTTAAGGTCTCAGGCAAAAGGTGAAGAGGCAGAGGAGCTGCTGGAAAGCATGTTCATTTTTTATGTATTTTCACTCCATGAAAACTGAAAATAAAATTGGGAGGATCTGTATTTGCAAGTAGAAAGCATAAAGAATCTTTATATGTGAAGATACTAGAAGTCGGCGAGATGGCGTCTGGGTCATCAGGCAGCAGCTTAGTGCTTGGCACTGCTGTTGGCAGCAGCAGAGTGGCAGCAGTAGGAATACTAGTGGGGATGGCTGTCATCATTGTCATGTGTTTGACCTGCTTTTTATTTTAATTTTTGTGATACTCTACCACTAAACTACATCCCAAGCCCTTTTTATTTTTTATTTTGAGATAGGATCTTGCTAAATTGCTGAGGCTGGCCTTGAACTTGCAGTCCTCCTGCCTCGGTCTCCCGATTCTCTAGGATTACAGGCATGTGCTACTGTGCAGCTTGTTATGGGCCAGGTTATATGAGCAATGACCAAACAGATTCCATTTTACCCTGAGACTCCATGTCATGTAAGAAATGCACATCCGTGGGAACACCCCACCTCTGTACCCATCAAGAGTGGCTTAGCATAGCATGTTTGGCAACACAAAATGGCAATTCTTTTTTTTATGCATATCTTTATTTTATTCATTTATTTATTTTTACGTGGTGCTGAGGATGGAACCCAGTGCCTCACACGTGCTAGGCAAGTGCTCTATCACTGAGCTACTACCCCAGCCCCAAATGACAATTCTTATACAATATAAAATTGTTCTGTTTCTGGTTCCCATTTTTCTTGATCGCTGAACCCTGTCAGAGAACGACTGTCTAGACGTTAGTGACCATTCTTTAACTTATACTCAACTAGGGTCACCTTGACCCACTTGCCCTTTTGCTTATGATTTTAGATCTCATGACGTTTGTTTATGGTTTTGAATCACAGCAACAGCCACTCATGATTAATGTGGTTTTGGACTATACTCAAACCCTGTGAGGGGGTCAAAGGATGTAGACTTGCAGCCTGCCCCTTGGCCCACCAGCTGGTGGATCTGGAGTGCCAGCTGAATAGTTTCCACCTCCTGCTTTAAGATGAACTCTGTGATCTATTGCAATCTCACTATAACAAGCTCACATGCATTATTTTACTTGACCTTCACAGTGGCCTGTGGGGGGAAAATGGCAGCGATCATAGGCCTCATGTTATGGGGAAACATGAGGAGTCAGAGAGGATAAGTCTTTTGCCAAGATCTTATAGTTGGAAGTTTTCCTATCTGGAAGGAGAAGTAGGCCTTCCAACTCTGAAAGTAAGACTTCGAGAAGCCAGGGAGGGTGGCAATCTACTATTCGAGAGCTGTTTTCTTCATGTCTAGAGAAAGAAGCACTTCTCAAGTAATGAGCCCTCAGTGGTCTCGCAACGTTGCTGAGCAGTAGAGTCGGTGACGTTCTGGGGTACGCACTGTCTGCTGAATTCAGCTTGGGCCAGTAAAGCTACTCTCTAGAAAACAGTCAGCCCAGACTTAAGACTGCCTTTGCGAGAAACCCATCTCCTTGGGGCTTCTCTGGAAGGTTGTCTAGGCCCTTCGGTGGGGGGCTATAATAGCCAGACTTGAGGGAAACATAGCTCTCCAGAAAGGACACTGCTATTGGGGCAGGGCTTCTGGTCCCAGGGAAAGATCTGTGCCTGGTTCCATCACCTCAAGTGAAATGCACCCATTGGGCTTGCTCTCGGGGCCCCTCCAGCTCCTATGTTTTGTAATTCTGACACCTGATACCATTGAGGCCTGCAGCTGTCCAGGGGCCCCTGTAAGCCCCCCATGGGTAGGGCTGCGGCCGGCCACCTGCTCTGTGCTCAAAGACAAGTGAAGGCACAGCCCGGGCAGAGGGAGTACCAGAGGGAATGCCGTGTCATCTGATCCATAGCTGTTTAATCCTTTGACAATGCACTCTGGGGACATGTCCGTGAAGGACGTCACCGAGGTGGGGGAAGAATACGGCCTGTTGTCTGGGTCCAGGACACAAAGGGCGGTCTGTATGCACGTGGGCACTCCCGACCCGGGCTGGATCAGCTGCTCTTGTTTCCTCTTCTCCGTCACAATACAACTACAGAGCTGCAGTCTGCCCTTCAACCCCCGTCCCAGGAGAACTGGGCAACAGGAATTTTGCCCACTGGGTGCCCGCTGGCTGAGCATGGCCAGCAATGCCAGCCTCCCGGCCCACTTGGCTCCTGGTGAGTCTTAGAATTTCAATAGCCTGCTTTCCCCTGCCCTCATTTGCTGCCCTCTCGTCTCCCCTTTCTCTCGCCCTCCCAGGCACACGTGTGAGTGTCAGATCCAGGGTGATCTGGCCCCTGCAGATCACCAGGGAGCCAAGCCTGAAAGTTTGAGGGATTACCCACTAGGCGGTGGCCAGTCACGGCTCAAAAACACTTTCCTCAGGCGGCGGAGCAGCAGCCGCCCTGGCCCGCCACCCCGATCCTAGGAATCCAGGCCAGGGATATTCTACTAAATAGTCCTAAAGGAGCCAGTGTGATATCAGAAGGCCTGGGACTGCAATGTTCTGCATTACAGAAGTAGAACAGGCAACGCGGTTCTTACCCCTGTGATTTAAAGTGGGGATAATAGTTCTTACCCCACAGGGCTGTGGAGAGCCTCAGGCAGCGCTCAGCAAGGGCAAGACGTTTGGAAACCCCGACACAGCTCGAACTCCGTGCATCAGCCACTGACACTGTGCATTTGTTTACCAAATATTGAGTGCCTTCCATGTGTCAGACACTGTGCTGGACCCTTGGGACACATCAGGAAACAAAACAGACAAAACTCCCTGCTATGACACAAGGTAACTTCCAATGGGGGAGACGGGCCAAAAGCAATAAATGTGTTAAATCAGGAGGGCATATCATCTCTTGGAAGGTGAACAGGGCTTGGGGGAGAGTCCAACAGGGTAAGAGGAACCAAAGGTGGGAGGGAAGCGAAAGGGGTCAGGTATGTCATGCCCTTGTGACAGTTTGCTAAGGCTGCCTACCAAAGCACCATAAACCCCAGGGCTTCAATTATAGGAACGGGTTGAGTTCTAGCAACTGGCGCTCCTTCTAAGGTATCAGGTCCCTGAATCCCCCCAAAGGCTTCTTTTCCTAATTCCTCTGCAGGAAGGTGTGATCTGAATGCCCTTCTTTTTTTTTTTTTTTTTTTCACCCCCCCATCCACGGATTGCCAGCTTCCCTGGCTGGGCTCCCAGAGGCTTTTCCTGCCTGTCACCTGTCCCTTTTTTCTTTCATCACCCCGGGCTCCTCAGGCCTCAGAGATTCCTTGTCTTATCCCGGCTTATCTGCAGCATTCCTGGTGGGTCAGTGTGCATCTTACAGCCCCGCTCCGTCCTCCCCTGGGATTCGGGGACATTTCTGTTGGTTGCCTTATCTCTATCCTCCTGACCTCAGAGGCCCTTTTCTGCCTTGGGGTTTGTTCCATCTAAGTTGCTTGGCTCTGCCTTGGACTCAGCGAAGCCCAGCCCACTCCTTCTCTGGATGGGGGTCTGTAGAAGAATCACTTCTAAAAATCCACCCAGTTGTTGTAAAAAACCAATAATAACGCCCAGGGTTAGTGATGGTACCCCTGTGCCTAGTCATCGTGCACAGTGTTATATTTATTTAGGAAGGAAACTGGCAATGCATATAAAGTGTGGGGAGATCTAAGTGTGCTTATGCCTTTGGGTATATGGGCCAGGCATCATTAAGTTCTTTATATTTATTATTTCACATTTGAGAATTTAGCTTAAGAAAATAAACCTGAGTAAGAAAAAATGTCTCCGAAGAATGAAAACATACATCATAGAAATTTGTAATACGGCACTTTACAGCGGCAGCGATATTAGTCAACATTTGTCAGTTATTTATTACGTGCCAGGCATCATTAGGTTCTTTATATTTATGATTTCATCTAATTCTCACCACATCTCTATGAGATAGGAACAATAATTATCAGGTGGGAGTTGGAATTATCATATAATTCATGTAATTTCCTCCAGGCTCTTAGTAAGCGGGAGGGATGCTGAAGGTGGGACGGTGTGGGCTGGGGACTGCTCTGCAGCTAAAAGTTAATTCCCTTGATCTTGTACACAACCATTTCCTGCTCCCCTCCAGGTCATTAGAACACAACAGTATATATGCTATAGCATAGCCAGTCAATCACAGAATCACCACTGAGCAATGCTCCCTGTCTTCCTTATAAAGTGGCATTTGCCAGGAATGGTGGTGCATGCCTGTAATCCCAGTGGCTTGGGAGGCTGAGTCAGGAGGATCATGAGTTCAAAGCCAGTCTCAGCAACTTCGTGAGGCCCCAAGCAACTCAGTGAGACCCTGTATCTAAATAAAATATAAAAAGGGGCTAAGTGGTTAAGCACCCCTGGGTTCAATCCCTGATACCAAAAGAAGAGTTGGGTTTGTGAATGTGACAGGCTTTAAGCATATTGGTTTAATTTTTGTAGTTGAAAACTTGGGGGAGGAAATTTCACTCATTCCATTTCCTCATTCAAACCTTCAAGATCTTCGGGAACTGCATCCTTTCCTCTAACAGAGTAACACTCCCTCTAGTTCTTTTACTGCAAATCCCATAAGACAAGCTCTAAGTTTTCACTCCTGATGTTGTGTAGCTCAGGGCCAAGCAGGGCAGTGCCAAGGGACACTGTCTAGGGTAGGATAATTGTGCTAAAACTCTTCTAATTCCCACCATCTTGGTGCATGCCTCTAATCCCACCAGATCAGGAGGCCAAGGCAGGAGGATGCAAGTTCAAAGCCAGCCTCAGCAACTTAGTGAAGTCCTAAGCAATTTAGCAAGACCCTGTCTCAAAATAAAAAAATAAAAAAGGACTGAGAATAGGGCTCAGTGGTTAAGTGCCCCTGGGTTCAATCTCCGGGACCAAACCAAACAGAACAAACAAACAAACAAAAACCCACCATCTTTTTTTTTAAATTAATTTAAAGTACTTAGGAATCTCTCATATACTAAACCACAAACTGAGCTTTTATCAGCCATCACCTGAGTCCTCGGTTGATTCTTCAGCACACTGCCCCAGTTTCCTCACCTTAAACAGGTGTGATCATCTGACTTCACAGAATTGCCACGAAGATGACGGATAAGGAGGTGGCAGTGTCTCCACCAGAGAGGTGGCCCTCAGTGCATGTCCATTCCTCATTCATTCAGGCCAGCTTCTCCTCCTCCTCCATTGTTCATTCGACACGTTTCCAGCAGTGTGGATGCAGAACTGGACCAGTCCCCGTCCTCTCCCCTATTCCTGAGCAAGTGCTGCGGGGCTGATCAGTGTGGGAAGCCCAGACAGGAAGCGCAGTGGGTCTGACAGCACTTGCAGCCCTTGATATTTCTTTCTTTTCTTTTTTGGTACCAAGGTTTGAACCCAGGGGGTACTTAACTACTGAGCCATATCCCCAGCCCTTTTTATATTTTATTTTGAGACAAGGTCTCACTAAGTTACTGAGGCGGGCTTTGAACTTGCAGTCCTCCTGCCTCAGTCTCCTGAGTCACTGGGAGTACAGGCATGTGTCACCTGGCTCCCTGACATTTCTATAGGAAGGGCTGGCTCCTTTCCACCCCACCTGCCACAACCAGCTGCCTTCTTTCAGGTAGACACAATGGGGAGGTCCCAGGTGGGAAATGGCCAAAGGCAGGGAGAAGGATGTCCTGTCCTGGTGGAGAGGGTGCACCGGCCTCTATGTGGCCATATATAGGACTGAGTTTGAAGCCTTAAGTTGAGTTAGTCAGATTTTTAACTCTCTTTTATTTTTTGGTAAGGAGTGGAGAAATAGTTTAAGTACATGTACTTAAAAGGAAAGCAATATTTTATAATCCAAAAGTAACGATCCTTTTTAGAAGTAATTATTGCACATAGGGGCCCCAAACTTGCAAAAATCATAGTCCCTTTGGTGGCCCTGTTTTTGAAAAAGAGTGGCTGTTGGTTGCTACTGGACTTGAGTAGGTTCATTGTTTTCCCAGTGGTGTCTCTCCTTTCCCCTCTTTTGCCACAGACACTCTTGGCTTGTCACCTTTATCCCAGATGTCAAACCATGCTTGAAGTGGTTGGAGGGACAAAGTGGAGTTCCTACAGAAGATGGCCTAAGGTAGTGGCAGAATTACTCACTCATCAGACACGTCCTCTTGGAAGCGTTGCTCTTCTTATCTTGGGCTGAACAAGGCTGAACACATCCCTGCCTTCCTGGGGCTTGCATTCTGTGGAGGGAGGCATGCACCAAATACAGGAAAATGGAGACAACTTCCCAGGGCTAAAGTTGCAATGAGGAGGAGAAAATGAGGCTTTGACCAATTCAATAATGTGCCTAAAGTCATGCGCTTAGTAAGAGACAAAGCCAGGACTCAACACGTATTTATTTGGCTCCAGAATTCACATTCCTGGACCTGGTCTATATTCAGGCTCTCCTGAATGTCATTGCAAATTGAGAGCTAGCCCCTACCTTGGCATAGTATTTTATTCTCTTCCAAGCAATTTCCAGCATGTCACCTCTTTTCACCTTGGGACATTATTATATCCAGATGGTCCTGTGAGACCTGCCACAAATGCAAAGGAAAAAGGCAGGAGCCAGTGCTTTAGCAAGGGAGCCAATTAAGCTTCCTGCGAATGTAGAGCAGTTAAATCCCCATGATATGAAGGAACAAGAAACACCTTGAGTATATCAGGTCTCCAGCAAAACTTAGAGGGCCAGAATTTTAATGGGAAAAGGCCTTTCCTTTCTCCTTACAGAAACAAGTTATTATATTCAATCATTTTAGTGTCAAAAAGAGCTACTGATGGGCAGCTCCTAAGTCCCTGGGTGCTGCAGAGATAGGATAGGAGGGAGTCGCCACTGCTCTATCCTTCCTGCTTTCCGGGGAAGTACCTGCCCCCTCTTGGGGTGCAACCCTTCCCCCTTTCAGTGCTCATTCTTACCAATAAGATCAGCCCTTGGCTGTTGACAAAGGACTTTGCATAGTTCAATCTTGTTTGATACTCACAGAAACCATGCTGAGCAGCTTCTCATTTATTTTGTGATTTTCAGATGGGGAAACTGAGACCAGACGGACCCCAGACTGAGGGCAGGTGACTGTGTTTCTGTGGGGTTTGCATGCAAGCAGAGCCTTGAGGCTGACACCAAGACCCCTCCTTGCTCCACCTGCTCTGCTATTAAAAGGACGCTTGCTGTTGTGGTGCTTCTAAAATGCGTTGTCTGCTCTCTTACCTTTTAAAGTAGAGGACACTGGAGTAGGGAATGCGACATAAGATTTTCTTGATGAATACAGGTCTTTTTGCAAACACATTATTCTCTGCCCAACAATGTGCCTGTTTATCACTTTTTTGTTACTCTGCCTTTTGATGTCACTGGGCCTGCTCATTGCAGTCCTTTTCCTGTTTTTTTTTTTTTTAATTATTTTTTTATTTTGAGGTTTCCAATCAGAAGGCACTTAATACTACTGCAGTCACAGGCCTGTAATCCCAGGGACTTGGTAGGCTGAGACATAAGAATCCCAAGTTCAAGGCCAGCCTCAGTAATTTAGAGAGACCTTGTGCAATTAAAATAAACAAATAAAGAGATAGATAGACTAAAAATTTGGAAAGAAAGGGCTGGGAATGTAGCTCAGTAATAGAGAACTTGCCTAGCATCTGCAAGGCCCTGGGCTTAGCACTAATAAACAAATAGATTAATTAATTAATTAAAATGTTCATTATTTTTAGTCCTGTAATTTCATTTCTAGCATTGTATCTTAAAAAAATATTCAGTAGTGCGCAAAACTAGTCCCCAGATTGTAAAATAGCATGTGTGTTAGGATTGCGATTTTTTAAAAAGTTATAAATGCCAATAGAAAAACAAATAGACGCCAATATTTTATAGGAATTACATCTATGTGTTGGGTAATGGGTGGATTTTACTCCTTTTGTATGCTTTTTAAATTTTCTACATTGAACATGTGCTACTTTTGAAATTAAAAAAAAACACACTAAATATTATTTGCACGTACAATAGTGGCTACATGTTAAATGACTGCGGAGGCCTCGAGTAAGTACTAGGCTTATGGGGTAAGTATTAGGCATGAAAATTATTTAATGAGACAGAGAAAAGATTTCTTGCTGGTTTCTAAATTGGGGGCTGTGTTCTGAAGATTTCGGGAAAGCTGTTACAGAGAAAAGAACTATTCTCCTCCTTAAAGATATTATTCTTGTTAGGGAGAAAAGAGCCCATCACACGTGAAAGGGAGCAAAGGAGAAAGTGTCCCTGGGGCCCAACATGGATGAAAGGCTAACACTGCCTGGAAGCTGGGCTGGAAGGGCCCGCAGACCCCCAGGAGGGTGCAAGTAGGAGCTTCCTTCAGCTCCTTCCCTAGGAATCCAATCTGCCTGTTGCAACTCCAGCCAGATCAGTGAACGCAGGACAGCTGGGTCAGAGCACGTGTTGCCAGAGCACTGTGAGGAGCCGATCCAGGCTGGTGTGCCACAGGAGCACCTGTGGGGGCACGCCCCTGCCTAGCACCAGCTGGGAGGCCACCTGCCAACCACACTGCCATTAATAAATCTGGGTTCCAGCAGTTCTCCCCGTGCTTGGGCAGGCCAGGGCAGCAGAGAAGTGTGGGTGGGACATGAGGAATGGGCTGAGAGGCTGAGGCTTCATCATGGCACGATGACTGGTGACATGTCACCAATGACTGGTGACAACTCTAAATCCTTGTGTGGCCCTTGATGACGGATAACAAACCTTGGTATGAGCAGCATCAGGTTCACTGAAATACCAAGTGCACACTAAGTTGCGTGAGCCACAGCTCTGTCCCACACGTACACACACACACACACACACACACACACACACACACCACACATACATCACACATGGGCCCTTCTGGAGCATTCCTTG
Organism: Callospermophilus lateralis; assembly: GCF_048772815.1. NCBI lineage: Eukaryota > Metazoa > Chordata > Mammalia > Rodentia > Sciuridae > Callospermophilus > Callospermophilus lateralis. The sequence goes on from NC_135311.1 coordinate 20,211,795, forward strand.
GATGGTGGATCAGTGAGCATCCAGCCCCTCCCCGGTCTCCTCCTTTCCTTATCCCGCAGCCCGGCTAGGAGGTGCTATCCCTGTGAAGTCCCATCTTAGCTACTTGGGGCAGCTATGTCACCTGAAGTGAGTCAGCTGGATTGTGGGGCCTTCACTCCTCTGAGAATCTGTCATCAGGACAAGCCCTCTGTCTTCCCGGGTGACGTGGGAGGCACACAGTCACTCTGTCCGCCCCCCACACTTCCCCACTTTCTCAGCTTCACAGGAAGGGTCAGGCCTCCCTCAACCCACATCAACCACAAAGAGAATTGTGACAGGTTTAGTCACCACTTGCCACTAGTTGTTAACATTAGTGTATTTTGTAGTAACCTCCAGAAAATCTTCTAAGAAAATGAAAGAGACCTTTTATTCCCTTCCATTCACTAGATTTTTTTTTTTTTTTTTTGTACTGAAGAATTTTGAGGCAGGATCTCACCAAGTTGCTTAGGACCTTGCTAAGTTGCTGAGTCTGGCTTTGAATTTTCAATCCCCCTGCCTCAGCCTCCTGGAGCACCATTGAGCACCACTGTGCCCAGCTTCAGTGGATCTTTACTGATGTCAGATGCTGGGTTTATAAACAAAATAATTGATAACACACATCTGCACAAAAATTGTACATGAATGTTCATAGCAGCATTATTCCTAATGGCCAAGAAATGAAAACAATCCAAACATCTGCCAGCTGATGTAGGGATAAATAAAATGTGGTATATCCATCCATAATGAAGTATTAGTTGGTTACAGAAAGGAAGAAAATATACGCTAAGACACGGTTGAACTTTGAGAATATTGTCCTATATGAAAGAAGCCAGAAGCAGACGCAAAAGGTCTTATGTGTAATTCCACTTGCATGACGTGCCCACAACAGGCAAATCTCTGATTTCTCCAGACAGAGAGCAGATTAGTAGTTGCCTTGGGTTGGGGAGGTGGTAGCTAAAGGGAACAGGATTTTGTTTGGGGCTGATGAAATTGTTCTAAACTTAATTGTGGTGCCAGGCTGAATGACACTCTACTTCTCTGGATCCAAGTCCAGGCAGGGACAATGTAGCATCACTCAGCCACAGGGCCTCTGTCCTCTTTGTTCCCTTTGATTGTGACCCAGTGGGTGTCGTGACTCTGTAGGCTTGTTGCCGTGGCTGCTGTCTAGAGCAAGCCCTGGAGATAAAGGCTAAAGCGTGAGGTCAGAGCACATGCAGGACAGCGGTTCCTGTCATTGCTAGAAAACTAAGCTACATTCCCATTTGTTCCTCTTTCTTCAGAGTCCTCAAAATGTGGCATTGGTGGATCCTACAATTTGCATGCTCTCTGGTGCCCTATGCAACACCTTGCACGTGGTACTCCCTTAGGAAATGTCTAAGAATTCTGGTATGTGCCTTCTTTGAATCGGGTGGGCTATGCTCTGCAGAATTCCGCATGTGGAAACGCACCATGAAGAAGTTTTACACTCTGGGACATGATTTTACAGACAGAGCCTATTTGCCAGATTTTCAGAGCCCTCATCTCATTTGTTCCCATAGGGCTGTGTTTAGCGGTCACTTCTGCATCCATATCTGCCAGAACCTTCCATAGGATCAGCTCCGAGCATTGCTAAATGCCAGTGGCGTGTGCCAAGCCCTCTGGGAACAGGTCTGGGAGTGCTGGGAGGGCTGTGGAGGGAGTTGCAGGAGCTGAGAGATTTTGGGTTCATTATGTTCTGTTCAGCAAAGCCATCAGGGATATTTCTTCTTTAGACCTTTATGCTTTTCTGCCAAACACAAAAATATAAAAATAGTCCAGCCTTGTGCATCCATGTTGGTGAATTGCAGAGAACAACATGATGAATCAACAGCAGAAAACTGTTGTTTTTTTTCCTCAGTGTGATTTTTAAAGATCTGTTATCCTTTTGCACAGAATTTTATTATGTGTTAATGCAGAATTTGTTTTCCAGAGGAGCACATCTCCAAATTTATAATGAAAGGCAAGCAAAGTGGGACTTCGTGGCCTTGGCTGGACACCAAGTGATAGCTAATTTTTATAGCAGGAAAGACGAAATAACAAGTCCCTGGATTGCAATTTTGGTTCCTCCTTCTGTTCCCAAACAAAATTGTTTGAATAACAAACTCATGTCTTGATTATTAATTAATGAAAGTTAATAACGTCTGTATTTCAAAAGTATCTTTTTTTTTTATTTTTTAGATCTTAAATATCGTTCCAGGATTGGCAAGTACCTTTTAGCTGCTGACCTTGATTAAGACTCTGGTGAAATGCATTAATAGTTCATGTAACCAAATGGACTGACAGAGCAGACATATCCTGTTATCATTTGCTATGGGTTCACATTAGCTGCCATCTAATCTTTAGCTGGCACACAGAAATAGTAAGTGCATCCATTTTGTAGCACAAAGGAGTTCAATTATGCTTGAAGTTATATAGTCTATGTTTACTTGATTAATTATTGACTCTGATGTGATGAATGTCATTGTTACAAACTCTGTGGACCATTTTAAAATCTCATTTGCTTCCCCAAGCAAATGAGGATCTTAATTTAATTTTTTAGGCCAGAATATAAACTTGATATAGGCTTAGAAAACCTCCCCTGCGTCTCCATCCTCTCTCTTCTCTTGTTCTTGGATGTTCAGATCCTTCACACTATGTTGCACACGCATGTACACACACGTGCCCACAAGCACACACATTGCTATCTACGCACAGAGACTTTCCTGGTTTTCTTCCTCTTCTACCTTGATGTTTTTCACTCTTTGTGGTCTCTTAATTTCTACTTTATCCCCCAAAGGCACTAACAGGTCAATTTCTTTCTCACCATTCCAAGACACATACCATGTTTTTATAAATCCAAGATGTCAGTGACTTATAAGATTCCACATTCGTTTATGTACAAGGAAAAAGAAAAAAAAAATTATAATGGCAAGAATCCAGAGATTTTGTTAGGGCTCGATATTAAACCTGTTTAAACATGACAAGATGTGAGCATTTGAATCAATGAAATGGTTTTAAACTTTGAAAGGAGACTCTGGAGGCAAGGCCTTAGTGACTCCAGTGTGGAGTGTTGATATCTTGGTGGGTAGAGAGGCTTGGACTCGGACAGGCCTTCAGCAACTGGACAGTCACACCAAAGAGTAGTAAGTTGTGTGTTCCATTGACAACAGGTGTGAAAATCAGTACACAATACACACACACACACACACACACACACACACACACACATGCAAACAAAGGTGTAGATCTGCCTATGGGCAATTGGTGAGTGTTCTGCAAAGCTTCCTAGATGTCACAGACCACAGAAATCCGAGAGTCTAGGCCAGGACACAGCCTACTGCTGAGAACATCATAGAGTCAATCTCTTTCTCTAGGCTCTGGACTAAGGCTAGAGACCCGAGTTTTGATTTTGCTTTGCTTCTCCAGCCTAGGGATCCAGTGACCATGTCTGCAATTTTTATACTTTGTCCTCAGACCTAGAATTCCTCAGTGAGGCAAAAGACAAAAACGGACTTTGGGCTTCAATCAGGACAGCTCCACTTTTATCTGTCTTGGAGACTGCAATGTCTGTGATTTCCTTTAAAAATAAAAAAGAGTTCTTCCGCTAAAAGCAGGCTTGAAAACGATTGATAGACACGAACTCTATTCTCCTTCACTGCTAAAATTCTTGGATGTATTTTTTCACTCCAAAAAAGTGGGTTAAAAGAAAAATATTAGAACTTTTCAACCTAGCTGGTGGCACCAGGACAGAAGTGAAAAGAGTAATTTGTGTGAACAAGTTGTACTAGTTGCTTCCTCCTTGCTGTTCCCGTGGGGGCTGCCCCTGTAAGTGAGTAGAGAGTGAATTTGCCCAGTGTATTAGTTTCCTATGGTCACTGTCCTGAACTGCCACAAATGTAATAGCTTAAAGTAATATAGACTTTTTTTTATTTTGCAATTTTGTGGGATGGAAGTGGGACATGGATCTCACAAGGCTAAAATCAAGGTGTTGGCAGGGTCACATTCCTTCCTGTAGGCTCTGGGGAAGGATCTATTCCCTTACCTTTTTCAATTTCTAGGGGCCACCTGTAGTTCTTGTTTGGGGTCTCTCTCCATCTTCAAAGACCGCAACAGCAAGCCCTGCACTTTCCATACTGCATCTCTCTGATCCTTTTTCCATAGTTACATCTCTCTCTTCTGCTTCCCTCCACTTCTAACAATTCATGATTATGTTGAACTCTTTCTATCCAGAATAATTTTCCTATTTTAAGGTCATCTGATTATTAACAACAACAACAAAAAAACCCTGAGGTGTATATATACATAGTGGAATATTATTCAGCATTAAAAGAGAATAAAATCATGGCATTTGCAGGTAAATGGATGGAGTTGGAGAATAATATACTAAGTGAAGTGAGCCAATCCCCAAAAAACAAATGCCGAATGTTTTCTTTGATATGAGGATACTGATCCAATTCGGGGATGGAACAGGGAGCATGGGAGGAATGGAGGGCAAAGCCAAGGGCAGGGAAGGGAGGGGGGTAGGGATAGGAAAGCTGGTGGATTGAGATGGATATCATTACCCTAAGTACATGTATGAAGACACAACTGGTGTGACTCTGTGTAGAACCAAAGACATGAAAATCGTGCTCTCCATGTGTACTATGAATTGAAATTCATTCTGCTGTCATGTATAACAAATTAGAATGAATAAATCAATTTTTAAAAATCCATCTGTAATCTAGAAATAGGAGTCAGAGAGTGCCAAAACTTTGTGAGAATCGGAAAAAAACAAGTTACACACACACACACACACACACACACACACACACACACACAAGTCACAGAGACATTAAGCAGCCTATTTTGAGTTGTGACCTTATCCCCATGTTGTTGCTAGATAATATTTATTAGATACGGGACCAAGAAAGTAGCCAGTGAATATGTCACGCAGGATTAACGTCACAGTTTGGATTTTCCACAAGGAGCTGCAGAGATGGAGATTTCCAGGTAGGAGGTTTATCAGGGAATATCCGTGGGCTTGAAACCTTCAAGAAAAGGAAATTGAGAAACAGTTTGGGCAGAGACAGAAGACGGGTCGCAAAGCAGCCTTCCCAGAGGCCCCAGCTGACTCCGGAGGAGACTGGAAGGTGGCAAGAGGGAGGCAGACCTATATGCCTCACGGGGTGTGGACTGTCCTGGGAAGGATGGCTGTGATCTTGAGGCAGGCATCTCTCTTCAGCAGAGACACTTGCTGGTGGACGCTGCCTGCTAGTGTGCCCCAGCAGCTTGGAGAGGGATAAGTGTGATACTTCTAAGGAGGAATGTGAGTGGTGTAGGGCAAAGCCCAGGACAGAAGACTCTAATGTAGGCTGGATGTCAATGAACTAAGGGGTACTTGCCAAGATCTGGGGATGGGGTGGATCACAGAGCAGACAGAGTGCATTTAGGAAGAGATGGATTTGTCCAGCCAGGCAAAGAGGTGATATTCTCATCTACCTGCATCTCAGTCCCGCAGATTCTTAGGCTCCCTTCCCATAGGGAGATGGTCCACCTGCTGATCATCTCCATCTCATTCCTGGGGATCATAGAACAAATGGTAGCAACATTGGTGTGGTGATGCCGGACAGCAGGTAGACTTACAAGAGTGAAAAAGAAACTGGACTGGGTTCTTCGTCTTTCACTCTGGAGCCCACACACTGACAACAAAATCAATTCAACAGTATGTATGTACCTGGGTGATTGCTGCACATAGGGACAGTTTGAAGGTAGTATCCCATGATCCTGCATCATTACTGGGTTACTTTGGCATCTGCAGGAGAAAAGACATGATCATTCAAAGTCTGGGGATTCAGGAAATATTTCACTTCTCCCACGACCTTTGACCTCCTTGAGAATTCTAAACAGGGCTGGGAATCAAGTGCAGTCTTAAGTAGAGGCAGAATAAATGGCCACCCACTCAGGGTCACCAGAAAAACCCCAACCCAAAGGACCTCCCTAACCTGCTCTCTGATGCCTGAACGCCCATCATTAGGACGAAAGATTTTCTACTTCAACTCTGATCTGGATTTAAATGTAAACACTCTCCAAAAGAGTTACTATCTCTCAACAGAAGTACATTTTAACTGTTTTCATGAATGAACCTTTTAGGATATAAGTGGAAGCATTCAAAGTACCCGAATCCTCCCTCAGCCCCCCATGGAAAGCTATTCAGCGATACCGAAAGCCTTGAAATGTCCTCGCTCTTTGATCTCGTAAATCCACCCCCGTGGATAAGACCTAAGGAAACTGGTCTAAATATTGAGAAGACTTTATACACAAGAGTGTTTATCACAGAAACCACTTGAATGTTAGACATCTGGCAGATGCTCAGGTAAATGACCCAAAGCGGGGAAAATGCTATCATTAAAAATCACAGTGAGGACGTTCCCTGGCCTGGCAAACTCCCTGTCTCCTCAAGTTATAACATTAGTGTTATATATATATATAACAATAAATCCATACACATAAAATGAAGCAGAATACATGCAAACAGTAATGGTTTGCTTGGTGGAAGAACTATAGATTCTGTTAAAATTATTTTATCATATTGACACTTTCAAAATGTCTAACATTTAGAGGATGCACTGAGTTTTAAGTATGGGACCTCTTACTGGATGACTCTGGACGCTGGTGGGTGTCTCCAGGTTCTTTTTCCTGTTTGCCAGAGGCCTGGCTGGCTTTGGAGGCCAAGGTCAGCTTCATGAGGCCCCAGTCCAAAAACCCAGCAGCAAAGTCCTGCTGGGATCTGTGGGTTGAACCTAGGAGGCCACCGTGGCTCAGAAACCAGTCAGCATCCCAGACAGGGGGTGGGTTGGGCAATTGGACCCACCTGGACTACTACTGTGTGCATTCTCAGAACTTCCCAGCCTTTGCTCCTTCTCCTGTGAGGCAGGACGGTGGCAGTCTGACCTCAGGGACTGTATGAAGACTGAGTGAGACCCTGCCCATGCAGGAATCGAGTGCCTGTTGCAGTGTCCAGTTCCAGTGTGGGCTGCCTGCTTGTAAATGCAAGGACCCCTTCTCAACCCTAAGAGGAGTTTTCCTGGCTAACCCTTGCAGGGACCACAGCAATAGAACAGCCCCAGTCAACAATCCTGTACGGGGCAGAGGACAATGAAGAAATGCAAAATCTTTTATAATAAGGATGGTCCCTCAGGGTTGTTAAAAGGATTGAATGAGGTGATATTTACAGGGTATCTCATAGTGGTTGGTGCTAAAATAAATCTTTTTCTCCATCATCACTGCCCCTTTACAACTGGACATCTTCAGCAGCCTGTGGGGGCGGAGGGAGGCTCCTCTTCTCATTTGTAAAGAGGAATTAATAGGGATGTTGTGAGGATTAAGAGAAATATATATATATATATATATATATATATATATATATATATATATATATATCTCCTGACATTTAACTAGAACTTGGGAAATGGTAGCAGTGTCTTCTTCACTAAAATGATCTACAAGCTGCACACCGTGATGGGTACTGATCCTTACTACCTGCTTATTACGAACACAGGTAAACAGAAAGGGCAGGTACCCTATAAAAAGAGAGCATCAGAGGGAAGCCAACCGTGCCTAGGCAGCCAGCAAACCCTCTGAGGACAGGATCAGCGCCCTCTTTAGTGAATCTACTCTCTGCTCTGTTTGCCATTTGCATTTGCTGTACGCATTGGTAGCCACACCTGGAAAGCCAGGAGCTCAAGTAGATAGCGTGTCTCGATCAAGCAAAGCAAGTGCAACAGAAATCAGTAGTGGCACCCCTATGAGCCAGCCCTGCTGGCAGACGAAGGTCCTGCAGCTTCTAGTTAGGAGTTAACTTATGGAAGCAGCCAGCTCACAGGACTCCGCCTCTCTCCAGTAGGTCAGACTTTACAGAGTAAGAAAGAAAAGAAAATTGACCTAAAATCTCTTCTATCATCCAATCAAAAGGTGTTTTAGTTGCATTTAAAGTAAATTGTACTATCAGCTGCATTTAGAAGTCCTTTCTCTGTAGTCATGGTGCTAAATGCTCTGTAATCTCACTTAATCCTCACAAACACTCTCACAATGTTTTGTCCATTTTACATATTGGGAAACTAAGACTTAGAGGTTAAAAGAGACTTACTGAAGGTCTCAGTAAGTTGTGGAGCTGGAATGAGAATCTGTGTTGACCCTAACTTTATAAATAGTGTTTGTAACAACTATACTCCTCCGTAAATATTTATTCATATTTTCTTCTTTAAGCAAAATGCTTTCTGAATCTTAATTTTCAGGGTCTTTAGTAAAATATTTTGTGGGACATATTTTCTAGATACCTCCCACCCCCAAATCAAGCTTCCTTCTCTAACATTTTACTTATTGCAAATACATAATTGGTGCACATTGAAATTGTGCACTCAGCACCAAGCCTGGTGGGCTTTCATCACAGAACTCAACTGTCAGTCACGTACTGTCCTTGGAGCCAAAGCCCAGGCATCAAGAAGCCCTGGCTCTACAGTGGCACTATTTTATGGTCTCCTGCATCCTGCTTCAGAGGCCTTTCCTGCTCTTTATTCTAATGTATGCATTTCCCCTTCCTTACAGTTACAGGGACAAATATCCTATGCTTTCACTTTTACGTGGCTCCAGATGTTGTATTTAACTTGCAAAAAGTCTAAAATACTGCAGCAGAAATGTGGTTGTGAGTCAGAGCCGTGTACGTGTGTGTGCGCTCATGTGCGCCCTTGTGTGTGTGAAAGCCAGTCTCTCAGCACCAGCTAAAAATGTGAAGCAGCCAGGCTGTGCCGGGAATTGAGGGCACCATATGCTTGCATTTCTAGGTCTTCCTAAGAGTTACATAACTGCCCCCAGAGCAGGGGGCAGGAGCAGGGCCAGCCGTGGGAGACATTTCCAGAGAGGAATGCTGAGGAAGGCCTGACCTTGAGCAGACAGGGAGTTTACCAGGCCACGGAATGTTCCCAGCCTTGGGGCTTAAACAAAAACTGTATTCAGAGGGTGGCTGCTTTGTTGAGAACAAACCCTATCTGTCTTCTTGCTTTGTCTTGGGGGCTTATCAAGGTGAGCCCTTACCCTGTGTGGCACTGGGTATTGAATTCAGAGCTGGGCACAGCTGCCAGAGCAGGGCCTGGTAATCCTCCCAGCCATCTCTAATTAGCAGGCTTCAGGGCCCACAGTGTCCTGAGGGCCAGGCAGAGGTGAGATAAGAGCTCTAGTCTTATCTACTCCCAGAATAAGGCTGCAGAAAGGCATCCTGGGAGGAGAGCTATGGGAGGGGACACAGCCAATCCACAAAAGCTTATCAAGGGCTCACTCACTGGTTACCCTTGGGGGAGGGAGGTGTCTGATTGGCTTGTCCAACTGAGGCCTCTGCAGGCCACTTGTGTAGAACCCACACACACACACACACACACACATCTCCCTCCCTGCCTCCACCTTACTTGACTAAAGCCTATTATTCCGTCAGGCCCCAGTTCAGAAATCTGAGACTTAAAGTAGTGTTTTCAAACTGTGGATCATGGCCTGTTAGTAGCTTGTGTAATTAACTTTGTGGATCACATTTATCATTTGAAAAAAAAAAAAAAAAAACTACAGTGAGAAATAGGACGATAGAGTGCTTCTGTGAGCAGATTGGACATCATGAAGTTAAGCAGGTAGGCATTGCTTCTGTTAGATGTATTCTGGATGGCCATATAAAAAAAGTAATTCTTAGTGGTGGTTAGTGATCAGAATATTTGAAAATCTTTGGTTTTGAGATGATGTCTATCAATATCCTTCTCACCACAGGTATCAGAAACTCTGGCTCCATGTAGGTTAGACAAAATGGACAACTGTTATCTCACTTAAAAGGAAGTCCAGAGGTTGGGCAGCCCTGAGGGTCATTGATACAGTGTCTCAATCATGCCACTGAGTATTTGGAGCCTTCCTGATGGGTTTTATTCTCAGGCTAATAGCAAAGTGGCTGCAGAAGCTCCTGGTCACAGCCCAAGAACACCTGAGGGGAGAAACACTAGATCTTCCTGTGCCTCTGGAAAGTGAGGACATTTTTCTTGGAAGCCCCCTGATGGACTTCTCTCAGTGGAGAACAGGTCATAACTCTGCTCCTATAGCCAGCCCTGGCAAAGCGTATAGAGTTCCACAAATGGGTGGGATCAGGCAGGTGACTTCCCTGATCTGGCAATGGGAGGGAAGGGTGGATTCTGGGTCAAAAGGGTTCTGCCCACAGGTCAAATGACAGAATGGAGAGATGCTTGCAAGGTCTAAAACTGACTAGTACCTAGAATACAGCCGGAACACCTCCAAATAGGAAAAAGACATCAATCCCAATGATAAAACGAGCAAAAGATATGAACATGCAATGAATAGAAAAGTTAACTCTAAATTCTAACAATCGGCTGGGTGCAATGGTACATCCTAGTGATTTGAGAGGCTCAGGCAGAAGGATTACAAGTTCTAGGCCAGTCTAGGCAGGCTAGGAAGACCCTGTGTCAAAATAAAAATAAAAAAAGATCTGGAGATATAGCTCAGTCTCTGTAGAGAGTCTCTGGATTCATTCCCTAATACTGCAAAAAAAAAAAAAAAGTCTAGCAAACATATGGCAAAATACTCAAATCATTGTAAATCACCAAAGAAATATGAGTTTCAATGGAAATTTACATCCACCAGGCTGAGAACAGCTAGAAAGCTGGATACTTCTAGTGTTTGGCAGGAGGAGGGGGCTGGGGAACCCTCACACACGGTGGGAGGCGTATGCACTGGTGCAGCCATGCTGAAGGGCAGTCTGGTCCTTTGGGTCAGATTATGTAAATGCATGTACCATGTGACTCACCATTCTGCCTCCAGGGAAGTTCCCACTGAGCCACAAGGAGCCACGTGTGAGGGTGTTCACTCTGCTTTACTGGCACTGAAGGGGCGCAGCACACCACCTGGGTGGCCATTACTTAGAAGAGGTCAAATGTGGTGGATGCACTCAATAAAGAGTACTCAGCAATTAGAAGCAGTGGATTAGGAGTGCCCAGAGCAACCCGGATGGATCTTAAGGACAAGACGTTTCGCAAGAAAAGTGGCAGAGGTGGAGAAAGAATCTGCTTGATGGTTATGAGTTTTCTAAAGGTCATTTTTCTGTTGAAGATGCATACTGCAGGGTTATGGGGGAAAGGACATGTGGGATAGGTCTTAAAATACTCAAAGAAAGCATGAGGGATGGAAGGCAGCAAAGAGACGGCACAAAACTGACAAAATGTTGGCCACTGTTCAAGGTGATGGCTACGTGCAGGTTTGCTGCATTATCATCTCTACTTTTGTGTCCCTTAGAGACTGTTCATGTTAAAAGTTAAAAAGCATGTGCACAAGCAGGCGTGTGCGCGCGCGCGCACACACACACACACACACACACACACACACATACAATTCCCAGGTTGCAAAAATACACTGAAATTAAAAGATGAACACTAAAATGGTTACCTATGGGCAGAACAAAGTAATGGGGGTTGTGCATGATTGAGGAAAAGGGAAAAGGAAATAGAGAAAAAATTTGGGGTTCTATCAGGAGGGCCCAGAAAAATCGAGATACCCCCAGTGGAGCACAAGAAGGTCTGCCCAGTACCCACTTTTAATTTCTCAAGGAGCCTCCTCCCAGGCTCCAAGCCTCCTCCAGTGAGTTTTAAATACCGGGGCATTTTTCTTATTCAGGCACTTACCACACATCTTCTTAAGCCCTGATCATTGCACCGTCTTCTGGACTGTGAGTAGCAGGGACTGAGACTTTGTGCTGTGTTTGCTCAACACAAGGCAAAGACAGAGCCAGACTCTGTCCCCAGATTGTGGTGCAGAGTCCTTCACACTGGTTAGACCCTGTAAAATCTGTTTTGTGAAAAACAATAGCCAATATTTGTTGAGTATTTTTTCATGGAGAAAATATTTTCAAATGGAGAAAGCCCCATTTGCTCAACAAGGAAATGGAGGCTCATAGGGGTCAAGAAATGTGCTTAAGCAGGTGCCATGGTGCATGCCTGTAATCACAATGGCTCAGGAGGCTGAGGCAGGAGGATCACAAGTTGAAAGCCAGCCTCAGCAACTTATTGAGGCCCTAAGAAACTTAGAGAGATCCTGTCTCTAAATAAAATATTTTAAAAGGGCGGGGGATGTGGCTCAGTGGTTAAGCATCCCTGGGTTCAACCCCTGATTAAAAAAAAAAAAAAAATTGCTTAAAGTCACACAGCTGAAGTGTGGCAGAGCCAGGATCCATCGGACAAGACGGCATTTGAACTAGTATTCTCAGTCATTGAATCATACTTTCTTGAGGGAGGAATGAAGACCAATAGTGTCCAGGGAGAGGCCTACACACCTGGAGCATTCTGGGAGCATCATTGGATACTCCCAATCCAAAAATTAAATGTAGTGATAAAGTCTCCAGGAACTGTGTGGTTGAGAAGGGAATGGAGTGATCAGAGAGGGAACAGAGGGGACAAGATTGATTAGAAACAAATGTGGGAGTGGGTTGAACCCGAAAATCTTTTCCTCTAAATTGTAATGGGATCTGTCCCTCCCCCATGAGGCTGTTTCTTCCCATCTATCTAATACTTTGCAGGGAGGTACTAGGGATTGAATCCAGAGGTGCTTTACAACTGAGCTGCATCCTAATCCTTTATATTTTTTATTTTGAGACAGAATCTCTTTTTTTAATATTTATTTTTTAGTTGTAGGTGGACACAATATCTTTATTTTACTTTTTACGTGGTGCTGAGGATCGAACCCAGTGCCTCATGCGTGCTAGGCGTGCACTCTACTACTGAGCCACAACCCCGGCCCCTTGAGATAGGGTCTGTTTAAGTAGCTGAGACTGGCCTTAAACTTGCTATCCTCCTGCCTCAGACTTCCGAGTGGCTTATTTGTTTATTTGTTCTTTGTATATATACATGACAGTAGAATTTATTTTGATATTTATTTGGAGTATAATTCATTCTAATTAGGATCCGATTCTTGCGACTGTACACGAAGTTTCACTGGTGGTGTATAATATATGAACACGGGAGAGTTACGTCCAGTTCCTTCCATGGTCTTTCCTGTCCCCAGCCCCCCTCCCTGCCTTCATTCCCTTTTGTCTGATCCAATGAACTTCTCTTCTCCCCCCCTCCCTCACCATATTATTGAGTGTTAGCATCTGCATATCAGATCCATCTACAGAGTTCTTCACCAGTGGTTCTCAACTAGGGGTGATTTTGCCTTCCAGCAGCCATTTAGAAATGCCTGGAGATCCTTTTCTGTAGCACAGCCTGGAGGAGAAGGATGGCTAATGGCACCTAGCAGGCGAAGGCCAGGGATACTGCTGAACATGCTACCGTAAACAAGAGGACCACCCCCAACAAAGAACCATCTGACCCAAAGGGTTTACAGCACCAAGGTTGAGAAACCCACTCTACAGCTGCTCATGATTCTTAACCTGCAAGGCACTTCTTGCTTCCTGTGTTTCTGTGGTCCTCCTCGCTCAGCTTCCAGAAGCTCTAAGTACAAGGACTTGGCACCCACAGGGTGTGGTTGAGAGCAGCTGAGTGCTGGCTGGGGCTTGGAGCCTCAGGTAATGGCCTTTCCTTCCATAGTTCATTACCGTGCAGGGCCCTTGCGCCACTCTGCCATTGTGACACCGAGTTAATGTTCAACCACTAGCTCCCGGGAAAAGAGGTCCTGGTGTGTGGCATTTGATGATTTCCATGGTGTGACTATTCCAGCCTTGGTCCACTTTGTGCTACCAGGGGGAAGTTAGCAGGCTCGCCGCATTCCCAAACACTGAACAAATGAGCCGTTCCTGCACACCACGGCTCACTCCCTACCTTCAGCTCTTCCACGTTCTCTCTGAAACCACAGGGTCGCTTTACCTAGGAAATCAGAGGCTTAACTCAGTACGTTTATTCTTCACCCACACGCTAGTCCAACATGGGTATTGTGATAGGGTGGCTGTCCACAGGGCCCTTCTCCAAGCAGCAGTGCAGGACCCAGGCCCTCTCTCCAGGGCAGTGATCAGTGTACAATAGAATCACCCGGAGGGCTTAACACCACCCCAGAGTTTCTGATTCAGTAGGACTGGAGTGGAGCCTGAGAATGTCCATTTTTCTAGCAAGCTCCCAGCTGTTGCTTATATTGCTGGACTGGGCTCACACTTTGCTCTAAGGCCATGGTTCTTAACCTTGGCTGCACGTCAGAGTCACCTGGAGAGTTTTAATAGATCTCCATGCCCGGGTTCCACTCCCAGAGATTCAGGCTTCATTGCTCTTGAATGCAGCTGGGACGTGGAGAGGTTTGAAGTTCCCCTCGGGATGCTAGTGTGCAGCCAAGGAGGGCTGCACTCTGTCTTCCGCCATTCAGCTGGCAGACGTAGAAGGAGAATGATCTGTTCTGCAAGGATTTAGGGGTCAGCCCTGGAAGTGATGCATCTATCAGGTCAGCGTGCATTCCACTGCCCAGAGTGTTCAGGTGAGCGTGCCTCCCATAAGGGATGTTGGAAAATGAGGCCAAGAAGAAAAGGCACAGGGCTTCTTCAAGAACCAGGGAGCTCCGGCCCTCACTGCTACTTTTGGATTAGCATACCTAGATGCAGGGCCTAGTGTGTGGACCCACCCGTCTGTGAGCCCACATTTATGTGTGTGAGATGATGTGTTGGGTCTCAGCTTTAGGGTGAAATGTCGAGGTCAAAACTGCCAATGGCAACGTGGGGGGCTTTTATGCCCCCCTAGAGCACAGCCGCTTGGTGTGGTGGAAAGACCCTAGGCTTATAAATCTGTGCTCAAACACTTCCTCCCTCACTTAGTAAAAGTTACTAAACTCTCTGAGTTTCCCTCTGCACAGGGCAATACTGTCCAGCTCTATCTGCTTCATAGGATCAAATAAAACAAAGTGCCAAAGATGGTGTGGCAGGTGTAGTGAATGTTGGTTCTCCTTTCCTCAGGAAACCCTGCCTGCTGGCCCCAGGGACGACGGGGGGACTGGAACGGGTGGCCTGCAGGAACCCTGGGCTTCTCTCCTGGCACAGCCATATGGGATGAAGAGCCGGCTTTGAGCACGTTGGCCGTCTGCTTTCTTGAGCTTCATTGGTCTCGAAGGCATCTTGGGCGTGGAGAACACACAGGGAAGACCAGTAAAGGGGGAAAGTACATCTCTGGTACAAATTAGCTGGCATTAGCGTCTTATATGCCTGTCATTTTTAGGAAGAATGTAAGAGCTTGCAACTAGTTTCAAACGGAGCAATTATTCATACTACAAAAGGATTCTTCACATTACTGAACAACGTCTTTAAACAGCTCTGCTTTCCTACGCACAAATTAACTGTACTGAGTCAGAACCTTGGGTGAGGGAAGGGAAGGGAAAGGAAGAGAAAAGGAGGGAAGAGCAGGGAGCCGAAGGGAAGGGACCCTGCTTTTTACAGACAGCAGGGTCCGGGAAAGACAGTGTTAAGGCCTCTGAGTCCTGGAAAGCAATCATTAACGCAGAGGGGCGTTTCTGCAGCCGGTGGGACGCGAGGGACCTGCCACCCTTCAGCTGGAAGCCCTGTCCCGAGGGGGCCACAGCCTGGGAAGCAGGTGGCCCTTAGCCCAATGGGAGAGGCAGGATTAGCGCCACCGCCTTCTTGCTTTCCCATTGCACAAGTCGCAGCTTGATCACCCGGCAGCTCCTGGGGGCAAATTCATTTGAGTAACTGTTCAACAACGTGGGTTTAATTTCCAAGAAAGTTTCCATGATCTTATGTTGGAACACCAACTCTAACCTTCCCTGTTCTTTGTACTTTCATAAAAATGCTGCCCTTCCCAGATTCTTGGCCCTTGCTGTAGCTCTTTGCACCACAGTCCACTTCCCTAGCAGGCACAGGTGCCAGGTACAAAGCGTTAGGATCCTGGACTCCACATCTGACTGGGTTGGAGGCGGACTTGCCCACCTCTGCCACTTATGAGCTGTGGGACTTCTGCCAAGTTACTTTGCTTCTCTGAGCCTCAGTTTTCTCACTTACAAAATGGTTATAATGCAAGACATTGCTTGGCACGTGACAATCACTGTACAGTTATGTAGGTAGTTTCATTACGTGGGAAATCAAACTCCCCGCCTGGGTTTATCTTCAGGGGACTCCTGGAGTACAGTCACAGTGGAGATGTGTGTGGGGGTGGGGAAATGTTTTCTGAAACTTTACAGAGGATCGGGCACTGTGCCAGGCCCTTTCCACGTTTTATTTCATTTAAACTCCATGGCAGCCTCATGAGGGAGGCTGGGGCCCTCTCCAATTTGTAGACAGAGAGGCTTTGGAGAGGTAAGTGATGTGCCCACGTTGCCCACCTGAAAATCTGGGTGAGGCTTCCGGAACCACAGTGGAGACCACTCTCAACGCCTGCCCAGCGGGTTTGCCTCAGAGGTGGCACACAGTCTCGGCGGGACATGTCACATGTGGGTCCGTCGGTCTCAACCTTGCCTTCACCTCTGACCACATGGTGCATGGACAAAGCTCTTTGGCCCTTGGCCCTTCTCTTTGAGTACAGAGCTTGGGCCACTGTCTTAAAGAGTTTTCTGAGTTATGACCTGACCTGGGCATTAGGGAAGAAATGGAAATGAGCAGTCAGGTTCTCGGACCTCACAGACCCTCTAGGTTAGAGGGGGAAAGGCTGTGAATGATTTCAAAGCCGAGAGACGGTTAGAATTGGGTGTAGGGGACTCGTCAGCACTCTTCATGGCGGATTCCACATTAGCTGGGCCTAAGGAGGGTTTTCCTGTGAGGTCACTTGAGGCCCAGGACAAGGACTAAAAAGCTCTAGAGCCCGGGCAAGTCCAGGGATGAGTGTCCCCTGGGTGTCCCCATGTCTCTTTTTGAGCTCATCTTTTTACTGAAGACCTTTGTTTGCCACGGTCCCCACTCAACGCCATCATAGCCAGTTCCATGCATGATTCATTCAGCCTGGAGAGAGGAGGAGAGGCCCTAACGAACAGCCTGGTTGGTGGCAAGCCTGGGCCCGGATTTCCCTTGGGTGAAGTGTCAGCTCTGAGCCAAGAAACAGACTCCAGGTGAGAGGACAATGTTAAAATTATGGCTGCTTGGGTAACATCCAAAAAAGGAAAAAAGAAAAAAAAAAAAATTCTGGGAATAAACATTCATTCACTCCGCAAACACTGAATGTGCTTGATGTTGGGGAGGGTACAATCTGGTCTGTGTCATTATGGAACTCACAGTCCATTTGGGAACAGAAACAGGGGTGTAGTGCCACAGCAAGTTTATTCAAACACTAGGGTCCACTGAGTGTTTCCCCAAGAGGAAAGACCTAACTAAATGCTATCCAGAAGGTGAGTGGGAGTTGGGCACGGTGGCAGACACCTGGAATCCCGGTGACTCTGGAGGCTGAGGCAGAAGGATCACAAGTTCAGGGCCAGCCTGGGCAACTTAGTGAGACCCTGTCTCAAAATAAAAAAAAATGAAAAGGGCTGGGGGGGTGCAGCTCAGTGGTAAAGTACCTCTGGGTTCAATCCTAGTATTAAAATAAAAATAGTAACAACCACACACACACACACACACACACACAAATCTTCCCAAACATCCCTCAAACATCCCTCGAGTAGATTAGTGAAGGTTTTTTTTTTTTTTTTTTTTTTTTTTGTCAAATAGAAAAGGGCAGAAAAAAAGGACATATGGGGCCTGGGGAGGGGACAAGCCTGAGAAGACCAGTGTCAGTCTGGGCACACAGAGTGGCCTCTCTCCTGCCATCACAGCTGAGTCCCTGCAGTGCAAGATGACCTCAAGGAAGACCTAATCACCGTTGGTCTCCAGCCTTCTAATCCCGAGGTCTTTAAGGGTCCTCATGTTGGCCTGGACCACGGCTCATTAAGGATGCCTTGCCTGCAAGCACTGAGGTGTCCCAGATGAAGGGACGGTCCTGCCCTTCCAGGTCATGCCGCCGGAGTGGCAGCAGCAGCAGTGTGTGTGGGGTCACCCTCCTTCCTCCCCTTCCTTCCGTCAGAGCATCACAGAAGCCTAAGATATGAATCAAACTTTTCAGAAGAAAAAAATACGATGATCTTCTGGCGGGTGATGATCACCGTTCGGTGCCCGAGGTGAGAGTACTCCTTGTTGTACTTGCTCCTTGCTCAAAGGGGACAAATCGGCGATGACCGCCAGCGGAAGTGCTCGGCTGTTACCAGTCCTTGAAATGGTTCTGCTGGTGCCAACTTCAGAATGAGTCGGATGGAGAGAAACACCGGATGAGCACCCAGGCCTGACTTAGTGCGTGCAGATTCCTGCCTCAGGCAAACCTGAGTCTGGGGCACTGGAGGCCGCGGTGGTCTTCAGAGAGCCAGTGGGAAGGCCTGAGGGGCCCGCACATGAAGGCCCGAGCTAAGGCTGTGCGTCTGGAAGTCCCTCAGATGAAGAGTTTCCTGTCAAGGGGCCAGATGCCCAGGCAGCAGGTGGAGTCACAGCACAGCACCCGATGCAGCACCCAGAAAAATAGGTCAGGGAGCCTCACCTACTCCCAATAAGCAGGGGCACAGGGTTTTCTCCTAACCCTGCTTCTCAAACCTGAGCGGGAACCAGGCACCTGGAGAGCACATTAAACACACTGCTGATCGGCCTCCGTGTGTGTGGCTGGCCTTCCTAACAAGCCCCGGGGGAAGCTGCCGGCCTGGGGACCCACACAGAGAACCGCAGATGATCCCACATACACACACACAAGAAGTGACAAGGACACAAGACAAAGTCCATTATAATAGCCATCTTTATTTGTAAAAATCCAGATATAAAATGTATTCTTTCAGTCTTTCCAGGTTTTCCTTTTTTACAAAAACAAAAAAGGCACGTAAAAACCTTCCCCGATGTCATTCTGTAGATGGATGTTTTTCAGGCAGCCCTCCCCCCACCCCCCAGTATAGCTACATGCTTCATTCCAGGACGTCTGGCTTCCCCCACATGCTTCGGTGCTTTCCTACCAGGGTAGAGTTCCGAGTTCCAAGACTGAAGTACACAGAGAGGGGGTGGGTGATGGATGCAGAGTGTGTGGCATGATGCTCCACGGCGTGCAGGACAGGGGACTAATAGTAGGTTTCCTTCTCCACCCAGCCTGCGACAGAGAAAAAGATACTAAAGTGAGTCCTCGCTCCAGCATTTCCAAGAGAAATCCCATGAGAATCGACCCGAGAACAACGGAGGCAGGGTGAGGTTACAACCCCAATTCAACACAGAACCTCAACTGTATGTATCTATGTGTGTGTTATCTACATATTTATTTATTGCAAGTACTTGGGATTGAACCCAGGGTACTTTACCACTAGGCTACATCCCTAGACCTTTTTCAATTTTAGGACAGATTGTCCCTAAGTTGCTGAGACTGGCCTTGAATTTGATCTTCCTGCCTCAGCCTCCCAGGCAGCTGGGATTACACGTAGGCACCACCATGTCTGGCTAAGTGTACTTACTGAATTCTTGAGGAATACTGTCATCTGGAAAGGCTGTCTGGGCTTTTGGCAAGTATTCTCTACATTATATTTGAAAAATCTAAAATGCAATCAAAGCCGAAGGAGATGCAGGGACTGAAGACGTGACTGCATTCAGCTCAGTGTGCTGGGGTAACGGCCTCAGCCATCAGGATGAAAACCAGAGACCCCCCCCACAGGACAGCACCCTCCCCTTCCAACCAAAGTGAAAATGCCCCAATTACCGCCAGGGCGTCGCCGGATGATGAGCTTCCTGACTTCATCATACACGAAGATGAGAAGGGAGTAGGGGAAGGCACAGAACCACCAGGTAGGCCTGGAAGTAGAGAGAACCAGGTTCCAGTTAGACACACACACAAACACGGTCAATTCAAAGGAACAGAGACCGCACGCCACCACTGTGATGAGGCAGCCATCAGCGAAGAACGGTCACGGGTAAGTCCTGAGTCATCACAGAGCAAATGAAACTCCTCAGGAGCAGACTACTGCTGCATGTGCCCAGGGCCCGGAGATGCAGAAGCCGGCCCGCGGGCTTCCTAAAGGAAGCCAAGAACTGGTTTCCCAGGTGAGTCAAGTACACTTTCTGTTAACAACCTGGAGCAAGTGGACATTTTCTTTCTTCTTTTTTCTATCTAAAGAGCTTAAGAGGGTTCTGAACACATTTGTTTCAAGTCTTAACATCTGAAGACAAAGAACTGCCACGGTGGATCAAAACCCGTTTATTCATCCCCTAAACTTGGTCTCTTGACAATGAGATTTGGGACAGCCAGCTGTGTGTTCTGAGTCCTAGACCTGGGAATCAAAAAAAAAAAAAAAAAAAGGTTGAGCTCTAACAGATGACAAAGGCCTTCAAGGGCCCTGGAGGCTGCTGCCACATGGTCCCCAGGCTGGAGACAGGCTCCGGGCAGCCTCCACTTGCTCTCTTGACAACCAGCTCCCATGTGAGGAGGCTGGCTCTGGCGGAGCCTTGGAAGTCACCTCCTCTTCCTGTGTGTCTTCCACAGCAGGGAAAAGGTGATCACACTTGACTCAACTACCAGAAGAACCAAACCACCTTCCACAACTGGATAGAGCCCGTCAAGAACAAGTTCTCCAGGCTGGGGTTGTGGCTCGGTGGCAGAGCGCTTGCCTAGCATGTGTGAGGCAGTGGGCTCGATCCTCAGCACCACATAGAAATAAATAAAGGTCCAAAAAAAAGAACAAGTTCTCTAGTGGTCACAAGGGGTTGAAGGCCCAGAAAATGGCAATGTCCTGACGCATGACTGTCTTTTTAGTGTGATTTTCCATTTCAGCCTTTTAGAAAGCTTGGTGACCTTCTCTGGCCTTCTCCTGATAAAAACTGGCTCAAGCTGACAGAATTCAACTGAGACATGTCTCGCCTCTCTGTGCACCAATTCTGTTCAGGGCATTGGGGAAACAAAGACAAAAAGGACACTAGGGGCCATGCCTTCAAGATTATTATCTACCGGGGAACAGAAATGACAAGTAATGCCAAAGAAAGGATGCCACTGTCCAGGAGAAAGAGGACAAGATCACTCAGAGACAAGCTCCAAGGAAATCCGCCCATCAGGATTGATGGGGAACAGAAGGGAGGGACCTTACCAAACCCACAGGCGGAGGACAGGGGAATATTGAACTCACCTCCCATAGGCTTGCAGGGGTGCAAGGTAAGGCTAAAGAACAGTTTGGGATGGTAAGAGAGACCCTGGATGCCAGCCTCACCTCGCACCATAGATAGATGCTTGCACATACACAACAGCGAATGAAGCCAGTGGTTTTTGACGAGTGTAAGGATGAGACTGGTGAATGGTAGTGCTGGCAATAGGCCAGCTCAGAGAGGGTCCAGTCGAATCTGAGCAAGGACCGGGGGAGTGGGAATTCCTAGACACTGATGCTTTAAACCAAAAGCTTCCTCAAAGGCTCTTCTGGGTGCCCAATTCTGCGGCTTAACATATTCTAATCAAGTCATAGCTGCTTCACCTTAACCGGTTACGGAACATCACCAAACACACTCGGTTTCAAACAGCTACCAGAGATGATGGTCAACACTGAATGTGAAAATTTAAGTTTAAACAGAAGTGCAAAATCATTCACTGTGTTTTAAGGCCAGCCTGGTTCTGACCAAAGACATGGAGTCAGACTGATGGCTCTCATCAGATCTACTATGATAGATTTGGGCCTGGGTCCCTAAACTCCAGGACAGCTCCGGGTGGTCTCCAAAGACAGCTGGACTATAGTT
Source organism: Callospermophilus lateralis (assembly GCF_048772815.1). Classification (NCBI taxonomy): domain Eukaryota; kingdom Metazoa; phylum Chordata; class Mammalia; order Rodentia; family Sciuridae; genus Callospermophilus; species Callospermophilus lateralis. The sequence continues at coordinate 20,233,498 of NC_135311.1, forward strand.
GTAAGGGACCTGAGGGCCTAACGGTTAGCTATTGAGCAACTGAAAGGAACTGGAGCCTGCCTATTCTCACACTGGGCCAAATCCCGGGCACCAGCTGCAGCCATGCAAGTCTGGATTTGCTAGCCCGATTTACTGCTCAGTCAAGCTTTCCTAACTTTTCAATCCATAGGAATTCTCATACACACCACCCAAAAATTCTGAAGAGGTGCCACGCACATCACACATGCTATTTCTACACTTTTTGGAATGTGAGAGGCTCTACTTACTTGAGGGGATACATCCTCAGGGCGACACCCATTCCAGGGCAGTAGGAAAGGAAAGCAGCGAGGGCTGTCTCTTCAAAGAGGCCAAATATCAAGATCTTGTTCCTAAAATTCAAGGGGAGAAAAAGAAAAGCTTAAAAGATGTGAACAAAAAGGTTTATCTTCAATGCCACGCACTGAACGGCAGATCCATGTCTACCTACGTAATTAGCACACAGAGGCCAAAGGAGAACAACTAGAAAATTCCATTTTGCTTCTTAAATTTGCTCCAAAAGGCTAGAGATTCCAGAAATTTGGCCCATTATGTGCCAAATGCTGGACTTTTTGCAGAGGGCTGAATGAAAAGCCGCCAGAGCCCGTGATGTGCCCTTTGCTACTCACTTCATCCCCTGCTGGAACACAGAATTCCTCCGGGTCTTACAGATGACCAGGTCGGCCCACTGCACCACCACAATACTGACGAAGAAGGCTGTGTGGCAGGTGAACTCCACGATTTTCCTCTGCTCATAGGTCTGAAACGCAAAGGCCAAAGCGTAAGCCTTGGTGCTTCAACAACACGGCTGGTGGCGGTGTGGCCACAGTCCTTCAGGGCTCGACGAGCTACCAGGCTACTATGCTGGTCAGGTAAGCGGCCCTCACTCACCCACTGTTGCCCATAGCTGTCTTCCACATCATTGATCCAGCGGTCATCCCAGTCCACTCGGATGCCCAGCAGGTGAATCGGGAGGAAGCCATTCTCAGCCAGAATCACAAAGTAAGTGAAGAAGCCCCCCAGGGCCTGGATCATACCTGGAGTGGGGAAAACCACCTTTCAACAAGAAGTTCATCTCCACAGCCTGCATCTGATCATGGTGGCTGCCTGAGGGAGCACAAAGCGGGTCCTCATGGCTGGATGATGAAGGCACAGGAGAGATGCCCGGTCACGTGTGGGCCCTAGGAGTGATGGACTTGAGGACCGCAGGGTGCACTGACCTAAATAAAGCCCTCTCTGCTTTTAGAGTATAAAAAATTAATTGATGGGCCTTGCTTTTACAACTGCCATTTCCCTTCCTTGATCATCTTCTTGTATATGGGCATGACTCCAAGGGGAAATCTAGTTCCCCCTTTTTAATCTGAAAAGCAATGACTTCTTTTCCACTTCACACCCCGAGTTCCTCAGGATAGGTCTCATGCTATGCATCCAGAGACGTGGCCGTCTTCCTCTCAAAATTAAGTTGTCCTGGAGCTCGACCCGGGATGCTATCCATATCCAATTGCTCTACTGCCAGCCACTGTCTAATGAGTTTTTGTCATAATTTGCATAAGCTGCTAATCTGTTCTACTTCACCTTAGTTTTCACAGCAAGGCCACCCACTAATCTAGAACAAGACGCTCAGGGTATCTTCATCAGGTTCCCCTGAAGGAAACCAAACAAAGGATTTAGAAATGAAAGGCATGCCACCTAGACCACTTGTCACTTGGTCACACTGTTAAATGCATACATTTCTAAAGTTCTTTACCCTCTATCCAAATCAGTGACAGTTAAGTGTGCATCCCCAGGGAAGGTGACCTTGAGTCAATGAGACGCACCGTTCCTTAGCAGAACCTGGTGTTCTGCAGGGCTCAGTGAGGAAGCACCTCCTTGGTTCTCAGGCAAAACCAAGCCCAATTACAGGGTGCTTGGGCTAAAGAATCATAGTCTCCACAAAAGTCACCGGGCAGGCAGCCAGAGACTTCTATTTCTCTTCACATGGAAGAAAATGTTTAAGAACTCCAGTCTAAACCCTATATTATGTGGCTCATACTGGATTTGAAGTCTCAGAAATCCATCCTGATCTGAGGCAGACATGCCACTACACATCCTTTCAATGTGCCAGCTTCCTGCTCAGTGCTGTGGCTCACCAATCTGTCCGTAGGCCATGCTAATCAGCCGCTCATTCACAAGTTTGTCAGTTTTGGGATTTCTGGGCTGCCTCTTCATGATGTCACTCTCAGCTTGCTCATATGCCAGGGAGATGGCAGGAACCTGCAGGAGGGGAGAAAGGACTCACAGTTATGAAAAACAGGGAAGATGTATTATGAGCCTCTTTTTATAAAATTCTTACTCTCCCTTTTAAAAAATCTTATTTATTTATTTATTTATTTATTTTTGGTACCAGGGATTGAACTCGGGGCACTTGACTACTGAGCCACATTCCCATCCCTACTTTGTATTTGACTTTAGAGACAGGGTCTTACTGAGTTGTTTAGCACCTTGTCATTGCTGAGGCTGGCTTTGAACTTGCGATCCTCCTGCCTCAGCCTCCTGAGCCACTGGGATTACAGGTGTGCAAAAAATTTTTTTTTAATCTCATGAAATAATATTATAGATCACGCTTTTTTTTTTTTTTTTTTTTTTAAAAAAGGCCAAACCACATAAAAGGGAAGATTCCTATCTGATAAGTGAGTGTAGACTGGAAAATGCTCATACTCATTCTTTGAAGCTGAGGTTGGGACACACACTGGCTACAGCTCCTAAGAACTCTTTTCCCAACATCAGCCTTGTGGGTCCCAGTAACAAGGAGTGAATGTTCCTGCTGGTGTTGGAGGAGATGTTATTACTACCTGATGTGTGGCTGTGACATTCACTTACCATGTCAGTGCCCAAGTCAATGCAGAGGATGGTGACGGTCCCCAGTGGGAGTGGAATGTTTGCAATAATAAATATCAGGAAGGGGGTGATTTCCGGAATGTTACTGGTTAGGGTATAAGCAATGGATTTCTTCAAGTTGTCAAAGATCAGACGACCTAGGAAAGCAAGACTTTTACTGTCTGGTGTAAAGAGACAGGCAGACTAGAAACTGAACATATCCACCAAGTGCAGACACGGATGCCAACTGCAGTATCTAGATGGTGAATATCCTCAAGCACAATAACTCACCTTCCTCTACTCCAGTCACAATTGAGGCAAAGTTGTCATCCAAAAGAATCATGTCAGCAGCTTGCTTAGACACATCTGAACCGGCGATCCCCATAGCAACCCCAATGTCTGCTTTCTTCAGAGCTGGAGAGTCATTAACGCCATCACCAGTGACGGCCACAATAGCCCCCTACCCAGAACAAGAAGGGAGATGGGTTAATAAAACTTACCAGTTCCAGGGATGGAACGAGGGTGATGCACGCGGCACGATTACAGCCACTGCTCCCCTCCCACTGAGACTGGACAGACCACATGACGGAAGGGAGAAATGACCATAAACTATTCTCCCTGTGTTAACTAGGGCTACCTAGGAATGGCTTTGGTGAATGGAACTCTTGGAAGTCTCATTCCTATTGGAGGTTGGAGGCCAGAGTCTCCAAGCCATTTCCATGTATACTAAGTTTCTAAGACTTCATACTGCTAATGCAGATGATGCCACTGAGGATCAGGTTTTTAGCCACAGTGGGGACCTGTACTGGCAAGTCCTTCTGTCACGGCTTAACAGTTCATATACGCCCCCATCCCTTATCTGGGAACTCCTGAGAGGCAATGAATACCGTCAGTCTGGCCAAGCGGGCAGGCTCCCCCGACCGTGGCTTAGTTCTTACTGGAACTCCGCTCACTAACGTTGCCTGCATCAGTCTAAGGGTGCGTGCCTGATGCAGCCCACTGACCTGTCTCTGGCAGCCTTCCACAATGATAAGCTTCTGCTGAGGGGAGGTCCTGGCAAACACAATCTCAGTGTGGTACTTCAAAATGTCATCCAGCTGCTCGGCTGTCATGTCCTTCAAATCACTGCCATGCACTACACAGGCCTTGGCATCTCTAAAATCAGGAGCAGAAAGAAATAAAAAAAAGGTCATCCATCACTTTACCAGCTCGATACCCATCACCTCCAGAGAGGATGTTGTTAAACTATGCAGAACACTACACGCACAGAACGTCATCTAGGAGCTACTTCTTGTGCAGAACTTTACAGTCTACAGGACATTTTCATATATATTATCACGTTCAAGTCTCACAACCACTAGTTGGGGTTGGGGGGACTGCCTACTATCTTCCTTTCCCTCATCTTTATCAGACACACATTGAAATAAAATGGCCAAGTTTCAGAAAGTGGAAGAGCTGATAAAAGACCCAAAGCTTACCCTAATAGCCAAACTGAGTGAGGAGGCCTTAAACCTTAACAAAACAAAACTCATTTGTCCCCGTTATCTATTTTACTTTGTTACCAACTATCCCCCCCCCCAACCTCTTTGTCCTGCATTACCTGGTTCTCATTTTATTGTGTTAGTATGAATCTGGAGATTGACAAGGTACTAAGTGTTAGACAGTATAGCTCAGTGGTTAACAGCACAAAATTGGGACTGTAGGGATTTACTGGAGGACTTCAACAGTTCTGAGGTGCTATGAACCTTTCTAAGCTTCAGCTTCCAAGTGGGAATCATCCCTATCTCAATGTCACTAAAAAAAAACAGCACTCAGAACAGAAAGCAGCATCCCAGTGTTGGCAACTGAGATGAGCTCTCTGGCAGTGCAGGTGGGTTCCCTACCCAGGGACAACCCAGAGGCAAACCATTACAGAACCAAGCTTCCCTCCTTACCTGGGGTTCACCTGGTTCACTGGGATGTTGAGGCGGGCAGCGATGTCTTCCACAGTCTCATTGCCTTCCGAGATGATGCCCACGCCTTTGGCAATGGCTTTGGCTGTGATTGGATGGTCGCCTGTGACCATGATGACCTGTGATAACAGATGGGATAATTGACTGAATGTGGCTGCCAAGCAGATGCCCTTAAAAAAGTTTTATATGTAGGTAGGCAAGAGGAAATTAGGATGATCTAGCCTGGAATGCCAAAAGGGAAAGAATGCAAACATAAAGCTGATAAACATCAACTTGCTGAAACACTATATTCACAGAAAGAAAACAAAAAGCCATGCCCAGATTTTATCTCGGTACATGATCACATCACAATGCATACTCAGTACCTAATTTTCCTTTTATACAGTCACATAAAAATAACGCAAACTAACCAAACCCAGCAAGAAAAAGATAAAAAAAAAAAATCAGATGCTGGTAAAAGTGCTCTGCATTGCTAGCTGGCATTCTTGAACTGGCCCAATTTTGAGAGAGAATAACATGTAACAAGGACTCAAAACTGTCATTCTTTTTGATGTGATGATAATGCTTAGAATATTGATGTAGAGCAATTCGAATATTTCCAGATTTAAAGCTCCACATCTTTTGCTTTTTACTTTGCTTACTTTTATCTAAAAGCAGGTCTCCCCTTTAATGGCTCATCTGTATGTTTACACCAACATTTTATAATGAATGCTCCAGGTGGGAGAAGCAACGGCTTGCCCCTGAGGTGACAGTCACAAAGGAGGGCATCCTGAAGCCCGGAGAGACGAGGCCAAGGAAGGGGGGGCTGGCGCTACCTTAATTCCAGCACTTCGACATTTGCCCACGGCATCAGGAACAGCAGCTCGTGGAGGGTCAATCATGGAGATGAGCCCAACAAAGCAGAGGTTATCCACAGGGAAGTTCACTTCATCAGTGTCGAACTGGAAGCCTTCAGGAAACTGCTCATCCGGCAGAAGGAGGTGGCAGAAACCTGCAAGGAAGGCAGGGAGCCCATGAGGACCTCAAGCACTGTAGGAAGGACCACTGCACGGGGCCCGTCCCCTGCTGCATGTTTAGTTTGGAATGTTTCTTCATGGTCTCAGTTTTATAACAGAGGAAAGATTTTATTTAACAAGAAGAAGAATACAGAATTGTTGAAAAAAGAAAAAACACCCAAAAAGACAGACTCCATTACCAAGCATTATCAAGAAAAAAGATCTGTTTAGTGTAGAAAAGACTGAATTGCTAACACGAATTTTGAGCACCAGCCTACCAGGGTTCTAGAGCTGCCACTGACAGTAAGATGTTTAGATTTGGCAAAAAAAATATTTAATTCTCCATCTCAGCTACTTCCTGTGGGGGTCACAGATCTGCTCACTTGTTCATTTATCTAAAATATTATTACTGAGCACCAAAGCAGCAACTCATACTAGCTGCTTAGAGATTAAATGCAGATCAGATGTTCTGCCAAGGGGTTTATTACTCATATTATCATATGATGATGCTACAAGAGACAAGATGTTCTGGACCTTCCTTTGAATGCTGTAGGACGGTCACAAGGGTCTTTCAAGGAGATAAAAGGTGGCAATTTGGACTCAAGGAGAGAGGCCGATGCTACTTCGGGGGTGGTAAAGGCGGAGAAGCACAGTGACTTAAGAGAAGACGGCGATCTTTGGGTTGGACAGCAGCAAAGGGTATGAACCAGAGAAGGAGACCAACTAATTGGTTGCAAGTTAGCCATGCTGAGGAGAATACGGAGAACTACATAATGAACTTCAAAGCCCCTGTAGCTGTCAGGATAGAGAGGACAGGAAGCAGCCTCGCCCGACCAGAAATTGCTAGGTTCCGAGCGGGTGCACCAGCTCCCCTGGAGCAGCACAACTATCCCTCTGCAGTCGGGAAAGGCTTCGCCCCAGGTGCACTGAGAATTAATTAACTTCATTAAACTTGCAGACCATGGCCATCGCAACAAAGGTGAGATAATAAAATTCCCTCCCCTGTCCTTAATAGAACTGACCAACATGAGCCCACAAGCCAGAGGCAAACCATCAGGATTCCCCTTCCCACGGCCCACTGCGCCGATTCTCTCCTAGCACTTACTGTTTTCAAAGCAGGAGGGGGCAAATCAAGGAGGAGGACGGCCCCAGAACAACTCAAAGGAAGGCCAACTGAGGCCGAGTGAAGGTGGTCACCTTGACTGCCTGAGACTAGAGCACTGGACAGGGTCCCGCCCAGGTGCTTCTGGCCGCTCGGCTGCCTACCTAGCACGCGCTCTCCGAGGCCGCCCAGCTCCAGGTAGGCGTTCTGAAAGGCGTCTTTCAGCTCCTCGTCCAGGGGCTGCTCCTTGCCGTGGAGGAGGATGGAGCTGCAGCGGTCCAGGATCCTTTCTGGAGCGCCCTTCATCACCAACAGGTGTCGGGGCTCACCGGCGTTGAGGTTCTTATGAATGGACAACTGAGGGGGAATATTCAGATGGAAACAGGGTTGGCTGCGCGTGGCCATCCAGGAGGAAAATAGGCTTCACTCCCGACTTAGTCTACGTCACAAAATGAACCCAGAATTCCCTTTCTGTACTCTGAAGCAGCTCGTGTCTCGTGACATAACTTTTAAATGCTACAGAGAAAACTAATACTGTAGGTGCATTCACGAGCTTTTATGAGAACACACGTCATTTTTTATGGGTATGTTCATAAAATTCTCCCGAAGGACATCAGGGAACAAGGGGAGTGTCACATGTGCCCTGATCCCTCTCCCCATCCCACCCCACCCCACCAACCCACAAACAAGTCTTTTGGAAGAGACGACATTTATCCTACTAATATTCTATACATGTCCTCTTTGGGCTCACGTTCCTCCCTTGTCTTGTCCCCAGCCTGCCCTTGCCCACTCATGCTTCCCTGGATCTCCAGACCTGGTACTTATTGGTGGAGTTGAAGGGTATCTCGACGATTTTGGCGTATCTATCTCTCATCTCCTTCACAGAGCCGCAGCAGAGCTCGATGCATTTTAAGAGTGCCGACTCAGAGGCATCTCCCGCAACTGCCCGCTGTGAAGGAAACATCACCTGTTAATTACCCGCCAAAGCCTCGCTTCACTGAGGCATCACTGGAAAACGTGAAAGAGAACTCTGGACATATTCTAATCCTCTCAGGTGAGACCAGACAGGTGAGGAGAAAGCAGCATCACTAGGACCCAGGGACCCAGCCCACCAGGGACCCAGCCCATAGAGTCCAACTCCAACCTCCCTCCCCAACCCACAGCAGCTTCTGGCAGCAGGCTGGGTGAAGGTGTCACCTACCCTGAAGAAGCAAAACACCCTCCCAACCTGCTTTGCCTATTTTTAACTTCCCTGGCCTGCTGAAAAGTCGCAAAGCCAATGCTATTCCCAATTACATATTTCTGGTTGTGATTCTGAAAATACGAAATAAGTAAACATTTATAGTGTCTCATTGCCCTACAACTTGTAAAAAAAAAAAAAAATGAAAGTGGGAAAGGGGGTGGTTTCAGAATTGGGGACAAACTATGTTAAGGGCACAGCAAAGGAATTTATATTCTAAACATAATTCAACTGTGCAAAATTATCTGGACCCGAAGATTGTAAACTGCAGGCTGTTGTCAGTTCAGACAGCAACGTACTCAGCCAGCACTTTCATTACAGCCTCCACCTCAGGAGACACATACCTTGCTCTGTGTGATACACTTACTGGTGAAACACTCGTATTTTGTCTTACTAACAACATCGCTCGTTACAAGTAACTTTTATTCAGGTAAACATCGCTAGTTATAAATATCTTTTACACAGGGCAACATCTGACCCTGACTTTAAGGCTGCACATGCAGATGAACAAATTAATGGTTTCAAATATAGTAGGAATGTGGCTGGGTTTGGTAAAAAACACAAAATAAGTAGGGATCATTCTTCAGAAAAGTCAGTTGTTAAGCAGAGTGAAGCTACTGCTGACCCCTCTACAAGTTAATGGTAATAATGCCAATGACATGGATCAATTCCCCAAATACTTAGAATATATCTCCTGTTACTTTTCTGGTTTTTTTTTTTTTTTTTTTTTTTTAATCAGGGAAGATTTGATTCTTGTGAGTTTTGATGTTCAAGTCTTGAAAATTTCCACTTTGAGGTATGGAAAAACTCAAAAGCAGGCATCTCTAGTTTTATGCACAAAATAAACATCATTCTTAAACCAGCATCAATTTATGCCAAGAAAATCTTTTATTTTTTTGTTTGTTTTGGTACCGGGAATTAAACCAGGGGCACTTTATCACTGAGCCAAATCCCCAACCCTTTTCTGGTTTTTAAGACAGGGTCTCACTAAGTTGCTTAGGCCCTTGCTAAATTGCTGAGGGTGGATTTGAACTTGCAAATCTCCCGTCTCAGCCTCCCAAGCCACTGGATTACAGGTATGCACAACCACGCCCGGCAAGAAAACGTCTTTTAAAGAATAAGCAAGTTGGGGATGTGGCTCAAGCGGCAGCGCGCTCACCTGGCATGTGTGGGGCGCTGGGTTCGATCCTCAGCACCACATAAAAATAAAAAAAAAGAATAAGCAAGTGCTATCTTCACAATAGAAGCCAGTTCAGTTACAGCTAGGCCACAGTTGTTTTGGCAACTCTGTTCATATGGAGAACTACCACAGATAGCACTAGAGGACACAGGAGCCCAGGGAGCCTTGCACAGCACTCGGAACTCTTCAAGGACTCTGTGCACCTCGTGATTCTTCTGACCCTGTGTCTTTGCTTGGGCAACACAGTAAAATCTCAGTCATTCCAAACTGCATGAGAATTCCATGAGGCTGAGCTTATTTTTGTCTTGATCTTATTTTTGCATCATTAGTTAACAAGCTAAGAACAAATAAGATAAGAGAAATAGCTGAGCTATTTTAAGAAAATAAATGGCTTAAGGGATTTACTGGAATCTAGTGTATCCTAATATGAAAATATAATTATCCAAGTCACTAAAGTAGCCCTCAGTGTCCTCTAGGTTAGATGATATCATATGAACTCAAGACTAGTAAAACTGGATCATTAGTTCTTTACCAAGAAAGACTTTCAGCCCACCTGGGTCAGATTTTTACTATATTTTCCCTTTTTTCCAAAGAACATGGACCATGGGCACTAAAAATCCTTCAGAGCTACAGGCAACACAATCTGGACTATCTACAGTGAAGCCTCCCACAGAGAGCTCAAGCCCTCTACAGTGAAGTGACTGGGCACACACAAAGATAGAGTGCTGCTTCTCAACAGGACTGCTGAGAGGCGGTTCCCATGGGGTGTTCACAGCCCCCCACCGAAGCAACCGCAGGCCAACCGCAACTCCTGAGCATACCTTAAGAATAGGCAGGTTTTCCTGGTTAGCCTGAAACACTGCCCTGTTACAAAGACCTGCGATCCTGGACAGAGCGAGCCAGGTGGCGGAAGTCTTATCGAAAGAGACACCTATCAGAGGCAAGAAAACAAGCAGGAAAATGACGCATTAACTTAGAGTGCTGCGTTCTCAAGTCATCCCAGTAAAGTCCTTTTGCTCCCTAATGAACGAAACCAGGTTTTAGGCATTTTCCAGGCATGTGCAGGGTACATGAACTGATCTATCATGCCCAAAACACCCTTGATTCTTTATAAATGATTAAAAAAAAAAAAAAAAAAAAAACTGTCATGTGCCTAACAGCAACAACAACAAAATCAAAAAGCTAAAAAAGCAAGCTCAACATTGGCAGGTGGCTACCGGTGCAAGGCAGCCGCAGGTCTTACCACTCTGATTCTCTGTTGTATCAGCTTCGTGGATTTGATTGTCAAACCACATGTGGGCTACCGTCATCCGGTTCTGAGTCAGAGTTCCAGTTTTATCAGAGCAGATGGTGGATGTGGACCCCAAGGTCTCCACAGCCTCCAGGTTCTTCACTAAGCAGTTTTTCCTTGCCATGCGTTTGGCAGTAAGCGTCAGACACACCTAGGGTGGCGTGAGGAACAAGATGATTTCACTGAGCCAGGCTGGAATTCTACACAAATACCTGCCATCCCCTAACAGGGAAGACATTTGTCGAAAATCAAATTCTTTTCAACCGTCTTCTGAATTCTGAAGACATAATGGTAATAGGTATGTGGGGCTTCCTCCCCCAACCAAAAAAAAAAAAAAGGCAGTATATTAAGAAAAATAATAATGGCCAAAGTTTGCCACATGGTATGCTTCCAACCCTGCCACTAATCCCAAAGTTCTTCTTTTCTCCATTACCCTGTACTGGATCATGTGATAATTCAGGAACACAATGTAAATATTTGGGTTTTGAATAAACACATGCTGAGGCTTTCTCACTGTCAAAGCTTACTACATGACGGGGTGCGGCAGAAAAATGACATACAAACACGAGGAATAAAACCTAAGCGGGCAACCCCTTAGAAGAAGCCAGCATGTGTGTTTGGCCCCATTGCATGCCGCACTGAGGGAGGGTGACCATGCCTTCCCCGAGCCTCTCACCGTGACAGTGGCCAGCAAACCTTCGGGCACGTTGGCTACAATGATACCGATGAGGAAGATGACTGCTTCAAGCCAGGTGTACTCGAGGATCAGAGAAAGGATGAAGAAAGACACCCCCAGGAACACAGCCACACCCGTGATGAGTTGGATGAAATGTTCAATTTCTGCCGCAATGGGGGTCTGGCCCCCTTCCAGCCCAGAAGCAAGAGTGGCAATTCTTCCCATCACAGTGCGATCCCCGGTGTACACAACAATACCACGTGCCGTGCCTGAGAAAAGGGAGAGAGAGCTGAACCAAATTGTGTACGGAACAGGAATGACAGCCCAGAATTTGCACAATGACATAGGTTGGTTTTAGAAAGGGGCAAGATAAACGTTTTTTAAGGTCTTTGGTTGCTTTTGCTGTTTTTTTTTTCAAACCTAAGTTTGGCAAAGGGATTTCTACCCACTGGCAGGACAGCAATTGCAATTTCCATACGGGATTGGTGCCGTCAACCAGGATACCCAGGTTTCCTGACGGCAAGGAACCTCCTCTGCTCTGCACTTGATGTAAGCTGTCAGAAATGGAGCCAATGGTAGAAGAGCAATTGCCCCCACGGTTTTCCTGTGTTGTTAGTGCCCAAGGTAAATGCATGTCATGCCAAATAGCGCCTTAGAATGGTTTACCTTCAACACAGTTGGTTGAGAAAAAGGCAATGTTCCTCGTCTCCAGGGGGTTTTCATTTGTGAAATCTGGAGACCTAGTCTGGGGTTCCGATTCACCCGTGAGTGAGGAGTTATCCACCTGTGTGTGAAAACAATGAAAAGTGCCATGTGAATACGCTGGCCTCATCAGGGGCTTCCGCTCCCCAATTGGATCTGCCCAAGAAGCAGGTCCGGCTACGAGAGGTTTTTGCCTAGAAAAATCTACCTTGCAGCCATTGGCAGATATGATTCTGAGATCGGCAGGGATTCGGTCTCCTCCTTTCACTTCCACCAGATCCCCAACTACAACTTCTTCCGCATTTATGCTCATTTTCTCACCATTTCGAATCACAAGGGCTTGCTTTGGAAGGGGAAAACAGTTTATATTGTTAAATGGATACCGACAAGAAAAGGGTAGTGTCCAAAACAAGAAAATGAAATTATAAATGACCCCCACACTTCTAATTATCTGAATAATAAACAAACATATTATTCATCTTTGGATTTATATGAGATACCAAAGCTTACTCAATAGTCACTTAAGAGGCGGTATTTTTTTTTTTTTTTTTTTTTGATACTGTGCTTGCTTTAAGAGTTCATGTTTGGATGGAGTCACTTAATAGTTGGAAAATCTTAACTTGGCATTGGTTCACATTTTAGAGGCTAAGTCACCCAATGGGGAAGGACAAAGCGTGAGGTACCTGAGGGACCATGTTTTTGAAGGATTCCATGATCTTTGAACTTTTAGCTTCTTGATAGTAGGAGAAACAACCAGTTATGATGACGACAGCTGACAGCACCACACCAAGGTAGAGCTGGGAGGGCAAAGACAAGTTAGGACAGTGGCTCTCAGGAAAGAACTGGGGACATTCAGGTCATTTTTGGCTGAATAAAAAGCAAACATTTAAACAAGAGAGATAAAGTCTTCAGAAATGCAAAACTCATTTCTTCTACTTCTCTCTCCAGATCCTCCATACAGAAGGGTCAGAAATAGTCACAGACACCTGTTAACTAATGGTAGACTTTTGGAAATATCCTATATGAATTCATTTCTCCTTTGTTACTGAAACAAGAGTTTTTTTTTTTTTTTTTTTTTTTCCAAACAACTTGTGACTTCTGAAAGAACAGCTACCAAACATTTCTGGACAGGTGTCATGTGCCAACTAGAAAAGCTGTTCTCTGTCATCTAAGGACCACAGCTAGACCATAGCAGCTGCATAGGGTACACAATTAGTAGGAGAACCCAAGAGTGCAAGGTGGAGGGAGAAGAGTGAACAAACCAGGAAGAAAGTGTGCTTAAACCCATCAGGTAACTAGTGGTAAACTTAAAAAAAAAAAAGGGTGGGGGGATGGAGACTGTTGTGTACTCTCTAATCCACATGCCCGATTATAGAACTCACATTATCGTTTTGAGGTTCCTCTTCTGTGGCAGCTTGGATACCATAAGCCAAGAAACAAAGAAGTGCTCCAATCCATAGCAACATTGAGAATCCCCCAAAGAGCTGCCGGCAGAACTTGACCCATTCAGGGGTCGTGGGAGGGGGTGTGAGTGCATTAGGACCATCTCGGGCCAGGATCTCAGCAGCTCGTGCAGTTGTCAAGCCCTGGGGAGAAGGGGAATGCAAGATAAGGCAGGCACCAAACCTGCAAGCTAATGTGCTTCCCTGATAACTGGGAGACTGCACTGAAGGATATAGGGAGGAAACAGCTTCCCAAGCTGCTGAGCCAAGGTAGGACCTGGCAGATCCCTCTATGACTAACTCTGAGGGTTTGGGAAAACGAACAAGGCCAAGTCTCCTGACAAACTCAAAACACTGCAATTAAAACTTTAAAAAATGATTCAAGGACACATCTGAATCCAGCCTATTTTTCTTCCTAAGTTTTAGATCAAAGGATTCATGGTAAATTGTATTTTTACCAAAAAGATATCTATTTTAACTACTCATTTCAGTTTTGCAAATTAAAAACTTCAAGTATTCTATATATTGATTCTGTCAGGGAAAGGAGAAAAAAACCCTCTGCAAACTTCAGAAGGAAAATTTTCTGTAGAAATGTAACCTCTTACTGGATTAACAGCCAAGTTTTAAGAATAGAACTTTATTCTTGGGATGGCAATTAAGATAGTCATCTGGTGGGGAAGGGCTCATAAATGTGCATATTTTAACTAACTCTCAGTAAACCTGTCAGGTGAAAAGTATCAGTGGGAAAGTCCACTGTACAGATGCCCTGCTATTTTCTCATGGGCCAAGGTTCACTGACAATACAGATATACGACTCCCATCAAGTTGGGAAAATAAGATTATTTGGTCTTATCAAAATACTAAGCCAAAAAAGAGAATATAAAACACATTTATGCCTAAAGTATTAGTTTATACATATTCTGTGTCACCATTATGTTTAATATTAGAATCCACTCAAGAGTTTGGGGTAAGCAGAAAGAAAAAAATGAAGCAGTCAATAAAAAAAAAAAAAAAACATGGAAATATTCATGACCCTCTCTGCCTCAAGTCCATACTGGATCAACCCTTGGTAGAATAATCAAAACAACCACCAAACTTCTAAGCACTACCAACTCACCAGGTACTTAGTGTTGTGCTTTAATCAACCTGTTTATAATTTTCATGACAAATTTCTTTTTAAACTACTATTAAACCCCTTTTAGAAGTAAGGAAATCGCTGATTATGGTGGCTCACGCAGGTAATCCCAGCAACCTGGGAGGCTGAGGCAAGAGGATCACAAGTTCAAAGCCAGTCTCAGCAATTTAGCAAGACCCTGTCCCTAAACAAAAAATAAAAGGATCTGGGGATGTGGCTCAGTGGTTAAGTGCCTCTGGTTTCAATCTCTAGTAACAACAACAACAACAACAACAACAAAAAAGCAAGGAAATAGACCCAGAGCATTTCAGTAACCTACTCAGGCCACAGCACACTTCAGTAGACTCTAATATAGTGACTTGGTGAGATAACACGGGCAGGGTGCTTAGAGATAGGGTGGCGCAGGTGACCATGTCAGCAACTGATTTGAGTTGAGGCTCCTCTCAGAGAGCTCAGGGTGGCTGGGGAGTCTTCGCCGAAACAGTGACTACGTATCTGTTAGGCATTCAACACATTTCAGCTTTTTAGTCACTGTCTACAAAAATCTAAAAAGGCCTCCTCCCATCCTCCAAGAGCCCCCAAGGTCAGACCTATGACGCGAGGCAAAATGTGACAGGGGATCGAGGGTTCTGCACAAGTTTCAAACAAAACATACTCGGCTCAAGTCTGTTCCGTATTTACGATGAAGTTCATCAAGGCTGAGTTTATGGTCATCCTAAGAGAACACAAAAACAAAGAGAAGAATGAAACACTGCCGCATGAAAGAGCACTGTTACTTATTCCTATCTTGCAGCTTATAAACGAGTTGTCTCTTCAGTTGGTGTGCCCGTACCAGTGCCCGATGGCATGGTAACCACACAGCTACTGCAAAAGCTAGCCAATGCCAGGTGATGGAGGTCCATGATCGCCTGACACATCCACTCAGGGAGACCCAGCAGCTTTGAGATCTAGTAAGCCTTGTTTGACTTGAACTTTATAGAGTCTAGATAGGTTGTGTTGGTGGAAGTCTGAAGAGATGACAAGTCCCCCATGTTCAAAATAAGCCAGAGAAACGCAGAGACCATGAGATCAGCTACAGCCCCCTTCTGTGGACTTTTGACTGCGCCCAAACGAGTAAGTTTTCTGATACTCCAAAAGCTTTTAAAGTGTTAAATTCTGAATTTTAAAAATTCAAAGTGTGAATTTTAACATACAATTGGGTAAGAGCTATACAAATGCTATGACCTCTTCCAAAATAAAACAATCCCCTGACTGAAGGATTGGGGCAGGGGTCTGTTTATTTTTAAGGAGAACAGAAAGCAAACTTCCTCCAGTACTTACCATAGAAACTTCTTTCTTTAGTTCATCCATATCCCTCTCCTTCTTGGCCTTTTTGCCCTTTTTGTCACCATGTTCTGAAACGGCTGCAGGTTCATACTTATCACGTCCAACCTGCAGGAGAACGTGAGAAAGGGGTGGTTATGAAGGATGCGCAGCACCTGGAGACAAACAGGTCTGCGGCAGGGCATGCTGGGAGTTTTAGGTTGGGCCTCATGGTTTGGAATGGTCACTGGAGTAACATTCCTGAAAACGTACGCAGTGATACAGGACACTCCGCTGACGACCATCTACACCAACGCAAGACACTCCGTCTCCACCCAAGGGCATGAGGAACAGGAGGGGAGTCAGAGCAGGCAAGCCTCAGAATGGCCTTGACAGAGAAATTTCCATTTGGGGTGAATAGGGAGAGTTGTGCCACCGCCAAAATCCCTATTCAGCTGCCTTCCATCCTCCCCCCAGAAACAATGGAACCATCTTTTACATTGTTAACTTAAACCACAGGACTCTGGAGTTTGCCTTCTGATTCGGACAGGCCTGAGAGCAAGTTCTGGGCTCTAGCAGTCCCCTGTGTGTGTGTGTGCTTGGGCAAGTCACTAGTGCTCAAATTTCAATTTCCTCTGCTACAGCACGGAGATAAGAACAGTGCCAGCTTCATTTAGGGTTTCTGAGAAGGTTAAACGACATATCTAAATGCTAGCTACTTTTACATTGTGTTTAAATTCTTTACATAAGACAATGACCTTTTCATCTTTTCATTTGAAAAAAAGTCAGTCTGAAAGTCCCTAAAATTCTTTGAGACCCCTCCCCCAAGGGAGTCCCCACCTCATTTTGTCACCTAAAAATAAAATCCCCCAAATCAAAGTCACTGAAATGTTTTGACATAAGCAGCGCGTAGGAAAAACGTGTGCACTATCACATAATTCACAGGATCCACCTACGCCTCTAGAAAACTGGAAGAATATATATATATATATATATATATTTTTTTTTTTAAAGAAAATGTTGATTCTATAGTTTAAATTTAGATTGTTCCACTCCCCCACCCATTTAAAAAGCCTGAGCTTATCTACACGAAGCCTCAACTTGGTGCTCTGAAGTCAGTCCCCAGACCAGAAGAGGCCTCATTCCAGAAACCCACTCCCCAGTCTACTTCCCACAACTACAAGTTAGGGGGTCTGATAGGTTTTAGCAATTTCCTTAAAATGGATAAGTGGAGTTACTATTATTTCCTGGCTTGCCCTTACTCATTTCTAACTCTCAGAAGTCCATCAATAGTCACAAACCAATACTCAGGAACGCGTGTGTGTCTATATCATTACATTTTTATTGTGCTGAAATGGAAGTTGAAAAGTTATGTTTCAGTCATAAGTAATCAAGCTGCAAATAAAATACAGTATTCCCACTTGAATTTAAGACTCCCAAGAGAAATCCTGCTCCAAATTAGTGGGTGTGGGAGATATTTATATCAGTTACATTGTTCGACTTCTGTGGTCCTTGGCAGTGTGACTTGACAAATAACTTCTTCCAAGAGAGAGCGGGGTACTTCAGTTTTCGTCTTATCTGTTCAGAATGGAGCAGGTCTAAAGATAGTCAACATTCTTGACATTCTCTCTAGCGAGCGGCAACCACATTGGTGAGTGCCTCTTTTGAGTATAGCTCTTGGTGCCAGAGTTAAAATGAAAAATAGTCACACACATTGGAAGCAGAGAGGCAAACTAAACAAAAGGAAAAGAGAGGGAGGGCTTCTACCAGTGAGGAGTCCACAGTCTAAAGAGCCACTACCTTCACATACTTCATGGGAAAGCACAACACTTAGAAAATCATTTTAAAGACATTGACCAGGCATCTCTAAGATCTTTTATCTGGCCAGTCCTGTATGGATTTTTTAAAATCCAGTTCACAAAATTTTAAGGAAGCCGAGTACCATTAAAACATATTTCGATACATGGAAATCAAGAGTTAAAACCCCTCATCCTCACCATCTGTATGCTTTGATTACTCTTCAGTTTTACAATATTTTCCACTCCAAAAGAAAGGGGGAGAGAATTTTTGGAGCAGCAAGGCCTTGGATGCATTCCAAAGTCTTATCACGTTCACAAAATAGATGTCTTGCTTGCAGCTCCATAGCTATCAATGGTGAGCTAGTTGGGAGAACCTAGATTCCCTAAAAAAAAAAAACACCCTTTTTTTCAATCAAATCATGCCACATAAGGTATAGTTTTAAATGAAATCATTTGTGAAAAGGCACATGAAAAGAGTGTCAACATAAGAAATTGGTCTTCAAATTTTTAATTTTTTCCCCCACCAGGCAACGTTTGTCCAAAACTAAGCAGCTTATTCAATTTAGTTCTTCTCCACAAAAGTAAGACAATAATTTAATACTAGCTTATCCTAGTAGGGATCAAGCAATACTTAAGTTCCTGTCAGTTTTAATTACTACAATTTCAATCCTGAAAAGGTCTTGAGTGTGTGTGTGTGTCTCTGGGGTGCTGGGTGAGACAGGTAACATGGGTAAAACTGGATCCAACAGTATTTTCTTTATTATTTCTTTTAAAAGCTTTTTTGGGAAAACAAAGGTCACCATAAGGAGGAAGGACAAACACAGCATTTCTTCGACTTCAGCGACCTCCCGCTAGGTTTGGGTACTGGGCGCACAGACCCTTCTCCAGTCAGGAAGTCGGGATCACTTCCCCACTCCCATCATGCACCATGGCACCCCGCTGAGAGTCTAGGAGGAAGAGTACAAGGGCACTCAACAGGCCACACTATCCTCATAAGGGCCACTGGTAAAACTACAGTGGGTTGTGGGTTTTTTTTGCTGTTGTTGCTTTTCCATTCTAATTTAAGAACTGGGAAGTCACAGAGAGGGCAGGGGCTCTCCCAGTGTGACATAGTTTCAGCCCGTGTCATTGTTTCATCCTGTGCTTCCCATTACTTTCTTCTGTCTTCTCAAAGATTCATTAGGAATTTTGCTATTTCATTCACGTACAGAGAAAGGTAATTAGGCCCAGGAAGAGGAAATTCTTGACAAGAACCAAAGTTAAACCATGTAACAAGCTTCAATCATCTAATGATATGTACTCTAAATCTTCACGATGAGTGAGGGAGATGGCCCCAAGACCTTCAGAGAGGAAGATGTTCCTTCCTCTTCTTCAGTAATTAATTGCTTAAAGGGGGAAAGGGTGTGGAACACATATGACAGCTACAGAGAGTTATCCAAAAATAAGCAGTGAGGGGGCGGGGGAAAGGCCACACTCAAAAGTGCAACAAAATTAGAAAAAGAGCGTACCCCTTCAGGTCTACCTAAGCACAGTGGCCACCAATAGCAGCCAGCCCCAGCCCCCAATCTTCATTGATTCGTCCACCTTGCATTAAGGACAATCCCACTAGGGCATCCTAAGTCCTGTGGCCAGGAGGGATCTTGGGAGTATTTTAAACTTCTGAAATTTCTGCTGAAAATGATTAGAGGAAAATAGGAAGCTCGAGGTTCTCTCTTCCTTTAGACAGCCTGTTGAAGATGCTTTGAACGCAGCCTGTAGTCATTCTAGTTCTGCCACCTGCCAGCTACATGACCTTGAACAGTCAGCCTCAGTATCCTCCTCCCCAAAATGAGAACAGCACTTGGCATAACTATTAGAACCTACAGAAGGTATCTCGATAGTCTGATTAGTCAAGGAACTGCCATCAAATCTGGAAACGACACATCGACAAACCGCAGTTTCCAAAACCTACAAACAGAAGCTTTGGACTAGGGGTACAAGGAAGGCAAAAGTAACTGCCCCACGTGCAGCCCACTTCAAAGCTGGCTGAGAGTTGTAGAAATGGCACCTTTGAACTCAATTTGGCAAATTCTACCTTGGCAGAGAAGCCAGGGGATAGCTCTAATCCAGCTGGTTGCCCAGAGGAACTGCCTATTTGAGGTTAACATAAAAGGTGGTGGAGTTTGTGTGTGTGTGTGTGTGTATCCAATTTTCCTGGGTAACATTAAATCATCATCAAATACAGTTGTATATGTAAAGGTACTCTGCACAGTGCCACACAGAGATTACGATGTTAACTTCATTCCAATTAACATATATTACTGCTATTCCTCACTTTCTAAGAAACACTTCAGACCCTTAAAGAAAAACAACTTTGGGCATTTTAAAATTTCATCTTGTCAATTAAAACTTAAAGGAAATATCAAATCAACAAATGATGAACCCCGTATATTTTATCTCCTTTGGTTCCTAAAACTAAGTGGTATAGTTTACATACAGGGAATTTTCTAGCCAGGGACCTGAGGCTGAGATGGCCCGGTCTGAGGGAGGAAGGACACACATTGTCATGAAACAGTGGATGCTCTCCAGATAACCGAGAGACTACTCTGCCTTCCTGCTCCTCCTCTCACTCACCCAGACACACATGCTGGAGAAAATATACTCCAATATGGCCAAAGCTAGAGGTCCCTTTGAGAGCCTGGCTCGATATCTATCACTAAACTTGGGCTGCAGCCCATCAGCCAGCAGGGGACAAAAAAGAACAGCTGTACTTCCAGCCATGGGGTTCCCCGTCATCCCAAGAGGAACACGACTTAACCTCTGTCCACCCCCCCATCTGCTCGCATGTAAATTCTAACAAGCCTACCAGCCTACCTACCTGCAATAGCATGCATCCATAATTGCTTAAAAAATGAAAATCCTAAAAATGTTAAAAAATGTACTTTAAAGTTGCTCTCTCTTGGAAACATATTTAGTTTTCTCTATTAATTAAAAAATGAATAACAAAAATGAACATACACATATATACCTCTTAAGTTTCTCAATGGGATACTTACTCTACCTCTACATTAGGCACTGAAACAGTTAAAACTTTCTACTTCCTTCTTAACATCCTCCATTTGCTTTCCTCTTCATCTCTCACCCCACCTTTCTTTCTTTCTCTTTTTTTTTTTTTTTTTTTGCCAGATCAATCTGATTTAAGAGACAACAGAT
Source organism: Callospermophilus lateralis (assembly GCF_048772815.1). Taxonomy (NCBI): domain Eukaryota; kingdom Metazoa; phylum Chordata; class Mammalia; order Rodentia; family Sciuridae; genus Callospermophilus; species Callospermophilus lateralis. The sequence goes on from NC_135311.1 coordinate 20,254,377, forward strand.
TCCATAACTGGCAAAATTGTTACAGTGAGGGCCAAATCAATTCCAAGTTTTTTTTTTTTTTTGGGGGGGGGGGGCAGGGAGGGGTTGGGGGATGAAACCCAGGGTCTTGTCCATGCTAGGAAAGTGGTCTACCACTGAGCCACACCTTCCATTCAACCCTGCATCCTCAACTGATACCCTGAAGCCTAGACTGGGAAGTAAAATGACTGTTAATGGCATCCAAGGAAATAAACAAAAATGGTGTTATGGAAGCATCACACGGAGGAAAAGAAAAACATGAGGGTAAGCCCCAAAGTGCCCTAGGGCCCCAGATAACATCATGATTACAGACTAGGAAGATAAACACCAAAGCCCACTGATCACAAAACCTTAGGCTGATTATCTGGCCCCCAAACAATGCAAGTCCCAAAGATAAAGCATAAGGCACCAGGAATCAACTTTTCAGATCACCAACAGAGAAGATCAGATCATTGTTACTAAATAGGGTTTCAATAAAACCAGATAAAGAGATAAAGTCCAAATATATTTCATTGTAAACTCACAAAGAAACTAGGGAATGAGACCATTGGATAAAAATCCCTTGGCTCCAGACCCAAGTGAAACCAGAGAGAAAGTACGGGATGGTGGGTACCTCTTTTCTTGCCAACATAACCTGCTACTCCAAATGTCGGTCACATAAATGCAAGGAACTTCTTGTGGATTCCTGACAACGGATTTCAGCACAATTAATGAGGTGAGTCATAGGCAAAGAACAGTCTCTCTCTGACTTGGGCCAAAGAACACACTTCCCTTCATACACTCAATTCATAGCAATGGGAGAAAGTTCAGACCAGACTCGGTTAACGTTTCCTTTCCCCAAAGCACATTCACAAAAGGGTTTTAAAAAAGGAGAAGACTTAAAAAGTCCTCTTCATTTCATATTATCACGTACTTCAGAGTGATCTAGATTTGGACAGCGCTGGCAGGGATGGGGAAACATTTTGCCCAGTATTTTGCTGTCCAAACCCAGCCACTCTGATTACCATGAGCCCATCTGATCTGACACTCGTGTTTCTCCTTCTGGCCTGCTAGTTGGCACAAGGCCCTGGGCAGCTAGAAGAAAGCAGCACAGACCTGTATCCAGGCTCCCATCGCAAAGCTGAAGAGTCAGATTCGCTTTACAAGATTAAAAAAAAAAAATGTAAAAATGATAACCAATTGTGATGAAAGTTCTTTACTTGAAAAGTGAAAGTACATGAATACTCTTAAGATGCTATTCAATATATTTTCTTTGGGGGGCAAAGATAACAGTTCTCAGCAATATCAATGGACACTTCCATTTGATTTTTTCCTTTGAAGAGCGACTCACAGTATTTCCCAACAGTTTCAACCTTTAATATGTTTTTTTCAGGAGAAAGAAAAAATTGTTCTCTAGCTTTGAAAGGGCTCACAATTAACTGAGAAACAGCAAACTCAGTTCAAGATCTGATGTTCTCTCAATTCCTATTACTTTGTAAGCCCCAGCACACACTGGCCCTGTGCTCGCTGTATAAACAACACAGATGACTCCACTTGATCCTCAGGGTGAGTACTCTACACCTGGGCCAGACCAGAAACTGAAGCGCGTCAGGATTTTTTTCTTCTTCTCCTTTTTAAACACCTGCTTGTTTTCCAAGGAAGCAATTATTTCGCTTTTCCAGCAGAATCTTTCAAAGCTATTTAAAGCCTCTTTTTCATTCAGTTTAGGTTTATTTAAAAGAGCACAGTCTGATCTGAAGAGAAAGCCACTTATTGCAGTTTTTGCTAAAATAATAAGCAGACAATGATTTCGAAGGGTTCTGAGATGGAACATGGGCGAGTGCCAGGTCTATTGTGCTTTCAGATGTTGAAATTCACTTCTTATTTGTAAATGTGAATTAGGAATAACAATCCCAGCAGTCTACATTTTTAAAGATCAGCCCTCACCTGCATAAACACCTTACTGGATTTTCTGAAGCAGCTTCTTAGTTTTTTTTTTTTTTTTTTTTAAAGGCTTGCTTTTTGGCTGTTCCCCATCTTCTCAGGTTTATGATGCAGGCCTCCCCCTTTCCTCCCCTCCCACCCAAAGGTGAGTCACTGTAGTGCTACAAACTTGCTGGCAGAGAACACCACAAATTAACAAACAGAAAGTTACCAAAAGAGGATACAACCCAGATAAGAGGGTACAGAAAGAACCCAAGAGGCAAGGAACTGCTACACTTAAACATACAACAACAGGGAGGGTTAAAGGCAACCTCAAACTCTTCTCTAGACCCTCACCCCCCCCCCCCCAGGGCAGTTCCTGTGGTAACCCCTCCACCTGCTCCTGGCCAGGCCAGCCAACTTTCCATTTGGAGGACTCTGGCTTACCATGTTTTGAGTCTAAAGTACTAGCTTTATAGCAGCCAAAGAATATTTAGTCACACTTTCAAGTTGAGCTTCAAAAGGGCAGCTGATAATGTCACCATGCAACCAGGATTTCTGCTGACATGTGTACCCCAGTGCAGCCTTCACTTGATCCTTTCCCTCGCCCCTCTTTAAATCTCTACCCATTTTTTCCAGGTGACTAAGTTAATATTCAAACCAAACCTAGAACTACAGTGAAAAGTATGGTGAGAACTCCCTCCCCCATCTTTAATAAACTTGAAAGAACAGAGTTTCTTGCAGTTCTAAACAGTTATGGTGTGTACCTTTGGTGAGCTAAACAACTGTGGGTGGTAGGCATGGCTGAGAACTTAGGCCAAGTCACTGGCAAAAACACCCAATAAGGAAAAAAAAAAAGGGACAAATTCCTATTTCATCCAGGAATGATTCAGCAAGAGCCATTCTTTGTTTTCTTACCAAATGCTAGGAACTAGATCTTTAAGGACATAAGAATTACCTGAAATATCATCAAGACCTAAACCCTAAACAGTACTGAGAAGAGGAGGGGAAGAAATTAACAATGACCTTAAAAATTAACTGCCGGCACAGGCTTCCTGGTTAACCAATTATCAGCAGGGCTTTAGTCACCACTCCACCCACATTCTAATCCCCATGTGGAAAAATCCCAACATTTCAGTATGAAATATTCTTCTGAACATTTGTATTATCACAATAAACCACTGGGACAAGCACACGCTTGGACATATGTACATACACACACAGGCACACTTGCAACCTAATGATCAATGTTTCAGGGAACTTCAAATACTAAATACTACACAGCAGACAGGCACTATGCCATCCTATGTTAACCACAACCTGCTTGCACACCAGAAGACAACAGGGTCACGTCTACATTTGGATAATGCCCTGATCATTAAGACATGTGGATTAAACATCCACTAACTACGGAAGGTGTATTACTGCACTGTACCACTACTGGGCCTGAGTGTGTGTTTAAGAGACATCTAGGTAACACGGACATCTAGGTAATATGTTACTTACCTAAACATCTGCTTGGCCTAGAATTCAATACCACAAATACCTCAGTTTCATTTGAAGAATAACTTCAGAGTCATGGCCACAGGGCAATGGTGAAGGAGTAAGTGTACCTTTAGGCTGGAGATCACATGCTGTTCAGGAATCAGGGACTTCTGTTCTTTCACTGACCAACCATTTGACCTTGAGCAAATCACTTCACCTTCCTAGGCCCCAGTAAACATCTGTGATCTCTATACTCCTTAAAATCAGTAATGTATCTCCACTTGGGAAAGAAAGGAAAAGTTTCTTAAGGGAAGAAGAGATAAAAAAGAATGTGCTTTAAAGAAGGAGATATTTATAGGAATGGGGAAAGGGTAGATGGTGTGGTACAATACAGGCCACTAACCCAGTTTCCATCCTGGGAAGGGGAAAAAGAGGGCTGGCATTCAGCTCTTTGCTCTGATGCTACCTGACCAGGACCAGACCTCCATATTTTATGCTTCTAAAAACAACACATGGTACACATTCCCACTCGATCCCACTCTCCCTCCCAGGCCCAAGCCTTTCAATTACCTTCTTCAAAATCCATTTAAAGTCACTGAAGAATGAGCCCTCCCTCTGCACCCATCTCTCTGTTCACATCCAGGAGCCTTAGAACCAGGAAAGGTCTATGGGGCGCGCAAGGCGCTAAGCCCTGGAGAGGAAGGAGTGGATTCTCTCCCACCCGTGTCTCATGACTCGGTGCTTTTTCATTCCACGGACAATTTTTAGGGTCATTTTGTGTAAATTTTTCTCAATTGAACTTGAGCTCTTTGGGGGGTCCTTAATTCGGTGTTCTGGAGTGGCTACAGTGGGTTCCAGAAACGTGAGAAAGCGATGTTGTTCGCGCTGGGTGCCACTCATTCTCCTGCCCTCCAGACAGATGCCTCTTGGGTGCTGGAAACCCGCAAGCCATTCCTACCCCCACGTACTACCCAAGTCTTTTTTTTTTTTTTTTTTTTTTTTTTTTCGGGTTTATTGTACCCAGAGGCCCTGGCTGGTTAGTCTGCCTTCCTTCAAGGCCCATCCCTCGAATAAATCCGCACACCTCTCCCCACCGTCAAGGCAACTCGGATTACCTCGGGCGCATCCTGTTATGGAAAGTGGCCCAATAAAGCTCTCAAAAGTATACCTTAAAGGCCATCTTAGGGCGGTGAAGACACACCCTTTCTGGCACCAGCACGCCCGACTGGCTCCGCAGTAAGGGGAAGCCAGTTTTTTCCTTTGGGGGAGGGCGGCCGCCTCTGCGGGGAGCTGGCTAAGCCCCAGCGCTTCCAGAAGAAGGAGCCTCGACCCGGAGGCTGCCCCCGCCGGCGCCGGGCCTCGGCGGGAACGGCAGCCGGGGAGGGGGCCCCGGCGGAGCGCCCCAGGGGAAGGGGAGGGGCGCGCCTTTCCTCCGGGCACCGAGGGAGGAGGGAAAAAGGAAGAGGAGAGACGGGAGGTGAGGGCGGCCGGGGCGGGGGAGCCGGGCTCGGGGATGCCGCCGGCGGCCCGCTCCGTCCCGGGGCGGCCCCGCTATCTCTGGCCCTCCTCCCGGCGCCACTTCCCGAGCGCGGTCCCCAGAACCTCCCCCGCCACCGCGCGCACGGTCTTGGAGGCCCGCAGCCTCTGCCCGCGGTCTGCGCACCGCCCTGCGCGGCCGCGCGTCCCCTCGGCGCTCCCTCCATTTCCAAAGTGCGTCGTCTTTTAAGCCGCGCCGCTTCCTCCTCCGCGGCCTCCCGCTGGCTGCGGTGGCCCTCCAGACTTCCTTCTCTTCCCCTCCAGGGCTCCCCGCGCCCCTCCCCGGGATCACCGGACACTCACCCCCTTCCCCATGGTGGCGGTGCTCGGTGCCTGGCGCCCGGTCCGGTCGCTTAAGAATAGAGAGAGAAAAAGAAGAGAGCAGCTCCCGGCCGAGCGAGCGGGGCCGGGGGAGCCTAGAGGAGGGAGCTAGGGCTGCCGCGGGGCGGGAGGGAGGGAGGGCGGCAGGCAGCTCCGGTCGATGCCGCCGCCGCCGCTGTTGCTGCCGCCGCCGCCGCCGCCGCCGGGGCTGCTACCGCTGCTGCTGCCACGTGTCCGCCTCCTCCCGCCGCTGCTCTGCGCCCCAGACCCCGCCGCAGCTCAAGCCCGCGCCTCCTCCTCACTTCCTAAAATATGCAACCTGCGTGCTGGCCCCGCCCACGCCTCACACGTCACCGTTACCGGAGCAACCTGACACCGGCCTCGGGGCTGGCTCCGCCCCCGCCCCAAGTCCCACCCCCCGGGCCGGGACCGCGCTGGCTGCGGCCAGTCCCGGCTCCAGGCAGGAGGGCGCCGAGGCCCCGGGTATGGGTGCGCGTGCCCAAGTCCCGGGAGGGTTGTGGGGAGCGCTTCCCCACTGGGCAGCAAAGACTTGGAGTCCATGGTACACCCGCGCCCTTCCTTCCATGGCGCGGCCCCAGCGTGACCCGTCTGCTGTGTAGGGCACTGAGGGTTCGCAATGGATGCGGTAAAGTCTCGGTACTGGGCTCCCCTGGTTGCCAGAGACTAGGCACCAAAGCCTAGTACGGAGTTGCTTTTCCAGAGCGTCCGTCTGGGACTAAGGCATGCACCAGGGGTCTCGGATGTCTCGGATGGCCTGTGTCTGAGGTACTTTGCCTCGGCATAACCCAGGACCCACGCCCATCTGCGGATGGCATCCCTAGGTTCTAAGTGGCTTTTCGGATGCCTCCGCTGCTGACGTGGGGTCCTCGTATTCACTTCTTACTCCACCATCAGAAAATGAGTTTGAACTGGCCTCGCCAGAGGACCCGCGCACACCACCCCTCACCACAACTCACACATCTCACTCCATTCAAGACCCCCAAGTGACAATCCAAAGGTCATCCAATTAATTCATTCACACCACTGTGCAAATGAAACCTAGTTGTCGATTTGGGGGATTCTCTTTTTAGGGAAGAAAAACTTGAACACCCCCCCACCCCCCAAAATGTGTATCTTTAGCAAGAAAGGGTGGCGTAAAGGGGAGGTGTTTGAAGTCTTATCTGCTTCTCCATTCTGTCCACCTGCGCGGTATCAACTCCTCTAGGGCAGTCTTGGGTTGGCGAGGGGGACTCAGACCACACTCCACCCGCAACCTTGAGTGCTTCATAACAGAGGCCACAGTGGCTGAAGTTCTCTGACATAGAAAAAAAAAAGTATATTATCAACAATTGTCAGGAAGTCAAGTATACACTGGGGAACCACAGGATTCACAGGAGAAAGTCACTCCATATCTCTGGGAAATTTCTATGAAAAACAAGGAAAATATTAACTTACTAAGCAAGTTAAAGCAACTCTTATCAACTTCAAGAATTAATTCAACATGAACAAACAAGAATATGAAGCTTGAAAAAAAATGGGGAAGGAAAAGAGAAAAAAAAAAAAAAAAACTAGCAACTGTGTTATCCCTTACATTCTTAGTAAAATTCTCATGCCTTTATAAAAGAAACTTTGCTGGTAAGAGTCCCCTTCCTCTTGTCCAAAGATACATGGTTAAGGGCTTTTGTGTCCTACAGACTTGATTTAATCACTCCCAGGAAGGCAGAATTGTAAACAAAATTCAAGTCAGGGATGCTGGAGGAAGAGCCCCCAAATTCAGAACAGAGTTCCCAATCCTGTTAATTTAACAAAAGGCTACAATGTTATCAAAGCTCTAAAAAAAAAAAAAATCCTCATTTCTATGCCTCACAGCCCCCCTTTACTGCTATTCTGTAGCAGGCTTTTACTTGCTAAGGATCTCTAAGCTTGTTTAAGATTAATTACCCCTTGGGCCCTGGTCTGAATAGCAGCAACAACAAAATGTAGAAAGCACAAGTCTGAACAATGTAACTTTCTCCTGCCAGCTGATGCCTTATTCTCCCTCCATAAGTAAAATTACCACTCATTCATTTAACAAAACAACCTTCATAAACCAAAGTATTTCCCTTTCTACTAGAGCCCTTTTTTTTTTTTTTTTTTTTTTTTTTTTTTTTTTTTTTTGATAGATGCAGGTTGCTCAAGTCTTCTCAGGAGGACCACAAAGATCTAGTTGGGTTCTTGGGTACAGAAAGGGTGAAAATAGAAGGAATGTTAACTAAACTCTGGATTTTGATTTTGGCTTCATATAGTAGTTTTACATATATGAAGTCCTTGAATTCTCCCAAGTCGGCAAGGCAAAGAGAGGGAGACTAGAGGCTCAGGGGCCTTCCTGAGGCCACGTGTTATTGAAGAAGCTTGTTCTCCAAATTGCAAAATGGGAAGCATCTGACTAATTCTAAAGTTGGGTCTGTGAGCATAGAACTATAGTGTTCCATGGGAAAGAGTGATGGAAAGAACCCTACCTGGTTAAAATATGGATCTCTTGTCATGTCTATGGGACCCAGAAAAGGGAAGGAAGGCATGGCCAAGACTGAGGTGCAGAATCCTCAGATGTCAAAGAAACACTTTTGAACTTAAATGGCCAAAGGTAGAAAAGTCAATTTCTTGGAAAAGTATTCTTTTCTAGTCTTAGGAAAGGTTTCTGAATAAAACCTTAGAGATTCAAAATGTAACACTGTCCTTATTTCATGATGTAGAAACAAGACTCAGGGAGTGACTTACATTGGATATTCCAAGCATAGTGGCAGGACTTCCAGGTACCTTTTCTAACTCCCAGACAGTGCAGGGGACAAACATGGGTTCTAGAAGAGAGAGGGGGCAGGGGAAGTAATGTTTCTCTATTCTATGTGCTTCTTATCCTATCAGCTGTTTTTAAGCTCCTAGCTTGGGTACAATAAAACAGATTGGCCCAGAGACTCAGCATTTATAGACCTTAAGGCTGCCAAGCCTGGATAGCTTTAAGGAGGATTTGATCACAACCAAGGAGGGTTGACCCAGTCATTGTGAATAGAGTCAGCAGATGTGTGAAAAATATGATGCAAGTCGGTATTTTGAGCCAAGAATGTTAGCACTTTGGGTAAGTACTTGCTGGATTGAATAAACACATCATTGCAATTAAGGACTTTAGAATATGAGTTGGAGCCCACCCCAAGTTTAGCATTTTCCATAGGAAGGAAAAAAAAGGGAGGAAATCAATGAGCTAGGAATCTGGAATGACAAGGTTTTTTTTTTTTGTTGTTGTTGTTTGTTTTTGTTTTTTGTTTTGTTTTGTTTTGCCTAGCTTGCCCTATAGTTAGCATGAAAACAATCAGCAGGTATTTACCCATTTCCCAGTTTCCCCCAGAAAACCACTCTCCCTGCCCTGCAGTCAGCTCTGCACATCATTTCCCAAGTTCTTCCTAGCCCATTTCTACCCGTCCTGTGCAAATTTATTTCCCTTCTCCTGTTCAGAAGCAAATCTATTGCCTCCTGCTTTCAAAGCATAATTCTAGGCACATTGCTGACCTTTACAGTCTGCCAGTTAAATAATTCTGACTCCCATTAACTTTCCTCCCAAACCCTATTTTCTTCTCCATTCCTTTTGAAAGCTCTTTAATATTCTTTCCAATGTGTTTTCTACTGCTAAAGGTTGTAGAAGACTTTAAGTGTTGCCTCTGGAAATTTTAAGTGTCAGAATTTACTTGAAAACTGTCATACCTTCTAGATGCTATCAATCAGAATGGAATTACATTTTATTACTCTTACTCAGTATCCTCTTAACATGACTGTTACTTATAGTGCTCTTATGAAGAACAGTTCTTATAAATAAACAGTAATAAAGGATTCTTTAGTTGTTTCCCATGTGTTTTACATTGGATTCTAAAATTAAGACAGGATTCTGTCTCGTAGCACTTTTGCCCCAGACATGGACACACACACACACACACACACACACACACCTCACTTTTCTCCTCATTTCAACTCAAAACACTATAAAATGTTATGATATTCTGGCATTTGAAAACTAACTAATTGTTTTCTACAAATCATCAATCATGGGGGCAATGCAAACAAAAATCAAATAACAACAAAGAAGAGGTCTGAAGTGAAAAACTGTCCTCCTACCAGAGTTCTATCTTCATCCAAGGAGGTGGTTTGGAGCATGCTTACAAACCAGTATGGCAAGCTGGAAACAGAGAAATGGCAGGAGGTGACTATCATTTTACTCTGCCTGTTTTGGAAGATGGGCATTAAGGAAATAAGTTGCCATCACTAGGGTGGATGGATTTGCTATTCTTGGCCTTAAACTCCTCTATGGGAAAACAACAGAGAATGTTTGGTGGAAGTTGGTCCTATTGAGAGCAATACTCTGCCAATAAATGCCTTTGCACTAAAGAGGGGTATCAGAGAGAATGTGCAGATTTTCTTCTCAGTAAAGAACTACCTTAACAGAAGTGAATATGAGGCCATCAAAAAGTGGTTTGTTTCATTTATAAAATTCTGGAGGCTTTTGTAACAGCCATAGAAGTAACCAAAAAAGTAGGTCAGGTACAAAAATAGTAATCAGCTCAATTCATTTTTAACAGCTTATGTTTTACTCGAGATGCTGCCATTTTAGTGATGGATGACCTCCACGTAGGAACTCTTACAAATAAACCCCTTTCTGTCCCTCTCATAAAGAACCTTCTCTAACCCATAACTCTAGTATTCTTATACTATTTAACAAAATTAAGAGTTGATTCATGGGGGGAAAAAAATGGAGGAACCAATATTTGGTATCTACTTTGAGCCTAGCCCTGTGCTGGGTGCTGGTATATAAAGATGTACTAAGATGTACTCTCTACTCTCATAAAGCTCCCAATCGGACATAAAAGAAAGACATACAATGAGATGTTAGTAGCACAGGGAGAGGAGCTGTACTTAAAATGGTTATCTCAGAGATGTGAAGGAGGAAGGGGCCAGTTTTGCCCGGAATCAGAAAGCTTCCCTTGCTGGACCTTGAAAGATGGATTGGAAGTCACTAAGTGGCTGTGTGTGTTTGCGAGGAGCCAAGGGACACTATCAGACACGGTACATGAGCAAAAGTTTTGGAACATAAACAGTCTGTTGGAGGACTGGCCAGCAGTTCAAAATGGCTCAAGCTTATGTTGAGAGAGGGAGAGCCGCAGGGTTCAAAAGATGAGCAGAGTACAGTCTGCGGGGGGTGGGGGGGACACAGAAGCCATAGAAGGACTTCAGCTTTATCAGGTGGGCCACAGGGCCTCACAGCAGGGTTTTAAGCAGGGTTGTGGCATGATCAGATTTGTGCTTTGGAAGGATTTCTCTGGTAGCACCAGAATGCTAGGATAGGACTCCACAACCAGCCCATTTATCAAAGTTCTTCTGATGATATTATAGAACCCAGAATCTCAAGACATCTATATCTTCCTGAATATTTTTGTGACAGCATTCTCAATTTATTTTCCTCTCTCTCTCTCTCTCTCTCTCTCTCTTTTTTTTTTTTTTTGTGTGTGACCCAAATGCAGCATGCCTTAATTCCCATTATTATCCACATTATCCCCTACTTTTCCCTAAACAGAGGCTTTCAAATAGCTGGATATGATGAGAAACTGTAATTGAGACATAATTTTAACCATCAGTTAACATGCAATTCCCTAATCCTGAAAGATTGTTCAATTTTTTTGGAAAGATTCAGGGATTTTATCTGGGTTCTCTGTGTTTTGTTTTTCTAAACATAATTCCAAATAGACCAAGGGCTTTTTTGGCTTCTGCTTCTCTCAGAGACCAGAGCTTAATGCAATTCCACTGTCTAAAGAAATTTTTTAAGCCACTTGGCAATGGATCTCATCTATAAAGATTAGAATTATAGAGGATAAAGAAAAAGGAGGAAGAGGCCAAATTAATGAATAATTTAGCTTCAATTGTCCAAATAGCTCATGTTAAAGATGTCTGTGTGCCAACAAATCTCAGCTTTTTGCTTTTTTGACAAGTCCCTGCCAACTTGACATTTGACACCTGATTATGAACATGGTGGTAGAGGTCCTGGTGGAGTCGGTGATGGTGATGATGGTAGTGGTGAGGAAGGCAATGGTAGAAGATGATAGTGATACTGGTGGTAGTGGGTGGATCCAAAACTGTTGGTCAAATAACAGTATCCCAAACAAATACCTTCTTCAAACAATACCATTTTCCTTACCTACATGAAACTTTTTATTTATAAAAACTATATAGTAACTGTACCACCATGCTGCTACCAGGGTCAACATTGTCTACCAGGTAGTAACTGTTCAGAAAAAGTAAGGGATGATCTTGTCTTGATTCCAAATCCCTCCTAAGCCTGGAAAACACAAAGGCCAAGCAAGAATGAAGGCATCCGCAAAAATCAGTCTAGAGGAGGAGTGAGAACAGAATCTACTTTATGCTGGCTCTCCTCTTTCCCTAGCAATCTCTTGTCCAACAAAGAAATCTGTCTACTGAAACATAGCCAGCTGGGTCTACCCAGTTGGGAGGTAGAGGTCATTGAACACTCTACCTGTCTGAACTGGTCCTGTGAATACCAAACCATAGGAGAGAAGCAGGGAAATAGGCCCACTGCAACATAGCAGCTGGAGCCCAGCTGAGAGATTTTCACCTGCAGAATAAGAAGCCTTGAAAATCCAGGATCTGCAGTTCAGGGGCTGATGCTGAACAACCTCCTCAGGAAAAAGAAAGCATTGTTTCCAAATGCAATTTAAAACCTTTAAAACCTTTTCTCATTTTTCCTTTCCACTTAAAAAAAAAAAAAAAAAAAAAGATACCATCTGCTAATGCAATCGCTAATTAGAGAGGGAGAGTTATTCTAGCTTCCGAAGAACAGACCCAAGAGGAGGCTGAATTTCAGGCCCGTCACTTCTGTTCCAGGAATAAGACAGGCATTGTGCTTAGGACCGGAGCTGCAGAGAGCTGGGGGGAGGCCAGGGACATGCTTTCCTCCCATGGCTGTAATCTCATAAACCAGAAGTGCTCAAACTCAATGTATTCTCTTCTCTCTCTCTCATTTTTCATAATGGTAAAAAAAAAAAAAAGTGCTGTTAAAGTTTTGAATTAAGAAACAGTTGCCATCTGGGTAATTGAATTCTGCTTGAAGCAGGCCACCTGGTTCACATCAGTGGCTCTTGGCAGGTATGGAAGTGTCAGCTAAGGTCCTGCATTGACTTCTAAACACAGGCTCGCATTCCATGAGCAGCGGAGAAACCTTAATTTCTAAGTAGTGAAAGCCACGTTGTATCAGGTTACCTCAATGCATGCTGCATTTCTCAGGCTGCAGAAACTGAGAATTACAGCAGGAATCGTTGGTCTTGTTCACTTCTAGCCACATGTCTTAAAAAACATAAAATCTGAAAGGCCAATTCTCTTTGGCTTCCTGTTTAGACATCCATGTCACAGAAATATGTGTGACTTAAATCACCTTGCTCTCTTGGAGGATGCAGGAGGCTGTTTCCAGTTACTCAAATAATGGAGACAGGGGTGAGCAGCCTGGTGGGAAATATCAGGCCCTCCTGTTCTCTGCTGCTATTGGTACTGTCAGTCACTCCGGCTCCCCAATGGGAGGCATGTTTGTACAGCATAAACAGCATGTGAGGGTTTCAGTCACCTCAGACCCCCATGTACCAAGAGAACAGGAGTCAGGAGCTCTGCAAAATAGCTCTCCAGCCAGACCTGTCTGGGCTAAGTGCATCTTTCACTTACCTTCACAGAGCTGATGTCAGAGCTGATGCCCTATTGCTTAGGACACGAAAAAGCAAGAAACAGAGCTGCTTTGAACTTGGGTGGTCTTGAGCAAGTTCTTGTGCTTCTCTTGAGTCCATTTCTTACATATCTGAAATGTCTGCAATAGAACTGAGTGCAATTAGGAGATTTATGCAGACGGCATTTGATTCTTGAATTAGGAGGGAAGCTGAGCTTTGGATAAAACTCTAGCTTACAGGCACTTTGGATTTTAGAAAGGACACTGAGCTCATGAAGTGAGAATTCTGCAACAGAAATAACCTGGCCCAACCTCTTCTTACAGGATCAGATTGAGGCTGAGAGGGTACAAGTGCTTTCTAGGGTCACAGAGCTGCTGCTTAATGTCAAATCAAGAGCCACAGCTCCTTCTCTTTCCACTGCACCATGATGTTTTCTTAGCTTTAGGGCAACTACAAAGAGTCAACTTCAAGAACCAAAATGTTTTGCTTCTTAAAAAGGGGGAGGGAGTAAATCCAAAACATGTAATTTAAAGGATCAGTACTCTTAAATATAATTTTCCATGATACCCTGGATTCTTATATAAGCCCATCTTAAAAACCTCACTTTACTCATTTCTCAAGACGGCTGCATCTTAACGGGCGTGCGTACGGACACACACACACACACTACTGTTTTCAATATGCGAGAATTCAAGGAAGCATCTTTCTTTTTTCAACCAGAGAAATTAATGTGAAGGTGAAATTAAGTTAAAAATATTTTGCAGGATTTCTGGACTCAGGATGACTCCTCACTACTTTTCTGGGAAGACTCTTTTCTCTCCAAGGACAGTCCCTTGACCCCCACATCAATATGAGTGGGGGCTCCTTAGGCTACTGGATGACATCACTCAGTTCTACTTCAAGGCTATCCAACCAGAGCCAGGGAGAACAAGAGGAGACAATAGGAAGAGAATCCTGAAGAGAAGATAGAGGGCAGTAGTTTAGACAGGGCCTGGATATGGAGCTGGATATTTTATATCCAGCTTAACACATGCAGGAAGCAGAAAGTAAGGAGTCAGATGTAGCCAGAGAGCCTCACGTGGCCAGTACCATCTCCCAGCAGGCTCCCTTATGTTCCCTCTGCCTCATGATCTCTTTTCTTAATCCAATAAAGGGGCACTTGCTCAAATTTGAAAAGATGCCGTATTATTTTATCCACAGTATCCTGTTCTCAAGCATTCAAGTTCATGAATTTCCTTCTCAAAACGAATTTCTGTCCAATAAGGCTCTTTTGATATTGATCTAGAATCAATCACATTCTAAGCCCATGAGATATTATTGTCTATTTACTCTCCTCGTTCTTGCCAAATGGACAGTGTCTCAAGTCTCCCTGTTCTTTTGCCTACTCCTGTTTCTCTCTCTGCTGCAGCATCTGGCTAACCACATCTCTGCCTTTATGCAAAATGTTTTCTTCTCTGAGCTCTGAACAGATAGGACTTCATCTTCTAACACTGTAATCCATACTTAGTGTGCAGGAAATCAGAAAAATAGGTCCTTATGCTTTGGAATAGAGTTGGGGTCATGGGCAGATGGAGGCAGAGTACTGATTCTAGATTCTGTTCCTGGTCAGGGATGCAGGGAGGCTGGAGGGACCAGAATGTCCTAGTGTCTTGGGGACAAGGGCTGTTGTAGGCTTACCAGCAAAACTTCCTTTTCCAACACAGGTATCAGAGATTCCTGTGTTAGCCTCATTTGCTTTTTAAAGGATTCTTCTCATAGAATCCTATGGAGAGCAAAAGGTTTGGTTTTTGTAGAAGACCTATATTGTGATTTTCTGTGGGTGTTGTTCATAGACTCTATGAACATCTAGAAGATAGGTTTATGGTATGTACTTCTTTGGGAGGTATTTGGATATTGGAAAAATATAAAATATCCAACAATACTTGATTCTCACTGTAGTACATTTCTGGAAACCACATGGAAAATCCTAAAACTGATCTTACCCGTGGGATCTGTGTTATAATTGGATGTTGCATTCTTGACCAAAGACTTGGCATCGGATAAGTCACAGATACTAAATATGTCATAGAGGCAAAGATTCACAGTTTAAATCAGTAGTTCTCAAACCTAGCAGAGCATTAGAATTGTCAAAAGAGATTTTTCAAAGAATACTAATGGCTGGGTTCCTCTTGGTACGAATTAAAGTCAAATTTCTATGTATGAAACCAGGTAACAAACATTTTTGTTTGTTTGTCAAGAGCAAGGACCAAAAGAAAGAAATGGTTGTCATTTGTCATTTGAAAAAAAAATTAAAACAGCCACTTTCCAGTAAGTTGCAAGATTTTTTTTTTTTAATTCTCTTAATGAAAATTTAGAGATCCCTCATTTGATGAACAAATCGTTTCACCTGGTAGTGAAATGTTGCTTTTTGCATACACTGTGGACCAATTCTGGATTTGAACTAGTAGCCTCAATTGTCCTAAGGCTGATGACTAGTAAGTTAATGGCTGTTGATGAAGATTCCGTGACAAACATAAGTCTTTGTATCGAGAATTTGTTTAGGAATCTGGAAAAGAATGGATACAGTCCTTGTTCTCAAGAAGTGGTCAAGGGGACTTGGGCATGCTGATTCTGAAGTTGGGCTTCTAGCAACTCAGAAACATGTTAATGGTGCCCTTTGCAATAATAGCATTTGTACCTGAAATGATCTCAGCTGGATGGATTCAATGATTTGAAAATTGTGAAAACCAGAGATACATTTTGAGATTTTCAGCTTCCCTAGGCAGAAGGTTAGAGAACTGACTAGGGGAGGGGAGCCTCAGACTCAGGTTCTGGGGCTCCTCCAGATACAGCATTGCAAAGAGGAAGTCAGTGCTGGACAGCCAGTCACCAGGGCAGAGATCAGCTCTGTGCGTGGCTCCCAGGGACTCATAACTGGGGAGGGGAAGAGGCCCTGTCAATCTAAGAGGTTGGTTTCCCTTTCAGATTCCAATTCTTTGCCATGAGCTATTTGATTATAGTCACGATCTCATTAGTTTGACCTTAAAATACAAGAGTAAAATCGATTTCCCTGTCTACCTCAAAAAGATACCTTAAAGACAAATTAAATTGTATTGAACAGATAGCTGATAGTTTTTTTAATATAAAAGCTGGATTTTAAGAGTGATATTTATTGAAGAGGATTCAGGAATTACAAAGAAACTGTTAAAGGGACTGGGGTGGTGGCTCAGCAGTGGACATCTTGCCTAGCATGCGTAGGGTGCAGGGTTCGTTCCACCGCACCACATGAAAATAAACGAATAAGGTAAAAGTATTGTGTCCATCTACAAGTAAAAAAAGAAAAAAGAAACTGTTATAGGACATAAAGTAGGAAATAAAACTCACCTATATTTGCACTCATAATCCCATAATCATTATTTTAAATGTAATGAAACACAAATGAAGAGCATTCTCAATGTGAAGTTTTATATCCTGTTTTATATATAAGATTATATAAGGAATATTTCTGCATGTCACAAAATGTTCTTTAAATATACTACTTCATGACTGTATAGTATTTAATTTTTATATAATATCATGTATCTATTCATTGTGAAATATATAGTATGAATATTTAAAATACATGGGGAAGTTAATAATCCAAGAAATTTTACTTACTGTGATTTACGACAGGACACTTGGAGATTTTAAAAATATATGGGCAACAGTTGGAAACAATCTCTGAAGCACAGATAATGAGATTTTAAAAACAATCAAGAGCAATTTTATTTTTAAAGGTCAATTCGCTTACAAGGGAAACAGAGAACACACAATAATTGCCTGTAACTACATTTCCATTGACTTCTGAGTGGGAATTTTATCTTTAACACCCCCTACTGGTTTGCCTTATGGTTCTAGTGTTATCATTTTGTTAAAAAAAAAAAAAAAAAAAGTGATTTCATTAGAGGTCTGCCACCTTTCCAATCCCATTCTATTATTCTTTCTCTCAAAACACAGAGAGGGGTACGAACAAAGAAAACCAAAATAATTGATTATTTCTTTATCCAAATCATTCCCCCATGACACCACCCACTATGCGCAATGAACAGAGAATAGGGAAGCTCAGGAGAATGAGATCACCTCAAACTTTCTCTTAAGAACTTTGTAGCTTGCTGCATTACTCATTCATTCAAGGTCATTGCCATGGGCTCTATATCTTGTATTACTCCCTGACAATTATCTCAAGATAAACCAGGAATGTATAGATCCACAGGGACACGGGGGTTAAGTCACAACAGGGACAATGTGTGTTCATCTTTCTTATTGCTGGCAGATAGACTCAAGAGTGCTCCTTGGGGTGGCACTTACCCGAGCAGTTGCTTGTTCCACCAAATTGTTTTATGGCAACTTTCCATCCTCATTTTCCTTCTACCACTAAGGTCCATTAGTGCCCTCATGTGACGTGAGGAAACTAGAAATAGTTACTACACTATTTCTTTTTCTTTTGGGGGGATGGGTGGGTGGGTGGGTGGGTGGGTTACTGGGGATTGAACTGAACTCAGGAACACTCAACCCCTGAGCCACATCCTCAGCCCTATTTTGTATTTTATTTAGAGACAGGGTCTCACTGAGTTGCTTAGCATCTCACTGTTGCTGGGACTGACTTTTGAACCTGTGATTCTCCTGCCTCAGCTTCCAGAGCTGCTGGGATTACGGGTGTGTGCCGCCATGCCCATCTACTGCACCATGTCTGTTAGACCTGGACTCTCTTCATTCATTCAAGTGACATTTGTTGAGTGTCCATTCTTTCTGGCACTGATCAAGCTAGAGGAACAAGACGGATCACATCCCTGTTCCTATTGAGTTTTCAACCTAATGTTTCCAGCCTAGTGAATGACATGAATAATAACAAAGAGACAAACAAGCAAGATAATGAGTAGCTCAAAGGAGACCTAAAGCAGGGTGGTGTGACTGAGTGACCTGGGGTGGGGGATACCATTTTGCTAGGAAGGTCAGGAAGGCTGCTTTTTTTCCCCTTTCTTTTAAAATTAATTAATTGATTAATTAATTAATTAATTTGTCCTGATTTGCTATACATGACAGGAGAATGCATTCATATTAGAGCACAATTTTTCATTTCTCTGATTATACGCAAAGTAGAGTCACACCATTCGTGTCTTCATACTTGCACCTAGGATAATGATGTCCATCTCATTTCACCATCTTTCCTATCCAATGCCCGCTCTCTTCTTCTCCCTCCCCTTTGCCCTATCTAAACCTCTTTCATACTTCCCATGTTCCCCCAGGAAGCCCGCTTTTGCCGAGGTGCCCAGTCTTTGAGCTTGGGTCTTCCCACATAGGTGTTGAGCGCCTATTCTTCAAATTTTCCCTGCTCCTTCTCTTCCTGCTACATTCTTCATCACAATCTCAATGATTCCCTCTCTCCTTTTAGCTATAGATCCCTGGGAAAGGTTTATAGGGGTTTCTACAGAATGCTTATGGGATCCTGCCTCTTTCAAATCCATCCTCACTGTGAAATCATCTTTCATTCTAGTATCTCCATTGTAGTTGGAAATAAGAGGGATTCTTACTTATTTCAACCACAGCAGCACCCCATCATCTGAGGATTCAATTTCTGAGACTTCAGTTTCCTGTGGTCAATTGCAATGCAAAAATATTAAATGCAAAATAAACAATTGGTAAATTTTGAATAACTTTTATTATAGTATATTGTTGTTATTGTTGCATTTATTATTAGTTATTATTATTATCTTACTATTCCTAATTTATAAATTAAGCTTTATTGTAAATATACATATATAGGTAAAAACTAATATATATATATATATATATATATATTTATATATATATGTTTCAATACTATCTGTGCTTCAAGCATTCTCTGAGGGTCTTGGAATGTATCCCCCTAAGATCAGGAGGGGCTGCTGTAAAGGTACTTTTTAATGTGCACAAAATTTGCATTTCAATACAGCTAACTTGATCGTACTATTTGGGATTCTGCTGAAATTATCCCTTTGCAGAGGAAGAGTATCTCACCACCCACAGCAGCTTCCTCCTTCACCCAAAAGAACAGATTCCCAGAAAAAATGTTCCTTGGACTGCTTCAGGAAGCCCAGGGCCAGTGACAGTCTTCAAGTTGCGGGGCCTCTCCTTTCAGCGGTGACTGATGAATGCATGTGATATGTAGAGACATAGTTATCAATTGTCTCTAATGTTCTTGGCTGGAGTAAATTTGGTAATAATTATCAATCATTGGAAACAGGTTTTGAAGCTCATAATCCTTTTCTGTCTTTGATCCTTTCTTGCCATTGCTGATTTAAGTATTCATTGCCTTTAGCTTCCAATAGCAGGCATTGGGTCCACATGCCAAATTCTGTGCAAGACACATCTATTTCCTCTTTGAATTGTTGTGACAACTTCTTAGTCAATGTTCATGAAGGGTAAGGTGGTACTCAGAGGGATTATGGACTGGTTCAAAGTCAGAAGTAGAGCAAGGACTACACTCACATCTTCAGATTCCAGTTTAGCAAGGGCCCTGCAGACAGCAGCTCTCTATTTCTGTCTGTGCGCACGTAGCACAGAGCTACATCTCAAGGAAAGTAATGTAAGACATAATGTGCAAGTAGCTATCTCAGTGAAGATGCTGATCTCTCTGGAGCCTGTGTGGGTCGGTTTTGTTTGTTTCTTTGTTTGTTTTTTCTATAACTCAAATACCTGACAAGAACAACTCAGAGGAGGAAAGATTTATTTTGGTCTGAAGTTTTGAAGGTTTCAATTCATGGTTGGTTGGTGCCATTGCTTTGGGCCTGAGCTAAGACCGAAAATCATGGCAGAAGGGCACAGCAGGGGAAGGCTGCTCAGCTCTTGGCAGCCAGGATGGAGGGGAAGTGTGGAGATAGGGAAAGAAACAGAAGAAAGGGTTGGGGACAACTAGAGTTCCCAAGGGCACAACCTCTGCTCCCTGCTTCCTCTAATCTTGCCCTACTTGCTTACGGTTACCACTACTTTTTAGTAGTCCATTCAAATTATTGATCCACCAAATGGATTAATCCAATGATGAATGAATTGAGAGCCTCCATGGTCCAATCATTTTTAAAGCCCCACCTCATGCCTCAACACATGAGAATTTGGGGAACATTCCGGATCCAAACCATAAGACGGCCACTGGTCACAAATGAAGCATAAGTTTAAAGATATTGACTGGATATAGGTATTAAATATGGTTGCATACGATAGGGTAAATAACTGAAGTGTGGGTTCCCTCTCTTCAAATGCAACTCTAAAGAGACCACAGGAGTACAAATAGAAAATGAAATATTAATTTATAAGACCATGTTAGAAAATGTAGTATTAATTTATAAAACACATGGCTATACAAGATGTGTATAGTTTTTTATTTATATGTAATTTTCAAAAGCAACAAGGTATCTGATATTATATTGATAAAGAATGTATCAGAACTTTATTGAAAAAAATCTTCTCTTGTTTTATTAAAGGAAAAATGAAAGAAAGACCTCAATAAATATCTGAAACAATTTAGCATTGCTCTGATGTCATATCATTATAATCCCAATGAAAATCAGCAAGAATTGCTAGAATTATAATAAACTGATTTTAACTTTTATATGAAAGAGTCAAGAATCTTGAGTAATTAAGTAACTAAAAAAGAATATAAGGATGGGACCACTCTACTAGAAAATGACACATTTGAGAAAAATATGCAGTTGCAAAGTTTAGGTGCAGAACAAGCAGGTAAACCAGTGAAAAGAATGGAAAGTCCCCAAATCAAACTATCCATTTATGAAAAGCAAGTATATGGTAGGAATAACTCAACAAGTCTGGAGCAAATCGATAGACGAAGTAGAAAATACTGTGGAGAAAAGTCTTATTATATACAGAAAATACAGTGGAATCCCTGTCTTAACCCATTAAAAAATCAAAATGGATTAAGGACAAAGTGTGAAAAGAAAACTATAAAACTAGCAGAGGATAAGGTAGGGAATATCGGTCTGTCTTTTGGTGGTAAGGGAATTATTAAATAAAGCCCTAAGCTTCTGCTGTCAAGAGGTAAATGGAGTAATTTCACAATAATAAAAAATGAAAGACATAGTTGGGTGCGAGACATCCTAGGCAAGGTTAACAGTGACAAGTGATTGGTGTCAGTCTGGAAGCTATTTGCAATGTCTGAAGCCTTTAAGATCTTAACAGCCACTATGCATGGGGGATTAATGCCAGTCAGCAATAAAAAGACAGAAAAATAATTGAAAAAAAAGGACAATGGACATGCATAGGCAGTTCCCATAATCATATAAGGAGACAGATGTTCAACTTGACCAGTTGTCACAAAGGAGCTGGTAGAGCATGTTGAGATGGTGTTTCACCTCCGTCAGATTGGCAAAGCCATGAAGTCACACAACACCAAGCGCCAGGGAGAATAAGTTGAAACAAAGTCTTGGCACTACTACTATGGGAGAGTAAAACACTACTGCTCTTCTGGGGAGCAACATCGAAATTTTTATAGAAATTATGCATGCATGAGCCTATAACTTAGCAATTTTCTTCTTCATGCCTCAGAGAAACTGTAAGTCAAATCTGCAAACTTCTCTTTATGGGTATTTATCTCTGACCAGCACAGAGAACAGTGTAAAGGTAGGAAATTTACAAGGATGTTCATAAAAGGGTTTTTCAGGATGACTGTGCACCTTGAAGCATGTAAGTAAGTACCTTTAGCGTGCATTTAATGGAATAGCATGCAGCAGATAGATACCAAATTAGGTTTACATATTACACCTGAATATTTCTCAAAAATATAACATTGGCCCATTAAAGTAGGAAATCTAATAACATACAGCCTAATATTATTTACATATTTTAAAAGTCAGACATCTAAACACTTTCTAATGCATGCCTGTTTACCTAGAAGAACATAGGCAAGTTGGACTAGAAAGATTAAATGCACTAGGCTTGGACTAGAGAAGGGAGGGAAATGGGAACTGAGGATGGAAGGCAGTTGGAGAAAACGAAACAGAGAGGGTCCTGCACAACCTAAGAGGGATCTGCGGAGGACCTTAGAGAAGGGGAAGGATTGGACTGGTCTCAGGAGGAAGTCGGATATGATTGGGTGATGCAATGTAGTACCTAATGGTGAAAAGTCACCCAGAATTTCAAGAAAAAGTTTCCACTGAGAAGGAAATTAGAAAGAATCAAAATGTGAAAGAAAACCCTACATCTGACCTATCTGCCTATCAGTGACATTTTATATACTTTCTTTTTAAATATATTTATATACTTTATATCTCTTTCAGTCTCTGTTAAAAATGGCCATTATTCTGAAGCACAGTTAGACAGCAAAGCTCATTTAGAAGCTTCTCATAAAGCAAAGATATGTCCCTATGATAATCTTGAAAAATAAAAATACAGAGTTTCATAGGTCTGTCATATTTGTGTTTTCTTTCTTTCTTTTTTTTTTGGGGGGGGTGGGGTGTGCTTAGGATCAAACCCAGGGCCTTTCACATGCTAGGAAACAGCTCCACCACGGAGCTTAAGCTACATCCCAGCCCCTTTACAGTGGCTTTTAATATAAAAATTTTGCCCATTACTGGGGTTTCACATGTGTTAGGCAAGCACTCTGCCTTGGAGCTACATCCCTAGACCCTTTCATTGTGAGACAGGGCCTGGCTAAGTTGCCCTGATTGGCCTCAAACTTGTGATCTTCCTGCCACAGTACCTGAGATTGTGGACTTGTGTCATGGTATCCAGCTAAATTTACTTCTAACAAAATTATTTCTCATAATTGAGTCCTTGTGTTGCTTATGGAAAAGTAGGAATTTGATTCAGAAAATGTAATCATCAGAAATCCACCTTTTTGGATATTTGTACATCCCCAGATAGGGGATTTTTTTTACATGCCAGATAGGTAAAGGGAGATGATAAAATTGAAATAAAATATTATTTTTATAGGGGACAATATTGGATTTAAACTGACCGGATAAAATTCAACAGGGATAAATATAAACTTCAGTGTTTAGTTTCAATAAAATCACTTGTCTAAAAAAGAATGAGAGAAACCAGCTTCACAATAGTCAGTGTGAACAGGATCTGGGGTATTGAGTTGACCACAGGCTTCATTTGAGTTAATGGTGTAATGTGTCTATGGAGACAGTTGGCCCAACGTCCTGGCTGCCTTCGCAGATAGGCAAGTGCATGTCACAGGCAACTGACGTATTGTACTCTGTGCTGGGCAGATGTCATCTGGGTGATTATGCCCAGTGATCAATGTCAAAAAGTCTTTTTAAAAATTAATCATTTTGATTGTTATAAAAATAATATATTTTGGAAAAAGATATACCAATAGCCAATAAACATGTCAAAAGATTCTCAGTGTCATTAGTCATTAGAAATGCAAATCAAAACCGTAATGACACCCACTAGAGTAACTATAATAAAAAAGGACATAAACAGGTATTTGGTAAGAATGTGGAGAAATGTTGACACATTGCTGATTGGAAATGTAAAATGGTGCGGCCCCTTTGAAAAAACAGTCTAGCAGGTTTTTTTCAAAGATTAGTACAGACCATATGACTAAGTTATTCTACTCCTAAAATTAGATTGTAGAGATAATTGCAAATTTCTGTGAATACACTGAAATTCACTGAAGCATACACTTGAGTAAAGTTTATGGTATATAAATTATACCTTGATAAAGCCATTGGAAGGGAAAAAACAAATATAATGCATATTTATCATAAAAATCCAAACAACATAAAAAGCTAGGAGAAGACCAAAAAAAAAAAAAAAGGCAAAGAAAACATAAAACAAAATCCTCCAAACCCACCACCATAAACAAGAAGGATCAGCCCTTGGGAAATACATTCTGGGTATTTCTTTATACATACATTCAGGCAGAAAGAGAGACAGATAATTGGAGAAAAATAATTTTGCACATTACCATTCATGCAATTTTTTCTATTAAATTATTAAATCAGATTTTGCTTGAACTTAGTGAAATAGGAGTCATAGTTTTAAGAGATGACTAAAAAAGGAGGCTCCCGAATCAGATCATTTGGGCTTGCATTGTCCAAATCCCATCAAGTTCTTTAATTTCCTTGTGCCTTGGCCTCCTCATTTACACACTTATCTCCCAGTTTCTATTAAGGGTCATTTAGATAATTTATGTAGAGAAGTTAGCAATAGAGTAGCATTAGATTAATTACTTAATACTGTTTTACAGTGATTCCAACATCTTTAAGTCATGCAGAGGAGGAAGTCCAGGATAATAAAAAAATCTAAAACCACGTGTTTTAGTCAGGTATTTCAATGCTGTGACCAAAATACCTGGCAAAACAACACAGAGGGAAAAAGTTTATTTTGGGGCTCGTGGATTCAGAGGTCTCAGTCCATACAGTTATAATTCAGTTAATCCCTATTGGGGGATTAATTCACTAATTGGGTTAAGGTTCTCATAACCCAATCATTTCACCTCTAAACTTTCTTTTATTGTCTCATTCATAAGCTTGAGAAACCATAACAATATCATTCAAATAATAGGTAATGGTCACTGGAATGGTTCATTTCTTTTAATTAAAAACCATTTTTTAATTCCAGAGGTGGAATTGCTGAATCATACAGAAATTCTATTTTTAGTCTTTTGAGGAACTGCCACATCATCTCCCATTGTATGCTTTGTTTCGATTCCCAATATTGAAAAAAAAAACATCATCGGGACTTTGATGAAAATTACACCGAATCCGTACATTGCTTTGGGTAGTATTCACATTTTAAGAGTATATCTTTCAATCCATGAACATGGGCTGTGTTTTTATTTATTTATGTCTACTTTAAAATTTTAAGCCATGTTTTGCAGTTTTCATTGTACCAGTCTTTTATCTCCTTGCTTAAGTGAATCATAACTATTTTATTCTTTGTGGTGTTATTATAAATGGAATTGTTTTGTGATTTCCTTTTCATAATATTAATTGTTTGTGTACAGAAAGGCAAATGGTTTTTTTTGTGTGTGTGCATTAGCTTTGTATCTTGCTACTTTGTTGAATTTTCTCATTACCTCTAACATTATTTACATCTTTAGGGTTTTCTACATATGAGATCATGTAATTTGTGAAAAGAGATTATTTTACTCCTTCCTTCTCAGTTTGGATGCCTTTCACTGTTTTTCCCTTACCTAATTGCTCTGACTATAAGAGCAATTAGGAACATTAAGAGCAATTGTAGAACTTTAAGTAATATATTGAAAAGAACTGGCAAAAAGTGAATATCTTTGTCTTGTTCCTGATTTTAGAGGAAAAGATTTTAGTCTTTCATTGAGTGTGATTTTCACTGAGTAGGGTTTTCATATATGGTTTTTATTATGTTCAGCTCCTCTCCTCCAATTCCTAGGTTTTTGAGTATTTTTTTTTTCATGAAAGGGTGTTGAATTTTGTCTAATGCTTTTTTTTCTGCCTTAATCAAAATCATTGTGTGCTTTCTCCCCTTTCATTCTGTCACTGTGGTATATTACATTGATTGTTTTTCATAGGCTGAACCATCCTTGCATTCCAGAAATAAATCCCACTTGGACATGGCATATAATATGATTTTAATATGCAGAGGAATTCAGTTCTTTTTAATTTATCACAAGTTTATTTTGTTTTGCATTTTTTTTCTTTTTTTATTTATATACGACAGTGAAATGCATTACAATTCATATTACACATATAGAGCACAATTTTTCATCTCTCTGGTTGTATACAAAGTATATTCACACCAATTTGTGTCTTCGTACATGAACTTTGGATAATGACGTTCATCACATTCCACCATCATTTCTAAACCCCTGTACCCTCCGTACCCCTCCCACCCCTCTGCCCTATCAAGAGTTCATCTATTCTAAATTCACTATTCTAAATTAAACCCCTCTGTCTCACCATACACAAAACTCAATTCAAAGTGGATCAAGGTCCTAGGAATGAAACCAGAGATCCTGTGTCCTAATAGAAGAAAAAGCAGGCCCTAATCTCCATCATGTGGGATTAGGCCCCAACTTCCTTAATAAGACTCCTATAGCACAAGAATTAAAATCAAGAATCAATAAATGAGGTAGACTCAAACTAAAAAGTTTCTTCTCAGCAAAAGAAACAATCTGAGAGGTGAATAGAGAGCCTGTATCTTGGGAGCAAATTTTTACCCCTCACACATCAGATAGAGCACTATTCTCTAGGGTATATAAAGAACTCAAAAAGCTAAACACCAAAAACCAAATAACCCAATGAATTCAGTTTTATTGAGAGTTTTTTGCATCAATATCCATCAGGGACATTGGTCTACAGTTTTCTTATAGTGTCTGTCAGGTTTTCATGTTAGGGTAATGCTGGCCTCATAAGAATGAGTTCAAGAAACAGCCTTTCTTCTTCCACTTCTTGGAGACTTTGAGGATTGGTACTAGTTCTTTAAATGTTTGATAGAATTCACCATGCAGTCCGGGGCTTTTCTTTGGAAAAATTTGAGTATGAATTGAACGTCCTTACTAGTAGTAGATCTGTGCTGACTGGCTCTTTTTTTTTGTGATGTAGTCTTGGTAGGTACTATCATTAAGTGTTTGTATCCTCCCTAAAACTTAAATACTCAATGGATCAGTACTAAGAGGGGGATTCAGGAGATGATTAGGTCCATGAGGGCTATGCCTCTGGGGTGGGGTCAGCATCTTATAAAAGAGCTTGAAAGACAGAGTTTATCCCTTTCATCTCCTTATGCTCTTCTCTTTTACCCCGTGAGAACTCAGTGTTCATTCCCTTTTTGTCCTTTGGTAACTTCCCCCGCGTGAAGACGTTGCTCATGGTGACATCACAGAAGTAGAGGACAAAGTGCTCTCAAGAGACATGGAACCTGCTCTTGCCTTCACGTTGGACTTTCCAGTCTCCAGAATGATGAGGAATTAAATTTCTGTACTTCATAAATTTCCAGTCTCAGATATTTGGTTATAGCGGCATACGTGATCTGAGACACTAGATTTTGTTGTTTTTTTTTTTTTGGAATTTGTCCATTTCATCAAGGTTAACCAATTTGTTAGAACACATTTACTCGTAGTACTTTCTTTTAACTCTTTTTGTTTCTGTAGAATTGGTAGAGATTTCCCTATTTTCATTTTTTTGTCTTAGTAATTGTCGTATCTCTCTTTTTTTCTTTCTTTTTGTGGTGGTGGTAGGGGGGTACCAGGGATGGAACTCAGAGGCACTCAACCACTGAGCCACATCCCCAGCCCTATTTTGTATTTTATTTAGAGACAAGGTCTCACTGAGTTGCTTAGCACCTTGCTTTTGCTGAGGCTGGCTTTGAACTTGAGATCCTCCTGCCTCAGTCTCCCCAGATGCTGGGATTATAGGCATGTGCCACTGTGCCTGGCTGCTTCTCTCTTTTTTCTTGGTCCACTTAGTTAAGGGTTTGTCTATTTGTCGACCCTTTTAGAGAAAACAATTTTCATTTTCACAATTTTTGCCTCTTGTTTTTTTCTAGACTTTATTTTGTTGTTTTCTGCTCTAATCTTAATTATTTCCATTTTCTTTTTTTCTGCTAGATTTGGGGTTTTGTTTGTTTGTTTATTTTCTTAAATTTTAAAGTCAGGTTGCTGATTTAAGATATTTCTTGTTTTTCCTTGTAAGCTTTTGTAGCTACATATATTTTCCTTGGCACTGCTTTCGCCATGCCCCTGTAAGTTTTGGAATGCTATACTTTCAGTTTGGTTCATATCTAAGTATTTTGAATTTTCTCTATGATTAAAGAAGGACATTTTAAGATGAAATAAAAAAGGTAAATCCATCAGAAAGACATGTTTTAGTCAGCTTTTTTGTTGTTGTGACCAAAAGGCTTGATAAGAACAATTTTAAAAGAGGAAAAGTCTATTTGGTGCTCACAATTTCATGCTCACAATTTTAGAGCTTCTCAGTCTATAGACAGCTGACTCCATTGCTCTGAGCCTAAGACGAGGCAGAATCTCATGGCAGAAGGTTGTGGAGGGTAAAAACGGCTAGTTAACCCACATCAGTGGGCTAATCTAAATCATAACAAAGTTGATAGTCATCTATTAAGAATGTTAGCCTTAGCTGGGCCTGGTGATGCATGTTTGTAATCCCAGTTACTCAGGAGGCTGAGGCAGAAGGACCACAAACTTAAGGCCAGATGGCAATTGAGCAAGACTCTGTCTTACCATATAGTCAAACTGGCTGAGGAAGTAGCTCAATGATAGAGCGTTTGTCTAGCTCGTGTGAGGCCCTGAGTTCAATTCCCAGTACTGGACAAAGGAAAGTGAAGAAATGTCAGTCCTTCCATTAAGATGCCCGTGGTCTGGGAGCTAGCTACATAGTCCCTTCATCCAAAGAAGACTCTCATTCAAAGAAGGTATAGCCAGGATGACTATGATCTCTCCCAGGACCCTAGAAGGCCAATATCACAGGGAAATTCTGTAAGATTTCATAGACTCTGCCTCAGAGTTATTCCGCATGAAGAATAAGGAAGCTGGGTTATTTATATGTTAACTCCCTATCCATCACTGGTTGAGGATTGCTTCTCGGGCATTAACTCTCTGAAAATCCCTGCTTGTCTTATATATAGGCTAAGCCTATTCTTGAAGCTGGAAAAACCCAGGGAGTTGCAGGTGTTTACATAAGGAGCCTTGGGATGTCAGTATTTGCTACAGCATCCTAGTCTTCGGCTGTATTAATTGGCTTTATGTTATCACAGTAAATACCCGAGGCAGCTAACTTAGGTTTATTTGGGTCACAGTTTTGGAGGCTCCGTGAGTCCCAATGACATAGCATAGGTTTCCCGAGGGCTGCTTCTTGACCACATCACCTTGTGGCATCTGGCGGATGGCAATGACAAGGGTACAGGTTGGAAGCAAGCAAGTGATCATATCTTGAACAAGGAGCAGAGGGAGAGAGGACTGTTGGGGTTCCACAATCTCTTTTGAGGGTATGCCCCCAGTGACCTCCCACTGGGCTCCACTGAGGGAAGCCACATGTGAAATTCATGAGAATCTTCTCTCAGCATAAAAGCCAGAGAGAGATAGGCATGGCTCTCCCAGGGCAATAGATTTCCCAGTGCACGTGACCTTTCTCTACACTCTGCTAGGAAGCTCCCCCATCATAGCTCCGGAGATGGGCCTCACCTGTTAGGAACCGAAGAGCCCACCTTTGACCTTTTTTGGAAAAGAACATTCTATAGAATCTCTTTGACATTTTCCCCGATATAAATTAAGCAGGTGTGGGCTCCATTTTGTCCAGAAGCTCTGTCGGGCTGATCAGCTTGCCTGTCCTACCCAGCTTTTGAAAGTACACTGTGAGGAGGGCCTTAGGCCTGAGCCTAAGCAACTCCATTTAAAAAGCTCCAGTTTGAAACCTGCAGTCTCACCGGGCACACCCACAGAGCCCTCCAGTGTGGCCTCAGACAAGTCACTTCCCCTCACCCTGATAAACAGAGTGAAGCCCCTGGCAGGCTGTCCTCGCCTGATAAGAGGGAAAGGCAAGAAGATCAGGGTGGAGACCACCAGACCAGAGGTTTCTGACCCCAGGGAAAATGATGATAAGGATTGAAAGGGGGGGTCAAAAAATCCCCCAAGTTTAGTATAAATAATAGAGCAAATGAACAGGGATTCAGCCAACCAAAACAAGGATGCCCTCGAGTTGGAGAGCCTGATGAGGACCCGACATCCCATCACTTGTCATCATTTCCTGAGCCTCTATGTGATCCTCACCGCTCTCAAACTCTACCGTCTCGTCTGGACCTTAGTGAGAGCCACAGCTTCTCCCTACAACCCTCTCCTCAACCAGTCGTCCACTCCACGCCAGGAAAAGCCTGCCTTGGATCCAGACCTTGTCACTGCGGTCTGAGTGAGTGTGCATCTGCTGGACATAAAGCCTAAGGCTGAAGACTTTTGAACTTAGCATGCGGAGGAAATGTCTGTCATTAGCCTGTCACGATTAAGTGTGTTTTCCAGTGCTTAGAATTAATCTAGAATTGTTTGCTGTGAATTGGTTATATCGATTGCAGTGCCTAGCATTAAGGATTGTTGTTTTCTTGATTAAGAACCTATAGAGTGAAACTGTATTGAGTAATTTGAGTGAATGAAACGTTGAAAGGGGTGGAAGTACGTGGACATTCTTTATTTCTCCCCTCGACGGCGCACGTAGCAATTTTGCCCCCTCGCGACATACTCTCTGTGTTCTGTGGTTTTTTCGATGTTTTATTTCTCTTAACTTTTATTTCTCAGCCAGCCCATTCCACCGGAGGGGAAGCCCATTCCCACCAATCTACCACCACACCGTCTAGTGTCACTTCTCATCTCTCTGGACTTTTCTCCATAAGTTTTGCTTTTAAAGCAAATGTATTATTTATTTACATGGAAATACAAACAGGCCAGAAAGGAGTCTTAAGGGCTTCCGTAGTGATTGCCAACTTGAGTTTCTATGGTTCGGTGAGGGGGGCCATCAGATTTGTTTTTCTCTCCAGTTAGGCTGGAAGCCTTTGAAAGCAGGCAGCACTTACATCTTTTCCTACCACACAGCTCCGGGCATGCAGCTGGGCACCCAGCCTTAGCAACAGTCACCATGTGTTGACCTGCTCTCAACAGGGCCACTTAGTCACTGGGCACTGTGGGAACAGTGGCTTGGGCCTACAATACTTTCAGGAGACATAAAAATATTTTAATCTCTTTTAAAATCAGTAAAATATGAGTATAGCATAACTATATATATACATGAGTATATCATAACTATATATATGAATATAACTCTGTGTGTGTATGTGTGTGTGTGTGTGTGTGTGTGTGTGTGTGTGTATAAGTGAATCCAGCTGGATTATATTTGTCTTTATACCAGCTAGTCATAAAATATCATTTTTTAATATTTTCTCTTTCTTTTTATGGAAAAAGGGCTCATAGAGACCCAGGTGCCCAGAGCCCATGGAAGCATTAATGCAGCCCTGACTCCCAGTTTAGCATCCCCTTCTTACCATGAATTTGGAAGCTTCTGGACTTTTTGGGACATTACTATTGTTGCAACTTTTCGTTTGTGTTTGAAGAGCTCAGAGAACTGCATATTCTCTGCCTCATCCTGCTTCTCTTTAAGACTCTAGGACAAGAATAGCCCCAAGGCCTTTTAGACTGGTTGAACTGAAGATAAGTTTAAATTTAAGAGGCTCTAACTTCAAACATGGGAGATAAGATGAAAAAAGAAATCCAGACAGCCTGCTTTAATTCTATCCCAATCAAACTTTTATTTCAAAGAACTATTTAAAGGACCTGACATATGTGAAAAACAAAACTCTTTTTTTAAACCTTTGGGGATATGACAAAGAGCCTGAAATGAGACCCCCTCCTTCCTGCAGTGCTAGCTACCCTGTGAGAGCCAAGGGATGGGCCATGCAGGGAGGACAGCTCTGTTTCGCCTGTCCCAGGGCCATCTGTGGCACAAATTGTGTGCTTCCTGGACTCCCCTGCAAGTTGCAAGCTGCAAGCGTTTGCCCAGCAAATCAGGTTAACGTGAACAAAGACAGCCTTGAGGGGGATGTCTCCAAAGGGCATTTGCAGGCCAAAGGGTGTGCATAATGTGCAGTGGGTAGGGATGGGGTGGAGCAGGTTGGGGAGGCGGAAAGATGTTGCTAGGCAACCAGTCCCGGTGCCTTTGTAAATGGGGATATATTTTATTTGGAGCAGCAGCTGGCAGCCACCACCTTCTTCTTTCTGTCTCCTCCCTCTACCTTGCTCAGAACACAGACCTGGGCTGTAATCTCAGATAGGTCTTGGGAGGATAGAATAGGAAACCTGGTTAGAGATATAGGAAAAAAACAAACAAACATGTGCATGGAAAGGCAAGTTACTTTACAGAATGGCATAAACCTGGTAGAAACTGGACATTTATACCTACTAGGCAAGATCTTCAGCTAGTTTATTTAATCTCTTCGACATTCAAGTTCCTGGGTGGTAAAATTGGGAACATAAATCTTTTACAGGAATACTGTGAAGATTAGAGAAACTATATGCAGAGGACCCAGTCTAGTACCCAGAACACAGAA
The DNA here is from genome assembly GCF_048772815.1 of Callospermophilus lateralis. NCBI lineage: Eukaryota > Metazoa > Chordata > Mammalia > Rodentia > Sciuridae > Callospermophilus > Callospermophilus lateralis. The sequence continues at coordinate 20,286,419 of NC_135311.1, forward strand.
GATGCTCAAAAACTCAGTGGCACAGGCTCAGGATCCAGGTTACTGGGGTCCTCATCTCAGTTCTACCACTTAGTTGTATGACCATATACATGATCTTCAAACTTTCAGTGCTAGCATGGTCTTTTCATCTATGAAATAGGGGGGGGGTAGTGATAGTAGTTTCCATCGGTGTCATTTTGCAGGTTAGAAGCATTAATATACAACATGCTTTGAATAGTGCTGGACACATAGTAAGCACTCAGTATATGCTAATGATTATTTGCAGCACCACAGGCAGCATGTCTGAGTGCCTATGCAGGACAGGTGAGTGGGGGCTGGCGGAGCCAGCTTGCTTAGCTCATGATTTAAAGGCTTTCAGTTTTGGCCAGCAAAAGTGGGAAGAGGTAGAAACTTCAGTGCTGTGTTAAGCAAAGACTTTTGTAGAATCTAGATTGTTTGATAAACTGTATGACATTGGACAAGTCACTTAAACTCTTTTGTCTATCACAGACCATCTTATAAAATGTACTATAAGGGCACCTAATTATGGCAAATGGTGTGGCCAGATACCCGGCTCAAGGTTTCACTAGATTGAAAGGCCTAGATTGACTGGGACTGCTGATCTCATCTGGAGCTTGGGGTCTTCTTCCAAACTCATTCTTGTTATTGGCAGGTTCATTTCCTTCTAGTTGTAGGTCTAAGGTCTCTGTTTCCTTGAAAGTTATCAGCTAGTGATTATTCTCAGCTCCTAGAGGAATCTGTCTTCCTTACTAGGTGGCTTCTTCCTGCTTCAAGCCAGCAATGGTACGTGGAATCCTTTACTGCTTTCAACCTCCGACTTCTGCCACCAGCTCGAGAAAACTCTCTCCTTTTAAAAAGTTTATGTGATTGGGTGAGGCCCATCTGGATAATCTTCTTAAGTTTAACTGATCTAGAACTTTAATCACATTGATTAAAAAATCCCTTCACAGAAGGGTCGGTGTTAATGTTGGCTGAATACCTGGAAGAAGGTATATGAATGAGAATTTTGGAAGGTCAGCTCAGAATTCTGCCAGCCCCACCTTCCATACCCCGATCCTAATCCATTCAGGTTGTAAGAACAAAACTCCTTAGTGTAGGTAATTCACAAACAACGGATATTCACTCTGCACAGTTCTGGAGGTTGGAAGTCCAAAGTCAAAGTAGCAGCAGAGTTTAGTCTGGTTAGGCCTTACTTTCTGCTTCATAGATGGCACCTTCTTGCTGAGTCTTTTCACTGCGAAAGGAATGAAGGATCTCCCTCAGGCCTCCTTTATAAAAGCGCTAATCCCACCAATGAGGGCATGGCTCTCAGAACTAACCACCTCCCAAATACCCAATCCCTTGTACTCTTACATTAGGGATTAGGTTTTAACATAGATTTGGGAGGGATACAAATATTCAGGCCCTAGTCTCTCCATGTCCTAGATTCTAATCCTCAGGGTCTGTGTTCCAAGCATCTTTATATTTCTGAATTCTAGCAGATTATCTGCCAAATCTATTTTTTTCCTAGCAAATATTTCTTAAAGGAATAAATCAAACTCCTTTCTTTTTTCTTCTTGGATAGAATTACTAGACTAGTCATTACGAACAACGCTACCAACAGAGAACAGTATGATATTGGAGTTAAAGTGTACATATAAATGGTCAAAGAGGAATCTCCCAATCGTTCCAAGAATCCACATATTTCCAGCCTGGTGTTCATTGGACCAGATCTCCCTAGTTCTCAGCACTGTATTCTTTACAATGCAGAATGATTTTTTTTTTGCGCTACCTTTTTTGGCAGACTTGGCAAACTGCTGACTCATATTAAATACGTGGTTCACTTGAAGCTTTTCTCCATTAACTGTGTTGTACCAGTCTGTCCTATTTTTACTTGGACAGGATTATATGCTGCTTCCTACTCATTTTCAAGGGTTCTGACCTGTCATTTCAGCCTGTTGGAGACCTTCAGAAATTCTGATTTTATTATTTGATGTCTTTGATCTCCAGTCTAACTCTGTAACACTTCAAAATGTAATAAGCACATTTTCTTTGTCTTTGTCCAAATAGTTCATAAAAGTGTTGAATGAGACAGGGCCAAATTCAAAGCCCCGAGGCATGGTACTTGCTTCACGTTAACAATGATTTAATCAACACTCTTTGCATAAAAATTACTCAACCTGTGATGAATCAACTCTTACTTTTATTTCTCCCTATTTATACAAGCATATTATGAAAAACTTAATGAAATGTTTGGCTGAACCTAGGCTACACAGTGTAACACCATTTAATTATACTCGAAGGTTTACAGTACATATCTTTTGCACACATCAGGAAATTTTCTTACATATTCTCCGACGTGCTCTGTCTTGGAGGACTGCATATTGTTTTAGTGCAGACATGGGTAGCCTTTAACTTCCAGCTTTTATCTACTGACTTCTAATATTTTCTCAGTAACAGAGGATTTTAGTGGCCCTTATTGTTGATTTCTAAGGTGGCAAGCATTTCTACCTCCTCATTCTGTGGCTGATGGGAATTTCCACTTGGGAGAAGAGATGGCTGCCCTAACTTGTGAGGATTAAAGATTGGGCTGCAGGATGGAAGCAGATGATATGTCCCCTCATGGAAGAGATTCTCACTGAGGAGCTTGGTTCTACCTATGATTTTTTCTCCTTGAACAATTCTTCCATATTTTCACTTTTCCAACTCTCTTTAATCATCACATTCTAGGAAAATCAGAATTCCCTTGTTCACAGGATGGGGGCTCCATGTTCTGGAGTTTATTAGTTCAGAAGTTTTCCTTTGATGAAAGAATAGATACACCCAAACCCCTAAATGGACCAGTGATGGCATCAGGAGAGAAATGTACTTTAAAAGTCCTGTGAACTAATGTCTGCGAATTAAGGGGACAAGAGAAAGAGAGCGAGGAAAAATGAGCTATCACAGTATCTTTAAGATGGCCCTCAATGATCCCTGTCTTCTGGCATTCACACTTTTTTGTATTCCCCTCCCACATTGTACCAAGGGTAATTTCTGTAAACAGTAGATTATAACAAGATGTGGTGCTAGTTCAAGTGCAGATTAGGTACAAAACTCATTGCAGCTCCATCTCGGTTGCTCTCTCTGTCTTTCCTTAACCAATCAAATGAAGGGAAGGCAGCCGCCCTGGGAGCATCCTATAGAGAGACCTGTGCAGGGAGGAACCAAGGCCTCTGGCAACGAGCCAGCAGGAGATCTTTCCAACAGCTATGTGAGGGACTTGTACATGGGTCTTCCAACCCAGGTCAGGCCTGCAGAGTTGACAGCAAGTTCATTAGAGACCCTGACCAGAGTATCCAGCCTCGTCACCCTGGCTTCCCAATCCTCAGAGGATGTATGAGATAAAACAGTTTGGTTCTTTTGAGCTGGTAAAATTTGAAGAAATTTGTTATGCAGCAATAAATAACTCATAGACTAGGGAGTGCTAAACGAGATGATTGGATTTCCTTAAGAGAAGTGAATAAAATGTTAAATTCTTAGAAAGCAGTGAATGACTGGTGAATGTCTAGGATCAGAACACTGCAGGATAATGGGCTTTGTAAATATATGCATGTAAAGATAGAGTAACAAGTAACCTTCCCTCAGACTCCTCAAGAGCAACTCTGATGTTTGGGCTTTATTTCTCAGTTCTTTTTCTAGTCAATTATAATCTCACACACAGTTATAAAACCTGCTTTATGTGTATGTGTACTGTTGGACAAGTTTCATTTTATTGTTTTACAGTACATCCTCACTTCTCCCCATGCCAGTAGACTTGGTTCCAACATAATTGTTTTAAAAAGTACATCATATCCCACTTGTGATGTTGTCTAATTTATTTAAGCATTACTTCATCTGTATTAATTTGTAATATTTTGTTAATTAATATCCTTATTTGCCATCACACACAATGCCACAATTCATCCTTTGGCACATGAACAGATATTTCTGTAGGATAAATTTCTAGAAGTAGAATCGAGGAATAAAAAGTGTGTTGATTTAAGATTTTGAGATATTATGCTTAATTATCCTTCACCAATGTTTTTCTTTTTTTTTCTCACTAATTTTCTCATATCCTAACACCAGATAGTAACTTTAAATATTTTGTCTTCCAATTTGATGAGCAAAATTGGAAAACAAAACCTTTGCCACTTATTCATAATTGCATGGTCCTGATTTCTGATAAGAAATCCACAGTCATTTGAATTGTTCTCCTTGGTGTGTCTTTCTGGATGCTTTCAAAGGTTCTCTTCATCTTAGTTTTCAGCATTTGGATTACAATGTATCTGGACATGGCCTTGGGATTTATCCTATTTGGAGTTCACTAAGCTTCTTGAATCTGTGGATTTATATCCTTTGCCAAATTTGGAAAGTTTTTAGTCATTATTTTTTCCGGGAGGTTTTTTTTTTCTTTCTGCTCTGCCTTATTTTTTTTCCCTTCTTTTCTGGCGCTCTGATGACACAAATGTTAAACATTTGGTATTGTTTCACTGATCCCTAAGATCTGTCCGTTTTTTTTTTTTTTCCCTCTCTTGAATTATATTGGATAATTTCTATTTGCCTATAGAGGAAGTTTTTAATTTTCAGTCCTAAAATTTACATTTGGATCTTCTTTATACTTTCTACTTCTCTGCTGAGACCTTTTTATCTTTCCACTTACTTCGAGAGTGTTCTCCCTTACTTCCTGGAATATTTTATAAAAGCTATTTAAAGTCTTTGTCAGAAAATTCCAACATCTGCATCATCTCAGCGCTGACGTCTTTTGGATGTTTTCACTGAGTGGAGATTTAGTGGTTCTTCGTATACTGAGGACTGAAGGAAGAGTAAAGTGGCCTCCAAAATCTCCTGTCTTGATTCTCTGAGCGTTGACTTGGCCATGCAATATGACACAAAAGAATTAAGGTTGCACATGCAAATCAAGATTTCTTGTTTGCTGACCTTGAGGTGGGGACAGTGTACGGGATTATCCAGGTGGACCCAATGCAATCACAGGCATTCTTCAAAGCAGAGAACATTTCCTGGCTGTGGTCAGAAAGGGATGTAACCCTAGAAGAAGGGTCAGAGAAAAGTTATGTTGCTGTCTTTGAAGATGAAGGAAGGGGTCCCGACCATAAGCTATGTGGGAGGCTCCTAGAAACCAGAAAAGGCGGGGAGACAGATTCTCCCTTACGGCTTCCAACAGGAAGCAGCCCTGCTGGTACCCAGAGTTAGCCTGGTGAGGCTGATTTGGGATTTTTGAACTACAGAACTTTACAATAAGAAAATTTAAGCCCTAAGTTTGTGTCCTTTGGTTCCTGCACCAATAGGGAATTATGTCAAGTAATTTTGGATTGTATTCTAAACACTTTGAATTTATGTGATGAGAAACTTGGTTTTGTTTGTATCTTATGTGAGTATTAATATTAATGCTTTACGAGGCAATCAACCTGGACAGATTTAGGCTGAAAATTCTGCCAGCCTTCTGCGAGTTGTCGTTTTTATCATCTGTTTTGTTTTCTAAGCCTTTGCAGAAAGCAGATCTTTCTCATGTGTGTGCCACTGGGTGGCCAGTCTTGGACCTGGGGAGTGGTGAATCCTCAATTCATTTCTCATGGGCTCCGGTGTGCTGTCTTGGATCAGCGCCCCAGCCCCAGCCCCAGATGGAGACCAGGAGGCTGTGTCTGTGGCCACTTTCCTGAGTTCCTCTCTTTCTGTGCTCTTTCTAGTACTTTCCAGTCCTCTGAGGCTCCCCTTTCCCTCCTCTGCCAGGAAGCTGTTGCTATACTGCACATTTCCTATGGCCATGTAGTGGGAGAATAGAGAAAGGGTGGGGGGGGGGCGGAAAGAATGGAGGTTTTCCTCATTCTCTTGGGACCTCAGCTCATCCAAGCAAAAGGGAAGATTTCCCTATGACCTTCACTGCAGCTGCTGCCACCATGACCACTGCTGCTGGTGCCACAGGATTGCCTGGGATTGGAGAAAAGGAAAAAAAATACAAAACAACAACAAGAGGATGATTTTTTTTTTTTCACTCTCTCTGAGCAATAACTTATCCTTGAGCTAGAACTAGAAGACTCCCTCTCTCCGTACCTGGTGCCTGCTTCCAATTTTAGGGAGGGGAAGATCAGGGGACAAATGGGACACCCGTGGCTGGTTGAATAGCACTTCAAATTCTGGTATTCTCCAATCCACCTGTTACTTTTCAGGCCACTGGGGTTTTGTCGTGGCATTCCATGGAACAGGTGGGCAGGACGCATTTGTTCCAACTTATCTGGAATGTGAGCCCTGGCCTGGCCTCTTGGTGGCCACTAATGCTTACAGTTGCCCATGGGGTTGCTTTTCTAATAGGACTGGCTGTGCCAAATTTTTCCTTGGGAACAGACCATAGTCCAGTATAGACAAAGCATGGTGGTGGAGTGTTAGTAACCCATTATTGCCTACTCTAAAATTTTTATTGGAAAAGCCATATAGAAACCAAGCTCTGACTAGATATTCTTGCATGAAGAAATAACAGAGGCAGTTGAATGCGGTGTTTCACCAGCAACAAAGAGATCTACTGAGAATGACCTAATGTTCCCCATGAATCATTTCATGACATTAACGTTTCAGCACATTGCCTATAGCAAACTCTTGCCATTCATCCATTCATTAGCTCTGCCCTTCTGAGAAACAAGTGAAAACCTTTAACTGGTGTGGCTAAGAGGTGGTTCAGGGTGAGTTGCCTCTGGCCCAGAGCTACCTATATGCCTGAATGATGGGACAGATCTCTTAGACTAGGTTCCTTATTGCCATTTGGGAAAGATCCGAATCACTGCTTGTGTTCAAAGGTCATTGATTGTATTGCCAGGGAGGGCTTTTATCTTTCCTTTATATGCTGAGAAATGCTGGTACTAACTTTATATATTTTCTTTCTGCAGTTGACATACCCCTGCAGATCAGATCCTTAAAAAGGAGCAATTCGCTGACCATCTCTCTGTGTTCTGCTTCTTTGTTTGTGGTTGTTCTGTGGCAAAGTCATGTCTTCAAACTCCTTCTAGTAGGAACAATAACTTCTGAACTAAAAACGGTTCACTCTCATTGGGAAGAAAAGCGGGGTGGCTGGGATACTTCTGGTAGTGATAAGCACATTCCTGTGGATCCATCCTTACCCAACTGTCATGTAGGCCAGGGCTTACGGAGCATGACTGCGAATATGAATCATCTGAGGATTTTGTTAAAATACACATTCTGATTGAGTTGGTCTGGGGTGGGCTGAGCTTTTGCATTTCTAATACTCTCCCGTGAGATTGACACTGCTGCGTCAAGAATGAAGGCTGCGCGAGAACATCTATCATTTGCATTTAAAGAGCTTTATTGCTAATGGCAGGGGTTAAAAGAAAAAAAAAAGAAAAAGGCAGACACGTAATTTAAGAGGCAGTTACATAATTTAAAAAAAAATTTTTACTAGATTCTTCTGGTCATTGTCTCAATTAGGTTGCCTGGGAAGCTAACTCTGAGGTGGAGACTGGCTTGCAAAAATATATGGGAAAAAGCTCGTGAGACTTAGACCCGTGGAAGAAGTCGAGCTGTGACTCAGTCTCCCCATGAAACAGGGACGTTGCTATAGAGTTGTCCTGAGTTCCAGAGAAGGGGGCTGAGGCTTTATAACCCATTCCAATAAGCCTTTGGAGGCAGGCTACCTCAGGAAGGATGTGACCTTGACCAAGGTGATTCCCTTTACAGTCTATTTGCAGGCAGTGTAACCAGCACCTGGAGGAGCATCTGGCGGTGGGCCCACACCTGCATAGACCCTGGTCCCCAGTGCCTCTCTTGCTTGTGAACTAGCTTAGTGGCATCCTTTTCAACCTTATGCTGAAATAAACACCCTCAGTCAAAATCCCTTCTCACTGCCTTGGCCTACTTGCCAACTATTTGTCAATCAGTGTTGACTCATGCCCCAAGGTGGATAGTTGGCATTTCTAAGAATTTCTAAGCTAGATTTTAATGCTGCAAAGTTTCCATCTAATGTTTGCACATAGATTCCTGCTACATCAGAGTTTCTCGTGGTCAAGAGGAAAGTCTCTGAGGCTGAGAAAGAGACTGAGGCCTGAAAAGAGAAGGGTTCTCTTTCGTGCAGGGAATAAAGGGATTGACGTATATGGAGGCTTCATTCAAAGGAAGAGAGTAGTGCTGGGGATGTATTTCAGTAAGAGAGTGCTTGCTTGGCATGCACCAAGCCCTGGGTTCAATCCCAGCACTTTAAAAATAAGAAAGAAGAAGAAACAAAGACTAGAAAATCCAATTTGTAGAGTAGTGAAAACAGGAAGGGCCTAGGCCAGGCTGTGTTTAATGATTTAAACATGTACCCTGCTGATTGTGTAATGTTAACTTTAACCTCTGCTAAATTTGTACCCTGAAAGTCCTTCACACTTGAGTAAAAATAATTGTGCACCTGGATGACTGCTGTGCTTGATGACTGTATAGGGAAATGGTCTGGAGGTACCGGCAGAGGATGGGAGAAGGGCCAGGAATTGCTGGGCAGGGTATTTGGAGCCATCTTGCCTATTGAAATGTTATAGACGGTAACAGCAGAGAGTTGCCCAAGAACTGGAGGCAGCTGGTGAAGTCAGGAAGCTGGGGACTGCATCGGGCCCACCATTGCCTCCACCCCATGCTCTGCCAGTGTTTCCATCCCGTGCTGAACTGTGATGTTCAGGAACAAATCTTCTGGCATGAGCTAGATCCTTGCAGTCAGAATATTGGGAAATCTAGTCCCTGGGTATGAGAAATATAGATACCAGAGGATATGTGCATGGGAAAGAACCCAAGGGTCTGGGCAGGAGCTTTTCACCAAGGCAGGCACAAGAATGAAAGGTCACACATGCCCCACCCTGGAGCAGTGGCTCAGTCACTAGGAGGACTGGTCAGGCTGCTGCTGGACACAGGTTGGTGACCGACGGTGACCCAGGGCACAGGTTCAAGTGTCCAGGCAGCAAGGGCTCTAAGTTTAACTCTGCTGCCTACGCTGAACAAAGTACAAGACCATTAATTAAAAAACCCAAACCTGGTTGTTGCTTTTTTCACTGGTGTGGCCCAAAGAACCAAAAGCATCAACTGTTACTATTCACTTCCTCCAGCTCCACGCCCCGCTCACCGTTGCACCAGCATTTTCTATTTTCTATGTTTATGTTCAGAGACAAGATAGGAAATGGCACCTGATATATCTGGAAGGACTGTGTTGAATATTTGGGTGATCATGTGATGCATATTATAGGGACTGGGTTGGCAAAGAATCTCCTCACGCAGGTGTGAGTGGCATGAAGTGTGTCTGACAGAGAGAAGAGATGCCTGGCCCATCTCCTGCTGCCTCTCCCCTCTCCTCCTGAGAGTTTAGTGCACATGACCAGAAAACCCATAAAAACTGAAGGTACTCAGACACTGCCCCCACCAAATACAGCACTGCAAAGGATTGAAAGGACTGAACCACATGCCCAGCCATTGATTTACAGGATAGTTATTCTGGCAAAAAAAAAAAAAGAGAGAGCAAGCCTAAGTACATGTATGAAGACATGTGACTCTACTTTGTATACAACCAGAGATATGAAAAATTGTGCTCTATATATGTAATATGAATTATAATGCATTCTACTGTCATATATAACACATTAGAATACAAAATAAAAAAATAAATACTTAAAAAAAAGAGCGAGCACAGGGAATGGAAGAATTCAGATATATTGATTCCATACCAAATATCTTTCACAACTTCAGAATTATCCTTCCTCCTTTTCTCCTTTATTGAATGGCTTTAGGCTCCATTTTTGCTACTGCTGCCTAAATGTAAAGAGAAAAGATGAATCAACTTTATTGAGAAGCTACTATAAAATTTATATATGAATCTAATTTAATGCTCATAGCAGTCCAACTCATACACATACATACATAATTGAACAATTGAATATTATATATATATTATGTATAATTTGTACACATATGTGTATATATAAATGTTTAAATTTGTGTGTGTGTGTGTGTGTGTGTGTGTGTGTGTGTATAAAATAAATATTTGAGTGTTTCCCTGTGGGTCAGACTATCTAGAAACCAGAGCCAGGAAATGCTAGGGCTCAGGGCTGCCTGATGTGGGATCCTGCTTGTTTGTGGTGGTTTGGCCAAGCCCTGAATGATAGGTTGAGCAATATGAAATAAGATCCATGTTGGTGTCTTGCTTCTGTCTCTGAGGGAAACTCAGAGAGAAAGGGTATACTTTTCAGGGTTGGGGAATTTTAAGTCCAGCTCTGACATCCTTGCTTTCCAGTGGTTCTCAACTCTATTTGCTCATACACATCACCAAAGGAAACTTGGAAGAGGCCAGTGCCTAGACCCCAGCCCAAATCAAATATGTCAGCATCTCTGGAGATGCAGTATGGCAAGGCACTTCTTAAAATTCTGGGTAACTCTAGTTCATCCAGGGTTGAGAACTGCTGGGCTCACCATGCTGCCTTCTCCCAATATGGTAAACACCCTGTATTCTGGCCTTTGGCCCACTCTCTGGCTTTTCAGATATATTCTGATCCTTCCTGCTTATCCACAGAAGTCCAAAAAAACGAGAGAGCATTTGAAAGCCTAAGGATTGTTCGTTTATAGCAAATATAAGTAACCCCGGCAGGATTTACGCATTAGCTGCATCTAAAAGGCTCTGATGTATGATCTTTAAATTGCACTGTAAGCAAATCAGCAGTTCTGGGAGTTGTTTACTAATTGCTTTGCAGTTGTTATATGATACAGTAAGCAAAGCACTGTATCTGGAGTCATGAACACAGGGGCTCTCATTTCTATGCTGACTAGCTAGCTAGCTTTGTGTCATAAAGAAAATTTCGCCACCTGACTGGACCTCAATTTCCTTATTGTAGAATGTGAGTGTCAAATTTGATCATATCTGAATTTTCTTCCATTATCTACAATGTAGCTCATGACATCACTACTGTCTCAAAGCCTTGCAATATCCACCTAAAAGATGGCTGTGTGTGTCTGTAATCCCAGCAAGGTGGGAGGCTGAGGCAGGAGGATGGCAAGTTCAAAGGCAGCCTGGGCAACTTAGCAAGACCCTGTCTCAAAATAAAAATGTTAAAAAGGTCTGGGGAAGTAGCTCTGTGGTACAGTGCTTGCCCAGCATGGGTGAGGCCCTGTGTTTGATCCTAGTTCTGGAGCAGAGTGGGAGATGGATGTATCATTTGAGCAGTGAGAGTTTATGTTAAACATGTTTTTATCTCTTTATATAAGAAGAAGTTATGAAATTATTAAAGTTTGTTTTTTTCTAAATAAACATTAGGCCAAGGTGCCTCTCTCACTTTCTTTCTCTCTCAACATCCTTTTAAGAGCAGTCTGAAGCAAATTAGAGAGTCTAATGCTGAGCTTAGATGTTAATTATAGGTTCCTTTAGTGACATGCATGACCTTGACTTTTAATTATTCAGGAGTGTCAAGTATGGAAACTAAAGTAGGCTGTTACAAGATGCTTGGAAATAGGGTAACTCTTCTCTCTTTCTTACGGGTCAGAATGTGTGAATTTATTTTCGGTATAAATATTAAAGATACATTCCCTTCTGGAGAAGGTTAATTTAGTCCAACGGTATAATCTGTAATTTAGGCATTATTCACATTTGCTGATGATGAATATTAGAGAGATTCCTAGATCACAGCTCTAAGGCTCTTAGTGGTGTGGGGCTTGTACAATACCTGTACCAAAAGGTGTGCCAGTAGCCCCTGTCCTGGGATAGTAGCTGCTGATTTGCAGCCTCCTGCCAGGGGCCTGCTAAGGCACGGGGAGCAGGAAGTACTCTGACTGCCCAGAGGTCCTGATGGGCCCTCCTGAGAGGTGAGCCACTGTTGGTTGAGCCTCCCCATGCATGGGAAGCGGAGCTGGGAGCAGATGCTCAGTGCTCTTCATTGATTCAACATTTCCAAACTGAGCCTGGAGCCATTGAAGGTTCTAGGAAAACATACCGATGGAGTCCTTGGAAGGGGCCAGAGGTGCTCAGCCAGGAAAGGCACCAGAATGGCTCTCTCCTGATGCAACCCTGGACCGTGTTTTACTATGGTGCATCTCCTTGCAGATGTTCTTTGGGAAAGCATCCCATGGCAAACCAGTAAGCAAGACAATGGTTCCATCCCCTGAGAAGTAAATTTTTGCTGCTGTTGTTGCCGGGGCTTGAACCCAGGGGCACTTAACCATTGAGCCACATCCCCAGCCCTTTTTATATTTTATTTAGATAGGGCCTCACTAAATTGCTGAGGCTGGCTTTAAAGTCAAGTTCCTCCCGCCTCAGCCTCCCAAGCAGCGGGGATTACAGGCTTGCACCACCGTGCCGGGTGGTGGATTCCTACCTAATTCAGCTAGAAGTAATTGAACCAGTGTCTATTCCTGAAAAGAACAGCTCCCGTTTCCACCTTCAGAGAGGGTGGTAAGCAGCTCTTCTCCTCTGTAAGGAGGTATTTACTTTTAAAACAGCCATGTTGAAGGGCCCTTTCTTACCACTGGATCTGGGCCTCCAGGTTCAACCTCCCTCTTCTTTGGAATTCACAGCCCCAAACTGGCTTATCTCTCTTCTTGTTTTGGAACACTGCTTTGGGAGATGGTCTCTTTAGGCCCAGAGCTAAAGCCTTCACATTCCAAGGAGTAATCAAAATGGGAAAAATTCCTCTAAAAAGGTCATAGGTACAGCTTTTGAGAATAGTATGTTCCAGTTCCAGGTACTTAAGAGTCTGGATATTAGTGGCTCCTGGCTGGCCCAGGTGTTTATTAAGAACAGGACAAGCTGAATTTCTGACTTGCAGAAGACTTTTTTTCTTTTCCCCATTACAGTTCTCTTTCAACAGCCTGATGGTTTTAAACTTGCTTTCCTGTTTGCCACCCCTGCTAGCTATAATCAAGATAGGGTATGAGATCAGATTTCTATCCGTACATTGTGTTTTCATTCCTTCGGACGGAACATTTCCTGTACTTTCCCAACCTGTGACAATCCTGTCAAAGCTTCAGTTCCCTCCCCTGGCCTTCAGCCCTCAGCCCCCATCTCCATGAAATCAGGATGGGGGCTATTTCTTTCGAAAGTTAAGCCCTCGGTTTCCTTCCTGAGAAAATGTCTTTGAAGGAAACCAGGGCTCAGCAATTCTATGAAGGCATCTAAGTCCCAATACAGGTGAGCCTCATCTTTTGCATAATATAGTCTCTGGATGAGAGAGAATTCTCGCATGTGAACACACACTTAAATTCATTCTTTGGGGATGGAGTAGGCGAAATACATTTGAAATCGCCCGCTGATTTATCAGTGGTTTGGATTGTTGCAAACCACTGAATTTCCTTAAGGTGAGACAATTTTCTAAGGGGAGACCCCTGGACAGTGTCTAACGTCATTCTCCTATGCTTCCTCTGAAGCATCTCCTCCTCCCTGTGAGATCCCCAGTTGCTCCTCTGTGATCCTGTCCCACTGCCTTCTTGTTTTCTAGGACCTGTTCTTCTTGGTCCCTGGGATCACAAGCCAGGCCTTTAAATTGTTCCTGTCAGACCTTCCAAAAGCAGATGGCAGGAAGGGTGAGCACTTGGGGCTGCCTGACGCAGGACCTGGCTGGTTTGCATGGGTTTGGGCAAGCCCTGAATGATAGGTTTGGCAGCATGAAATAAGATCCATGTTGATGTCTTGTTTGTCTGAAGGAAAAGGAAGGTGGACAGTGTTTATTTTTGTGATGACTCATGTTTGACAATATCTTTGTCTCCATGGACAATTTCTGAGCTTTGGAGAATCAATAAGTTCACTCATGTAAAAATTCTTGGAAAAGGGGTCCTCTCTTAAGAGTGCCGCAGTCTGGCTGGGCACAAATCACCGAGCCACCACAAAGCACTTGTATGTTCAAACAGGAATCTTTATTGCCTGAACTCCAACAGCACTCCACGCACACTCCCCGGGAACTCTCCTGAATACCACCCACGCGGCTCCTCTCCAGCACACCACACCAACCGGAACTCCCCAGGAACTCTCCCGGAACACCGCCGGGCTGTGCGCACACTCACTCTTGGAACCCCGGGAGAACCCAACAGGAACTCCAAAGTAGCGGGCGCCCTAGGCAGACAGCAGGGGTCTATATACAATTGAATCAATCCAGCATCATCTTAATGGCTCGCCTCTCAACCATTACTTCTGGCAAAATGCCAGGGGCCATTGGCTCTCAACATAAGAGGGTGACCAACTGAGGTACATGCTTCTAGAGTAACTTGTCCAGGTACTGTGGCAACAGAGGAACAAAGAGGGCAGTGCTGGGGAGCACATTCACCTCTCAATTATTAACACCAGTGAACATTTTTTCCTTCCAACATCCAATGGCCTATTGGTGATGTTTGCTTGCATGGCTTCTACCAGATCGATATTGTGGGTACCATTGACTAAAGCTGACTTTGATATCCATTTAAACTAGAATTGACTTGTGTGTAGATAGTACGAGAAAACAGGGGCCCTGCCCACTGTCATTAACTGGGACTCAAGCTCTGTTGGAGATTGCCCTGAGGTGTTGTGGTTCTCCAGAATGCTGTCCTCTTGCTGTCTGTCACGATACATCCTCCTTAAGCTATAGCATCTGTTCCTAAGGAAGTGACTTCCACCCCTGTGCTAAGGTATTCTAACTTGAAAGTATCAATATTCCTCAAGGACATTGAGATTCCCGTATCTTATAAATACTTTGAATTTAACTTGTCCAACCTGTAACTCATTATCCGTAACAGCTCGCTCTTGATCACTTCTCCTGATGAGTTTCACCATCATCACTTACACAAGACAGAAACTCAGCTGAGAGCCCTTCTTCTCCCTCCCTTCTGTCTCAGCTTCATGTTATTGGCCTCCTTTTTTAACAACTTCAGTGGTTTCCCATCTTCTTCAAAACAGGATTGAAACTCTTTAGCATCATAGAAAGGGCCTGTGTTATTAGGACCCTGCGTATGTACACATGATCCACATGCCTGTTTCAGCTAAGAGCAGCTCCGAGAAGCATTCTGAATTAGTGATGCGTTTTTGTACACACAGGCTTTACACACCACTTTTTAAAATTCTGGAACATTCTTTTTTTTAAATTTACGTAGGACAGCAGAATGCATTATAATTCTTATCACATATATAGAGCACAATTTTTCATATCTCTTGTATACATAGTATATCCACATCAGTTCGTGCCCTCTTACCTGTATTTGGATAATAATGATCATCACATTCCATGCCCACTCCCTTCCCCTCCAACCCTAACTTCTGTTAGGAGTTTAGTACTTTGGACATATCGCCTATCTTCAAGATGTCTTATGTTGAAGATCACAGGTGAAACAGGTATCAATATTGTGGTTTGATAATGAAGAAACTGGGCTCCTAGTGGTAAAGAAACCTGAAAGCATTTTAGAAATGGCGATTTCCAGGACCCTTCCCTGGCCTATTGAAAGGAACCTCTGTGGGCATTCCAGCAGCCTGTGTTTTAATGGTTTCCTCGTGTGATTCTGACGTGCGGTGAAGTTTGAGAAGCTCAGTCCTTCAGAGCTTAAAGAAGTGGCAAGGCCCGTGAAGAAGAGCAGTGCTGGAGGATTGGCTCAGAGGAAAGCATCTTTCCCTCAATTGCTTAAAAACCAAAGATGCCGCTTAAAGATGATAAAGGTGCTGGTTTAGGATAGAAATCGAGTTGGGGGTAAACCAGAATACATGATCACATAGGTTCATGCAGATATAAACAAACACACTCCTGAGCTTTGGGGGAAATCCTTTTGAGACCATGGCTATAGATGAGATATGATCTTATCTACAAACTCTTTAGTTTCCTTAAAGGGTCCTCAGGAAAAGGAGTGAACTGAAGGCAGGATGTCCCAAGTATGTGTCCCCTCCCCTTCACCCATAGCCACCCAGATTCTCTCATGGGCCAACAAATGTCTCATTCCCTAACTTACAGCTCTAGAGATGCATGACTAAACTTTAGGGTGTGATGGTTTGTCAGGAGTACTTACTTTTTGTCAGTAGTTTCTTGAAGTTGAGTCTTTCAGCCCCAAAGGCATATATATATGCTTCTCTGAAGATAAAATTGGGGGTCAATAAGGAACATTGTAGGAGTAGAACTTCTCTGCCTTTAAAAAATTACCTCCTACTGGTGAATTTATAGAAGTGCCTGGTTATGACCCCCAAGGGAGGAACCCAGAGTATGTTACAGAATATTTATGAGAAGTCCTTCACAGGCACCACTGCAGCTAGGTAAATAGCAGTTATTATTAATTTTGTTAATGATGCTAAAATTAATAATAACTGCTATTTACTTAGCATTATTTTATAGATAAGGATACTGAAATTTTGAAAGGTAAAGGAATTTTCCAATGTATAGTCTAGGGTTACTAGCAGGTTTTTATATAGAATTCAGGATGAAATTGGATGTAAACTCTCCCTCCCTCTAACCCCTAACAATTACAGTAAAACTATTTGAAATTTCCTTCAACAAATGTAAGCCACAAACCACTATAGTAATAGCAGTACCTGTATCTCTGACAGTAATAGAAGTTGTCAATAATTTTGTGTCGTATTACTGTTGTTGTGAATACCTTGCAATGTCTTTTACACTCATCATTATGTCAAAATTTTGATACTTGTGCATTTTGTCTGTCTCATTACTTAATGCACTACTAAAAAAAGTAGAAGTATTACTATAACATAATTTTAAAATACTCTGAGAACCTTCAACATTATTTCAATAAAATTTGTTCTTTCTATAATTGCATATACTTTATTTTATGCATTGTACTGGGATGTGGTCCATAGTTTTCATCAATTGCTGAACAGATTATTGATACTTAAAAAAAAAAAAAAGTAAGAGTCCTGAGAGTGATGGAGATGGAATTCATACCCAGCTCTGCCTGATTCTAATGCCCATTTCTTTGCATGCTACCTGCCAACTTGGTCTATTTTGGCCCAAGGCTAACAGTAAATTGATGGTACTCTCTGTCAATACTCAGAGCTGTAGCCAACCAGAACTACTCAGGTCATTAGGCCCAAAGAGAGAGCAAGTGGGAATAAGAGTGACTCTTTTGATTTTAAGTCAAACACTGGCTTAGTCCTTCAACAGAATCCAAAATGCTTTGGTAGTTTGAGAATAAACGTGTGAGTTCTTTTTCCTATTCTCTCCAAAAGAGGGAATTTCAAAATCATTAGCAGCATTTATAATATTTAGTGCCTGCAACTTAAGAGAAGCTCAGTAAATATTTATGGGGCAGTTGCAATACATAGGTATTGAGACAGACAGTAGGAATCCAGGAGGGAAAAGACTGAGTTTCTGCGTAAGCAGATGTGATTCAATAGGGAAAATGTAGGCAAACCCTATGGTCAGGTGATGTGCTTAAGATAAACCAAAGTGCAGGCTGGAAATTAGGAAGGAGACAGACTCATTTGGCATTGGGTGGGGCCATCTAGGAAAGAAAAGTAATCAGCTAGGATCATGAAGGGTAGGCAGGGCAGGTGGATTTTATGGTGGGGTGGGGTAGGATTGGAAGGCCTAGCTCATATAGGAAAAGGCAGAGAGGTTTTGGAAAAACTATGGTTCAATATGTAAATGCCCTATACTCTTTGCAATGACTTCCAAGTCCCTGCACAGTCTGGAGCCCCCACGATCTCTCCTGCTTTCTCCCCGCTTTTTTGTGGCAGTCCAGCCGCTGTCTTGGAGCACCCCAGCTCTGCTCCTGCCTTTGCATCTGCCACTCCTTCTGCCCATGACACTCTTCCTCTGGATCTCTAGGCCACTTCCTCATCTTCTTGCTGTCTTTGAGCAGGTGTTATCTTTGGAGTGAGCCCCCCCCCTTTTTTAATACCTTATTTAAACCCACAACTTTTCTCACCACCCCAGCACTCCATCCTCATTTCCTGCTTTAGTTTTCTAAAATACAGATTATCACTGACATGTGTTATACCGGAGGCTCTTAAACCTGAGGAGATCAAAGTCACATGGAGGGTTTATCGAACCAGTCTGCTAGGCTTGTCCCCCAGAGCTCTGATTCAGTAGGTCTGGGGCCAGGACCCCCAAATGTGCATTCCTAACAATTTCCCAGACAGTACCGATGCTGCTGGTCTGAGATCCACTTTGAGAACCAGTGTTGTTATAAATTTTATGTCTATTGCCAGTCTATCCCCACCAGAAGGTAAGCTGTTTGTAGGACAGATTTTTGTATTTAGTTCATTGCTGGATCTCCATGCCTGAAATAGTGCAGAGAACTCTCGGAACGTATCTGCCAAGTAGCTGATAATGTGGATGCAGAGAGAGCTAAGTTTGGAAAAAAAAAAAAAAAGTTCAGACCATTATTCTTTTTGTTTGTTTTGTTTTTGAGGTGGGGGTCTTTCTGTGTTGTCCAAAGCTGATCTTGAACTCTAGCTTCTAGAGTGGCTGGGACTATAGGTATGCACCACCCCATCTGTGCTTGGTCCATATCCTTTATATATTTTAGCTGTAGGTGGACAAAATGCCTCTATTTTCATTTATTTATTTTTATATGGTGCTGAGGATTGAACCCAGTACTCTACCAGTGCTAGGTGAGGACTCTACCACTGAGCCACAACCCTAGACCCTTGGGCCATATTTTTGATAGATTGGTATAGCACCAATACTTTGTTAGTATGAATATAATATATCTTGTAAAAACCAACTACCATTTAGCATTCACTTTGTCAGTCCATTTAATAATAAGATTGGGAGAGACAGTATGGCTTTGATTTGCCACACGGTGCTTGAGGTAGGTGGCTTAAGTCTGCCTGATTCCAAAAAGGTAGCCTTAAACATTATGCTAGAAGTCCACCTGAAGACTGGTTTCTCAACTTTATTTTAAAGTGATTACAGATCGATAGAGGAATGCAAAGGTGATAGAGTTCCCATATGCCCTTCACCCAGATTCCCCGAATGTTAGCATCTTTCCTAATCATAGAGCATTTATTAAAACCAGGAAATTGAAGTTGTTATGAGGCTGTTAACGAAACTACAGATCTTATTCAGATTTCATCTGTTTTTTTCTATTGTAATGTCCTCCCTTTGGGCCTGGATCCAAGCCAAAAGAACAGTGTCAAGTAATCTTAAGAGACTTACTTCAGTCTCACTTGGGTGTGGGGCAGTTGAGGTCCTGAGATACAAGGAGAACTAAAAAGCAGCGCAGCCCTCGACGAGGAAGTAGACCCAGAGGTGAAGGAGCTCCCTAGAGGGGGTCCTGCAGGACAGAGGGAAGCAGCTGGTCCTCTGAGGCCCAAGGAGGCAGATCTGAAGTCCACATTGGGGTTGGGGAGGCTTCCTGGGAGAGTCCGTCAGGGGAACAGTGTGGAGACAGACTGCAAACCTCAGCAGAGAAATGCCAGAGGGTGATGGTGGCTGCGGTAAAGAAGGTGAGATCCGTCAGGAGATGGGAAGAATCGCCCATGGATGCCGGGGAGTAAGAAGGCTGTCTCCCAAGGTGCCAGTGCAGTGGGGAGTATGTTTGAACTGGAATCTTCTGGCAGGAATATGTAGGCCAAATGTGCATTCTTTGGTAATTAACTCAAACTTTATATAACCAGTGTCATTATAGTACATTTACATATGGCAGGCAGTAAAGGACAGTGGTAATTGCATGGCCTCTGGAAGGACATTGGGTTGAAATCCCATTCAGCTCTACCTTTCTTCAGCTATGTGACTTGGAAGTCTTACTAGATCTCGGGGCCTTACTTCTTTTTTTTTTTTCCCCATCATGTGAATACTAATCCCCGTCTTGGTTTTGGAAAGGTTAAATGGAGTGATGGCTATAGGCACTTAGCACAGTGCCCGCACATAGTAAAGTCAGCGAGCATCAGCTGTTGTATTATGAGTGTCTGTCTATTTCATCCCATGCTTGTAGTTCTCAGATAAAAATCAAAATACTTCATGATATTTCCGAAGAGCTTTCGTGTATGCAGACTATTATACCTCTGAGCATCTCAGTATACCCGCTTTAGAGGTAAGGAAAGCAGAACAGAAGAGTAAAACAACAAAACTAAGATCACTTCATAATCAAGGAGAAGAGCCAAGTTTTTGGCTTGAATTCCCAGATTCCTGATGCCACTACTGGAACATTGACCAAGGTCCATTAGCATTAAGGAACAGTTAGAAAAATAATGAACGGTCTGTTCTTTGGTCCTATCTGGAAGATAAGCTTTTATCAGCAGTTCTACCACATAAAATATTTTATGAGTCTGCCTTCCTGTGGGAAATGTCAGCCTTGTGAATATTTAGGCAACTCACAAATGCCCAACAATTTCACTATTGAAGTGCCAAGAGTCCCTGGAGTTTGTCAATCTGTTAGATTTCATGAACATAGTTCACAGATTGGAAATCAGAGATGAGTCTTAGGAATTGAGCAGAATAGGATCAACTCCCTATGTAATTTTGAGGGAGTTGCTCAGCCTTTAGGTGTCTCAGTTTATTCGTCTGTGAAATGGGGATTTTAATACTATCTAGAAGGACTGTAGGGAGGTTTAAAAGCTAATATGGGGGCTGTAGGTTTAGCTCAATGGCAGAACACTTGCTTAACGTGTGTGAGGCCCTGAATTCAATTCCCAGCCCCAAAAATAGTAATAATGAAGTTGTAAAAGGTATGTACAATGCAACTCAGATGCAGTGGTGCTCACGCACACCTATAATCCCATTGACTCAGGAGGCTGAGGCAGGAGGATTGCATGTTTGAGGCCAGCTTTAGCAATTTGGCAAGACCTTGCCTCAAAATAAAACATAAAAGGAGCTGAGGATGTAACTTAGTGGTAAAATGCCCCTGGATTCAATCCAGTGCTGAAACAAACAAACAAACAACAACAAAAAAAAAACCACAACAAAAACCCAAAGACGTAAACAATGCAGGGACTTTGGCATCCAGACAGCATTAATTAACCACCAGTTGCCTCTTCTTACGCCATCCCTCTATTCCTTTTCAGTAACTGTAGATTATCTTTGACAAAGGGCATGAAAGAGCATAGATGCACGAGGAACTCTAAAAAAAATATAATTTTATTAGAGTTATTAAATGTGAGATAAGGTGAGATCTTACAAATTAGAGTTCGGATAGATAATAAAGCTGTTTTTCTCCATTAAAAAACTCCAGGAAACTTGAACCACCCACCCATTAGATATTGTAGTTCTCACTTTAAGGACATTCAAATTTTTATTTATGTTAACGAGGGCCAAATTTTGATTTCACTGGCGACTTCAAGTGTCTCAGCGTCCTGATATAGTCACGGAGGATGGTGTTGAACAACTAGGCTGGCCAGACCCCATCGCAGACAACAGCAGGCCCCAGCTAACTTGTATACACTTGGGCCCCAAACTGATCTCATGTCACCTCCACATCTAAAATGTATCAAGACGTTCTCCTCTCGGGGAAGTTTCAAGTGTGTGTATGTATTAAAGGAAACATCTGGCAAATATTGTAGGACAACCTACTATCCAACTACCCAGCTACCAAGGACAAAGGCCTTGTACATGCACCTATAGGCTGTCCTGCCTTCACAAGTAAGCCTGCATTTCAGAGGGAGTGCCCATGTCACTGCAGGAGTGGAGCAGAGAGGCACTGGCAGTGCAGTAGGGTACCCCAGGTTGCTGTCGGTCAATATTGAAATAGAGGCTCCTGGGCAGGTTTCACACACAGAGGTACCCAGGTCCCTGTGTCCTCTTCATGTGACCTCTCTAACTCTGCCCAGAAGAAACTGCCTAATTGCACATATTCATTGGAACTGGTCAGTGCCAATGGGCCAACTCCAGCCAAACAACCCATCCCCAGATGTGTTATCTGTGGTCCACGGACTCTGCGCTGGATGGTGGTTGCTGGTTGCTCAGCCAGGGCATTTAGCTCTGCACTGAACCTGGCAGGATGTGGGAGGGCAATGTTCCATGTATCTTTCAGGACTGGCTACTCTCAGTTGCCTTTCCTTTAATATTTAAAATGAATTCCAGATCCATCTCCAGCCACAGGTGAACAAGGTCTCCACATTGCCTCGGGGACAGCTCCCATTGCCATACAATCCTAGGGCTTTGAGCTAATATATGCTGGTAACTGGCGATAACCAGACTGTCCATGTCTCATTCAGGTCATTTATTTCTAGATACTGACCTTCAGCATGGAGGTAGGCAGCTGAAAACATGTCTTCTAAGTGTTTTTGTTTCTAGCCAAATCAAACCAATAGAAAACTGGTTTAACCTTTCCCCATCCCTTTTGAAATCTATTAAGCGGAAACTATGACCCCCATTCCATTGATCCCCTAAGATGTTGGCAGAGGTAAAATAAGATCACATAGGTAAGATAGGTTTAAAAATTAGCAGGGATATAGAAACGTAGATGATGGGACAATTTTAACAGTAAAAAGCTTAATTGCTTTGAATGCCACTTATGCAAAATTCATGGCGACTTGGGAGCAGTGCAAAGGTTTACCTTTGCCCTGTTTTAAAAAAAGATTTATTAAATAATTGAACAATGTGAAATAATAGATGAGGGATATGTTTAACCTGCTTATGAGAATGATCAGGCTTTGCAAACTTAGCAGCAGTCATTTACAAATTAAACTTTCATGACTCATTCTTCTGTGTTCTCCATAACAAGTCATGGAATACCTTGACTTAGCTACACTCAGCTGTGAAGATCAGAAACATAGCAGTGAACTTCTAATTCACCCAACTCCCATCTCTCATTTAGAGATGACGAACTGACTTTCAAGGATTAGGAACTCTCCGTGCTAGAAAATCAAAACCTGCCCGAAAATGTAACATCTGCCACCATTCCAAGCTACCTCCGTGTGTCAGTCTTTAATTTCCCCAAGTATAAATCCTGTTTTATTTGGGTGGAACCTTAAGACCTGCCTGGCTTCTGTCATTGCAATGACTTGGGAGGCTGAGGCAGGAGGATTCACAAATTGGAGGCCAGTCTTAACAAGAGTCTGTCTCCAGATTAAAAAAAAAAAAAAAAGGACTAAGGATGTTGCTCAGTGATAGAGAACCCCTAGATTCAGTTTCCACTACCAAAAAGAAAAAAAAAAAAAGTCAAAGAAAAAGGAAGAAAGACATAAAAAAGTAGGAGAGACCCACCATCAATGAATAAGACAAATGTAAACTTTAATACTGCCTTACTTCTTTCCTTGAGCAACAGTGGATCCAGGTTTTGAGGGGAGGGACCTGAAGTTTTTGAAATTTGTGGAATCCTCTCTCATAAAAACAATCAAAATTGTGAGTAAAATATTAGGTACAAAAATATCTATCTACTTAGCTTAACAGAAAAATCACAAGAAATTTAAAAATTTAAGGTTGATATATACCACAATTATTACAAATCCATAAAAATAACAAAATATTTTTATTAACTGCCTGGCACGGCTCTAAAATCTTTTTCTTAAAAACATTTTTGGGCTGGGTGTGGTGGCACACACGTGTAATCCCAGTGTCTCAGGAGGCTGAGGCAGGAGGATCCTGAGTTCAAAGCCAACTTCAGCAGAAGTGAGGCTCTACTTGAATATAGCCTTATAGCTTTATCATTATCTAAAACGAAGAAAAAGATAATTTAACGTTTTCCCTGGAATGGTTGGTCAGAATATTTAAAATTTTAAATCTAAAAGGATCTCTTTTACCTTCCCAACTTGTTACTGGCCGAGACATGTAAATTTTTGTAACTGTATTCAAATTTGAAAAAAAAGGTTCTATCGCGTAAGTGTAAGAACTGTTACAAATGTACTAATTTTGTCCCTCTGTTTGGAATATACTCCCTACCAATAGGAATTCTGGTAAATTCTGTTACTCACAACTTTGTTGTTACTCATAACAACATAGGGGATTCACTTTTGGTCATTACTTATACCACATGATCAGGTACCTTCCTATCTGCTGAGGAGCATTGCAAATTGATTTATTCTTCTCTGAGTTTCCACATCTGTCATTCAAAAGAATTTTCCATATATTTCCTGGCTTGATGCTTTTCAAACTTGATTTCTCCTCCACTTTCCAGCTCTGTCTGGTGCTGGGAGCTGAAGGGCACATTCTTACGTCCACATGACCTTGGGCCCTGCATCTGAGTGCCAGTGGGTGGGTGCATTGGCACAGCGGGTGATGGGAGTGTTCCAGAAAGTTCTTCCTTCTCTGGATGGCTGGCAGTAACATAGCGCACATGGAGGTGGCTGTGATGGCAAGAATGTAGCTTTGTAAAGTCACCCTAAACCTATCTCTCACTCCTCTCAAACGGCGGGGTGTCCCCTCTGACCATATCTCATCCCACGAATGTGCGATACAGTGGGAATCTTAGTAAAGGTAGCATGTTTAGTCAATTACAATTGCAATATTTTACTTTTGCAAACTTTAGAAAAAACGAGTGACCCTGTGAACACATTATCCAGACTCTTCTTGGATCTCAGAAGGGGCCGAGGCAAGTGAGAGATCCTGAGGTCAAGCTTCATGGACCTCACGGGGCCTGGAAAAGAAAGAGTTACAGCTCTCAACACTGTGGACAGGGTGTGGCTCATGGCTTCAGGATGGCAGAGGGCTGTTTTCTGGGAAAACTGAGATGCAAGAAAGTCTATCACGCCTGATCAAGGGAGGACCTACAGCTTTATTAGCAGTTTTCAGCAGAGGTAACTGCAATAACATGCACTAGGAGTCCTGCTATATTTCACTGGACCGCCAGTGTACTACTCATTGCGTACTTCTAATTGTGTCTTCTGTCCACTGAAGCCCATCATTCATGGGCTGAGACATTTGTAGACAAAGCAACCCATCAATCACTTGAAATGACATCACTAAGAAACAACCACTCTGTTACGATTTAAACATAGCCATTAAGTCTAAATTTAGACTACTGCATCATAATAAATATTTATGTTCCGTAAATATCAACTAATATAAGGGACAGTGTGGTAACTACAGGGACAAAGTCCTATTACAAGTAAAATTCTCACATAGGGTCCTGATCTAACAGAGGGTTGTTATATTGGGGTCCTCTTGCAACTTATTCTAATAGTTTGGTTTACAATATCAATTTAAAGAGAATAAAACAAAAAAAAAAATTTTTTTTACAATATTCTGAAATGCAATTTTTTAAAAAACCCAATTTTCAATCATCAATAGAGCTTAGTCTCTTAGAGCAATGCACCCCACCTGCCCCCTCTTTGCCTCCTCTTTTTCCTTTTTTCTTAAGCCTCCATTTTTGCCTGTGAGCCTCCCGCCCCTCTCCACAGGGCTGGGGCTGGAACCCAGGGCTTCACCCAAGCACTTGACCACTGAGCTACACCCCGGCTAACTACAGCTTCTCAGCTGTCTGAATCCAGTTCTCCCTGCTCTAGTCTCCCCTGCACAGTGATTTCATGCCACTGCTCTGCAGCTGACCTTGATTGGGTTCTACCTTTCTTCAAAAGTTTGACTGGTTTTCTCCTAACCATGACTCGGTTGCTATGGCCTGGAGGACTCTTCCCTAAAACTCCACCTGCAGGAAGCTTCTCCTACTTCGTTCTAGGCCTGATGCAATTTCCTGCAGCCTGCCCTGTTCTTCTCCCCCTGAAGCAATGTGTCCTTACCTTTCACACTCCAGAGTCCTTGGGCTGGTTCTTGTCCTCTGGTGTAGAGGAAAGTCATCCTTCATGGTGGTTGGTTATTTGTCTCTCTCCCCTACTAGATTTAGATTTTGTGAAGGTAAGGACCACGTCCTGTCTTTGCATTCCTGGGGCCCCGCAAAGTCAAGGCATACCATTGGTGCTTAATAAGGATCAATGAAGAACTCTGCTGTGGCTATTTAACTTGACAATCATAATAGAACATTCTGGAATAATGAAAATGTGACTAATGTGACTTAGGAGTGTTCAGTTAGAGAATCCTCATTGGTTAAGATCTAAGTGTAAATCATCCCTGTATGGGTCAGGGCAGGTGGGGTGACAGTAGGGGACTCCGTTTTGGGGAAAGGCAGGGGAGTCAATCTTTCCTCCTGCAGGGTGCTGTCACACCTGGGTTCGGTGCCCAGGACAGTGGCCATCCTGCCACCTTGAGGGGAACACACTGAAGACATAGATGCTGCAGTGAGGATGGCAGAGAGGAGCAATGGAAAGAGCCTGAGCCGCTGGCTCAGCCCACCCTGGAGCTGCTCTGCCATGGGACTTCTTAGGAAGGACATTTTCTTCATTTTGTGAGCCATTTTGACCGGAGTTTTCTGAAAATTGCAGCCAAACACATAGAAAATCATAGTGCTATTATGCTAAATCAAGCAGGAAAAGGGAGCAGGATCTACCATGTCCACCCAGAATTTTTTTAGACTTGTAGAGACTGTACACAGTAATGCAAGATAAATATGCAAAAACAAAAACTAGTTATGGAATTCCTGTGTAGTATCTTAAGTATGTGCTTGTCTAAGACAAAAGGCTGAATCTATGAAAGTTGTCACTAAGTGAAGAACAAGAATTCTACGGTTGATACCTGTGGCTCTGTTTTGTTGAGGACTCCCTTTCCCTTTCCTTTCATTATAGGACTCTGTTCTGTGCAGAACCACTCCTGTGATACAGGTAAGGTGGACCCTCCATCCCCTGGCCACAGGGATAGGTTGGAGATGGAGGCCTGGCCAGAGCATAGGCCATTCTTCGAAACACAGTGACTAGTGGAGGAAAGGGCATGTAATTTTCACTAAGATTTGGCATATGAACAGTAGAGACACGGTTTATAAGATTTCTATCCAGAGAGGAGAGCCCTTTGAAAATAAGGTCAACCCCAGAACCCAGAGGGAAGTGGGACTGAAAGACAGGAGAGGGACAAAGCTCTAATAACACTATCTGAGCCCCTGAGTGCAGCCATGCCTGAAGTCAGCTTCCACTTTCAGATTTTTGATGTACATGAGTACCTTTTGTCCCTCACATAGTGAAGCTATAGTTTCATTGACTTTATGTCAACTGTAACAGAAAAAGTCCTGATCGAGGCAGTGACAAATCCAAACAAGGCAAGAGGGAGGCCCTGGATCTGCCCCTGTGACCAGAATGGGGTCCAGTGGAGAAAATTTTGCAGAAGAAAAGAAACTGTTAAGGCATGATTAAGTGGCCTGGTGCTGCAGAGGGTAGCCTGGTAGGTAGACAAGCACAGGTTCGAGAACTTTACCTGGGACGTTTGTTCAGAGAAGTAAGATGATGCATGCAAACTTCCCAGCCCAGAGCTTGGCTGACAGTCCTGCCATGATGTCTGCTAGTTCCCTGGCACCTCAGACAGTGGCTATCAAAGCTTTTGCAATGAGGGTTCAAATTTGGTACTACCGTTGTCAGGGTCGTACTACTTGCAATTGGAAATAATAAGTGAAACAGCTGTCAGCATTGGAAGACGTACTTTGTTCTCCTGCTTTACACCCGCCATCTTTAATCTGGACAACAAGTGGAAGGAGCTGGCACCATGCTCTGTTTTGAAGGGGTCCTCGAAAAGTTCATGCACTGGAAACTCAATCCTCAACTTTATGTGTGAATGGTATGTGGAGGCGGTGCCTCAGGGGAGTCATTTGAATCACATGAGGGTCATGAGGGTGGGGCTTTCGGGATGGCATTAGAGACTTTATAAGAAAAGGAAGACAAACCCAAGCTAGTGTGCTTGCTCTGTCGTGCCCTGGGACGCCCTCTGCCAAGTTAGCCCGGAGTAAAAAGTGCTCACCCAGAAGCTCAGTAGATAGCAGCATGCTCTTGGACTTCCCAGTCTCTAAAACTGTGAGCTATTTATAAATTAATCAGTGTCAGGTGTTTTGTTATAGCAATAGAATTTTTAAATTTATGATCATGAAGTATGTTTGTATTATTAGATGGGGAAAGTGTTAATGATAACAATTATGGTGGCCCATTAAAAGCATATTGATACACACACTTCTGTGAAAAGTTTGGCATCTTATTCACTAGCTCCTTGGTCTAACATCTAGCTCATAATTGTTCAATATCTTAATGAACAAGGGCATTATATTAGTTTCCTAGGGCTATTGTAATAAAATGCTACTAATTAGCCACAAACATCAGAAATCGTTTTAATCGTGATTCTGGACACTGGACATCTGAAAGCAATAGACAAATTGATTAAAACATACCATTTCTTCAGGTCCATGGACTTAAATTCAGATATGTTAGTGACATGTCTCCAAGATTAGTGTAAGGCCAAGTCAAGTTGGCTTTTGGATGCAATGTGTGGGGAAGGAGAATCCCTAGGGATATTATTCACTATTGGAATTTTTCTTTCTCAGGAAAATTATAAAAGACATACTGTTGTTTTCATTTCAAACCACAGTTATCTGTGTTACTAAAGAATCTGTAAGTCCCTCAATAGGAAAAAGTGGAAAGTAATGCAGGGAACACCAGACCAGAGAAAATATTTCCAATTGCAGTTCCTCTTGGGACCTAGGTTAAGATAATGTTCTTGAACTTCACACAGACCAATCCAAAATAGAGACTTCAGATGAAATTAATTTAGGTTAAATTAAAAAGAAGCACTTTTAGAATCATGGAACTAGAAGACAAGTCCCTGTGAAGTGGACTTTTCTTTCAGTATTACAAACACCTTCAAACCAAGCTCAATAATTCACTGTGGGCATCCCCCTCCATTCTCTGCACCCTCTACACCCTTTTATCTGTATAACTAAACACCACAGTTTTTTTTTTAATTATATAGATGATCCTATTCTGATTGCACCATCCTCAGTGGACATAAGTGAAACTCTTTTGCTCATTACAAAGACATGTCTGAGGTTGTTGGTTAGTGTCTATTTATGATAGTGACAAGGTATTTGTCTTTTCTGCTGATACATAGCAGTAAGGGCTTGTGTCAAGAGGAGGAATGCTGTGCTAGAAAGAATGGGATAGATCTACATAGATCTACATAGATCTACCCAGAAAAATGTTGGCAATTGATTAATACATTTAAAAAGTAAGTTGCAGACTGATATTTAGAATAGAATATTTTTAAAAATCCAACACAAAGGCTTTGAAGAAACACCAACTTTTCATTTGTGGTTATTGGTTTATTTTTTTAAGACAATTATAAAGACACACATACATGTGATATTATAACATACGTTACATTACATTTCTATCATTTTATGCTGCATAGACCGGACCACAGAGGACTCTAAGTTTTTGCTTTAAGCATTTCTGAGTATTTGGTCTGGGAATGTGATCAGTGGTGGAGCATTTGCATAGCATGAGTCAGGCCCTAGGTTCAATTCCTAGCACGGAAAAAAATAAAAAATCTATATAATTGTGAGGTTTGAGGCCTTTACAAAATTCTTTTACAATGAGCCAGTTTTATTTGTTGATTTGCTTGTTTTACATTTAAGGAGAAAAGATTTATTGCTGATATCTCATTTAGTGGATAACTGGCATCTACACCAATTCACCAGTAAAGAGTACAGAAAATGAAATATTGTACTAAAATTCCTATTTTATTCATATATTAATAATACAATATTTTTTTAAAGTTTAGAATTAACATTGAATTGATCGATACTTACTAAGTTACACTATTACTTGATATTGTGGTGAATATTAGCCTGTATTCTATGTATTTTTTCCTGTGTTTGTTTGCAGAGCCCAGAACTGTTTTTCTAATTATCAACTTTTTAAGACATTTGCCCCTCATCTAAAAAAGCCTGATGACCCCTTATCTTGGCTTGGAAAAATTCTTCCAGGGTGTTCCAGATACTTTACTCTTTTCCCACCTATAAAGTGTCAATATCATATCTATGGTCCCCAAGTAGGGTTAAAATAGACTAAATTTTAAACATTTTGCTCTCTGCATATTTAGATAAAATGTTTACTTCTATTTTTTTAGCATTTATTCTGCACCTGCCTCTTGCCATGTGCTTGACAGGTGAGGCTCAGGGCATGCAAAGCATCTTAAGAGAGACAGCCAGGTGGGAGGGGAGAGTGACAACACAGGTGACACTTGTAAAATGTTTTCTCAACACCCCAACGTGTGTCTGCATTATATGCTGGGGGTACAAAGATGAGTTAACATAGTACTTAACACCTGGAAGTTTCCAGTCTATGCAGCATAGAATGATAGAAATGCAATGTAATCTATGTTACAATATCACATGTATGTGTGTCTTACATATATGCGTTACACTTAATGCAATTCATGTAATATAAACATATTCCATATAATGAAATACAAATACATTTTTTCTCATTAATCACATTACAAAAAGAAAAAAAGAAACAAGAGAAAGTAATTTTAATCCTATCTTTAACTGAACCCGGTACATCTATAATAGCATCATTTCAACAGGTAATCGAAATCAAGATGATTACTGAGATATTTTACAACATTTTTTTTTCCAGGCATTTAATGTCTAGCATGTATTTTGCATTTACGACACATTTCTCTATTCAGACTAGACACAGTTCAGTGCTCAATGCCTTACATGCTGATAGCTACCATACCCATACAGGGCAGAGCAGAGCTGAGACAAGGATAGGCTAGATCATTTTCAACCAGCAGACTGAGAACTTTCTGGGGAACGCATAGGCATTGTGGAGAGGAACCTCGCTCACTGAGGTAGGTTGTGTGGAGGGACAGAGAAGGTCAGGGAAGGCCCCCTGGAGGAAGTGGCATGGGGACAGAGAGCTGTGTGTCTTGTGGGAAAATCATGTCCAAAAAGTGGAACAAGCAGCTGGGCTCAGGGGGCTTCAAACACTGCACCGCAGGCCAGGCTTACCACAAGACTGGTCATTATCACTTAAGAAGGAAACTTGGAAACCATAAATTTTAGAAAGGGAAACTTTGAGTAGATCAACACAAGAATGAGGTAGAAGGGGAATTACAGAGGAAGGGCTGGTACAGAAGGAAGCTATTCTACACAGAGGTGAACGTGACCTAAGGCTAGAAAGATGAACATTTTGCCAGGGGCCGGCCCAGTTACTGGAGGGCAGGTTGGGTTTTGGCCATTGCTAGATCTCCCAGCCAAATCCTTTGCAGAGCGCAGGGACTGCCCCCACCCATGGTGGCCCTCTGCTCTTCTGTGAAACTGCGCCCTCTCCAGTTGGGACTGTTTTTCCACATTTACATGCAAATAAGGCACACTGGAGCTAGTTGGAGAAGGGATGTTGATCATATTTTTCATGGTTCCCCCCTCCCCCGCCCCCGAAGTGTAAGGTCTTCAATATACCTGATCCTCACTGGGTGCCACCTAAGACCCATGAAAAATACAGTCCCGGCCTTCTGGGGGCTTATCTTTCCAAACACTGATGTGAAACTGCCACTGCCATTTAAAGGTCATCCGTGCCTGTGGACCTGGAGAAGGCACACCACGCGTGCTCAGCGTGTGTGTCCAGGCTGTGGTTATCCCAGCAGGGAACAACCCACTGTGCGACCTTGGACAAATCACCTTGCCTCTTTTGACTTCCTCTCCTCTGTGAGAGCTGGGCCAGAGATGACAAAGCTCACAGGTGTTACAACTGGGAATCTGAGCAAACCAGAGCAAACCTGCCCTGAGCACACTATGCCCCAGGCTGTTCCCCAGTCCCCAGCCCCTTTGGGAGGACACACAGAGAACTGAACACTTGGTCCTCCCAACCTCTCCCACATTGCTAGCTGAGCCCTGGGAAATCGGATTGCAGA
The DNA here is from genome assembly GCF_048772815.1 of Callospermophilus lateralis. Lineage (NCBI taxonomy): Eukaryota > Metazoa > Chordata > Mammalia > Rodentia > Sciuridae > Callospermophilus > Callospermophilus lateralis. Next base: position 20,317,999 of record NC_135311.1, read on the forward strand.
TATGATCTTATGCAATTGTTTTTGTGCTGCTTTATGCTGCTGGTGCTTTAAGAAACACAATATTGGCAAAATGGATTATGCTTAGAATATTTTCCTGGGAACTGGCTGGACCAGTTCAGTGAGAAGCGGGGCACCTTCAGTAAGGGCCAGCCTCTCCTGCTCCTCCTCTTCTCCTGCCTTCCTTGGCTGGTGGGTAAGACAGGCCAGGAGTCAGGCAGGGTCACAGGCTAAGTCTGAACTAGCCGAGGCTGCTTGGGACAGCTCTGGTGTATCCTTGCCTTGGCTGGCTCACTGGGGCTTTAATAATGCAATAATACCCAGCTTCTAAAGCACACAAAGGCTTTTGGAAAGCAGCAGATAAAAGCGACTTTGTTCTGTTCTTGCCCAGAACAGTATACATCCATAGGTGTTCTCACAGAAGCTGGCCGCTTGGCAGTGACTGTTGCTGGATCCCCACCCCCGCCCCCAGCTCCCCAACACCACCCTACCCAGCTGAGAAGCTATAGGTGGCTTAGAATGAAAGTGGCATCCAGAAGCCACACTTTGAAAAGCAAGCAGACAAGAGAAGAGCCGATTGGAAAGCGGGATCTGCTTTCTGCTGAGCTGTTCTCTTCCCTGAGACGGTTGGCCCTGCAGGATGCGGCATCCACTTCATCAAAAAGTCATTGTGGGCCCAGTGTGGCCTTTAATGCAGTCGGGGTGTGGGAGGCTATGGAGGCGAAGCCACTCCTCCTCCGGATCTGTGCTGGGGAGGCTGTGTCCTACCTGCTGCAGGGGCGACTGGTACTTGGAGTGGGTCCCACACCTCGGTCCCTCACCAGTAGATGCTGCCTGTATCTCTTCTCTGCCGGCCTTGCCTCCCAGTCCTCCTTGCCCCTCCCAGGCTTGGGGTCTTAACCACGCTGCTTTCACTTTACCCTTATGCAGAGTCCAACCACAGCTGGATGGTAGATGGGATTAACCCAGATGGACACCGATGCCGGCCTCCAGAGCCGAGGGGTAAGAAACAGGAGCCCAGGGTGCAAAGCCAGGAGGCCCAGGACATGCACCTGGTGCCCTGGGGGAGATTCTCTCTGTGCTCCTTGCTGGGCATGCAAAACAAAACACTTCATTTATAACCTCCAACGTCATCTTGGAGAGGGTGGGTCTTTAAACAGTGGGGTTGGGAGAAGTAGGTCTTTATCCAACCTGTGTTATGGGTTGAGAAAGAAACCTTGGCCGTCCAGAAAAGGAGGCATTTACAGAACATACGTGTTTCATGTTTTTTTTTTTTTTAATTCACAGATAAAATTATATGTCTTTCATATACTACATGATGTTTTGAAAGTATATGTACTTTGCAAAGTTGCAAAATCTAGCTAATTCACAAATGTTGCCTTACACGGTTATCATTCTGTGATAAGAACACAGCATCTGCGTTCTTGGTCTTCTTTGTATTCTTCAAGGATACAAAATATTGTCATTAACTACAGTCACCAAGTTCTCTTCAATTTACTGTACCTAGTTCTCTTCAATTTATTCCTCTTATGTCACCGAAATTTTTTATCCTTTGACCAGTATCTCTCCCCATCTTCCCAACCAAAGACCCACCCCAGCTTCTGGTAACCTTCGTTTTACTTTCTACTTGATTGACTTTTTAGATTCCACATAAGTGAGACAGACCGTTGTGGTGCTTGTCTTACAGATGCCTAGTTGACAGGATGAGGACACAACTGTCACGGGTCTACGTGTGACATCTGAGTTCTATACGGAAGTTCACAGGAGGCCTGTTCTAATGGGCCCATGGAGAACTGACGGTGAGTTTGCATCGAAACTTAGAGCTACTGCCTGGCAGCCAGAAAGAGGAGCAGCATTCCCCACAGTGGCCTCCCTGGCTGGTGGCTCTGGCCACGTCTTAGCTTCTGATATGTCTGGGAGGATGCCTCCCTCAGCCCTCACTACACTGTGGCTCTGCTTCCCAGCATGCACTGCCTTCCTGTCTCCTCAGCCAGTGTGTTGCTGGACTTGTTCAGTCCAGCACTGTGACACCAGGACCAGCCTGCTCCACTGTTGGGGATGGAATGTCTTTGCAAACCTTGTGTGATTTTTTTTCAGATGCCTGATTGATGGTATCACCTTCCTGTTCCAAACAACGGAGGTTTCCTGTTGCCTCCGTATCAAGTCTAGAGTCCTGATTCTGAGAGCCCAACTTGTTTACTTTCATTCACTCCCCAAATACACCGTTTAGACTCTTTAAAAATCTAGGTGTGTGGACCACTGTAATCTCCTACTTTAAAAAGTCCTCTTTCTGCCCTTCCCTGGGTAGTCCATGAGAAATCCATCTCTAGGATGCGGATCCATGCTGATTTGGGATCCTGAACTTCTCTCCCTTCCCACTCTGCCTAACCAAGTCTGTTTCACTCTAGTTCTTAGTTTGTAAAGAACAGCATTCAAAGAGTCATCAGGAAAACAGGGGCAAGGAGTGGCACAAAGGTCACGCATGGATTTCGACCCAGGTTGGCAAGATATCACGTTCCCAGGCAGATTCCAGGACTCGCTGTTCCTCTGCTCTAGTTTTGGTTGAACAGTCTTTTTTCTCATGCTGTGGCTGCCTATTGTGAGAGTTGACTCCTTTACTGATCAGCTTGTTCTCTACTCCACGGTTTCTATTTCCTCATGACTTTGGCATCCACCTGACTTTGGCTTGCCCTGGAATCTCCAGTCCCACCTTGACCTCATGTAGACTTCACCACCACTCACAAGGTAAAATCCTTTAGCAACTGGCTGGGCTGGCAGCTCTCTCAGTTGGCTTCCCCAAATTCAGATTCCAGAAGAGAGTCTGATGGACACAGCTCACCTTTTTATGCTGGTTTAAGTCACTGACCTCAGGCTGCTCCAGGATGAACCCTGCTCCTGGATTAAGTACTTTCTCTGGCCAGGTAACCTTGGTTGGTAGAAAAGGGTCAAGGTCCCTCTCGGGGGGACTAGAGTCAGAGGATCTCCCCAGGAGCAATTTTTGGGCATGAAATGGCATTCCTCTGTTACAGTGGACTTTAAAACCGGGCACATCTCCTCTTTCTTTCTCTTCTCCATCAATTCCTCACTTCTTTGTGATTCTCTGTATTTTTACTTATTCATGTTAAATTTGTGTCTTGTAACCTAGATATCACAGTTTGGATTTAGGTGTTTCCAAAAGACCCTTATGCTATCGGGAGGTAGTGGGACCTCACTAGCTCATTTGGAGCATGTCCTTGAAGGGGCCACTGGGACCCCTACTTCTCTCCCTATTTTGTTTCCTAGCTGCCCTGAGATGAGCAGTTCTTCTCTACGATGGGCTCCTCGCCATGATGCCTGCCTTGCCACAGATCCAAACACAGTGGATCACATGACCATGGACTGAACCCCGAAATGGTAAGCCAGAATAAATCCTTTTTTCTTTTTAAGTGGATTATCTCAGGTATTTTATCACAATGAGGAAAACTAACATAATAAATGGTAAATAATTTGAGATCTTAAGACTCTTAAAGCAGAGACTCAAGAACCATAAAACCAAGACTAAATGGCCACCCAACCTGAATTCTTAGTGGATTATGATTTCAAATATTTTTTTACTGCCATGGTGATAATAATAATCAGGATCCAAAATACAAAAACATTCCAAGTAGATCTATAACAAAGAGACTGAATTATTAATCAAGAAATAATTACCCATATACACTCACAAAGCCACAGCCGAAATGGCTTCACTGCTAAACTATAAAAAACCTTTAAAGGAGAATTAATATCAATCATTCACAGACTCTTCCCAAAGAGTAGAAGAGGAGGCAACATTTTATAACTCATTCTGTGAGGCCAATATTACACTGATAGCAAAACCAGACAGAGACATCACAAAAGAACTACAGATCAATAGCTCTTATTACTATAGATACAGACGGTCTCCAACTTAGGATGGTTTGACTTATGATTTTTCACATTTACAATGATACGAATATGAATATGAATATGCATCCTACTAAATATGATATGATTTTTACCATTTTTACCATGCCATATTTTGAGTATTCAACTTAGATATTTGGCCAATTTAGCAATATGCAGTATGATTCTCTCAGAATGCTGTGAGTCACGGCTCCTAGTCAGCTGCATAATCATGAGGGTAAATATTCGATACTCGGCAGTACACTCTATGGTTAAGTTATGTTGTTTGGTAGGTTAGGTGCATTAAATGCATTTTAAACACAAGGTTTTTTTTACTTACAATGGATTTATCAGGATATAATCCTACTATAAATTGAGGAGCATCTGTACAAACATTCTAATACCAGTAAACTGAATCAGCAACAAAAAAAAGGTCATAGACATGGTAAAGAGGGATTTTTCCCAGGAAACAAAAATGGCATAACATACAAAAATCAACTAATGTAATACACCATATCAATAGAATAAAGGACAAAAAGTATATAATAATCTCAGTAGATACAGAAAAAAAATTTGATAAAATCAACTTTTTTTTCAGTTTAATGCTATTCTTTTTTAATTTTTAAAAAATTAGTTATACATGACAGTAGAATGCATTTATGCACTTTGATATATCATACATAGATTGGGTATAATTTCTCATTTTTTCTGAGTGTACGTGTTTTGTACAAAAAATATTTAACAAAGAATAGAAGGGAACTTCCTTCACCTAACCAAAGCCATTTACAAAAATACCCAAAATAAACAACAACAACAAAAACAAACAAAGAAACAAAAATTATCAATAAAGGACAAAATGAAACAAACACACACACACACACACACACAGTGCTAGTGTCTACTTAATAGTTAAATACTGAATGTTTTCTCCCCAAGATTCAGCAATAAGACAGGTTTTCTCATCACTTCTATGCAACATTGTATTGGATGTTCCAGTTAAGGTAATTAGTCAAGAGAAGCAGAAGACATCCAGATAGAAAGAAAAAAGTAAACTACCTGTATTTGCAGATGACATGAGCAAATATATAAAAAAAAAATCCTAGGCAATCTACTGTGAAGTTTTAGAACTAATAAAAGGAGTTTAGCAAGGCTTCAGGAGACTATATCAATATACAAAAATCAATTACATTTCTAATACATTTGCAGTGAAAACTCCAAAAATAAAATTAGGAAAGCAGTTTCATTTACTATGATTCAGCAATTCCATTCCTGCGCATATAGCTAAGAGAAATTAAAACACGTCTAGAAAAAACTTGTAGCATAAAAAAGAATGCAAGCTTAGGATATAAACTTAACAACATTAATGCAAGGGTTGTATGCTTAGAACTATGAAATATTCTAAGAAATTGAAGAAGAACTAAATGAATGAAAAGATAACCTATGTTCATGGATTGGAAGACTAAAATTGTTAAAATGCCTGTTGAAGGGAAAGCAAGCAACGAGAGATGGGTGAGCGAGAAATGAAAGACTGACACCAGGCAGAAATACACAGGAGAGAGTTTATTTGTCAGAGTGGACAAGTAAAGGCCACCTCTCTATAGGAGAGAGAGGCAAAACAGGCTTGGGTTTCAGGACTTTATTGGGGGAGGCTCAGGAATCAGAGCTGGGTGGGTCCTAAGACAGCTGTTAGGGGTTGTGTTGGTATGAGGGAGTGGGGAGTCTTTCTCAGAAATGCCCTTGGGTGGGAAAGCAAAACCTTTTCATTAAAATGGCATCTGTCACTTAAGATGGCAGTGCAGATGCTAAGCAAGGACCTTACAAACCGATCCACACATTGTGTCAATCCTAGGTGCCTTTTTCTCCCCCTACTTTCTAACCTTTTCAAATTTGGATAAGCTGGTCCTAAACTGCATATAGAATACCAAGGGGACCAGAATAGCTAAAACAGTTGAAAAATAATAACAAAGTTCAAGAACTACATTTCCTGATTTCAAAACTTTCTACAAAACTATGGCTATCGGGATAATGTGGTACTGAGTAAGGACATACATATAAATCAATGGAATGGAATTGAGCATACAGAAATAAACCCTTACATTTGTGATCGATTGATTTCATACAAGCCTGGCAAATCAGTTTGATGGGAAAAGAATAGACTTTTCAACAAATGGACCAGTTGGATATGCATATACAAAAGAATGACAATCTTTTCTTTATTTTTTCTTTTTCTTTCTCCTCCTTTCTCATTTCTCCTCCTCCTCTTTCTTTTAGCAGTACTAGGGATTAAACCCAGAGGCACTCTACCATTGACCTACATCCACAGCTTCCTAACTCTTTTTTAATATTTATTTTGATACAGGGTCTTATCAAGTTGCCTAGGCTGACCTCAGACTTGCAATCCTACTGTCTCGGCCTCCTGAGTAGATGGTATTAAAAGTATGTACCACCATGCCCATTTGAAGTTCTTTTCATTTCACAAACAAACTAAACTCAAAATAGATCATAGCCCTAAATTATGAAACTCTTAAAGAAAACATCTGTAATCTTTGTGATCTTGGATTGGGCAATTTTTTTAAAATATGAAAAATATAAGTCTTTAAAGAAAAAAATAGATCAACTGGACTATATCAAAATTAAAATTATGGTATTTATTAGGATACTATTAAAAATGAGAAGTCAACCAATCAAATGAGAAAAAATATTTGTAGATCATATCTCTGATAAGGGACTTATTTCTAGAATATATTAATAAACTCCTATAATCGACAGTAAAAAAAAATCTAATTAAGTAAGCAAAAGATATAAATAGACATTTCTCCAAAAAAGGTATACAATTGGCCAACACGTACATGAAAAGATATTCAACATCACTAGATATCAGAGAAATGCAACTCAAAACTATGAGATACTACTTCACATCTACTAAAATAGCTATAATAAAAACATCAGATAACAGTAAGTTTAGGAAGATGTGGAGAAATGTGAACCCTCATACTGGTAGGAATGCAAAAATGATATAATTACTTTGGAAATCGACTAAATGGAATAGTAAATAATAAGGGAACAAATATAATAAAGAACTATTCTAATCTGGCATCTCTGCCAAAACTAAACATAGAATTATGATATGACCCAGCACTTCTATTCCTATGCATATCTCCAAGGGAAATGAAAACATGTGTCCAGACAAAAACCTGTACTTGAACTCTCACAGTGGCACTATTCATAGCACATAATAGCCCCAAATTAGAACTCCCCAAATTTCTATTAGCTGATATGTGCATAAATAAAATGTGGTATATCAAGCAATGGAATGCTATTTGGCTATAAAGAGAATGATGTGCTGTTATATCCTACAATAATGAGTGTACCTGGGAAACAATATGATGTAAGTAAAAGAATCCAGACACAACAGGCCACCTAGTGAATGACAGTAGTTACAAGAAACGTCCAGGATAGGTGAATCCACAGAAGCACCATTAGATTAGAGGTCCATAAAGCTGGAGCAAGGAACAACTGCAATAGCTGTGGGTTTCTGTCTGTGGTGATAAAAGAGTTGTGGAATTAATTAGTGCTGATGTAGTTGTGAATATATGAAAATCCACCAAATCATGCATTTTAAAAGGGTGAATTTATGATTTGTAAATTATATCTCAATAAATCTATTCCTGTTATTATTTTTTTAAATGCTGGGTGTTTTTGCCAACCCATCTTCTAGCCTCTTAACTGTAGTATATACACTTTACAGGAGTCTAGAAATTTGCTTCCAAGAAGACTTAATCTCTGTTCTTTCTAATTTAGACCAGGGATGAAAATGACCCATGGAGGTGAAAAATAGTATTTGAAAAGCATTCAGAAGATATAGTTTAAATCTGGTTTTTATTAGTCCATTGACCTTGAGCAGGTCACTGTGCTTCTCTGAATCTCAGATTTCTGATCTTAGAAAACAGATGACCCTGGCCCCAGACCTTTCCCAGAATATGTCTGCAGATGCCCCGTAGGAGTGAATGCTGACTGCCCTCTAAGCACCACACAGACATTAATCTTCATGATTGGGTCTCCAGGAGGGACAGACTGTAGGAGGACAAACTGTCATCATCCCAAGTGACTTCTGTCACACAAATCTAAGGAAGAGCTGTTGTAGCTCAAATCTTGCTACCATTGCTGCTTCCAGCCACCCAGGAGCAATGGAGATATTCTCTAGTGCCCAAGAGATGACTGCTACTATTCTAAGCATTTGTTTAGATCATCTTCGTTTTGAGTATTTTCACTTGTCCAATCTACCTCTTTGCTTTTTTGCTTTTGTTTATTTTGGTGTTTAAAGGCATTGTTTATTAAGCAGAACATTCTTGAGCTTTAGTCAAACATCAGTACTTGTGGATTAAAGGTTTACCCAACAGAATGATTGATGACAGTCTTCTCGGAAGCAGCACAATTCAGATCATAGATTCCAATGTCAGCCTGGTTCCGATGCCAGTTCCACCACTTCCTAGCTATGAGGCCTTGAGCAAATTATACTAACAGCTCTGTGCCACAGTCTGGCTGGGCACAAATCACCACGCCGCCACAAAGCACTTGTATGTTCAAACAGGAAACTCTATTGCCCGAACTCCACCAGCACTCCACGCACACTCCCCGGGAACTCTCTTTCCCCGGGCTCCGTGCCTACCCGGCTCAACGGGAACTCCAAAGTAGCGGGCGACAAGACAGCAGGAACCACCCTCTTCCCGGAGCTACCCTATTGCCGGACAGCAGGGGTCCATATACAACTGAGTACACAGCTTAACATAACCATCATCATCTCAATGGCTCACTGGCGTCACCTCTCAACCACTCTCTTCTGGCAGAATGCCATGCGTGACTCGGCTGTGGCCCTCAACAGCTCTGAGCCTTCATTTCTTCGTGTGTAAAACATAGATCTACTTCACTGGGATTTTGTGAGGATAAAAATGTTGTGCTTAACATAGGATCCAGTACCTGGTCAATAAATCTAGTTATTATTACTAAGCCCAGATAATGAGTGGGGATCGAGATCAGAGTCTCAGATTAGAGAAGAGGGTGACAGAGCTGACAACTTGTCAATCATCTACTCTGCGTGAAGCACTTTTCCATGTTTTATCACTTGATCTTCACAACTCTGAAATATGGGTATTTACTTGTGAGAAAACAGATACTCAGAGGTATTAAATGATTTGTCTAAATCCCCACAGGCTATTAGTTGTTACTTTGAATCCAGGTCTGACTGATTCTCAAGTTCAGGGTCTTCCTGTGATCTCAGCACATGGCCTCTGGTGAGGATCTTGCTTCTCCTTCCCTTCCATACTGTCTTGGGTTGGGCCTGCAAAGAAACTGGCTTACCCTTTACCAAGGGACTTCATCTGTCAAATCTCCCTCCTCTTGTCCCCTCCACGGTGGACTCCAGCCACCCTCTGGATGCACACCTCTAGGCTCAAGTGCCCCAGGCAGAGAGTCTGCACCAACATTCCATGAAATTCTGGAGAGGCAACTTGCATTCCGTCTTTAAACTGCTTACTTTTCCATCCGTTTTCCAGGCTCAGTCTATGTATCTTACATCTCCAAATCTCCAGCCTCAGTTAAGAATCACTTAATGGAGTTTGCCTGCGGGATTGACTCAGGAGGTTGAGGCAGGAGAATTGCCAAGTTCAAGGCCAGCCTGAGCACCTGAGTGAGATGCGGCCTCACAATAAATTAAAAAGAGTTGGGAATGCAGCTCAGTGGTAAATCATTTGCTTAGCAGGTGCAAGATCCTGGGTTTAATCACCAGGATCAGACAAAAAAAAAAATGATTTAATGGAGATTTTTCTTAAGATTTTTATGTTATGTATAACCTTTGGCAGTTTGATGAAGCCTAGGGGCCCTTTCTCAGTTTCTAAATGCATAAAATAAAATCTGGTTGATCAGCCCTAATTCAAAAATCCCAAATCAGAAATGCTTCAAAATCTGAAATGTTTTGAGCAATAATATTATATTACAAGTGGAAATTTTCCAAACTTGACTTTATGTGACCTCACATTCAAAAATGCAGTTGCACTAAAAATATTTTGTAAAATGCATTTGGGCTGGGGCTGGGATAGTGGCTCAGCGGTATAGTGCTTGCTTAGCACGTACAAGGAGCTGGGTTCGATCCTCAGCACTACATAAAAATAAATAAAATAAAGGTATTGTGCCCAATTATAACTAAAAACATATTTTTTTAAAAAAATGCATTTGGGCTATATGTATAAGATACATATGAAACATACATAATTTTGTGTTTAGATTTGTGACTTACCTCCAAGATATCTCCTTATGTATATACAAATATCCCAAAATTCAAAAAGTCCAAAATCCAAGCACTTTTGTTCCCAAGCATTTTGGAAAAGGGATACTCAATTTATACATAAGACTATGGAAAAAAATAAAACAATTCCATTGGAATTGAAATACTACTCTTAAGATTTTAATAAGCCTAATTTGGCTCTAATAAGATATCGCTTTTTTATTAACACATTGACAAGATTTATTGGTGTCTAAAGACTATTATTAGCCAAATAGTCTTGATGAATATGCTAAGGAATCATGATTGATTTGAATCTGAGGACCATGGAAAACTTCCCATTTCCTTTTTTAGAAAGATCTTTAAGGATCTGAGGGAAGGTAGATCAGGCATAGGGAGATGGGTACTGCTGCAGAGGTACAGGTGATGGTAGTGGAAGGGATTGGGGGTCATAGAAGTAGACTTGATAAGACTTGTTCTGGTGGTTTGTAGGGATGAACATTTTGAGGAAAGGAGGACTGAGTTTCAACAGGAAGTGGTTGAGGGCCTTGGGTTTCCGGTGTGGTCTCAGGTGGGTAACGGACAGGCACGTGCCCATCAGGAGCTCAGGAGAGAGCATTGTGTTTTTGGCGATGCGGTCCTTGAGGAGCAAAACGAAAAAACTTTGTAGGAAGAGTTGAATAAGGTGAGGTGACAGGCAGAGCTGCCAAAGATGTCCCCAGTGTTCTTCTCGGGATGACTCTTTGAGACATTGAAGGAATGAATGGTCACAAGGAAGAGAGGAAGGCAGATGGCTTTGTTTGGTGATTGACTTTTCATAGCTGACTTGTGAACTTCACAAATTTTCTCTGGAACCTGCTGGCTTTCTTTTCATTGTTTAGCTTTGTTTTCCTGCTTTCTTTCACTCTTCTTTGTTTTTCCAAAAATCATTGACAATGGCCACAGACCTCTTTTGGAGAAAGACTGAATATCTGATCTCTAGCAGAGCCTGGGAAACTAAGCCCTGGGTTCCTCCAGGCAAGTTCCTGAAAGGGTCAGCCCAAGTGACTACTTTAATGCCAGCAGGCTTTCTGCCTTATGGCTCCTTTAGCCCAAATCATCCATTACTTGCCTTTCTCCAGGAACCTTAATTCAATGTAAAGACCTGGGGGTTTAGAAGTGATAGTGCAATTCTTAATATAAGTCCTCCCTTTGAAAACCTGTCAGGAAGTACCTAATAAATCTATGCATTTCCTGTGACCTGGCAATTGCATTCCAAGAAGAAGCCCAATAGAAACATGTAACATACATTCACCAAAAGTCAACACTTACTGGATTGCACTACTGATATAAGTCCTGCCATTGGAAACCACTTTGGAACTGCACTATTGATAACCACTATAGATTGGAGGTAGCTCAAATACCTACCAATAGTTGAATGGATAGATGATGGTATAGTCACACCATAGAATACTGTATAACAATGAAAACCAGTCACCCACGACCACGCACAAAAGTCTGTGTGAATCTCATGAAGAATGTTCAGTGAAAGAAACCACACATGAAAGAGTGCTTATTATATGAATCCTTTTTCCAAAAAAAAAATTGCTAAAACCTGGAAGCAGGCATGGAGGGGCTTTTAGGGTGCTGACCATGTGCTATTTATTTATCTGGATTCTGGTTACATGAGTGTGTTCCGCTTATGAAAATCCAGTCGGCAAATAGTATAGACATGTTTTTCTTTCTATGTATTACACTTCAAATAAAAAAAGTTTTAAATTGGAAAAACCCGTACTTTTTATGGGATTAAGATGTTTGCAGCTAAATAACAAAAATCTGTTGACTTCATGTGTAAAAACCCAAAGGAAGTTACTCCAAATGTGGTTTATAATGATGCTAATTAATTCTGATTATCACCTCAACATTTAAACAAGTAAGTCAGTGCTTACTGAAGCCTCATGGTGGAAATGGTCTGTCTCAAGTGCAGGTGGTGGGTGCATCATCTGTAGGGAATTTAAAATAATAATAAAATGGACTAAAAGCCAATTTCTTTCTTTCTTTTTTTTTTTTTTTTGTTATGACCATGAACTGGCCATCCTTAACAATACCAGTGATGAAATTTTCCCATCTCTTCCCAATACACATTCTGCTCATCTAAATTCTAAATGATTGTTATTGGCTGCTGTTGAACTGAATTGGACCATCCCAACTGTTCTGCCCTTAGCAGGTCAGTAGTGGAAATAATGGCTAGGTTTTGTAGGTGTGCACGACGTATCAGAGACTGGACCTGGTCCTTTTGTATATAAGCCTTATTTAAACGTATCACAGCTATGTGGGTTAGGTACTGTCATTTCTATTTTACCAATGAGACAACTGAGGGCTATAGGAGGTTAAGGTCAGGATAAGTCTCCAACTCGAAACCCAGTTTTCCACTGGGCTTTCCTATCCTTTGGTACCAACTGGCATATGTGTGACCTCTGATATGCATTTGCAGAGCTAAAGGGTAGATGGGTGAAGACTTGATCGTTAATTCAATCATTTTAAGGAGGAGGTTCTACAATGAATGTAATTTCTTACTTAAGTTGGCTTAGGTAAGAAAACGCCTCATGTGCCCAACTATAACTAAAAACACATTTTAAAAAATTTGAATGAAAGTCGCTTGGAAAGTAGGACTGCCATTTCTCTGCTTCTTTTCTCCTATACATCATCTGTATCTCACAACTATCTAAAATGAATTCTATTATTAAGAAAACTTTGGCTTGAGCCTTCACACGACAAAGCAATGTCCTTGCAAGAGTGGCAGGAGTATAAAGTTTGGCTTGGTGCTGGAGAGCATGGGTCTTGAGGTCTGGGAGACCAGTTGGCTCTGTCTCTCTTGAACAAGGTGGCTTTAACATCACCTGTAGCATTTCTAGGCCTCGATTTTATAAGTCAAATGTGAATTTTCTGAAATAAGAATTACGACAGGGCTTGCCTCCAGGGTTGCAAGCTCAAATGCCTGTGGGATCAGGGAAGGGAGCTCCGCCACGTTGGCTCCTGCCTGGGAGTCTCTGAGGGGTGCTGGGGGTGGGGGCCGTTTGGACTCTGCTCTTCAGGCCCATGCTCAGTCTGTCATTCTCTCCATCAGTATTTCCAGAGCATCCGGGATGTTCTAGCAGGGCGCTCATCTCTGAAAATGCAAACATGAATGATGCTCTCAGGTCCTTTCTGCTCTTGAGGGAGACAAACATGGAAACCGCCAATGGAAACAGCATGCAGTCGCCTGGCATTTCAAGTCCTGGGAATGTCATCATAGTAGTTCTAAGGCTGACAAGGTTGTTGACAGCTCATGTGGCATATCTTCTGCCTTTCAGCAGTGTAACACCCAAACTCCTTCAGCCTGGCAAAGAGCTCCGTTTCACTAAAGCCCTGGAGTAAATGTATTTTATAATATTCATTTGGAATTCGTCATTAAAAACACTCAAGGCTGTAAGTCAAGTCACTTAGCCAGTCCATAAATCCGTGGGCACAATGTGGCCCACCCTTGTTTATTACCTATGTAGTCCCTGTGTTTGTCAGCTTTCTGTCACTGTGACAAAATACCTGATAAAATCTACTTAAAGGAGAAAAGGTTGATTTGGGCTCATGGGTTCAGAAGTTTCAGTCTATGGTCAGGTGGATCCATTGCTCATTTAGGCCTGTGGCAAGGCAGAAACCTCATGGTAGAAGTACGTCATCAAGAAAAGTTCCTTACCACATGGACAACAGAAAGTTGGGGAGGGGATGTCTGAGGATAAGATAGTTCCCAAAGGCAACACCCAAGGATCCACTTCTTTCAGTGAGGCCCCATCTCCTACAGTTTCCACCACATCTAAATAGTCCATTCAGCTATGAAGTTATCAATGGATTAATGAGCCTTTGGGGGACATTCCAGATCCAAACTATAACAGGTCCTTTGTGCCTGATAGAGCCAGGGCAGCACCCGTGGGCTCAGTCTGTCGCCCAGAGTTTTGCAGCCTCACAAAGACAAACCAATCCTGACAGATACCTCCGATCAGAATATTATCATCCAAGCAGCACACTCCTGGGGTCCTTTTGCTGACAACATGGCATTTCTCATACCTACTGGGTCCACCTCTCCAGCCTACCACCCTCTTTCCTGCTCAGCCCTCATCTCTGCCCTCATTCACTCTTTTCCAGAAAGCACAGCTAGGAGCCCTCCCACCCAGTGGACCTGGGTATATCAGTGTGCTTATCTTTGACACACACACACCTCACTTGTGCTTATCTTTGTGTATCACTAGTAGGGCCTCCAGCTACTTGCTTGATTGTGTTCTTGGCTGTTTGGGAGAATATTTATGTCTATTTGCATGGTTGGGAGCAGAATAAAAATATATGAATAGGTGTGATTAAAACCCCTCTTTTTTTTTTTTCCCCCAGAAACAACCCTGGTGGCCAATTTGGTGAATAACAAAATAAAGTCGGAGAAAGTTAAAAGTAGGGAGAAAGAAATAAGAAGGTCAGAGATAGGAGCTGAGTAGAACGGGAACCAAACAAAACCCTGAATTCCATAGTAACCTCTCATTTATAGGGTGAATAAATACATTGTGAATATCAATAGGTGTATTTCAAGCTGAGAGGAGGCCAGATGCTTGACTGTGCATCTTCCTCCCTCTCAGGGTTGACCCAATCCTCTGTCCCCTTGCCCCTGAAGCTTCGCTTGGTGCGGGACAAATGTGGACAGATGTTCGCCTCTCCCTTTCCAGCAATCTGGGGTCTCCTTCCTTACTCCACCACCTGTTGGTCTATGCTCTTTGGCATGTTCTGCAGGGAATGTTTTGGGAGTGGAGACTAAAATATTAGCCAGGGTGGGGTAGGGTAAAAATACTAACTCTCTTCTCTGTCACCTAGTAAAGTCTCAGGCAAGAGAAGGGGTTTCTAGGGATGGCGGAACACTGGAAGAAGGACACTTGGCTTAGGTTCGATGCAGAGGATGGACCAAGTGACATGGAGAAGAGCTGAAGCTGAGCTTGAGATAGAAGAGAGCAAACCAAAAGGGGAAAGATGAGAACTTTGAACAGAGGGGAGCCCGGGGATATAACCCAGAGTGCCGGGGGTATAATCCAGTATGCCAGGGGAGGTTTCCATAATGAGGGCTGCTGGTAGATGGGTCCTGTTGGCTCCAGGATTAGTTAGGACCCAAACGGAGGCAAGTAGGGTCTCGTGTCTTCCAAAGAAGAGCTACAATCCTTGGAGAATGAGGCGAATGCCTTGATGGAGCAGTGATGGAGAAGATTGATCAGATTTGGATCAGAAATGGCTTCAGTCATGCTCAGTAGAGCGAGAAATTCAGAATCATGGCTATGGGTATTTCTCAGCATCCTAGAGAGAGTCTGGGCCCTGGAAGATGAAGACAGTAGCCCTAGGAGCCTAGGAATAGTGTTACCTACCGGAAGTCTCTGCTAATTACTTGAAGGTTTTTGGAAACAGGAGGCCTCCATAGAGCCTTGCAAATCCAATCTCTACCATGGTTAACTAAGCATTTCCACTTCCCTTCCTATAGAAAAAACACCTTCTTATGGAGGATTAATAATGCCTGTGACCTTGACCTACACTGAGATGGTTCAGAGGTGACTAAGAGCGTACAGGAAAGGAGCCAGTCCCTGCCAGAACCTCTTTCTTGTCTCTCATCTGGATCTGTCCTCTCCTGGACAGATGGCACCCACTTTTGTGTTTCAGGGGAAAATGAGGGGTTCCTGGTTGGGGGGTCATCTATGTTTTGGCTAGTCCACTGTAATACTGACTATAGATCTTGCAAAGTTTAATTGCTTCTGAGAAAAGGGTGTGGTCTGTGTAGACATGGGAAGAGTCAGGGCAGGGAGACAAGGTGGATTATGAGTGTGGAACCTGGAGCTACTCCAGATCTTCTCACCTGAAGCTTTGACCCTGCTCCCTTGCCCTGCCAACTTCCCATACTCTTCAAGGATCCTTCCTCAGATGATTTGGAATTGGACCATGGATATTTTTGGAAGCCCTTTACAGATGTTGTGCTTCCTGGAAGGAAGGAGTAACATGTTTGAGCCATCAGTGGGACACATAAAATTTGTGGCTATTCTGGAATATTCTTGGTGGTAGGTGGCAGTGTGGTTACCGGCCGATAACTGATGTTTATGGGTTGGAGGTCACTGGGAGGCAAGCTCAGCTCAGCATTTTAGAGTCAGAAAATTCTTCACGTTTCTCTCAACATACAGGTAGCAACTGCCTCCCAGGAACGGGGATTATGTGTCCTGGATCCTGATATGTATAAGAAGATAAAAACCATGATGAAAAGAAATCTGGGTCACACTTCTTCAGTTTTCCTTTCCATTAGGTCTGTCTTCCTTGGGACAAACACAGCAGATTCTCAGGCCGTGAAGATACCCCCAAAATGAATTCTACGTGGTAGAAATGAACAGGTTTTAGAGATCTGTGGTTTGAGGGCAGGGGGTTGGAGCTTATGCATGTGAATAAGGGAAAAGAGTGGGCTTGTTCTGGAAAAATGCACTTGTTCTGGAAACTTGCCACATTGCCTCCAACACGAGTAAGGAAAAAAATCAACCTCCTGACAAGTTGGAAGCAGCAACGTGGGGTCATTTGCAAAAAAAATCTCAGAATCAGGGAAACTCTGAACATGGGCCTTTTTGGTTTTGAGTTCCAACATGTTTCTGACTCAGCCTCCTGCTTGCTAGTGTGGATTTGTACCTGCCTGTGATTAATGTTGTTTCTGGCTCACCCTGGGGAATTGGAGGGCCTGGAGACTTCTGCCAGAACACCCAGCTATGTTGAGCTCCTGCCAGGAAGATAGTAAAACACTGGCACCCAAACACCAAGGGACTGCACTTGGGCTATTTGAGAAAATGCTTTCCTCTTGGAGAACACAACTGAGCTGATGAAGAGGACCACAGTCAGTTCCTATATGACCAGCTGGCTCCCAGGGACTCTCACACCCTCAGGCTGCTCAGCTCTGACTCACAGCCAGTTGAATGCAGTTGGGCATCAAGAGAATATGCCAGAGAAAGTAGATGGATCATTGTTTTTCACCACTGGAAAAATACCTGAACATTTATAGCTAATCAGATCTTCCCTATTGATTCACTATCTTGAAGATCGCCATAGGTAAGTTGGCTGACTAATAACCTTCTGCAAGTTTAAATGATGAGCTGCATAATCATCTATTAATTTGCCCTTTCCCCTGCTTCTACAGAGAGAGCCCAGGCCTGATGATTGCCCTCTACCCACTCCCTAATATTTGAACGTAAATGTCTGAACCTTTCTTACCAACAATCTTCTGAGGTTGTTAATAATAATGAGGTGATTTGCATTCAATAGTTACATGCATCAGATGCTGTGCTTTCTGTGCAGTATTTACTGTGACCTTTCATCATAAGTAGACTGACTGTAAATGGCTAGTATTGTTGCCACTTTACAAATGATGCATATGGAACACAGAGAGGCTAAATAATTTGCCTAGAGTCACACCCTGTAGATGGCGGAGCTGGGATTCAAGTTCAGGTCTGGCCATTACTGAGTTTCATGCCTGTAGTCCCTGTATCTCTACATTCTCCCCTAAACCAGCGTCACTCTACCTTTCTACTGCCAACAGAGAAAGATTTTCATTCATTCATTAAATGTTTATCAAGCATCTGCTGTAACACAGGCAATATTCTAGATCAGACATTGCCAACCCTTTCTCTGTGAAGGCCCAGGCAGTAAATATTTCAGGTTTTGTGGCCATCTGGTCAACCATAATAACTCAACTCTGCCATTGTAGTTTGAAAGAAGTCATAGATGGAACGAGAGTGATTATGTTCCTGTAAAATGTCTCTGCAGAAGCAGGCTGTGAGCTGAATTTGGCCCACAACTATACCTCTGCTCTTAGTACTGAGGTTATGCTCCTGGAAAAATGCCCAAAGTGCCTACCTCAGTGGGCATGCATTCTAGAAAGGAGAAACAACTGCATTCCTGGCCTGTTTATCATGTACTTTGTTACAGACCCTGGGGATCACAGGGCTGATCTCTCCACACCTCTCCTGCTAGGAGAGCCCCCGTTCTGTGTGAATGGAGGCAGAGTTAGGGGAGCTCACCGCCCCTACCCCAGAGAGCTTGTCCTGGTTACACAGGCCTTCCCTACGCATCTTCCTGGCCATTTGACCCATTCATCCGGACTCTGTCCTTCAGGCAAAGGGCCTCACACTAGGTCATCAGAATAGCTCATGGAGCTTGTTAAAATAGTTCGTTGGCCTCAGGGTGAGGCCCAAGATTTTGCATTCCTAACAAGTTCCCAGGTGATGCTGACGCTGCTGGTCCCTGGACCACACTTTGAGAACCGGTGTTCTCTTACCCAGTTCTTCAGATACCTGATCCTTGGTACCTCATTACCTCCCTCCAAGTCCTCTTCTGGCAAACCTGCTATAACTGTTCTTCTTATGAGATACAACCTAGAGATGACAAGCGTCACCATAACTGGAGCAGAATCACAGGGCACAGTGCTGATAGCCATGAAGACGATGCTGTTACGCACGATGAGAAACAGTGAAATCTTTGTGAGAACCAGTCCAATACCAAGACTGTGGAAAAGACCTTTGGGAGAGTCTGGGAGGCTGGTGTGACCTTGGGCAAATCATTTCCTCTCTCCGTGTCTCCTCTGAAACATGGAAATTGGCGGAGGTCTTCCTAGTCCTGGGAATTCTGATGTTCTTTCGTAGATGAAGAAATCTCACTGAAACCTCCCTAACACCTCACTCCTGTGGATACCTTGGAGACACAGGCACAGATCACTGTCCTTTCCAGTGGTCTTCAAGATCTTCCCTTAAACCCATGATACATTCAATTCTATTTTTTTTCTTGACTAAGGTTGCTTTCTATTCACTGAGTTTGCTTTCAAGATTGATGTATCACCGATAGCCACACTGGCTTATATCAATTAAACTCCTTGCCTTTGCTCCAGACCTGTGAGCAGAATGTCCTTTGGGGGCCTCGAATCAGCTGTTTGCAAATCCACCAGGCTAAAGCCAAACTTTTCTCCTTGTGTTTTTGCCACTTTGCCCTGGGAGTAACACTGCTGTCTTTCAGGACTTGTACAGGGACCAACCTCTGGGCAGCCCTAGGACCACCTAACATGGCTGAAGATTCTCCTTCTGTGCTAAAGTCCCAGCCTCAGCAACAGGGCAAGAGATCCTTGTTTCCTGGCACCTGGACTCTGGAAAGTTAAACTGTCATCTGTCCCTTTGTCTGATCAAGAAGCTCGGTGGCCCCGGAGTTTAAACAACAACCACAAAACAAACACTCCTGAGTGCTCTTAGCAAGGTCTCTTCAGCCCAGTTAAATGTGGCATCCAGATTCCAGGAAATATTGCAAAGTATGTTCATTCTCCTTCCTGTAAAACGTTCGTTGTTCATGATAATTGAAGAGAATTAATCTGGTGTTGGGCATTTGGGCAAACCAGGCTGGGAAGAGGGGCAACCTCTTGCTCAAAAGACTGTCTAGCAGGAATCTATGGGCAACTGCCTGAAGGCTGGTGGTAGAAAGTTCCGGGTTCATTGGGATATTAACCTGGTGAAGGAAAAGAAAGCACTGCTTCTAACAGCAGCAGATTAGTTTTGTTCAGTTTGTATAACAGTTACTTATTCTTCTTAAGCCACCTGTAATTATTTCCAGAAGACGCAGTAAATCTTAGTGCTAAGTATTCGAGGTCTGGAGTCAGATCACTAGGGCTTTTTCCTTGGCTCTGCTGTATTCTCCCTGACTGCCCTTGGTCAGATTTCTTAATCTCACAAAGGTTTTTTGTTTTTCTCCCTATGTTAGTGAGGATGATAACCTCCACCAGCCCAGAAACAAGGGTTAGGAGAGGTAATACGCATGGCCGTGTTGAACATATCGATATTCCTATCATCTGCACGATTGTTCCAAAATATTAACCCAATTGCTTAATGTGAATAAGCCTTCAATCAATGCCAGGTAATTAAATTAGACACGATGGGTGTCATGTTCCAATTATTGCTTACAAGATATACCTGGTGAGAAGTGAAAACTCAGCGAATCATTTTCTCTCTGGGTAACCTAGAGTGCTTCAACGAGGTTAGAGTGGAAGAACACGTATGAAATTTAGAATTCGATAGAGAACCCTCATGCAGATGGAATCGCAGCTACTGTGAACCTGATGTTACCCGCAGAGAGAGGACAGCCGCCCGAGGTCACTCGGTGAATTAGTGGTGGAGCTGGGCTTAGGTGCATGCTTTCAGAATCCCTCCGGTGCATGTTTTCCCTGTGGCTTTGCACATCACCTCACCTGAGCTCCCACTCAGGCTGTGGGTGCCAAAGCCACAGTGACCTTCTCACTGCAGAGGACAAGGCCAGAACAAAGAGAGGAGGGAGCTGGGGTAGGAGAGTGGGGGAGCTCCAGGAAGTGGAGAGGCAGCTCAGCAGGCCTCTCCCAAGTCAGCCCTGTGGCCACCCCCTCCTACAGTAACTGCTTGTAAGTACAGATGCGTGAAGACGTCACTCCTCCCTGTGTTAAACATATGTCATGTATGTTGCCTTCAAGGGGGAGCTAAGACCCAGGAAATTGCCAGAAAACTACTTTATAGACAGCCATGAAGCTTTTATCAACTGCTAATTTTTGTACCTTTGGCATTAAACCTTTCGACTCTATCTCCAGCGGTTCTCTCTACCTTTCTTGGACATTCATTTGTACCCAGATCTTCTCTGCAGCAGAATTTTCTAGTTTTTGCGGCACCTCTTAACCCTCTCTGCTCCCTAGACATTCTCAACAAGCATGGTTTTATCATAGGTCAAGCTGAATCTTGATCTGGAAACCTGGAATCTTTTGAGTCTGTAATGGGCAGCAATATTTTTTTCTGTCCTGATTTAATATTTTTCTCCCTAACTCCTTCTTTTCCAACAAAACTAGATCTTTAATGGTCGGGACATATCTTTGTTGTCTTCTGACCCCAGCTGGCTGGTGCATTGTCCAGCAGGTAGCAAGCTCTTGGTACTGGGGTAAAGAAACTGTGGAATCCTTCTAGAGTTTTACTTCACAGCCTTGCAAGGGCAGCTGTAGGTGGGACTGGGAAGTGGAGCCATAGCAGCCTAAGAGGGAGGCAAGGGAGATGCAGAAAGAGGAGGTTTCATCTAAGGATGAGACTCTTTGGTGCTGGAATCAATTATCTGAGCAAGTTGCCGGTGGAGAAGCTCTCTCTTTAGACCAATACTCAGCTTTGCAAGTGGTTCCTTTTATGCAAGGATGCTAGGGGCAGACATCATAAGGTCTACAAAAAGAAAAATTTCCCCCTAATCTTCCAGGCAAAATAGTACCTCCCCCCATCAATCCAACATTTATTGAGAACCTTACTTGTGAGAAGCACCGTGAGAGTTCAGATCACAAAGATGAGCAAAGCACAGCCTTGCCCAAAGAATATCTTACTCTGCCCTTTCCAAACAAATCATGGTCCCCAGACAATGGAACACAGGGGGATGTGTGCCCGTTGTGGTGGGTGCACTACTGTGGACTCAAGGCTCACCTAGGGGTAAGCGTGGGAGGACAGAGCATGCTGGGACCAGATGGCAAGGACCAAACCTGGGAAGAGGGCCACCATGGCAGGTGTGTGGGGAGCTGCGAGTCGGTCAGCACTGCAGGAGCATGAGGTGGGAGGCAGGAGACAGCCTGAGGAGGCTGGGAGGGTGGACAGGACAGGTCTCAGGGATCCTGGTTGGCAACTCCACAGCACAGGTCACGCTTGGTTATGGATAGTTTGAGATAAAAGCAATACATGGGAGGGAAGGGCCAAGAAAGAAATTTCCAATGGAAAATTATAAAATAGATCTAAAATTCTCTCTTGTTGCCCACTCTGTTTCCAATTCTTCTCCACAGAGGGATTATAAATAGCTTCTAAGTCATATTTCTAGGAATTAAAATGTGTGTATACTAGACTATTTGAATATTTACATGTGTATATTCTTTTTTAGTTGCACCGATAATCATTTGCAATATTTGTTGTTCTGCACCCTGACACTTTAGGTGTTTTGTTTTCTTCTGTATTAGAAGTCTTCTTAAATCAGAATATACAGACATGTATGAGGTTGGTTTTATCAGCTGTAGAATTCTCTGTTGTGGGGGGTGTACAAAAATCCATTTAAATTCTCTCCTGTTGCTGGACACTCAGGTTGTTTTTCAGTTTTGTTTATTACAAACATTGCTACAGTGAACGTTCTGGTTAATGTACACATTCAACAAATATTTATTGAGCATCTGTGCATTTGGCATATTTCTAGAAATCTAGACTACGGTGGTAACATATATTGTTCTTTTATGAGGATATCAATAAACAGAAGGAGGGGCAGGGACTGTAGCTCAGCGGTAGAGCACTTGCCTTCCATGTGTGAGGTACTGGGTTTGATCCTCAGCACCACATAAAAATAAATAAAGATATTGTGTCTATTTACAACTAAAAAAAACTAATAAACAGAAGGAGAATCTTATCAGTAAAAGATATGTGCATATATTTTGGCCATTTGCATTTCTTCTTTTGAGACTATTTAGTTCATTTGACCATTTATTGATTGTTCTATGTGTTCTGGTTTTGGTGTTAAGTTTTTTTTTTTTTTTTTCATTCTTTATATATTCTGACTATTAATCCTATCAGAGAGCAGGTGGCAAAGATTTTCTTCAGGCTGTAGACTCTCTTTTCACACTGTTAATTGTTTCCTTTGCTGTGCAGAAGCATCTTAATTTGATTCTATCCACTTATTGATTTTTGGTTTTATTTCTTCAACTCTAGGACTTTTATTAAGGAAGCACCTATATATTGGAATGTTGATCCTGTGTTGTTGTTGTTGTTTTTCCAGAGTAAAATTATGTTCAAAATCCTTAACAATCAGGGAATTGCAAATCAAAGCTACACTGAGATTTCTTCTCACCCCAGTTAGAATGACAAACATCAGGAATACAAATAGTAATAAAGGCTGGTGAGGATATGGGGAGAAAGAAACACTTTTATACTGTTGGTGGGACTGCAAATTAATACGACTACTGTGGAAAATCAGTGTGGAGATTGCTCAGAAACTAGGAATTGAACCACCAAATGACCCAACTATAACATTCCTTGGTATTTATCTGAGAGAGTTGAAATAAACACCCCATAGTGATACAGGCATCTCAGTGTTAATAGCAGCACAATTCACAACAGCCAAGTCGTGGAACCAGCCTAGGTATCCGTCAACAGACAAATGGATAAAGAAAATGTGGTATATTCACACAATAGTTTTATGCAGCCATGAAGAAAAATAAAATTGTGTCATTTGCTGGTAAATGGATGGAATTGGAGAACATATTGCTAAATGAAATAAGCCAGACGTAGAAAGTCAGGAGTGAAAGTTTTCTCCCATATGAGGATGCTATAGAAAAATAAGGAATTAAAAAGGAGGGATCTCATAAAAATGGAAGGGAAAATAGAAAGGAGGATTGTGGAGTAGAGAAAAGGGAGCGAAGGGGAGGGAAGAGGGATGGGAAAGGGGAGGATCAGCAGAATGAAATTGACAAAATTATTCTATGTGGGTGCATGAATTGACCACAGTGAATCCCACTCTTATGCATAATTATAATGTGCCAGTTTTTAAAAAGGCAAATAAATAGAAAGAGAGTGGTAGAGTAAAGAAAGGAGATCAGGAGGATAGCAGAGGGTAGGAAAGAGGAAGTACTGGGAGTGAAAAAGAGCAAAGTATGTTATATGCAGGTATGAATGCATCATAACAAACCCCTCTATTGCGTATAACTATGATGCATTAATACAAATATTTTAAAAAGAAATATGCATTTTTAATGTTGTAGATGTTTCCAAAATACTTACAAAATTGGCTTCAAAAGCTATGCTCTCTTCAAGAATATATGTAAGGGTTGCGGGTGGAGCTCAGGGGTGGATACTTCTTGCCTGGGCTTAAAGCCTACTACTTTGGCTTGCTTAATTATGAGAGACATCGGGCATTTCTCTTGTTTATTTACTATTTGTGTGTGTGTGTGTTTCTGCGAATTTCATGTTCCTGCTCATTGGGGATTTTTCTATTGAACAACAGTTCCTACAATTTGTACTTCTTCCTCATAAATTCAAGAAATTAGTCCCTTGTCATATATGTTGAAAATATCGTTTCCTGGTTATCTTTTGTATTTTGACTTTGTTTATGGGGCTTTTTGCAATGCTTCCTGATAGAGATAAAGTTCAAGTTGAGTCTTGAAGGATGAGTAATGATTTTAATTAGTAACTCATATCTAGAGCTTCCAAAGTGCCGAGAACTCTTCTAGGTGCTTGACACTTTTAAATTCATCTAGCAGTTCTTACAACCCTAGGAGTTATTACCATCCCCATTTTTAAAAATTACATTTTAGGAGAAGAAATGAAAATAAAGAAGTAGTTAAATAACTTTTCCCGTCCTCATGGCTGGCAAAAGGCAGAGACAAGAATCAAAACCAAGAACTGTGATCTGCCTTGGAGATCTGCAAATGGCGGTAAAGGCTTGGAGGCACCCAACAACCCAAAAAGTATTGGAAGAATTCCAAGAAAGTTAGTGCATATGCCATAAGATAGGCAATTTCTGGGAGGACAGGAGATACGAAGCTAGTGAGGACAGGGCAGGTCATGAGTGCCTTGGTGTCAGCCCTGACTCTGTAGCTGAGGTGCAGTTTCCTTCAACTTGTGGTCTGTATCCAGACCCCATGTTACTGCCTTGCAGAATACGCTCAGGCAGATGAAAGAAAATGGAAATGCTTGTCATTGTACCTGTACAAAGCATGTGAGGCAATTTATAGGGCTTAGCTCATGGTTCAGTTATCTTCCCTAGGTTTGCTGACTGATTCCTGGGATGCCCCAGGCATGGAGTACCTTTTATATACAAACCATCTTGTGATGCTCCGTCTTATGCAGATGGACCCTGCTTTATGGGTCATTGGCAGCCATTGTTTCTCTTTGGTTGTCTCCGGTGGTGCCACCTTAACAAGGCACATCTCAGAACTAGCTTCTGGGCTCCCAGTGAAGATTTTTCCTGAGTGCTGCTTTGGACTGGGCAGGTATTAGGACAAAATATGGGCTTTACAATACATTCTCAGATTTGTTTTTCGTTACAATATAAATCAAGTTAAGGTGGCAGGTGAAAATACCATTGAGAAAAATAAAAATTGTGACTGAAGAGGAAGTGCCCAGGCAGATTGCAGGGCTGCCGAGTCTATGGAGAGAAGGCACCAAGTGCCCTGCAGAGCACCAAGGCTGCAAATCAGTCCTCTGACATAGTGACACAGTTGGGAATTTGAAAAGATTGTGCTAACTGCTACCCCTGCTCCCACCCTCTCCTGAGAGAGCCTTGGGTATCTGTAGGCACAGCACAGACCTGTGGCCGGCATCCCTTCCTCCTCTGGGCCTGGAGGCTTCTCTGCACAGTCTGTTTCAGTGGCGGTTGGGGTGAGGTAGTCTACATAGCTTCCACATATGGAGCAGAGGATGTCACTCAATGCTGTTTGTCCAGGTGGTAGGGGTCCTGGGCCAGGAAGAGCCAGAGATCTCTGGGCCCCCTCCATTGTCCTTTTTACCCTGGAAACCCCAGCGTCTGACTGTGGCCCATGCCAGACAGTTCTCTTCATCCTCACCTAGGAATGGCTGGTTGGAAAGGGGAGCAGAGAAAGTCAGATGAGATGAATGGGAAGCCCCCGGAGGTCCTAGCAGGAGGTGAGGAGGAGTAAGTGAAGGTGGATGATCAAAGCCATAGTGGCGATGGAAATGCTGAGAGGAGAGGAAGTTGACGGGGACAGAGGAAGGGCGGGCTGGCACTGGCGAGGGAGGCAGGAATGTGGCCGAGCTGACTGTTGGCATTCAGGATTGTGAACCCAGGCTGGCCCAGTGTTTCAAGGTAGCAGAGAAGTTGGTTGGCATTTAGATGGAGTGCCTCACCCAAAGCAGCCAGGAAACAGAGACCACTACCGAGTGCCATCCAGGCCACCTATAAGGGCAAGAAATATGAATCACTGGAATGGTACGAGTGATGTAATGTAATGATCAGGATGAAGACGTCCAGATTGTTATCCTTCAAGATGACCTCTACACCATCACACTGAGAGGCACCTCAAGTATCCCCTCTACAGGGAAGTCTTGATTTGGGACAGGGTCACATTGGGTGAAAGCCATTTCCAGAGCAAGAAAGATCACCCGATGCTTGGGTGTGCTGAAGGATCAAGACTGCTGGCATCAGAAAGCACTTCTGAAATTCTATCCCTGAGTGACTCCATCCCCTTACTGATATTCTCCCACCATTGGATCCATTAGTAAACTTATACAACACCTCTGTCCACCAGAAAGTGCTCCCACTGATATTTCTTCAGGAATCAAATCTCAAAGTGAGACAGTCCTGAGAGGCTCTAGTTTCTCTACTTAGGCAAAATTGGGGAGCAAGATGCAAGACTATATCCCCCCAAAATTCACGACCCCTTAGAACCCCAAAACTTCTTTGGAAATAGGGTCTTGGCAGATGCAGTCAATTAAGATGAGGTCATACTAGATTAGGGTAGGCCCTAAAGCCAACAACTGGTGTCCTTATAAGGAAAGGAGAGGACACACAGACACACACTGGGAAGAGGCCACATGGTGGTGGAGGCGGAAACTGGAGGGATACACACAAGCCGAAGGATACCAAGGACTGCCGGGATCCCCTGGAGTCTAAAGAGACAAGGGGCACCCCTCCCTGCATCCTTCAGAAAGCACAAAGCCCTGCTGGTAACTCTGAGCTTTTAATCTCCAGAATTATAAAAGGATGAATTTCTATTGTGTTAAGCCATTCAATTTGTGGTATGTTGTTACCACCTCTCTAGCAATCTAATATCCAGGGAGAAAATATAAGCATTTTTTAGATTGTCCCCCTTTTTAGTTGTTCTGTTTTTTCCCTATGTTCCTCCTCCCAGGAAGCATTGTATTGTGGAAGCAAAGAGCCACACAGACTGGACTGAATACTATCTCTGCAACCCACTGGCTCAGTGGGTCGGCCCAGTCTACCAAGTCCTTTGTTTTCTCATCTATATGAGACACGTGGAGGAGTCAATGAGACACGACGGTTAAGCTTAGGTATAGGCTGGCATGGTTCAGGTCCTCGGAGAATGCACCGTCCAGGTGCCTTGGGCCTCCGCTTAGTTGCCTGAGCATCTTATGGATTCCTAGGCTCTCCCGAGTGTGATCTTCAGACACTACCCTTTGTGTAGCAAGATGTTTTGCCCCATCTACCCACAGCCAGTCCCTTAGTGCAGTTTCATCTAGTAAGAGTTGAGGACCCACCAGAAGATATGAGATGAAGGACAGGAGAACCCAGCTATGCAGAGAGCTGGTCTGTGCTGCTATTGCATGGCTCCAGGGGTCCCCCCCTTATGATGTATTCTCTACAAATATAAATGGCTTCCTCCAGATTGGTATCATGGTCAGCCTGGGGTAGACTTGAAAATATGGAGGAGTGAGGAGATAAGAGAGGGGAGGGATCTCCTTTTGATAATCTAGTTACCCAATTGTTTACGGCTAGTGGAGGGTGTATGGAGAGTAGGAAGTTTGGGGTGGTGGATCGCTCAGACACTGAATCCATTATATGAAAAAACGTTGCAGGGGGAGTGGTGGGAAGGAACCTACTTAATCCTGGGGTGCAGCAGGGAGAGAGAGAGTTTTAGTTACGGATTCTCATTTCTGGTGAGACACTTGCACTTTCTCACTTTAAGGAAACATTTACACTCCACCTCAATCATCTGACAAGAGGCAGAGACTCAGATGAAGATCTTGGGATGGAAAATGACCCCAAGCTCAACCTGAGCTGTCAGTGGAATGCTACTCCTTAAGAACTGAAGAGTCTGGGTTGTGTGGACAGATGTACTCTAGCCAACACGGGGAGTCCTCATAATGTTTCATACTAATTAGATCTCATTTGGAGCAGGTTGGGGTTTTAGGCACATTTAAAGAAGAATACTGAAGATGCCCAAAAAAAGGGCATTTAGTGAAACCCTACAGATAATTTTATATTCAGAAAGTACAAAAGCTGATAGGGCTGCTTATCTCAAAAAACTGAAGTCTTAAGAGGTATATATCAGCTGCCTACAATTATTTTAAGAAATTATCTAAATTATTCCCAGAGGTCAAAATAAGACCACGAGGTAAAAACTACAGGTTGGTAGACTCTCATGATGTAGAGGTTTACTACAAGGATCTTGTCCTTGAAATATCTGAGTTATTTAATTTCTTGTACTCTTGGTTCTCTCTTCTGTAAAGTGCGGCTAATAATAGTTACTCTTTTCACAGTAATATTGTAAAAACAAATTGAAAAAAAATCCTATAAAGTGCATATCCCAGTGCCTCACACACAGGAACCACTTGAAGTGTGTTTATTTTACTTTAAAATGCTTTAAAATGACTTTTTAAAAAACACATGGAGATGCATAATGGTGGAAAAGATTTCTCTGAAAGGCAGTGAGTGAGCCTCATATTGCAGAGAGTTTCTGGGTGTTTGCAGAGGTGGTGAGGAAGGAATGCTGTCACTGGATGGAGGAGGGGAGTCAGTGGTCTCTAATTTCTCAACTATCATATGATTCCATGATTCTACATGTCTATTTACCATCGTCAAAGAC
The DNA here is from genome assembly GCF_048772815.1 of Callospermophilus lateralis. NCBI lineage: Eukaryota > Metazoa > Chordata > Mammalia > Rodentia > Sciuridae > Callospermophilus > Callospermophilus lateralis. Next base: position 20,346,801 of record NC_135311.1, read on the forward strand.
AAGAAGGCAGAATTTTCTCCTTAACATTGCAAAGGACTCAAAACCCAACTGAATGACAGTGTCAGCTGAAGTATGACTTTTGACCAAGTATTGTCACACAACCCCCATTTAAGGGCCTGGTAGGTGGATACCTTTGCCTTTGTTTACAGTCTGGAATCACTCACCTTCAACCTCAGTTCCTATAATTAGTCTGAGTCTGATCCCACCTCCCAGACCTGAGGTTAGCACAAGACTCAACCTTGGCCAGTGTATCCCTGTCTCTTGTTTGTGATGATTTGTGCAGACATGAATGTGACCCAAGTCAGTGCGATAAGAGTGTCAGGATGGTGTTGAAGCTACTGAGGCTAGCAAAATGATTTCTTTCTTCTGGGGTCACTAATCTTACACTTGGAGCTCTTGGTGGCATTACTTGAAAAATAAGACATGAGAAAAGAGTAGAAAATAAATTCCTGATAACACCTAATGACCTCCTTTTAACCACTAAACCCAGCTGATCTTGAAGAACTCCTGAAGTTAACCAAGTAACCTCTGAAGGAAGGAATTCAATTTTTTTCCTTCAAGTTAGTTGAATATTATCTCCTATGACCCAAAAGTAATGGACAAGTCTCCACATTCTTCTATTGAGGAAGATGGTAATCTACAGGAATCTTGTTGTGGGTGGGGGGGATAATTACAAATTCCTCTGGGCAATTCCAGTGGAAATGGGAGTCCACATGTTACTACAACCACATGGAAGATCTCCAATGAAAACCACCCAGCTGAGCCCAGCCAATCCACGGAACCACAAGAAATAGCAGTAAATTGTTGCTTTGTTAGAGATTGCTAAAATAGATAACCAGAACAGACATTTGAACTATGGAGCTTCTGAGAAAATCCTAATACCTGCTGTAAAAGGTCCAGCCCTGGGGTTAACTCCCACTGCCGTCCTGATACAGCGTGTAAATAATACAAGCCCTAGACGACAAATCCCCTGTAGGTCACCAACCCAGGGATAGAGAATCAGAGGCTTTTAAACTTCTTTGTCTATATTTTTCCTTATCAGTGACTAAGAGAACAGACCTTTCTAAATTTCAAAAACTTTTCTTTGTTCTGCTCTACTCATCCCTCCCCCATTCTTCCCTCCCTTTTCTTTCTTGGCTTGGTTCTCAAATAATGCCACCAAGAGTTCCAGGCTTTGAATTCACCTCTTTCTTCACCCAATCTGGAGGCCCACACACTCAATATTGTTTACAATAATAAAAAGATTCTGCTCCAAGTCTTTTCACTTTCCTTCAAGGAAGGAATTAAATCAGGGAAACTTTTGTTTGTTTGTCTGTTTGTTTCTTGGAAGAGCTGCTATTCCTTATAATGAAGTTCCTGATTGGACAATGTCTATAAAATTAAAATGTATGTACTCACAAACTAAGAAATCCCACAAAAAAAGAATTTACCTGATGGACAATCACAAGAGTTTGCTAAGATATCCATACAAGCATGCTAATTGTAGATTTTGTAATGGATGGTACCAATTGTCTTTCCACATTAAAGTTGTTGAAATTATGATCTATTCAAACAATGGTCTATGAAGCAAGATGTTTAAAAATGAGATGGATGTATATGTTTTGATCTGCAGAGAGCTCCAGGATATATTATGATGTGAAAACAGCACTCCTACCAGAGTGTGTAACTCTGTTGGGCACCATTCACATTGTGCTGTATGGGAACATAGCTCCTTCTCAGAGCACCACACAGCACAATGTGATTCATGTCCCACAGAGCTGTGCAATCCTGAGGCTATTTTGATGTTAGAAGTGTTTATGGAAAATGATTGTGCAGGTTTACACACAAAATTCTCTCCTGGGAAAAAAAAACCAAAAGAATCCCAGGTCTTTGGGTGAGGGGTAAGTAAGAGGATGGTCACCTCTTCTTTTCATTTTGTACATATATATATATTTTTCAAGTACCCCTATTCTTTAAACATCTACAGATATTAACCAGGGAGGAGGCTTATGAACCATGTTTGTTTTGTTCTTTATATTTCCCTGTGCTTATTGTGAAAATACCAATGTATGACTTATTTTGTTTTTTAGAAACCACTAATTTTCCCCATAAGCCAAAGGTAAGTTTTAAAGATCATTCAAGTCAAGCAATCTACTTTCTCATGCAAAACATACCCTCCTCATGTTGCAACATTCCCTCTTCGGATACACTTGTTTCTACTTGTGGCCCTGAAATCCTGGGGTGAGCACATTATTTTTTTGGTCCCCAGAGCAGTTAGTGGAATGTGGGATTGGGATGGCAGGTGGCTGCCGCTCCCCGCCTCCCCTTGGTCAGTCCCTGCCAGGTGGCCCACGCCATCAGACTCCTCAGTGCCGCTTCCTGCATGCCAGCTCTCAGGGATTGTTTAGAAGAAGAAGGAGATGAGTCAGCAGATTTGCCTGATTCCAGGTTGGCCGGATCCCAGCCTGATGCCCTGCCCAGCTTCCACCGCCCAGCTTCAGCAGTAACAGGGAAGACAGGGTCAGAGCCACCTCTCGGTTCTGGAAATGAGCTCATCCCCTTTGGCTGCCCTGGGGAGACAGATGGCTGGGCCAAGCGGGAGGAGGGTTTGGAGACTGGATCCAGTGCCTTGGCACCAGCACCCTGAACGGTGGCGAGGATGCTGAGGAGACTCTCCCATCTGACACCACCTCACAGGAAGACCAGTTCTCCGTAAGACACCTCTGCAACAATTTTGATGATAGATTCTTCCTCCATATTTTTCAAGAATTCCCTCAGTTCCATTTCCTCTGCCTCTTCTTGGCTGGGGTTCACAACTATCAAACCGAAAGACTAAAAGAATGGAACAATAACTCAGGTACGTGGTGAAGTAGGAGGCTCCTCCCTGGGATCTCTGAATCAGGGTCTCTTTTCAGTCTCTCTCCTCCTAATGGTGGATCAGACTGAAGGACTCCTACCTCTCAGACCTGGCACACAAGCTCACGCTCCTCTTACCTCTCATGACAAGCCCGGGATCTCTCCACCAGCTGCCTCTCACCTTTCCTCCGGCCCAGGCTCTCATGAACAGACGGAAGAACTGCCTGCAAGGAGCACTTTTCATTCTGGGTGTCCCAAGAGCTCTGTCAGCTTGGTGCTTTTGATGACCCAAACAAGTGCTATCTTATCTCCATTTTCATTGACCTGCGGAGTGGCCTCAGGGTCCTTGTGATATTCTGTTGCTTTCTGTGGTTCCACTTGCCTTGAACTTGAGTTGCTCTTTCTCAGAGGCTAGGAAGCGTCCCTGTTGTCCTTTGAAGCCAGAGCCCCAGAGACTTTAAACATAGGGAGCCCCCTTGGTGTCAATGGGAGGATAATAAAGAAAAGTGTAATTCCACAGAAGGTGCTCACCAGTGGCAGTTTCTCCCTGGGAACTCTTTGCTGCAGAAAAGAATGGTCCCCTGTGACCCCAGCAGCCATCACACCCCTGGTCAGAGACTGAAGGTGCTGGTATAATCCAGCATGAGTAGAAAGACCATTATATTGGCTCACGTCTGTCATGCTAGATACTGTGAGGATTTTGATCATCTCTATTCCTCCCAATAATTCTGAGTAGTGAACAATTTTGCCCTTTTTTTTCCACTGAAGGGGAAACTAAAGTTCAGAGGGATTCAGTGATTTGCAAGAGTCACATAGCTCCCCTAGAGCCCCAGTCTGTCTCCTGCCAGCCCCCAACTCCTTTCTTTGAATCTGTGAGATGACCCCATTGCTTACATCAACAAGTCATGACTGGATTAGCAGATTGAGTATCCTGATAGACCCAACTTGCTACCCCATGGATGCCAAGGAAGCGCGACCCAGCCCGACGGTCGCTCACAATGGCGGCTCTGTGCCAACACCACAAGGGGACGGCAAGCCTCTACCTGTGGCGAATACGAGCCCTGCCTGATCTTAATCCCCATCAGATTCTATCTTACGGGATTGAAAGGAAAACCAAAGGAAGGAGCCAAGCCCTTGCAAGGCTTCAAACGTCGGAGACCTCATTCTAAAGGCCAGCTCACTCCGCCCTCCCGCATGGGCAGCCCTAACTGGCGGAAGGCCACTGTCCTTCCAGGATGTGTGTGTCCTGGTCTTTAGCCCTTTCCCCATCAGTGACCATATGGCCTGGGGAGCCGCCCACCCTGTGAGACACCTTCCTGTGGGTAAGGCCAGCAGTTGCTCCATTTAGAGACGCACATTGAGGCCTGGCTTTGGGCCTCCTGGTTACCATGACAAGGCTAGAACACAGCCTCCTGGGTCCCTGCTCTGGCCAAACCATTATAAGAGTCGAGTTTCAGATAGAGGCAACTCTCAATTATTCATAGACTGATGATTCAATTTGTAGATCCTCTTCCCGCTCTTTGCTCTTCCATTACCCCTCTCTCTGCCAGCTGCCTTTTAGCCCTCCTCCTTGATACACCCACCAGAGGAGGAATAGGCAGAGGATGAAAGACCAGTTTGTGTGAGGCCTGTTAGTGATCCCAGTAAACGGTTGGTTCAAGATGCCCTTTAGCCAGAGTGCGGATTTTGTATATTCTTGGGGATCCTATTCTCATCGATCCTGTACAAATAGACAACTGTCTTTGAGTTCTCTGAGACTCTCTGGTTTGCTAACTCTTGCCAGGAGAAGACACAGAAAGACTAAACTCCACACACTGGAAACCAGCAGGATCCCGGGCTGAGACTAGTTGGGTTGAGAAAGCAGCCATGCCGGGTGCCACCTTACCCTGCAGGGCAAGGGTGCGCAAGTGTATTTACCCTGTGTCTTTAAAGGATCATCTCTTAAAGCAGATGGAAGACAATGGGTTTTGAGATAAACAGAACACTCAGGGGTTTTATTTACTCTTCTGAGTGATTTTATATTCCCAAATCAAACAAATTAGCAAGTAAAATATGAAAACTAATTGTGAAAATATACTGTCACCATATTTCACTCTTTCCTAGGGAAAAAGACTTTTGAAGCCAGGCATGGTGGCACACCCCTGTATCACCAGTGATTCAGGAGGCCGAGGCAGGAAGATTACAAGTTCAAGGTAACTTAACAAGACTATGGCAAAATAAAAATTGAAAAAGGACTAGGGATATTGCTCAGTGGTAAAGCATTCCTGGGTTTAATTTCCAGTACAAAGAAAAAAAAAGGAAAAAAAAAAAACCACAAGTCTCAAGGCTTATTTTGGGTTGCATTCCCAATATAAAAACTAAAAAAGAAAAGAAAGAAAGAAAGAAAAAAAGAAAATCATGACTTCCTTTTATATTATTTCTCCTAATAAAACTAACATTGACACGTAAGTGTCAGATGTTATGTTTGATATAAATGGACATCTTATTTAATCTTTACAATAATTCCATGAGGTAGAAAAGGTAAAAGAGACTTAGAGAAATTAAGTGGCTTGACACAATTGCTCAGGATGGGGCTGCAGTAGACTGTCCCACACAGTTAACAGATCCCTGCGGCTCTCCATCTGCCACATGGATATGACTTTACCCCAGTGTATTCTAAGCTACATCTTTTAGCCCTTTCTGTTGACCAAAACTATAATAACCTAGCTCTGCCACCAGAATCCATCTAGGTTAACCTGTTGTCTTTGGGCAAGTGTCGGGCAACCACGCCAGCCTATTGTTTTCCAGTTGTTCCTGAACTTGAGCTGGTTCCAGTTGAACAAATCTGCATGAGAACAGAGACAGGCTCCCTGGGAAACTGTGGGAACTCCCAGAGCATGGGCAAGATAAGAGACAAGGGATTAGAAGAAGATTTAACAGAGAAACATTCCTTCACATGGGACAATGATCAGGGAGCTGGTTTTGAGGCATGTGTGGAGTGGGAATTTCCAGCCCAAGAACAAAAGATTTTATACTTCCATAAACCTCTCCACATTGCTGGAGCCGCCTGTCTGTTGGTCATGGGGGGACCGCCCTGGGGGGTTCCCAATCTTCCCTGCCAGTTCTCTGCTCACTGTCTCCATTATCTGCGGCTCCCATTTCAAGTTTGAAAATCGTCCTTTAATGTGCATGATAGATGAGACAGACAGCTGCAGTATGTGGACATGGGAGGGATGACAAAAGACGATGCCAAGTCCTGGGTCCCATCTCATTCAGCCCTAGCAGGTACTTGCATGCAGACAGCGTCCATTCTGCCCCAGGTGCCATCTGTGCCAGGGCCATAAAAGGCGGGGCAACCAGACTGCACTCCCCAGGTCCCTTCCCATCCCATTTTCAAGAGTCTGGACTCAGCACTTGGGACCTCCTCTCACCTCTGCCTGTGCACAATGCAGTAGATTGTAAACTTCAGGAGGACAGGCATCATGACTGTCCTGTTTGTGTTTGATAGGTGCTCCTTAAATATTTGTTGAATTCATTTTTTTAAATAATGCTTAAGCTCTATCTGTTAAGCTGGCCCTCTCTGCAGTGCTATCTATGGCTGATCCAGTGATTATGTAAATCAGCATGTGGGGACAGGAGAGGGGAGGCTGTGGGAAGCCACTAAGCAGGTCTGGGAGCTTGAGAACTCAGTTTTGAGCATGGGCTATGCATGGGCACTCCCAGGCTTCTTCACGTCACAGATGAGGAAACCAAGCCCAAGAAAGGTGAGCGGACTTCACTCTCAGATGCAGCCTCCTCACTCTCCTTAAGTCTCGCTAATTACTCCTTCTGGCTTACCAGGTCCTGCCTCCTTGGACCAGCACCCCAGGCCCTCCAGCTTCCCTGTCCTAACTCCCCAGCCTCACTTTCTGTCTCCCGTCCACTGTGTTTGGTACTTCCAGCACTTGGTGGTTCCTGGACCTCCACTTCCTTTTCTCTCCTTTTGCACTTTGGATTCTACGGTGATTACCTCCTCTGAGGGGTCTTTCCCAGACACCTCCAGGCAGGCTCCGAGTCCCAGAGTTCCCTGAGCTTTGCTGTGATGTGCCTGCCTACCACAAGCAGCTGTGGCGCACTGGTTTAACTGGGCTTTCTCCCTCTCCTTCCTGGGGGACCCTCTAAAGGAAGGATTTTTACCTCGGACCCCTCTATCCTGCCTGCCAGGCACGTAGTTGAACCTCAAGGCATGTTGTTGAAGGATAATGTCAACTATATTCAACCAGGCACTTTTTAAAAGCTCCTTACATTTATTAACTTATTTAATTCCTGCAAGCGTTATTCTCGTAAACAACAGCCCTATGAAATAGCCCATTATGATGTTATTTTTAGAATATTTATTATGCTGATCCTCATGGTCATCTTATTTTACTGGAGAGGAAATGAAAGCCCAAGCCAGGGAGCAGAAGGAGGCAATCTGGCCCCGGACGGAGCACCCGGCATCACCACCTCGCCACCTCCTGCCAGCCAGGACCGCATCTCTGTTCTGCTCTCAGGCTGTGTTCGTTCCTGCCTTCTCAGGAATGTTCCCCGTCTCCACTGTTTTTTAAAAATCATAACTGCCTCCCCGGACCCAGTCACATTTTCCATGACCACTCTCTTTGCCCTCTGGCCCAAACAGCTCAGCCCTGACCTCCCCCAGCCTTCAAGTCGGCACATAGCTAAGAGCATTCTTTGATTCCTCTCTTGTCTGTGTCATAACATCACATTCTTTCCAACATAAGGGGTGCTATGCATTCCCTGAGGCAAGGCTCTGTATCTCAGGTCCTTTTTGTGTCCCCTAAGCCCAATGGACTATTAGGAACTCAGTAAATACTGACGGATTCCTTGAACAACAAAACACCTAGAAGTTCAGTGGTATCTTTGCAGATGATTGTAGCTATTTGCCAGAATCACACAGAGGACACAGCTGCCCTTCTCTATCTGGACACGTGTGGGTGTGGTTCCCATGTCCAGGTGTATGGCCAGCAAGCTGGGGCTGGGAATATTTTGGTGTAATGTGCCATCCTTTGTCCCATTGTCTACAGATCAGATCTTATTTACAAGTCTCTGAGTACCTGGTCTCTTCTTTTGTCTTATTCTTTCTTTAATTGCCTTCTTCCCTTGGCCCTTGGAGAAAAGAGGTTGGTTCAATAGAAAACATCTGTTGAGCTGAACTAAGAAGAGATATGAAATAAAATATAAAGGAGTATCCAGGAAAGAGAGGCCCGTGGATCAGCTGCAACTGAGATATCGTACACCAACTCTCTTAATGACCCAGCAACTCCCCTGAAACCTTGTAGAACCCTGTTTGAAGGAGAACATTGGAACATCAGCTCCTAGAAGCTGAGAAACCACTTACTATGTAATTCGTCAAATCAATCTCTTTCTGGATTTCGGTTTTCTTATCTGACAAATGGAGATCATGATTTCTAGCCTATATAATTCATTAGAGAGACTGGTGTGTGGATTAAAGGGAAACGGTATACCAGAGTAACTCTGTGGACCTTAAATCACTACACCCACCCACCCACTCTACCCCATCCACCCATCCTTTCAATAAATATGTACTGAGTGCTTACCACGTTTCAGACACTGGGATAGGCCTCGGTGACACAATGGAGGGTATTTTACTAACAAATGTAGTTCCTGCTCTCAAGAAGCACGTAGTTGGGTGAGAGAAAGGGCCTTAATCATGTAATCATACTATTGAGCAACCACTCTGTGAGGCATTGAGAAAAGACCGTGTTTCCAGGAGACAGTGTGGCCAAGGGACACAGGACATGCCTCCATGCTGTTGCTGTAACCTAGGATCTGGTTCTTGCCTTAGGACTTGCAAAAGTCACCAGGGATGTATTTTTAAAGTGTAGATCCCTGGAACACAGCTCCAGGGAGTCTGGTTGAGCCAGTCAAAAATCCCTTTTCAAAATCCATATTTTAATAATAATTCTCATGCAAATGGCCTTTGGCCAAATTTTAAAAGTGACCTAAGGTTAGGGTGGGGGCCTTGATTGGATGTGGCTCAAGTGGTAGTGCGCTCGCCTGGCATGGGTGCGGCCCGGTTTCGATCCTCAGCACCACATACAAACAAAGATGTTGTGTCCGCCGATAACTAAAAAATAAATATTAAAAAATTCTCTCTCTCTCTCTCTCTCTCTCTCTCTCTCTCTCTCTCTCTCTTGCTCTCTCTCTCTCTCTCTCTCACTCTCTCTTAAAAAAAAAAAAGGAAATTATAGCCTGTTATGGCTTTGCTGACTGTGTGTGTGTGTGTGTGTGTGTGTGTGTGTGTGTGTGTTTCTAAGCAGTTCCACTCCAGGCTGTCCCTGAAGTTGTTTGATGAGCCAATAGATTGTCCTCTTTGCTTGAGTTTGTTTGAGCTGTGTCTTTGTCACTATAAGCTACCATATCCTGACTGATCTCTGTAGGACCCTGTTGATCTCTGTGATCTCAGTGAGCTGTGTGGTGAACACAGGATCTGCGGGGACAAAGTTAAGTGTTATTGTCAGAAACAACATTTGGCATGGTTGCTCACTCTGAAGAGTGGATTTGGAGGGCTGGGGTTGTGGCTCAGTAGTAGAACACTTTCTTAGTGTGTGTGAGGCCATGCATTCAATCCCCATTATAGTGGGTAAAGGGGTGGACGTGGAGATGCCCCTTCCCCCTTACAGCTCCGTGTATTCATTTACAGGCTTTTCATGAGCATCTGGGACATGCATAATGCATAAGACATGAACATCAGCAACCTTTCTCAAAATATTAAATTTTGACCAAACAAAATTGCTCATGCCTGTGACGAAATACGAATAGTTTTGGTTGGATAATGAAGGCTTATATTTGCATCATTACCAAACCACATTGAGTAGGGGGTTGGGTGTTTGGGTTCTGGAGTGAAACTCTGGATTTGAGTCCTGGCTTTGCTACTCCCTGACTCTGTGAAGTTGGATTAAATCACTTACTTCACTGAGTCTTAGTTTCTTCATCTATAAAATTAGCATAATGAATAAGACTTACCTCATAAAGTTATTATGAGGATTAAACGTACTATGTGTACACAGAGCTTAAAACAGTGCCTGGTGCACAAACAACAGAGTTCAATCATTTTTAACTGTTATAACATGGATTTAAATGTGCTTGCAATAGTGGTTGAGGATGGAGCTTTGTGGTAGGGTGCTTTCCTAGGGTGGGCAAGGCCCTGGGTTCAATCCATAGCACTACAAAAAAGAAAAAGAAATTATATGTGCTTATAATAACAATCCTTACAAAGGATTTCTTTCTCATCCTAATGGACTTTTACCAATAGGAAATCTTATTTGGAACTGTATTTTCTTGCTAACAAATACTGTTTTTCCATCTAAATCTGTCGTCCTATTCCAAGGAACTTGGGCCTTCTGATCACTTCCCCATTTTCTGCCAATTTACCATCTCCTGACTCTCTGGATTTCCCTTCTAGTGTCTCCCAGGCTCCAGTGCTAGCCTATATCATGTCTCCTCCATGAGACTGGGAATTCCTAGCTAACATAGAGAAGCTCTGGGTATACTTACATCTCCTGATCCTAGCTGCGGCATCTTTGCTGGGGAAGTCCTCAGCCGGGTCCTAGCTTGCCGATGACATAGCTCATTCATTTCTCACTCAGTGCTATGAACCTTGGTGTCTTTATCTGTAGGTTGGGGATAATACTAACTATTTAATTGGATTGCTATGGATATTGAAGGTGATGAGGTACAAACCCACTCAATAGCATTTACTATTATAATTATTATTATCTACATCTGCAGAAGGTAAATATGAGTGAGAAATGTCAACAAATGAAAGTTCCTTCCCTGGAGATCTCCGATACCTCTTGCTGTCATTTTGTTCCATAACTCTAACTGTGGTAAAATACAAATGCCATTAAATTTATCATCTTAACCACAGTTTGGTTGGGATAAGTTCATGACATTGTTATGCAACCATCTTCATAAGTTTTTTCTTCTGGCAAAAAATGGAACTTTACACTCATTATCTCTTCCCCCCCCCCCCAATTCCTGGCCATCACCATTCTGTATTCTGTTTCTGAAGTTTTCTACTCCAGGCCTCTCATGTAAATGGAATCATTCTGTATTTTTCTCTTTGTAGTTGGCTTATTTCACTTAGCATAATATTCTCAAGCTTTGCCCATGTTGTAGCATATTTCAGAATTTCCTTCCTTTTTTTAAGCCTGAACAATAGACCATTTTTGCTTATCCATTCATTCACCAATGGACACAGAGGTTGCTTCCACATTTTGGGGACCATAAATAATGGGGCTATAAACATTGGTATGCTAACACCTCCTTGAGAGACCCTGTTTTCAATTCTTTGGGATACATTCCCAGAATAGCATTGCTGGATCATGTTGTAATTCTGTCTTAATTTTTATTTTTTTCCCCAGTGCTGGGAATTGGACCCGGGACCTTGCATATGCTAGGCAAATGCTCTACTTGAGCCACAAGCCCAGTCATCTAGCATTTTATGTTCCCAACAAGAGTGCACAGGGTTACAATTTCTCTTCATCCTCACCCACACTTGTTTTCTGGTGATGCTGTTGTTTTGTCTGGATAGTAGCCATCCTAGTGGTTGTTAGGGGTCCATGACTCTTAAGCCTGACTTTAGGGAGCTTCTCTGGTCAAGGTTGGGCTTCAGAGGCAGATTTTCCAACTACAGCCCCCCGCCCCGCCCCGGGACTGGGTGCATTCTTGACAGAGGGAGCACAGGCCCCCAAACTTCACCTGCTAATTCATTTACTCCAGAGTTCCCCTAAGTTCTGCAACCTTAACTTCGCAAGTAAGAAAGCAGACTTTGCAAGCATGAGGAGCCTGCTCAAAGTGTGCAGTGGGTAAACTGGTATTTGAACTGGGCCCCACACCACATAGGTGTGAACTATTGCTATGTCAATAGCCACACTGTATTCCCTGAGTGCAAAGGAGAACACTCCCTCTCTGGTTCTCTGGATTCAGTATCCTGCTGGGGCTCTGCTCGGTGGCCCCACCCCCACTCCAGCTGTCCCAGGGCCCGCCAGGCTGGGTGGATAGAAAACAGAGCAGATTGCATTTATTATTTAACCAAGTCCCCAGGTGCACCTGTCGTGGCATTGATTGCTGTTTATGGTTACAACAGAACATATAGTCCCAGCTTTAGAAGGTTTTACAAGAGTTTCCCTTGACTTCAAAATTCAGAGTGAGGAAGGAACAGGTGCCTGCCAATTAAGGTTCTTTCAAGTATGACCTGCTTGCAGAGAGAACCATAAAAATAATGCATTGGGTTTGATCTTTACCTAAACAGCAGCAGCTGGGTGGGTCACTCAGACACTCAGTGCGTGGTGTTCTGGGAGTAATGGGGAGATAAGGCAGGTTAAGTCTGCCAGGACCTCAGCCGGAGAGGACTGGTCCTATCTGACCACCTGGCAGAGTCAGCTGGCCTGTTCAAAAGTCTTTGTCCCAGGTTATCTTAACTGTGCCCTGACCCACAGCCGTGTTAGAAGTGGCATTGTTCGCTGTTTATGGTCACAATAGAACATATAGTCCCAGCTTTAGAAGGTTTTGAAGGTGGACATTTTGAAGGTGGACACACATTGATTCCGTGTGTGCCTCAGGGCCACAGGTCAGCACAGGCAACTGTCGTGTGCCTGGTCTGCTTTTCACTTCAGAAATACCATCACTGTTTGACACAGTCATGCCGACGACAGTGGTCAACCCAGTGGCAGCTGTGCCCTCAAGAAAGTCTGGGAGTGGACCGAGGGTGCAGGCAGGTCCAACTCTCAACAGCAACACAAAGCCCTCAGCACTAGAGGAGGGGCCTGGGGCTTTGATGTTTCGACAGAAAACTGGCCTGGGATCCTGGTGCCAAAGGAACCTTCATGAATGGAGTCCAGAGCCAATGTGGCAGGGGCAGAAACTGTGCAGATATCACTATCCCGGAGTTTAAAAATAGGATGGGGTGAAATGCAGAGCTCTGTGGGCTGCTAGGGATGTGTAAGGACCCAGCAGGACTCCAGTGAGAGAGGAATGACAGGGAAGACTGCATAGATAGTGACCAGTGCATTAATGTGTGACAAAGAGATTGGTCATGGTTTTGATTCATCAATAAAATATCTATTAAATAGATTATATATACATGCCTCATGGAAGTTTTAAAAGTGAATGCAATGCTCAAAGATGTATACACAGCAAAAAAAAAAAAAAAAAAAAAAAAAAAAGTCCTATCTTTCTATTCAAATGCAGTGTAGTAGGTGGTTCCAAGCTCAGACCTGGCCTCAGGCAGCTTGGGTTCAATCCCATCTTCATACGTACAGTGTGAGATGATGCAAGTTGCTCACCTCCTGTCGTTCTCAATATTTAACCTGAAAAACGGGTGTGTTTGTCAGCTTTCTTTCACTGTGATCCAAATACCTGACAAGAACAGCCCAGAGGAGGAAAAGTTTGTGGTGGCTCATGGTTCTGGAAGTCTCCGTCGATGGTTGGCTGACTCCATTGCTCTGCACCGGAGGTGAGGCGGAACATCATGGCAGAAGTGACTAGTGGAAGAAGACTGCTCAGCTCCTGGCAGCCAGGAAGCAGAGAGAGAAAGAGAGAGAGAGGAGGGACAAGGTGCTGCCCCAATGGCACACCCCTGGTGACCTACTTCCTCTGGTTCCTCCTGCTTAAGTTATCACCTTGTAGTTCATCTAAATTATGAATCAATCAAATGGATTCATCTACTGATTAGGTCTCGACTCTCATAATTTAATCTTTTAACCCCTGAACATTCCTGCACTGCTACAGGAGCTTTTTTTTGGGGGGGGGGGACACCTTATATCCAAACTGTAACAAGGGAATGTAGTAATCCTATTGCAAAGCACTGTACACTTAAGTACAACTCTCTACTTGGCCCAGAGTGAGTGAGCACTCCCCAAGAATTATCCATTACGAATGGATTTCAAACCAAGTTAATAAGCAAGCAAAAAGGCACCTACTGTGTGAAAAGTACTGGGCCAAGTTACATATGTGAATATATACTATTTCTATCTTCCCAGGCAGCTGTTAGCATCCTCGTGTCACAAACAAGGGTGAGAGGAAGGGACCTACCCAGGTGGAGGGTTGGTCCTGCCACCATCCCACCAGTGATAGGACTTCTGAAGCAAAGCAGATTTCTGGAGAAAAGGCAATGCCCACATCCCTCTGAGCTGGCTTAGAGTCCATGCTTGCTTAAGAAAGGACAGCAAGAGCCATCACTTGGAAATCATCATCTCTGTGCTGATTAAATGGAATGGAATCGCGCTGCCTTGTCATCTCCCAGGGGCTTCCTCTATCTTCTTTACAAGATTGCACTTAGATGCCCAAATCCGCCTGACCAGCTTTGCTACTTCATCTACAGTGACTCCTGAGCATGCCCAGAACCCAAAGGTGTCTCAGGGGAGGCAAATACACCAGCTACCAACAACAGGTCATCGCAGGCTGAAGCAGGGACCTGCACTGAGAACCGCTTCATATCTGGATTGGGTTTGGGAAAGGGAGGCCAGGTGGATCAAAGGAAGGAAGAGAAATGTCTTCCATAACTGGCTTTCCAGATGTCCTTCCAGAGGCTCAGATTTCTTCATACTAGGCTCCTACTTCAGACTTAGGACCTCTACAGCATCTTAGTCCTGGAAAAAAAACTTAGGAGCCAATTGGTCCAGCCACACCACATTACTGATGGCTCAGAAAAGGAAAGCAACTTGCCCGGCATCACACAGCTAGCTGGCAACAGTCCAGCTGAAAAACCTAGATTTCCTCACTCCCCATCTGTGTTATTTGCAGCCCCCTCAGGTGACCTTCAGATTGCTCCCTTTCCAGATCCCTCCTGTAAGACTTTGTCCCTGACCCTAGTGCTCCAGAGCCTCTGGAAAGGAGCCAGAGCTTCAGGGAGCAGCAGAAGGTCCACCTGGGGGGGCCGGGGGCTGGGTCCACCCTGCCAAGTTAATTTTGTTCACTTCAGTGGGACCAAATGGAATTGGCGCATGAATGTGGTGAGTGCACCTCAGAGCTGTCGGAACCAGCCCTGAATACTAACCAGGGAGCTTAGATGGAGCTAAAAATAACTGGCTAATCACCACCAGGAAGAATTAACAAGGACTCCCAAGAAAGGAAAATGTCTTAATATTCCATCTCTCCAACAGCTGGGCTCCAGCTGGGCCTGGAGTCTCCTCCCGGGCTTCTGTGGAGCAGGTAATTAGGCAGTACAGAGCTCCGGCACTCACAGGGACAGGGAGCCAGTGCTACAGCCTTCAGGAGGGTAAATGGAACGGGGTTATTTGGGGCGAGGTGAGTTGGAAAGCCGAGAACATAAAAGAAATGCAGAGATGCACTGCGGCAGGAGACGGGTTTGGAAGAACAAAGCTGTCCTCACCTCAGTTTACAGCCCCTCTCCTTTGAGAAAGTAGAATTCTTAATGAAAAGGAGATATCCAGTTCTGCTCTTTAGAAAACCCGCATTGCATCTTGCCCTGCTAACACACCAGTGCCTCCCTCTGAAAGTACCACAGGGGTCCCACCCCTGCAGCGCCCGTGGGGACCAGGACAGACCACACACCAGCACTGTGATAGAGCAGAGCCAGGAGTGAGAGGTGACAGCTGTGATGAGAGCAATTTGTTCAGATGACCCGGAAGAGGAGAAATAGGGAATGATCATTGCAGGTTGCAAGAAGGTCAGTTCAAGAGAGATAAAGAAGTCGTATTTTGCAGAGGGCAAGGTAATGCTCGAAAAGCTTGCTTCTGCCTGGGTGCAGCGGTGCACATCCGTCATTCCAGCTGAGGAGGATGAGGCAGGAGAGTCGGAGGTTCAGAGCTTAGCCTCAGCAACTTAGTGAGAGCCTGTCTCAAAATTAAAGACATAAAAAGGGCTGGGGATAGGGCTCAGTGGTTAAGAGCTCCTGGGTTCAATCCCCACTAGGGAAAAAAAATAAATCTTACTTCCTAACTTCCTCCAAAGGGTATGATCAGTTTAAATAGATACATATCTATTGGTTTGGAATGTTTACAAATGACTTACATATTATTTAAAGCAACTGTTAGAGACAGGCTGGAGATGTACCTTAGTATTAGAACCCCCCTGGGCTCAATCCCCATTACCAACAAACTAACACAAACCCCACTGCTAGCAAAGAACTGTCCAGGAGCACAGCTCTAACCATTCCATTCAACATCATGGGCAGCAGCAAGTTCATGATTTTCCCCCAGCCTGTGTACATGATGAGGACTAGTCCCACTGTGCCCACGGAACAGGAAGAGTAAGAGACAAAGAGATGTAAGGAAAAGAAAGAGGATTAATAGAAGACAAAGATGGTCTTTGGATGCATAAGAGAGAGTCCAGTTCTGCTTCACCATTTCTTAACTGGATGTCCCTGGCAGAATAACTTAGCTCTCTGGGACTTTATTTTCTCACCTTCAAACTGGAGGCTAGGGTTGTCCTTTTCTCTGAATTGTAATGAGGCTCACACGACTCAACATGGGTGAGGATACTTCACTTAGTACCCATGTTGATACAATGCTAAAAGACAGATGTGAGCTGGCCAGGTGGGGACAATCTTCCTGATGCATGAGGACAAAGAAATAGTGCTCAGCACAAACCCCGCTTTTGCACCCAGTCCTCTTAAGAAAAAGGGTGTCATCAACCTACTGTCTCTGCTGTGTATTCAGGCCCTGGGACTGGAGTCACCAATCCCTGGAGTCACCCATCCCTGGCCCACGGGGAAGGGTGCTGTTGGTGAGTTGCAAGGGGAGCTGATTTCTGGAAGCCAAGGAGTCTCTGTTTCTGTTGTTTTCCCACAGCCAGAAGGGCCCCTCCTGCTGCATGAGTCACAGTGTTATCCCCAGGGAAGAGAGAGCAGCCTCCATTGCTGGCAGAAGGGCTGCACAGGATACTGCCTCGGGCAGGCGTTGAAGAATGCAGGATTCAGATGGACAAAGAATCTGCTGGCCCTGGTTTCGTGTGGTTCCCTGCTCCTAACCAGTAGTGTTTGGGTTTTTCTGTTTGTTTCTTTGTTTTGTCTTTATCTGACATTCTCCCAAACTCCTTGACAACGTAATGACATTGAAAAGAGTAGGAATCAGAAAAATCAGGTTAAAATTGCAGCTGTGTTCCGAAGCAGTTGTATGATGACAGAAAATAATGTAGTCTGAGCTTCTTCTGGTGAGATGCCCCCTGCCCCCTCCCAGGGCTGCTGCAGGATTCACTTAAGGCCACATATGGACAGGGAGGCACGGTGGCACCATATCCCCTTCATTTGTGAGATCAATTCATTTTTGAGCTACTAGATGGTTATTAATAATAGCTTGCGTTAGCACAGCACGTTTGATTTTCTTGGTCAAATTTATTTAGGTGTGAATTGCATAAAAATTTCCCTCTTTTAGCATTTTGACAAAGACACAGTTGTGTAAGCACCAGTGTGGTAGCAAACTCTCATCTGTTTTCTGACACCCCCCCCCCCCCGCATAGCTGTACCTTTTCTGAATGTTACATAAGCCACGATGGGAGCCATTTTTGTCTAGCTTCTCTCCCTTAGCATAATGCATCAAGATTAACCAAGCTTATAACTTATATTCAGGAATTCATTCCTTTTTATTGCTGATTAGTATTTCATTTTATGGATATCTTATAGATTACCCATTTGGATTGCTACAATGCATAAACCACTATTAACATATATATACAGGTTTTTGTGTGAACGTAAGTTTTTATTTCTTTGGGGCAAATATCTAGGAGTGGGATTTCTGGTAGGAGATTTTTGTTTTATTTTTCTTTAACTTTATGAGAAACTGACAAAACTGATTTTGTGCTCTTGTTGGTTTGGGGGCTTTTTTTGGTCGTGTGTGTGTGTGCGATTGAACCCAGGGTGTTTTACTAATGAGCTAACTGCCAACCCTTTTTATTTTTTATTTTCAGACAGGTTTTTTTTTACTAGGTTGTTTAGATCCCCTCTATATTGCTGAGGCTGGCCTCAAACTTGCAATCCTCCTGCCTCAGCCTCCCAAGTTGCTGGTATCATAGATGTGTGCCACCGTACTAGCATACAATGGCTTTTTAAAAAAATGTTTTTACCATTTTACATTCCATACAAAAGCTTTTATTTATTTTTTCTATATTTTTAGTGGTACATATAATTGGACATAATGATGGGATTCTTTGTTAAATATTCATACATCTACACAATATAACAATATAATTTGGCCAATTATCATTCCCCAGCATTCTTCTTTTCCTCTCCTCCTCCCTCTCCCTCATCCCTTTCCTCTACTGATCTCCCTTTGATTTCATGAGAAATAAACTTTCTTTTTCCTTTTCCTCTCGAGCTTCCACATATTAGAGAAAATGACCCTTGACAGTTCTGACTTTGGCTTATTTTGCTTAATGTTCTCAAGTTCCATTCATTTTCCTGCAAAGGAAGTAATTTCATTCTTTATGGCTGAGACCCCATTGTGTATACATACCACATTTTCTTTTCTTCCCCCACATTGTTTTATGGTGCATTACAGTTGTACATACGGATGGGATTTGTTTTTACATGTTTGTACTTGTGCATAACACACAATATAACAACTAGTTATGATGTCGCTCCCCAGCACTTCCCTCTGCCTCAACACCTCCTGCCACTTAATGATCTAGCCTCATTCTTCTACATCTGGACCAGTTTGACTCCTTGCATCACTGATCTCTCTGTGATTTTCATGAGATCCGCCCCTATCTCTTTTTCTTTCCCTCTTTAGCTTTCACATATGAAATAAAACATAGAACCTTTAACTTTCTGAGTTTGACTTATTTACTTTAACATAATAGTCTCTAGTTCCATCCATTTTCCTGCAAATGCCATAATTTTACTTTTCTTTATGGATTCATCCATTCATCCACTGATGGACACCTACACTGGTTCCATGGTTGGGCTATTGTGAATTGTGCTGCTACAAACGCAGATTTGCATGTATCATTGTAGAATGTTGACTTCTTTAGGCTAAATATCAGGGAACTGTTATGGCTGGGACATTTGGTGGTTCCATACTTAACCTTTTGAGGGACCTCCATGCTGATTTCCATAGTGGTTGTACTAATTTACAATCCCACCAACAGTATAAAAAATTTCCTTTCTCTCCACATCCTCTCCAGCATTCACTACTATTTGTATTCTTTTTTTAAAAGTATTTTTCAGTTGTAGATAGACACGATACCTTTATTTATTTATCTTTATGCTGTGCTGAGGATTGAACCCAGTGCCTCACCCATGCTAGGTGAGCACTCTACCACAACTATTTGTATACTTTGATGGCTGCCATTCTGACTGGTGTGAAAAGAAATCTCAAAGTAGTTTTGATTTTCATTTCCTTAATTTCTAAGGATATAGAACATTTTTCCCATATATTTGTTGGCCATTTGTATTTCTTTTGAGAATTATCTGTTTAATTCATTTTCCCATTTATTATTTGGGTTATTTGATATTTTTTGGTATAAGGGTTTTTTTGAGTTTTTTTACTATATTAGATATTAATTCTCTATCAAAAAAAAGTAGCTAACAAAGATTTCCTCCCATTCTGTAGGTTCTCACTTCACATTTCTAATTGTTTCCTTTGCTGTGCAGAAGCTTTTTAATAGGATGCCCTCCCATTTATTAACTCTTGGCATTATTTCCTGAGCGTTAGGGGTCCTGTTGACAAAGCTGTTGCCTGTGCCTCTGTGCTGTTGTGCTGACCCTATGACTTTTTCTAGGAGTTGCATAGTTTCTGGTATAATTCTGATTTTATTTTGTTCCATTTTGGGTTGATTTTTGTGCAGGATAGGAGATAATGATCTAGCCTCATTCTTCTACATCTGGACCAGTTTTCCCATTACCATTTGTTCAAAAGGCTGTCTTTTTTTCAACGTATGTTTTTGCCAAGGATCAGATGACGGTGGATGTGTGGATTTGTCTTTGTGTCCTCTGTTTGTACTATTGGTCTATGTGTCTGTTTTTTGGCCAGTGCCATGCAGTTTTTGTTACTATAGCTTTGTAGGATTAATTGAAGCCAGGTATTATGATGCCTCCAACATTAAAGCTTTGGTTTAGAATTGCTTTGGTTATTCGGAGTCTTTTATTCTTCTACATTAATTTTAGGAGTATTTTTTTTCTAGTTCTCTGAAGGATGTCATTGGTATTTTGATGGCTATTATAATGAACCTGTATTCAGCTTTTGGTAGTATGGGGATTTAATGATATTAATTCTTCCCATCCATGAACATGGAAGGTATTTCTGTCTTCTGAGGTCTTCTTCAATTTCTTTTTCTAATGGTATATAGTTTTCATTGTAGAGGTATTTCACCTCTTTGGTTAGACTTATTTCTAGGGTTTTTTTTTTTTATTTGTTTGTTGTTTAAGCCTATTTTGAATGGAATTGTTTTCCTGATTTCTTTCTCAGCATATTTATTGTTATTTACCACTTTTTAAAAATCATTCTGTTGATGGACACTTAGGCTGGTTCTATAGTTTGGCTTTTGTGAATTGTACTGCTATAAACATGAGTATGCATGTATTGCTATAGGATGCTGATTTTAATTCTCTAGGATAAATACTGAGGAGTGGTATAACTGGGTCACAAAGTGGTTCCATTCCCAGTCTTTTGTGGAGTCTCAATACTGATTTCCACAGTGGTTGGACTAACTTACAATTTCATCAACAGTGTAAAAGTGTTCCTTTCTTTCCAGGTCTTCTCCAGTATTTTTTTTTTTTTTTTTTGGAATTTGTATTTTTGATCAATGCCATTTTAACTGGAGTGAGATGAAGTCTCGGTGTAGTTTTGATTTGCATTCATCTAATTAGCACAACACCTTTTTAAAAACCTTTTAAAACTATTTCAAAGTCCCATATGTTTTCTCTTATCCTTCAAATTGCTCTGGGAGAAATCGAAGGTACTATGAGTATGTCCCTCAAATCGTCACGTGAGCCAGAAGTTTGGTCCCATGCATGGTGATTTGGTCCCATGCATGGGGAGATGGGGGACCTTTAAAAAGAGGTGGAACATAGTAGAAGACAATTGGGGGGCCACCCT
The DNA here is from genome assembly GCF_048772815.1 of Callospermophilus lateralis. NCBI lineage: Eukaryota > Metazoa > Chordata > Mammalia > Rodentia > Sciuridae > Callospermophilus > Callospermophilus lateralis. Next base: position 20,367,674 of record NC_135311.1, read on the forward strand.
TGGGAGAGATTAATGTGGTTCTCACTGTATCCTGGCTAGTTCCCAGAAGAATTTGTTGTTATAAAAAGAGCAAGTCTAGCCCCAAATCTCTCTCTGCTTTGATCTTTCCATATGATCCTTTCCTCCCAGGCGCCCGTCATTGTGATCCTCTCTGCAATGAACCCTCACTAAAGACTGGACAGAGGGGGCCATCCAGTCTTGGACTTTCAGCTCCGAAAACTGTGAACTAAACACACAAACAAAAAAAACCCACAACTGGGCGGCTTAAGCAACGAACATTTATTTCTCCCACTTCTGGGGGCCGGCAGGGCTGGCATCTGGTGAGGGCCTGCTTCCTGGTTCATAGAAAGCCATTTTCATGCTGTAGCCTCACCTGGTGGAAGTGGTGCAGGCGCTGTCTGGGCCTCTTTTATAAGGCGCTCATCCTATTTGCTAGGGCCTCACCCTCATGACTAATCACCTCTCACAGTTCCCACCTCCTGTACCATGATCTCAGGTAGAATTTCAGCAAGTGAATTTTGAGAGAACATAGACGTTTAGTCCATCCCAGGAAGAAATTGAAATGGCAGATGGCTGATGGACACCGAGGCTGGTTCTATAGTTTGGCTTTTGTGAATTGGGAATACGCAGGGAGATTTTGGATGACTACACAGAGTGTGAAGAGAAAAGGAGCCATCAATGAAGAGAAGGTGGATGGGGTGGAGCTAGGCTACAGGGGAACAGAACTGGACTGTTCAGAACCCTCTCCCAAGGCCACCCACTCCTTTCCCGTTCCCTTTCATGTTTCCCTAGAGAGAAATCATCAGCAATACCTCACCTGTTTAGTCTTCAAACCATGTGTTAAAGGCAATTAGGGCCAGGCCCATCCTCTAGTAACACACAACATGCCCACCTGGATCCCTGTATCAAGAGCACCAGGCAAAGGAGTGGGGAAAGCCTGTGATCCATGAGTGGTGGGGAGCCACTGCAGGTTTGGGAGAAAGAGAGCATCTTCTTAGAAATGGCATCTGAGCTGATGTTGTAAACCCTACCTAAGAAAATATCATACGCAAAGAAGTGCTTAGGTTTATTCAGGCTATTTAATTACGGCAATTTGTCTAAAACTGAATTTTTTTTTTTCTTAAAGAGGGGATGTAAAGGCACTTGGACAAAGTCTAAGGACAAACATTATAATGAATGAGCAATGGGCTCAAAAAGAGAAAGCATCTTGAGGAACAGATAGGGGTTAATTTCTATAACCTGTTCGGAATCATGCGATTTGAGAACTAGATGGGATCTTCAAAAACATCAAAGAAAGAAGAATGGAAAAGTTCTGACCGAGAGCAGGATACCTGGTTACAAGTCCCAACTCACCACAAACTTGTTCTGGGACTATAGACCAGTCACCTGCTCTGGATCCCAAATGGAACAACCATGTTATGACCCCTGTGATTCCTAATGTTTTCTCCCTCTAATATAATTAAACAGCACCAAAATCAAATGTGAACACATCACCTATACTGTAATAGTGAATTGATGGCAATGCAAATAAGAAAACATTAATTTGCAGTTCTGTGTTTCTTCAACAAGATCCAAGTGCCTCTGCAAATACTGGGCATTGCCCCGAGGGGCACAGAGAGCCATAGGACAACTATAGGCACCTTCCTGGAATGTCAATTTTATTTGCTAGTAAGTGGTTTAAAATACACTTATATAATATCAAAAATAAATGTATTATGGAGAAGAATGCAACATTCCAATAAGCTTTAGAAAAACAACAGGAAACTTCAAAAAAATGTGTACAGAGAGGGTGGTAGGAAACTATGCCCTAAGACTTCCACAGTGTGTGTGTGTGTGTGTGTGTGTGTGTGTGTGTGTGTGTGTGTGATGTGCATGCACGTGCACACATGCCACATGCACATGCCACATGCACACGCCATATGCACATGTCTCAGCTCAATAAATCCGAGCATACAGAAATCCAAGCAATATGTTTTTTTGGGGGGTGTGGGGGTACCAGGGATTGAACTCAGGAGCACTTGACCACTGAGCCACATCCCCAAGCCACATCCCCAAGTATTTTATTTAGAGTCAGGATCTCACTGAGTTGCTAAGCACCTTGCTGCTCTGAGGCTGGCTTTGAACTCGAGATCCTCCTATCTCAGCCTGCTGCGCCACTGGAATTACAGGTGTGTGGCACTGTGCCCAGCTAGAAATATGTAATTTTAAATTGCACTCAGGTAATAATCAATTAATCCAAGTTGGAGAAAGGCAGGGAGATGATGTAGAAGCACACTCCTGGAAAAATTCACTAGGAGGCCTAGGATATGGGATTGGTAAAGAATCCACTATGGGTCAGGCCGATAGCAAAGGCCAAGGGAAGAATGGAAGGCCCTACGGAGGGCCTACGGTGCTCAGGCCCAGGACTGGGTATCCAATACCACATGTGTGAGACTCAGTCCTGGCTTTGAAGAAGGTCACAGGATGGTGCTGGGGGAAAGTGGGGACAGAGCTGGCCCAGGCACCAAGGCACACAGCCCCATGCAAGGGCAGGGAGGGCATTCTCACGTCCTTCTCAACTTCCAGCCAAGCCCCGAGTGCAAGATTATTTACCTTCCTCCCTTGATTGCTGCTTCTCTCAAACATATTGTTTTATCTCTTGGGTGTAGCCAGGTTGGAACATTCTGTCTTGGCAGGACGCCTCTTTTTGGAGAGAGTTCAGGAGGAACTGCACTCAGTGGCCTGGAGCAAACAGAACCTGAGATGGATGCTGTCACCATCCAGGTCCTTTCTGGTTGCTACTGCCTTTGGAGTGAGGCTGGGCTGGTGGAAATATGCTGGGAATCATCACTCTCTGGCCCTGAAGGAGGCACACAAAGGACCTGCTTTGGATTTGACTAACCTGGTTGTTTAAGATGGAGTGGGTATTTGCAGGATTATTACTCAACAATAAAAGAGAATAAAATCATGGCATCTGCAGGTAAATGGATGGAGTTAGAGAAGACAATGCTAAGTGAAGTTAGCCAATTCCCCCCAAAACAAATGCCAAATGTTTTCTCTGATAAAAGGAGGCTGATTCATAGTGGATAGAGGGGAGGGGGACCATGGGAGGAATAGAGGAACTCTAGGTAGGGCAGAGGGGTGGGAGGGGAAGGGAGGGAGCATGGGGTAAGAAATGATGGTAGAATGTGATGGACATCATTATCCAAAATACATGTATAAAAATATGAATTGGTATGAATATACTTTGTATACAACCAGAGATATGAAAAATGGTACTCTCTATGTGTAATAAGAATTGCAATGCATTCCGCTGTCACATATAAATAAAAAAATTAATTAAAAAAAAAGGAAACCCATTTCCATGCATAGTGTCTTTGTGGAAGTGTTTAAAAGCATAGATGAGTTGCTTCATTGCAATGGAAGTAATTGCACCAAGGGGTGTACTGCTTGCCTTAGTTTGTCATCCTTTTGGAAGGTAATGATAGGCTTTTTGAGGCCTGGGAGGAGGGGATTAGATCCCAGAGAGTGATCCCTGTGACTTGGCAGTGGTTCCCTCCCATTTTCAAAACAAATTTCAGTTCCACCACATGCCCCACTCCTGGCATTGCATGTAGCCAGCTTTTCAGATTCAGTGGGGGAAACTAAGCCGTGGTGGATATCATTGTTTCTTAAATGCACCCAGTCCTTTACCTGTTTCCCCTGCTTTTTGACTGATGGTCAGCACACCTGGTGTCTTAGACTGTCCTGCTACAATTTTCCATTGGTATAACCCAAAGGCATTGAAAATTATGACCTTGTGAAATGACCTCGCAATCCTTCTCACTTAAAAAACTGTCTACATATAACAAATTCTTTCTCTTAACTATATAAGCCCTCTCCAAATCTGCGCTCTCCTTTATCACCTTGCTGGTTTCTTTGCTAGCAAGATAATAAACTTTGACAGGTGCTTAAGATCAGTCTGTTTAAGACAAAGAGAACTCTAACATGTCCCTGCCCACTGGGTATATCCAGTTGCACGGTGGCCTCGGACTCCACTCCAGCCTTCTCCCCCAGGCATGTTCAAGTGCACAGAGGACTAAAGTCTCCAGTCCCATAGCGCCCCGCGCATGCCAGGCGAGTGCGCTACCACTTGAGCCACGTCCCCAGCCCATGGACACCTTCTTAACATCATCATTGGACATCAGAAGAAAAATACATTTAAAAACATTTGCCTAGCTTTATAACTTAATTGTGAATTGCATGAGAAATATTTGTAGCTGATGTTTGCGTGTTTACTATGCACCAGATCCCTTTCCAAAGGCTATATGCAAATGATGTCACTGAAGTTTTACAACAGTCTTGTGTACACATGGTTCTACATGGGTGCCAAGCCACCAGTCACTTTCTTCATGGCTAGCAGAACCCTAATTTTGTTTAGAGGTCTACGACTCTTCCTAGGAAGTCAAGAAGAGAAATATCCCAGTTGGTCTAAACCAATTACTGTGATCTCATTTCTCTTGAAGCAATGGTTTCAGCATAGAAATGTAATGCAATTCTAGCCAAAGATATATGAAGATAAGCCTAATGGGTGGGAGAAGGGGAGATACTTCTAGAAGTTTCTATATGCCAGAAATGTGGGCAATCATTTGCAGCAAGGAGGGGAACCAGACTGAGCACAGAAAGAAAATGTTTGAACTCAGAATGAAAATGAATGGAGTTCTTGAGTCCATTGATTACTGAAGTAACGAACCAAAGCATGTCAGGATTTCGACGCAAGGAGATATATTTTCCTTATTGGTTAAGTAGAAATATTAGTATCCTCTTAATCATTACAAAAATCCATTAAAATATTCTATTATTATTTCATGTTATCATTTTACAGATGAGGTAATTGAGGCGCAAAGAACTTAATTAAGTAATTTACTCAATTTCAAGTTCTTGTAAAAAGTTAAGCTGGCTCCAGGACTTTTAAGTACTGCACAATGTTCATGCTCTCAGAAAGGGGCCCAATCTTATTTAATTTTTAAATCCTTGCTCATAGCACAGTGTATGGAATATAATTAGTGTTCAATAAATATATTTTGAATATGTGAGGGCTTACAGGGTCTGTATTTTTTATGCACATCACTAAATAGGCTGATTTTCTGGACTTCCTAAAAGGAATTATAACAAGCACAAACACACTCATACACATGTATTTTGTGTTGGGGACTGAACCAGGAGCGCTTTACCCACTGAGCCACATTCCTAGCCACCGCCACCTTCCCCAACTCATTTCTTTGAGACAGCGTTAAGTTAGATATGAGGTATCCCCTAAAAGCTCATGCTGGAGGTAATACAAGAGATGAAATGTTTGGATTATGAAAGTCTTGACCTAGTCAGTGAATTAATTACTGAGCGGGATTAACTGGGTGGTAACTGTAGGCAGGTAGGGTGTGGCTGGGGGAGGTGGGGAGGTCCCGTGGGCATGCCATAGGGGATTATATGTTGTCTTTGTTGAACAGAGAGCGCTCGCTCTCTCTCTCTCTCTCTCTCTCTCTCTCTCTCTCTCTCTCTCTCTCTCGTGCCATGTTCCCAGTTGCTTTCTTCCACCACACTCTTCTGCCATGATGTTCTGACTCATCCCATGCCTGAGAAATGGAGTCAGACCTCTATGGACTGGGATCTCTGAAACTGCAAGCCCCCCAAATAAACTTTTATTCCTCCTCTGATTGTTTTTATCAGGTCTTTGGGTCACGGCAGCAACAAAGATGACTGAAACAGACAGGGTCTTGCTAAATTGCTGAGGCTGGCCTCTAACTTGTGATCCTCCTGCCTCAGCCTCCTGAGTAACTGGGATTACAGGTATGCACCACACTTGGCTAGAAAGATATATTTCATTTGAATCCTGAAACACATTCATCAGGTATCCTGAAGAAGGAACTATTTAAAACAGAAGCAATGTGACAATATTTGAAACAGAAAAACAGTTGAAAACAACCCTTTATAATCTCTCCATTCTAATTCTGAGGTTTCCCTGCAATTTTGGTTATGTTTACATTAGTCAATTTAGGAAATGTATAAAAAGCATTTGGTAAAATTTTTGATATCTATTCCTAATTCTGTAAAAATTTGGCAAAATAGAGGGGAAAAAAGAGAATTAAAAACTACTGCAAACATGCTGAGGGGTTTAAAATGATTCTTCCTTAGCCTCAGAATCAAGACCATGACTGCTTCACTACTATCATTATATTGGAAATTCCAGCTAGTAGATTAATGCAAGGGAAATAAACAGAAGTAGAAAAGACAAGAAAAGAATCCAAGCTATCATTATTCATAAGCAATATTATTATCCACAAAAAAAGACCAAGGGAATCTATGGCGACTATTAGCACTGATTAAAATAAATGTTCAGCAAGATAGCTAGATCAATAGGCATATATGAATTGTATTCCAATATATCTGCAACAATTAGAAAAGATAATTAAAAACACCATCTGCAGTAGTAACAAAAATCTGTAGGGTTCTTAGAAATAAAGCCACATGAAAGCTATATAAGACCTCTATAAAGAAGAGTACCAGTGTTTATTGAAGAATATAAAAGATAACATAAACCAAATGAAGAAATATGACAAACTTATGGATTGACTTAGATCATTCTAAAATTTCCAATTTTTCCCAAATTAAATTATGAAGTCTGCATGAAGACCAGACATCAGTACTTAGTGTAGTGCTCACATAATGAAGATTCCCCCAAACATTGGGTAAATGAAGACTTCTGAAACTTTCATGCTCATATAGATCCCAAATCCTGTGGGATCTAGGTCAGGGCTTGACCCTCTACCTTCCCAACAAGTGACCTGGTGATGCTGATGCACCTGGTCCCTGCACCACACTTGGAAAAGGAATAATTAAAAGAAGAGAATACATAGCCCAGGAACAAACCCACGCGTTTATGAAAGCTTGCTATATGATGAAGATGCAAGGCAGATTAGCAGGGAATGTGAAGTCTGTGATAAATCCGGCTGACCCAATTTATCAATGTCCTTATAAGGAGGCAGGGTGTCAGAGGGCAAGCCTTGAAGGTTCGGTGTCACTGACTTGGAAGATGGCAGAGAAGCCACAAATCAAGGAACGTAGGCATCCTGGATGTCAGCAAAGGTGAGGAAATGGATTCCTCCCGAGAGCTTCCAGAAGGAAGGCAGCCCGGCCAGCACCTTGATGGTAGCTCGGTGGAATTCGTTTTGGGCTTCTGACCTCCAGAACCATAAGATAATCAGTTTGCTGTGTAAGTCATGAAGTTGGTGGTAATTTGTTACAGCATTGTTTGGAGGCTAATATCCCATGTAACAAAGGACTCCATAAAACAAAGTGTAAAGAGAAGTCACAGTTGGGAGAATTTTGCAAAGCATACAGCTGATAAAGGACTTGAATACAAGCATACAAGATGAACTACAGGTCTACAAACGTAAGGCAAGTGGTCCACGGGAAAAACAGGCAAAGCATACATGCAGAATTCCCAGCAGCAAAATCTCAATGGCCAAAAAAAGAGAGAAAAGATTCACCACCTGGCTAAAAATCTCAGAAATGCAAAGTAGAACACCAGGGAGATACAATTTTTGATAATGACAGGAGTTAATGTACGTATAACAGTGGTGACTTTTATAAAATACTGAGAGGAGTGCATTTTTTTTTTTTTTTTGCAGTGTCTTTGGAGGGAGGAATTTGGCAATTTAATAAACTTGAAGGTGCACAGACTCCACAATTCAACAATTCCATTTGTAGGTTTCATTAGACACTTCCTTTATAGGTACTTGGAGACACTCACAAGACTATTCATTAAGGCATTTTTTTGTAATAATTAACTGTTGAAAAATAAACGAAATGTCCATCCGTGGAAGAATGGAGAAATGAACTGTGGTCCCTTCCCACAATGAAATGCTACCCAATAACTAAAACCAATGAGCCAGCACTACCTCTTCCGTACACGATGATGCCCCGGCTGCTTTCCCTCTCAACTATCTGCTCCAGGTCTGCACAACTAAAAGATCTTTGAAAACTTAATCTCACCTCTACTTTAATTAAAAATGCTTCAGGCAATCTCAAAAAAAAAAAAAAAAAGAAAGAGGGTATAATTGAAAGGCAGTAAACTTAATACATTTAAAATGTACGACTGGATATACTTTGCCATATATGTAAATTTGTGGAACAGCATCACCATCAAGGCAATGACTGTGTCTACCAACCACCAAAATTCCCTTCTGTTGCTCTTTGGTCTCTCCCTCCAGCCCCCTTCCTTTCTCATTCCCAGTTCACCACTGATTTCTTCTCTGTAGATGAGTTTACATTTTCCTGCATCTTCTATCAGTGGAATCATTGAGTATGCACAATTTCACTTTTGTCTTTTTTTTTTTTTTCACGTCGCATAATATTTGATATTTGTTCATGTTGCCACATGGCTCGTTCCTCTTTATCGACGTGTAGAATTCCATGGTATGTATACACTGCGATTTATTCCTCTGGGTCATTTCCGGTTTTTGACTCTTACGGTTAAAGCTTCTGTGGAGACTGGCATACAAGTCTCTGTGTAGACATTTGCTCTCTTTTTTTCTTAGGTAGACTCATGGAAGCAGAGTGTTTGGACTAAACAGCGGGTGTATGTTTAACGTTTTAATGAACATGTTGCACACCCCCACCAGCAGGCTTCAGTGGGTTTTAAGAATGAGATTGCCATGATCTGGGACTACTGATTAGGCATTCAGATGTTCCATCTACTCCCCTGGAAAACTCTGATCCAGTAGGCCTGGGAAGGACCCAGGAATCTAGGTGTCTAACATGGATCGCAGGTGATTTCTAAAGCAGGTGAATTGTGAATCGATATCCCGGGAGACTCTTTCAGTCAGCTTTTTTACTTCTGTGACCTGACATAAACAATTTTAGAGGAGAAAAAATTTTATTTAAGGGCTCACAGTTTCAGCGGTCTCAGTCTGTAGAAGGCCGCCTTCATTCCTTGGGGCTGGAGGTGAGGTAGAACATCGTGGCGGAAGAGTCTGGTGGGGAGAAGTGGTTCACATGATGATAAGGCAGCAGAGACAGACTCCACTTGCCATATACAAAACGTGTATCCCAAAAGCACACCCCCCCAATCCCGCCTTCTCCAGCCACACCCTACCTGCCTTCAGCCACCACCGGGTCAATCCAATCAGGAGATGACTCACTGATTGGGTTAAGACTCTCATGACCCAATCGTTTCTCCTCTAAACCTTCTTGCTTTGTCTCACACATGAGCTTTTGGGGGATACCTCACCTCCAAACCGTATCAGAGACACCTTGTTAATGACAGCTGGATTATAGGCCTTTGAGGATCTTGCCCCCACCTGGACGATCAGGTGGTACCCTGCGTGGGCACTATTAAACCCTGCGCAGCTTTCCCCATTATAGGTTTCATCCAGTGCTTAATGAGGGCAGCGGTTATAATGGTGGTCCCCAAAAGATGTGCCCATGTCCTAACCCTCAGAACCTAAGACTTGTGACCCATGCTGGTAAAGGGGAATTTGCAGGTGCAACTGATTTAGGGGTCTCGTGATGAGATCACCCTGCGTTAGGAGAAAGGCAAGGATAGGCAGACGCAGACACAGAGAAGGGGTTCATACGGAGACAGGCAGAACCTGCAGTTCTGTTGCCGTTAGTCAAGGAAACCTCACTGCTCCTAGATGCCAGGAAAGTCTAGAAAAGAGCTTTCCCTAGATCCCCCAAAGTGGAGTGGCACCCTGATTTTTGCATCTGCGGCTTCCAGACTGTAAGAATGCATTTCCGTTATTTTAAGCCACCTAGCTTTTAGTAATTTGCCATGATGGTAAGGATTTAGAGATCTTAAAATATAAAGATTTTTTTTTTTTTGTACTAGAGATTGAACCCAGGAGTACTTAACCACTGGGCCACATCCCCAGTCCTTTTTTATACTTTATTTGGAGATAGGATTTCTCTAAGTTGCTTAGGTCCTCACTAAGTTGCTAAGGCTAACTTTGAGTTCAGGATCCTCCTGCCTCAGCCTCCCAAATGACTGGGATTACAGGCATGTGCCAGAAGACCCCGTTAGATCCCATTTTTAGTGTGAAAGTAGAAAAAAGAACTCGAATTAGACAGTTGCTATGATCATGTTTTTCGTAAAGAGAGTAATGGCAAAAATCTGATCAAGGAAAGAGACAGTCGGGTCCTGCCCACTGCCTTCTCTCTCCCCCTTTGGACTCTGGGACTCCTTTTCCACTCCTGCCTTTCTCAACAAATGGCATCCTTACTGAACCAATCATGCGAACCAGAAATCCAAGAGCCACCCTGCTGTCCCATACCAGTCCTTGGAGCTCCTGCCATCCTGGTCAGCCTGAGTGAAGGAGGATAACCCTTCCTCACCCATGTGATGGCCACAGTCTCTGCAGTGCTCCCCTCTGCCAGCCCTCCTTTCCCATCTGACCAAGTGACACTCTCCCCAGAGCAGCGTGCACCTCCCAGCCACAGCTACAATTTGCTCCTTCCCTGGGCGGTTACTGCACTGAGGCCTGCTTCTCTTTCCTGCAATCTGTAAGCTCCTTGGGCACAGGGACCGTGAGCTTTCTTACTCACTTTCATGTCTCTTGAGCACAGCCAGGTGCTTGGTACATACTAGCTACTCGGTTCACATTTACTGAATTAATGAAGACACGCCATCGTTGTTTATCATCGTGAAAAATGGGGGGGGGGGGGCCCTAGTTAAATAAATTATGGTCCACGCATGCTCGTAGGACCACGCAGCTCTTTCAAATAATGAGGCAGGTCTGTACTTACTGATGTGGAAAGTCAGCCATGATAGATTTTGAGTAAGAAAGCAACCACAAAAACAATTACAGAACAGTTCTTAGGATAAGTCATGGTTGTCAAATCAAAGCCATAACTTTAATATAAAAATACACTTGAGTGGGGAAGAAATGAAGGACAACAGCAAATTGTTATCAGTCCTCAGTGCTTGGCAGTAAGATTGGGGGAGTGAGAGAAGTCATTTATTTGTATTTTATAATAAATTTATAAAATTTTATACCGGATGAACGTCCTCTCTTTATGCATATATATGTTATTTTTGTAATTCAAAACATGTTTTAAAGAACCCAAGAAAGGCATAAAAACATCCAAGGAGGGGAGACACATTCCCTGACGCCCATCACCACCCTCTTTTTCTGCCCTCAAGATCCGTACGTGCTTGACTCAGCCACCTGGCCACAGACCTGCAGCCGGCCCTCCCACCTGCTCCCCGAATTCTCCCCTACACCTTGCCCTTTCACCTGTGTCTGCATCCTTCGACCACCTTCCCAGAGTGTGTGATTCATGTGTAAAGTCAGGAAGGGTCAGGCTGTCTGAGCTGTCATTAACTTCAAGTCACTTTATGTTGGTGACTTTCCCTCCCCAGCTGAAATGCAGGCTCTCCGAGAAGGAAAGAAACTGATCTATTCAAAAATGAGACTCCTAAGACCTAGCAGGCCTGTCTACACGGTGGAGCCCATCATCTCTTCACCAGCGTCTTGTGAGTCATTCTGTCCATCTCCACCTTACAGAACACTAAGCTCAGAGAGCTTGTTAGTTGCTCGGTGTCTCACAGCAAGGACGGGAGCAGAGTTCTGACCAGCTGTCGCTCCTAGCTCTGTGCCACGGTACCGGGGGGGGAGCAATGTGCCATCCCCTCCTGTGTACCTCCTCTCTCAGTTCCTCCGAGACAGTAAGCGCCAGATAAATGTTCATATAACGATGAAAGTGGTTTATCCTTCCTCCAGCATGTTCATTAGATAGGCTTTGTATTCATTTTCCATTAAAGCTCTATCTCCTCAAAGCTTAAAATAGAATTGGAAATTTGCTATGTTTGACCTGTTTTCTTCCATTAGCATAATTTATCAAATTAGGGAACTGAGAAGCAATGAGACTAGAGAAGAGTCAGCCCACGCAATCTCAGGGCAGGATCAGCCAGAGGTACCATTAAGAGCACAGGGTCCCAGGGGCAGTGGGGGGGGGGCTGAAGACGGCTTAGAACTGGAGGCAGGAAAGAGCAAAGAAACAATTTCCATCCTGGCCCAGTGGGGAGAGGCTAGACTTCACAGAGACCACCTTAACTTAGATCCCAGCTCTACTGCTCACTTCTGGGAATTTGGGTCAAACCAGTTTACCAGAGGGGCCTCGGTTTTCTCCTCTAAAGGCTGAGATGCTACAAGCCTCACTAAGGTGGCAGCATTCGTTTTTAAGAAGATGATGCATGTGACCCCTGTTCGTAGGGAACCAAAACAGAAAGGTGTTGGCAATGTTCCACGTGACTGTTCTACTGACACCACTTTGAATTCTTGGCTTTGGATATAACATTCTCAGTTTGAAAGATGAGACGTTACGAACTTGCTTTAAACACTGTAGAGGCGGGGGCCATCTTTCCCCCGTCTCCTAAGACCTGGAATGGTTAGAGTTTCAAACTAGTAAATAAAAGCAAATGTAACAAGGAAGCAATAACAAGGATGATCCTGGTCAAATGAGTCTTTTAAACAAAATGTACGTGTGCCCATACACACACATCGTAGAGTCACTCTCATTGGTGATATATCTAAAGAAAGTAAGAGTTTGGGGTTAGGACCTTAAAATTAAATGTTTCCTCTGTGTTCATGCGTGTGTGTGTGTGTGTGTGTGTGTGTGTGTGTATGTTCTTTCTTCAGGTCTCAGTAAACATCATGCTGTTTTAACCACAGGGGGCAATGCACATACTGTCCATTTCTATCTGCAGCTCTTGATTGCTCTTGGCAGCCAAAGCTCTGCTCAGGGTCAAGATGAGATGATTTGGTCGTAGCAGAAAAAAAAAAAAAATGAGATGGATTCTAATTGTGGGTTGAATGATGGTCCCCAGAAGAATGTATATACTTTCCAACCACTGGAACTTGTATATGGTGCCTTATTTGGAGACAGGGCCTTTGAAGATGTAATTACATTAAGAATTTTGAGATGAGATCATCCTGGATTTTCTATGGGGCCATAAATCTAAGGAGACCAGCATCCTAATAATAAAAGGGCAGATGGAGATATGAGATAGACAGAAGAGGAGGACAGAGGCACAGATCTTGATGTGTCTGTAAGAAAAACATGCCAAGAAATGCTAAGGGTCATGGGCAGTCACTAGAAGCTAGAAGAGAGGCGTGGACTAGACTCATCCCAGAGCCTAGGAAGGTAGTATGATTCTGCTAACACCATGATAGTAGACTTCTGGACTCCAGAGTTATGAAAAAAATAAATTTCTATTGTTTTAAGTTACTTGCTTTGGGGTAATTAGTTACAGCAGCCCTGTGAAACTAGTACAATACTGCAATGCTATCTTCTCAAAAATGCTCAGTACGGAAGATCTCACATAAACACCCAAGCCTGACTCCAAACTTCAGTGGTGAAAAGTCTCTGAAAGTGCTAGCCAGCTTCCCTGGGCTTAGCAGTCTCAGAGTACCTACCCAGGGTTCTCTGGGCTCCTTGACTCTCCATCAGAGCTCTGGCTCTTTGCATTATCATAGATCCAATATCACCTTCCCCAGATGTGCTTAGCTGCGCTCTCACACTCCAGCTCTTAAGGATGTTAGGTACAATTTCTCACCTGCTCAAGTTCAAAGTTTCACGATGTTTCTGCATGATGGTGTATTGATTCTAGTTCTGAGAACACAGGGCCGTCTTTGCAGTACGGTGTTTGTACCTCAATGTCTCACCACATTTAAGTCCTAGACGGCTAGCTGCATGCACGCTGATTAGATGAATCTCCCTACAAGGCTGCTTCAGCTGCAAACTGTGAATGGGAGGAAATTGTCTTCTGATTTCCTCCCATCTCTTTCTAAAGCTCCCATCTCTTCAGACACCCAGGGCCTATGTGCTACTTTGGTCTTATCTATGTAGGTGCATTCAGCTGCTGCCCTAAAATCCACAAAATGAGTCTGTCCCATGGCCATTGGTCTAGAGCTTTCTCCAAAGCTAAGGGAAAATTATAAATGGTGCATTGACTAGGTTGGCTCAGGAGTTTGACAGTTCTCACAGTGGGAACTTGATGGAGAAATGTGACTTGGACAAGTGAATCTGAGGGGGGATTCACATCTTAAAGTCCTTGCCTAGTTCCTGGACTTCTGAAGCGAGGGTTCTTGCTCTAGATCCAGTCCTATTCAACATTTTAACTAATGACTTAAATAAAGTCAAAGGGGTGAGCTTGTCTGATTTGCAACCAATCCAATTCTGAAAAACAAAGGAAACATGTTTGTTGACATTCTCAGTATTTTCAAAACCATAAAATCATGGCCCACAATAATAAATCAAGATCCATATTACTTCTCCCACTCGGTTTCAAAAAATAAGCCATAAAAGTAAAAGACAAGTTAACAGCTTTTTATGAGAAAGAGAGAAGAATTTATAGTTTTAGTTTATTTTTAGCTCAATATGAATCAATAGTAGGAAAAGAATTTTTTAAAAAGACATGAACATTTCTAGCATGCAGAGAGTCCAGATCGAGGGTGGTGAATGTTCTGGTATGTTCTGCCCTGGTAAGAACAGGGCTGCAGTTGTGAATGTGGTTCTTTGCATCATGGGTGAAAATTGACATTGACTCATTGCCAGGGTCCCAGGAAAGAGAAGTTAGTGTGATGATGTGTTTAATAACCTTGTCACCTGAGCACAGTTGATTTTTAGTTCAGAGCAGAAAAGGCTCAGGCAAACAAAACTTCCTATCTTCACACATCTGAAGAGCTATTCACTCAGAAGGGTTGGAATTGGGGCTGGCAGGGTGAAATCTTGTGCATTTTTCAGTGAATGAAACAAAGACACCCCTCTCCCCCCCAAAAAAATGGTCTAGAGAGAACATTTTGGAGTTTATTTCTAAGAATAAGGGGTGTCCAGCAATCAGGTAGTCTGGCTTGTGAGGAAGTGAAACTGCCATTCTTGAAAATATTTAAGCAAAACTATCATCCAAGGGATCATTAAGGTGAGCTAGACTGAACTCATTGGCTGGTTGCGTCCCTTTCTACCTTCACTAAAGTGTGTGTCTCCCTATAAGCTACACGGTTGGTTAAAAAATAAAAAAAAATTCTTCACATGAAGCAAGGCCATTCTTGATTACAGGGTTTCAAGTGGCATTGTTCCTGGCTAGAAACTCTATATAAGCTCTTGAAATCCATTGAAAGAGTCTCTTGGATAATGATAAGTTACTTACATAGAGTATTTTATCAGGATAATTTCAGATGGCAACTTAAATCAGCTTAAGGGAGAAAGGGAATTTTGTAAGATTTTAACAAACATAATTTGTGTACCTCTGGAGAATTTAGGTGGAACTGGTCTCAGACACAAGAAGTCAGAGCTTCCCTCTCTAGTTACAGACTCTGCCTTCTCCATTCACAACCCAGGGCTGCAAAGAGCTCTCCGCTGAATCCCTCCCAGCGGGTAAACCAGGGCGAGGGAGCCTTCCCTAGGGAGGATCTCCCATTGGCCCAGCCTGTGTGGGTCCTGTGGTCATGACCTGGGGGCTATGTTTGGCCAAACCTGGGTTCCTTTCTCACTATTTGGCCCAGGAGAGAGGACTGTGATTAGCAGCCAACCAGAATCACATGAATCAGTAATGGAAGGGAGTTCCCAAGCAGATTGAACAGCCGCCATCGGGTGTGATGCTCCATCGACAAGCTCTTTCACACACGTGATTTCGACTGATTCTCACCAGGACCCTGTGAGGAACGTAGAGCACACATTCTTATTTCCACTCTAGGAGGTCACCCGGCTTTACAGAGGTATTTGGTTGCACATTAGCCAAAACCCTTTGAATTTCTGAAACAACATTGCCATTTCAAGGCTGGATTCCTCTGAGTGTCCTTTATTGTCAACTGACACGATTCTTTCCCTGATACTCTGCCAGCTCCAGATGTTGCAGCCCATGTCCTGACAGCAGGAAACTTCCTTCTGAGTCTTCTGATGGCAGCTCGCTGGAGAATAGCCTAACATCATACAAAAAGTTAGTCCCTGGACTTCCTGAGGCACCTGCCCTCTGAAACACAAGCTTCCACCTTTCTTTCCCTGTATTTCCTGACTCTTTCTCTATCAGGAAAAATCAGAGACACCATTAGGAAAAGTATTCTGCCTTCCAAGCAGAACTGCAACTGGCAACAGGTGGTATACTCATTCGCACACTCATCTCATTTTTTCCTTCATTTATCTGTGCATTCATTCATCCACTCACAAAATTGTATCGAATACCTGGACTCTGAGTAGTGATTAGGCAAAGCAGTTTTAATAAAGAGATTCCCAAATAGAATAGTTTAAGAAAAGTACGATTTTATTCCTCTCATGTGTTTGGTGTGGTAGGGAAATTTGCTAGAGATTTGGGAATGGTAGCTATCGGACACATCTGCTTTCCAGACCTTGGGAAGGGGAATGAACAGAGGAGCAAGTTCTTCCATTGCTAAGAATCTGAAGTGGAACTTCACCTCACTTCTGCTCTTATCCATTGAACAAAAGCCTCACTGGGCCACGCCTGGATGCAAAGGAACCTGGGAAATGCAGCTCTAGTAAGGCAGCTAGGTACTCAGTCTAAGTTTATCGCAAGGAGGAAGGTGAGGATGGTAGTTGGGTCAACAGCAGAGTCAGCCCCCCCATAACACAGCAACTGAAGCAAGATGGAAATTGCAAGGGTCCTGTTCTCAGGTTGCTTGTAAATTAGCGGGACAGAAATGCCTTGCTCTATAGCAACAGTACAAGGTAATATGGCAGAAGGGTCAAGGGGAGTGGGGTAAAGAGATTTTAAAAGTTCAGAGGACAGGGAGGGATGCCTTGAACTGGAGATGATCGGAACTGGTTCCTGAAGAAAGTGGCATTTGAGTTTGTTGGCCTGGGCTTAAAAGCCCAGGTTCTATAGAACCACAAGGCAATAAAACTCTGTTAGCTATTTGTTTGAGCTTCTGAATATTCCAAAGAGTTAAAGATGGCTATGCATCTGAAAATGGACAGGGGTGAGGGCAGCAAGCAGATCAAAGAGCAGTGACCATAAACCAAAGGGCATGTTTCAGAGGTAAAGGAGGGATTCCTCAAATACCCATTTATTATGTATATAGGTACATCCATTTACTTCTGTTCCCATCTGCTTTAGCATTTGTCAGTTGCCAAGTCTTTATATTCTTCTAAGTCCTGGAAGATCCTGGAGTCATCTCCCAGTCCTTTAGAGCAAGAGAGGTACACAGCCTAAGAGGACAGGCCAGGCTGTGAGTAAGAGCCCAGATACCTTCGGTTTATTAACTTATCGCTTTGCAGCCTATACAGCATGCTGACCTATAGAATTTGTTTCTCATCTTATCTGACTTTAATCCAGAGGGATTGGCTAAAGTAAGATATCAGATATGAAAATGGTTTGAAGACTCAGAAGTGCTACAAAACGGAAAACGTTTATGGCAACATGAAAATCTTATCCTTTCGGACTCCGTTGATTCAGAATTTAGACAAGTTTTCATAAAGGACCTAGGCTGAAAATTATTTTTATGCTCTATATAACTAGGAATTGCAAAGCAAATTAACAGGGCATCCAGAATTGCTGGGAGATGTGTACAACCGAGGGAGGACAACCGTTTCCAGTGTTGATGGTAGCACTATTGAAGGAGTACTGGACTTCAATTAATTCTAAACAATGCTCTTTTCATTCAAGTAGGTCTGGAGGGATTTTTACAAGGCAATAAAACTTCGTTAGCTATTTGTTTGAGCTTCTGAATATTCCAAAGAGTAAGAAAAATCGCTCAGCAAATTAGTTTGGGGCCACATACAGAATTTAAGTGTTTGGTTTTTGTTTTTTTTTTTTAAAAAAAACACCCGACAAACATTGGCCAGGATGTTGAAGAGGAGACTCTGGCACCAGTTTGCAGGTTGAATTAGTCTGAACAGTGAAAACTCTTTCATTTCCTGTGCCCTAAAATCTACACGAAAGCTCAATCAACCAGATAGAGATAGCGCATTCTGGTTAAGGGAGGGTGTACTTCATTTCCCACCTTTTCCCCACCCCTACCACAGTGCCTTTGAGCAGGTGCTAAACTCAATCTGATACTTGGTGACATTTACAGCCTCTTTGAATCTTCTATAGAACCACAGTGGAGAGCAGCTCGCGCTGATTCAGAGTTCCTTCTGTGGTAGACCATATGCTAAGTGCCTGATTTAACCGATGAGGAAACTGAGGTTCAGAGGGGTTTAGAAACTGGTCCACAGTCACACTAACAGTGATTGGTGGAGACAAGACTTGGCCTCAGGGTTGCAGTACAAAGTTCATGGTTTGTAAGCATTCTTATAAGCATTCTTTATTGAACCCTATTCTTCTGTGCCAGGCACTTTGTTAAATATTGGGGATATAGAAAAAACACAAGGCCCCCCTGCCCCTCATCGGAAATGATTTGTTAAAATAAACAAATATTTAAAAACCAGCCTGTGAGATGAGCAGTCATTATAGATGTGGCCATCACTAACGGGGATTCACTGCAGTGCCCTGAGGGTGCATTGAATATTACACTGCAGTAAGAAAGCAGAGTCAAAAAAAAAAAAGTCTTCTTAAATAACATTTTGATGTAAACTCATGCCTTCCCACATGATGTTGCAGTCATCTTGCAGAGAAAGTTCGTAGCCCAGGGGGAGGGGCCCTCGAGTGAGGTCACTAGCCTCCCTCTGCAGTCTGGGGCTTGCGGGACTGTTGGCTCCAGCTGCATGCATTTCGAGAAGAGAGTCTGATTGATTGGAAGATTGGGAGACTGTTCTCTCACCTCAGACACCCTCTCCCTTCCCCAGCAGAGACTCCCGTCTGTTGGTGGTCAACCGTTTTCTGGCTGAAAAGTCAAGTATTCTGTCTATTCTGGGAGCCTCCACCCACCTAGCCACTGTCTCCTCCTAGATTCTGTTATTTTGATGGAGGAGAGGCCAGTGCAAGAAACATAGAAACTGCTGGCCCCAGAGGTGAGGATGCAGAGAGCTGGTGTTGCAGTTCCTTCGCAGGAAGGACCGTCCCTTGGTAGAGGGCTTTGGTCTCCTTTCATGCCCACTTCCCCATCTGCATTCACTTTAGCCCTGAGAAGGGAGCTGTGGCCATTGACGGCATTAGGTGCCTTGTCCCGCCCCGTTAGAGACTGATTCCAGACTCCTAGGAGGAAGGACCTTGCAAGTCATCTAGTCCAAGTTCCTACAGGACTTAGGTTCCCTCTGCCAGAGCCTAGCCAAAGCAGCACCCAGCCTCTACATTCTGTGACAAGCAGCCCTGAGGCAGTCCCTCTGCCAGTCTGTGTGTGGCCCATACTAGCTGCTGGTGAACTCCCCTGCTGAGCTTGGATCTGACTGCCTGGCACTTCACTCACTGTTCCTATTCCATCCTCCAGGCCAAGGCAGGCAACTTTGATACCTTTTAACTGTTCTGTCCTTTGGATAATAGATGATTTTCTTTTCAAGAACTAAATACCATTGCGCACTTTGGGGCACGCCGGTAATCCCAGGGGCTCAGGAATCTGAGGCAGGAGGATCACAAGTTCAAAGTCAGCCTCAGCAACTTAGCAAGGCCCTAGGTAACTTAGCAAGATCCTGTCTCTCGACCCCCCCCCTCCCCCAGAAAAAGGCTGGAGATGTAGCTCAGTGGTAAAGCACTCCTGGGTTCATCCCTGGAACCAAAAAAAAAAAAAAAAAGCAAAAAACTATCCCAGTTTCTACAAACATTCCTTAAGTGACTTATTTAGTGATTTTTAGCCCACGAATCATTCATTTTCCCTGAAATGTGGTCCCACTGGCCTGTGTTTATTTGAAAGTGTAGACCCGGGAGAGAAAGCAGAGCTCTAAAGTGGGCCGACAAGTTGACAAGTTCCCCGGCAAGTGTGGTGAGGCCTACTCCCATCCAGATTCCCAATTAACGTTGTTCCTCACGTCCTTTATTCCAAGCCGGGGCTCAAGGCCTCCAACGAAACAGCTGATTCACACATTGTCATTAGCAATACTTCTGCTTTTAGGAATTGCATATTATTAAATACAAATCACCCAAAGACAACTACGTATTCGCACGCACACGCGCACGCTCACACACACACACACACACACACACACACACACACACACAATCTATTTGCTTGACAGAGCAAGCAAGGATGCCCCCGAGGAACTGGCTGCTGGACAAGAGGGAAGGGGGCTGCATCCTTTGTACAGTTTGTGTTTTTGCTGCAGGAGGCAGAGCAGGTGGAAGGGGAGCTGGGGTGGGATGAGGGGCTGCGGGGAGGGGTGCAGTGCTGTCATGAGGTGAGGGCATCTCTGCCATCGGGTGTTCTTAGTAATAGAAGAGTTCAGCAAATGGGTCTGGGAGTACCACTGGTAAGAAAGAGGTAGTCGTGCATTTCGCAGCCACTACATGATCTTGGGAGAAGCAGGGCCCCTTGTTGACGTTGGTTCCCCCCACCCCCAGCCTGATTCCCTGGATTTCTTTTTCCTTTTTCAGCTCAAGCTGATTTTCACTCTGGCTGTTTATTCCTTCAGTGTCATTGTGGATTCCAGGGGCTTCCTGGGGTGGGGGTGGGGGATGGGCATCTCCTCACCTCTGGCTGTGTGTTGATAGGGGGGCTGCAGCAATGGCTCATGTCAGTCACAGGGCACATCCTTGCACCCACTCTCCTCTCACTCCTACGGCTGTGTCCATCTCTTTCAGACAGCCACTTGGTTTGTGACCACAGTCTCCAAGTCTCTCCCAGGCCTTGTCTGAGCTTGATACCCATTCATTCCAACTTCTGGACAGATGCCCTGACAGGTCCAAGAGGCCCCTCGGATCCAGCATGCCCACACATAGCTGTCTTGTCTCCACTACCCAGCCCTTGATCACAGTTCCTGCCTGATAGGCACCAGCCAGGATACTGGCCACGGGTCACCAGTCATCATCTGGTCACTCCAGCCAGGGGACCAGGCATCTCAACCTCACCCATAGGCCCAACCATAGATAATCATTTCCTCCCCAAGTGCCTTTCTTTTCTTTCCTTTCTGTTTTCTGAATGCCTTTCTATTATGCTCCCCCCCCCCCTCTCTTGGAGTCCTTTGATCTTTTGCTTAGGTTAATGTAAAAGCCCTGAGCCCAAGCCCCACCTCTAGTCTCTTTGAAAAAGGCAATCTGATTTCTCCCTCCCTGAGTGACCTCCCTTAACAGCAGGCTGCCCTCCAGCTTCTCCTACCTTTGTGTAAGCGGTTTTTCAGGGTCTGGGATGTCAGAAGTGGTAAGACAAGAATACTGTTACCACTTAGATATCACACGCCATGGGTCAGAGACTCTGCTGGTGAATTCGCATAAGCCATGGTAACAGTTCTATAAAATAGGTACTGTCGTCATCTCCGTTTTACAGATGAGGGAACTAGGAGTTAGAGCTGGATGTGGTGGTGCCTGCCTGTAGCCCCAGCTACTCTGGAGGTTGAGGTGGGAGGATGACTTGAGCCCAGGAATTTAAGGGTAGCTTGGGCAACACAGGGAGATCCGTCTCAAAAAACAATAACTACAAGGAAAAAAAAAAAAAAAGAAAAAAACAAGGAAATTGGGACTTGAGGCAGTTAAAGACTTACCCAAAGTCACACAGCTGATAACTGACAGAGCTAGGGTATGAATCCAGGATTCCATACAGATTCGCCGTGCATCCTCCCACGTGTATAAGAAATTCCAACGATGCTGCAAAACCCATTTTGCTGTATCCCCTTGTCATTGACCCCCTCCCCGACCACTTTTCTTGAGCAATTAGTTACCTCCCTCCTTTTGTCCTGTATCCTGTACATCCTTGTATTCTGTCAACCATCTCTCTGCTGTCCTGGGCACGTGGGTGGTACACAGCCACTCATCATGGCCCTCCCTCTGGAGCCATGCATGGCTGCTTCCTGCCAGCCCGGATGTGGCTGACTGGACACGGAAAGGCCAGCTAACCCCCAAGGGCTAGTCCGTAGGCTTGCGAGGCAGCTGTGATGTGTATGTCTCTCTGTCTCAATCGAGGACTCCTGGAAGGACCAGGGAAGTGCTTCCTTGGATCTCCTTCACCAGCACTGCTGCAGGAAATTCGGTGGACTGACAGCCTCTAGCTACTACCTGATGGACCCACCGTGGTTTTGAATCTTCCTGTCTGCCCCCAGCCCACGACACTGGGGTGAACTAAAGCTGGCCCATTCTGGCCTCACCCAAGCTCAATAACAGACTTCTTGGGAGGCACTCGCAGCCTTCCGAGGTTCTGTGACCACACGGCACCCAGAGCCCTTTCTTCCCTCTCTCCCCTGGTGTTACACTTGCACTGGAGTCTGAAGGTTCTCCTCACCCATTCCTGATCCTTCCTCCTTTGTCTTTCATAAGCACCTCCCCTCGTATATTTCTGGCCCATCAAATCCCATTTTGATGTCTACTTCTTGGAGAAGTTAAAATAACTAACTTTTTATACTTCTTAGTACCTGGACTGACATAAAGCAAGTGCCCGGGAAATGTTTGCTGAAGGAAGGAAGGAAGGAAGGAAGGAACAGACTTCCTGATTCCAGGAATCGAACGCAGGAGCACTAGACCACTGAGCAGCATCCCCAGGCCATTTTATTTTTTCAGTTTTGAGACAGGACTCTCTCTGAGTTGCTGAGGCTGCCTTTGGACCATTTTTATTTCTTCCCCAATCTATGTCACCTCCAGATCCCTCTCGCTGGCACACAACCTCATGCGCATGACTTCCCTTCCTCCCCACAGGCAAGGTAACGGCAGGTTTTGCTTTAGTAATCAGAAGAAGATACAATGCCTTTTTTACAATCAGGTAGTGGATTATGGTGATAATAATGAGGTGGGATGTAATCTTTCTAATTGCTTGATGAGTTGTTTTTTTTTTTTTTTTTTTAAGGAGAAATTCAAAATGGAAGGTTATTTGGGGTGATGATGAGTAGTGGAAATGTATTTGGAAGTGTTTTTAGAAAATGAGAACTTCACTGGAGTGAGTGCCTCTGCTGTCCCCACCCCAACATGACTCCTTTTAGAGTTCTATGTGCTCCACTTATGCATCTACTTGCTTTCCTCCAGAAGATCTAAGAACCCTCATCCATCTACTGAGGCACCCACTTCTCTTGCCATTAATCTTTCATTCAGTTTTAACAGCTTCCGCGGCTGCCCACTTCCTGTGGATGATGTCAGGGTTGCCCCGCACTCAGGGTGTAATGGCTGCTCTCCCCACCATAAAGGGTCGGCAGCCTCTTGAGCTTTTGCCTGATGCACAGTCCTGGATGGATTCTCCTTTCTTACCGAAGTCCCTGGAAAATTTCCTTCTCCCTAGACTAGAGCGTGAAGCCAACCCCAAACACTTCCTATGTGATCAGATACATTCTGCCTTTCCTGGCAAATTTCCTTGACAAAGACCATTTGGGTCATGTTCTTGGCATGGGACTCCAGGAAAGGGTTATGATAAGCATCATCCTGAAGCCTTAAATACGGTCTTTGGTTCTGCAAATACCATGATGACAGACTTGTATTCTCAATACTAGGAAATTTTGTAGGCACTGGAGCTTAGAAATGACCTAGACGTGTAAGCAGGCTTTATTCTTATTTGTGTCTGGGATCCAAGAAGAAAACGGGGCAGCAAGAGGGAAGGGCCCGTTCACACAGCACTGTCATGGAGGCAGGGGGTGGTGTCTCCTCACAGCAGCTTTGTGCTGAGAAAGGGAGGAGAATACACCTTTGGGGTCTCGGGGCACTATGTGAGTGCAGCAATAGATAATGTTTTAGGCAATTAGTGGCCCTAAGCAGAGGCAGTGGCAAAGCCAAAGTAGGTGGATCTGGAGGCTCCAGCCCACACTGAATTGGGGTGACCAATGCTGGAGGTTGCTGCTGAAATCGGACACTTGGGTTCAAAGGATGTCAAGAGGTGACCTCGCTGGGACCACAAAACAGCAAGCATTAAGCTTCCTTGAATATACCACCCCACCCCACTCTCCCCGTCTTTGTTCTTTGTGGGTCACTGAGGTGGTCCCCATCTGGTTATTCCTGAGGCCGAAGGGTAGACTTGTTTTCATGAAATCTCTTCCAACATTTGTTTCAAATCCCCACACGCCGTTATTTCACAGAATATAGATGTGCTTAAGGAATTTAAGTAAAGCTCTAATTTTTAAAAAAAAAAACTCATATTTTTGTTAGGAAACAAGAAAAGTCTAGTTAACAGACTTCTATTGAGATACCTTTTCGTAACCTGGTGTGTTAAGCAAACTTCTCTATATCTAGTTCCTTAAGATCTGGATAAAAGGGCGTTCTTCTAAGGACTTCATGTCAAAACTCTGAATTCTTTGTGAGCTGCTTCCTCTTTCAGGGTTTTTGCAGAGAGGGACACTAGCTGTCTGAGGTAGGGGCACTGTCAGGACTCTAGTGCTGGCACAGATACTGGCTTGGGTGAGGCCAGTTCCCAGGATGACACTCTCATGGTTGGGATATCCAGTTTCCAGAGCACCTCCTTTTCTCACATGCAGCAAGGCTGGGACTAGATTCCGTGAGACGGCTACACCCTTCCCCAGAATTGTGGCCAGGGAGAGGCAGACTGAGGCATCCCTGCCCCGTGCAGATTCTTCTGGAATGGCCACTTGGTAACTGTCTCTACAAGGTAATTCATTTTGTGGCATGACGGTTGCTTAGATGGGGATAAAAACTTATTGCTAGAAATAGAGGGAAGACAAGGATCCGTTTGGTCAGTTAGCAAATGACTACTTGGTGTTGGTACCAGTCTGCTCAGGCTGCCGTGACAAAAATGCAGTTCCCCCCTCTGTATGCAGGGGGTATTGATTCCAGAACTCCCCTCAGATACTCAAATCCTGGGAGACTCAGGTCCCTTATATAAAACAGCATAGTATTTGCATATCCACGTATAATTTAAATCTTCTCTAAACTACTTACAATACTGAATATAAATGCTATGTAAATAATTGTTATACTCTCTTGTTTCAGGAATCACAACAACAAAAAAATGTCTGTATATGTTCAGTGCAGATGAATTTTTTTTTCCCCAAATATTTTTGATCCACAGTTGGTTGAATCCACCCTTGTGGAACCTATAGATGTGAAACAGAAAGGACCAAACTCTTGGTGGTTTAAACAAACACCTATTCCTCACAGTTCTGGAGCTTGGGAGGTTCAAGATCAAGGTTCAGGCTGACTGAGCTCCTGGTGGCTGGCCTGCCAACAGTGCCTTGGCTCTGTGTCCCCCTGTGGCAGAGAGCAGAAGCGGCTCTCTGGTGTCTCTTCTTATAAGGACACCTGTCCTGTTGGATCAGGGTCCACCCTTAGGACCTCATTTATCTTTAATTACTTCCTCACAGGTCGTGTCTCCAAATAGTCATACTGGGGTTCGCGTTCTACATACGGATTTTAGAGGGACACCATTCAATCCTTAGCAGCGGTCAAAGAACAGATACTCAGGGAAGGCAGCATCTTTTGAGGCATTTGCTCCTAATCACTATCCTCCTCTGGCCTGCTCACCTCTGGGTTCCCTTCCCCCAGTTTAGAACCTGGCTATGCTCCTGCCATACCCCCAGGGAGAGTGGTCCTTAAGGAGTGGGGAGGACACAGGCTGCCAGAGCTCTCTGGATGACAGTCTGTCTGGTGAGCTCACCAGTGCCTAATGTGCCTGCTTGTCTCGGTCCTCTCTCTTGGCCATTGGTCGTGCCCTAGGATGAGGAGAGGTTTGGGGAGGAGCAAGCAGCAGCAGACACATCTCATCTGTTACTTAGCAGAGGCGAGAACCCACCTGGGACTGAACCCAGCTGCCTTACAGAGCCTGTGCTTGGGCAGACTGCCTCACACATCTCCCAGGTTAAACCATGCAGGAGCCTGGGGGTGGGGGTGGCATGCCTGGCCACCGAGGTGGAAAATGTGCGTCATAAGTAAAGGCCAGGTTCATCTGCTAAATACAAACAGGAGTGAATGAAACACACAGAATTCGCCCAACATTGCAAATAGCTATTTTTAGCTGCAGATACGTCTGTAACCCTCTTTGTTCCTCCTTTTTTTTTTTTTTTTTTTTTTTATCTTGGAAAGTACTAAGATCTCTTTTCCACTCCCCCTTTCCTTTGGTCTGCCCCCCCACCCCCACCCCCCACACACTCGGCTGTGGCTGTTGCCTTTGTCTTACAGCTGTGGGTGGCAACGCCCTTTGTGAGCTCAGGGGACATTCTTCCATTGTCAGAGTATCCAGCCACTCAGGCGGCCCCCACTCAAGATTTTATTCTTCTAGGGTGAGTCATCGCTACCATCTTGTCGTGGTGCTTCCTGTAGGGAGACAAGGGAAGGAGGAAACAGGAAAGGAGGGGCACCAGATAGCTCATGTGGCCCCTCCTGGACCTGGAGGGGCCTCCCATCTGAAGGATGGGAGGCTGAGGCAGGAAAATCACAAGTTCAAGGTTAGCCTGGACAAATTAGTGAGATCCTGTCTCAAAATTGTACAAAAAATAAACAGGAAAAAAAAAAAAGTTGAAGGAGATGGACCAGGCTGTCTGTGGGACAGTACTATTGCTCTGAGCAAGGGCAAGAATCATGGCAATATGAGGGTGGGAGGGTCGTATGGGCTGCAGGGTCCCTTAGGTAAAGGACCTGGAGTGGTATCCTTAACACAGGTCCAACAGATCTGGCTTTGAAGTCCCAACTCACTGCTCCCAGCATCCTGGGAGTTACCCAAACTCTTTGGGCCTTTGTTTTCCCATCTGTATAACACGGATCCCAACCTCTTTCACAGGATTATTGTGCAATATAAAGGACACCGTCCCTGTGAAACACCTGGAACAGTGCCTGGCATAAGAGAGCTCTTTCCCTCTCACCCCTTCCTTCCCTCCTTCCTCCTCCTCCTAACAGGATGGTCAGCATCCCGGCACAAGCATCCTGTAAGCCTCAGAAAGGCCCAGCACGGCGCCCCGCCATCTCACAAAGGCAGGCTGTCATGCACGCGGAGGGACTATTTCTCACTTGGAAACAAGAACAAATGGGAGAAGATCTGAGGACAGATGATTACGTGTCCCTCTGCTGAGGGGACCCAGGCACATTCATTTGTTTCACTCAGCTCTGCTTGCAATGATTTATTGGTTAATTCTCACATCTCAGACTCGTGGCAAGAATTTAAATCCTCGTTTAAAGGCAGCTCTTATCATGATTCAGCTCCATAATCATTATTCAATATTTATTATGTTCAGGGCCTCTTTCCAGACATCATATATTTACTTCAGTCTGGAAAGCTGAAGGCCAAAAGGGGCTGCTGCTGCTGCTGGAGCTGTCCAGAAGGTCCCAAAGGGCCCAGATGGCTGGGGGAGCAATACTTTGTGCATGCAATCCCAGTGTTACAGGTTGTGCAAGGGCTCAAAGACATTGGAGCCAAAGGACTTTTAGGTTCATGCAAAGAAATGCTATTTTGTTTCCAACCAGTAATAAACTCACGGAACTCATTAGCCAAGAGGGAGGGAAATGTGGCCATAGAAGGCATGCATAAAAAGTTTCAGGTAATTACATGGTTGGCTAGCTTCAATGTGGGGTGCACCATGACCCTCTGAGAGTGCCACCAGGAAGGTCATCCAGCATTTTTGCGTGGCCGGAGGAAAGAACAGTCCCCTCAGGTCATGGGTTCTGGCCCATGCAGCAACTTATGTCCATGGGTTTGTCCTTGGAGAGTTCTTAGATTTGTGATTTTCCAGTGCAGTTCAGTGCAATGAATGGTAGTGGTGGCGAGGGACATTCCTGGAGAAAAGGGCTTTCTAGAAGGAGGGTTGTTCTCCCAGGTACAGATTTTTTTTTTTCTGTCTAATTCTCCAAAGGTCTACACCCTTTTCAAACTGCAGCTATTTCACAAGAACATGAAGCACTCTCATAAGAGTCGCTGGACCATTCCACCAACTGTAGTTGTTACCCTGAGTAGTTTTGTGCATTAGCAATTACATTCAGAAATAGAAACAGTGACAGTGGCTAGAAATGCGGCTGCTGAGCTATGTGTCTTTAAGGAGAAAAAGAAAAGAAAAAGATCTGTGTCCCCAACAACTGAAAATTTAGTTATTTATGAGAAAACATTTTTGAGCACCAACCCTGAGCCTGGGCTTAGGATACAAGAAAGAAGAAGGCAAATAGCTGCCTTTTGAGAGTTTATCCCACTGTGAATAACAGACCAACAGCTCCAGTAGTGTTTGCAGGTTGTCTCCACTGGAGAGGACAGAGGGTCTGTTTCCAACAGCAGGAGTTGCCATTTGAAGAACGGCCAAGAGTTCTGGGATGGAGATGAAGAGCCAGGCACTGGTCCTGGGAAGAAGGAAGGTGGGAAGAAGCATGATCAGATGCCAGCTTTAGGGAGACGTCATCAGTGGACTAGCTGAGAGTGATCCTGGAAACAGGCAGATGACTAGAGTGACTCTGGAAATATCGGAGAGGGAAATCCAGGACTGAAATAAAGCATGGAGCTGTAAGGTGTGTGGACAGATTTGAGTTCTTTGAAAGGTAGGACCAGGAGGCCTTGGTTGCCCATGGCATGTGAGGAGTCAAGAAAAGAGGGAGAGGTTAGGGATGGCTTCTCCAGATGGCTGAAGGTCCCATACACTGAATGGCAATGAATGCTACAAGAAGTAGAGGAGAGAGAAAATATAGGTGTTTTGATATGTTCCACTTGCTCTTTAAATGAGACAGCCAAACAGAATCTCCCATCCAGATCCAAGTTCAAGAGAGTAGTGTGATCTGGAGATCCCAGGTCCCAGGGACATCAGCTGCTGGAGCAGAAAGCTGGCTGCCAAGGTCTCAATGTCTGTGCCCCTCCCAAGTTCATAGGTTGAAATCTAACCCCCAGCCGGACAGTGTGAGGGGATGGGGCCCTTTGGAAGTGATCAGACTGTGAAAGGAATCAGTGCTCCTTATAAAAGAGGTCTGAGGGACTCCTCTTCCTTTGCGCCCTGTGAGGACACGTGGAAGGCGCTATCTATGAGAAACAGGTCCTCTTTACCAGACACGGAATCTGCCGGCACTTTGACCTTAGAACCGTGGGCAATAGATTCCTGCTGTTTGTAAGTAAGTATTTTGTTATAGCAGCCTGCACTGACAAGACACTGGCCAAAGGAGGGCCTGAGACACAAACAGAAGAGGCCAGTCCAGGGAATTCCCAAGGCGAAAGAAAACGAAGCCACCCAGAAGAGCAAGCAAAGAGAGGGGGAAATAGTCTGACCAGAAAACAGAGGAAGGATGACTTTGAAAGAAAGAGCAAGTGTCCAACAGTGTCACATGACATAGAGGTCAAGGAACGTAGGGAAGAAGCAGGCGATCTGGCATCTGGGTACTTACTACTGACTGGCTGGAAGAGGTGCAGAGACTGGAAGGCCATGAGTCAGGGGAGTGGTGACAATAGTTGGACAGTTCTAGGCAGGAGCTCAGGTAGAAGGGAAGGAGTTGCCTAGCAGTGGACTGGGTAAGAGAATTCAGTAGAGGGGATTCAAACAGTAGTTGGTAGAGGAGATAGATTTACAGGAGAGAGAAAATGGGTGGAGCAAGCATGCAAAAGAATGTTCCCAGCTCAGTGCAGGTATGAGCTCCATTTTCCCTCCCTGTTCCATACCTCTGCAACCTTCACCTGGGCCATTCACCTAGCACCTCCACACCTTATTCTACATTATGCTCATTGGAGTGTATGTCTTGCCTTCTGAGGTTAACCTTCAAACTCTTCCAGGGAAAGAACTCTATTTTAAATATTTTTTTGTTTTAATTCATAGTGCTTCTTTTGGGCTGTTTTATTAGAACTGAGTTCCATGGTGGTGGTGTTGGAAGATATAACCATTGAGGTGAAGGACACAGAAAGTTACAGCTTGATGAAGCTTTACATATGTCCAATGTGCCTTCTACCACAATATAATTCTGCCTTCTCTTGGCCTTCTTTTAATGGGGATGGTACAGCATATGTTCTTTGGAGTCTGATTTCTTTCTCCTTCAACAATATTTTTTGTTGTATGTAGTGGTTCAAGTTTGCTTGTTTGTTTTGTTTGTTTGTGAAGTATTCCATTGTACAAATCTACCAATGTTTCTACCTGCTAATAGATACTAGGATTTTTTTTTTCCTAGTTTGGGACAAAAATTAATAGTGTTTACATGAATATTCTTGTGTGTGTGTGTATTGAGGGTCATAGCATACTCTATGAGTACATAGTTGAAGATGTGATTGACAGGTCCTAGGGTAGACATTTATTTAATTTTAGTAAATACTGCCAAAGTGTTTATGCAATTTACATACTTAAAGTGCATGAGTGCTCCGGTTCTACAGGATTTTTAAAGAAAATTCAATTCTATGAGGAAGCTTAAAACACTGAAAGAACCACCACTTTCAAGAACCCACAATACTTCAGAAGTATCTATTAATATGTTAATAATTGTTATGTATATATCACATCACTCCTCTACTCACTGACTTTTATTATAGGAACCCCCCCTCCTTTTTTTTTTTTTTTTTTGGTCTAGTTTGAGTTAAAGCAGATTCCTGAATATGTTTCTTTAAAAATAATTTCGTAATTTGTGATTATCATCAATTTTTAAAGATCCTGTTGTTTTACATTCAGACTCATGAGATTTTACTTTGCTAATCAATTACAGATGTGATTTTTTCCTAAGAACTGGAGAACTAGCCTCCGTGCATACCTTGGATGACATCTACTCTGCTTTCAAGTTCACCTTGGCTCACTCACCTTCTTAGGAGTAGGTCACAGCACAGTGGTTCTGCGAGGCTGAACAAACTGATCTAGATGGTAAGTCAAAGTCTGAAAGCAGCACATGGTGAAGAATACGGGCCAACCTTACCTGGGTATTCTGACCTTGGGTTGAAAAGACAATACATTCATTCTGGGCATCTCAGAGGTGTTGGGCTCCACCGTGTCTGTCTCCTGAGTGCTATGGTACTGATCTGAGTGGTCGTCTTCTATCATTGGTGTACAATAGCATTTGGGATCCCTTTCTCACTGTCCTCCTAGAAATGCCCTTTACCTCTCTCCAGTGTTGGAATTTCTGTTGTTCTATCTTTCCCTTTCTTGAGAAAAGCTGCATGGGAAATAAGTTTTTAGACTTTACATGTCTAAAAACTGTCTTTATTCTATTTCCTCATGCTTGTTTGATAGTTTGGCTAGGTATGGAATTACAGGTTGGAGAGCATTTTCCTTCATAACTGTGAATATATCGCCCTTATTTTCTTTTTGCTTCTAATGATGTTGTTGAGGACCTCCAAGCCTGTCTAATTTTTTTATTCTTTGTATATGATATTTTTTTCCATTCTCTGAATTTTCATAGACTATTTATCATATACCCTATTGCCCCCCGCCCGGCTTTTGGGAAATTTCTAATGAGATGCCTTAATTTGGATCTATCTGTATTTGAACTGTCGAGCATTCAGTGTATTCTTTGAAACTCAAAATGCTTGTCTTTCATTTCTGAGAATTTCTTTGGGATCATTTATTATTATTATTATGTCCTTGCTATTTTCTCTTCTGTGAACTCTTATGATTTAGATATTGACTTCTTAGACCAGTCTTATAGTTTTATTTTATTTTCTCTTCAGTTTTATGTCTCTTTGACCTTTTACTCTACTTTCTGGAAGACTTTTTAATTCCTAAGAACTCCCTGATGGCCTCTGCATGTTCCTTTCTTGTTCCATCATGTTCTCTTTTCTTGCATGTAGCATCCTTTGTTATCTCTTATACATATAATATGCATGCACTTTAATTCTCATCTCCCTGTGTATTCTCATTCCTCCACACAATGCTTGATTTCTGTTTGTCCATTGTTTGTTTTGGTATTTATCTTCCATATTATCAGCTCTCCTCACACATTCAGTGATATTGGAATATCTGATCATGACTAAGAATGAACAACTATCAATTTGGTTGGAAGCTCTTACACTACAATCTCTAGGCAAGTTGGTGGAGCTTTGGACTGTGTGTTGCATGGTAGGATTGTTGGAGCACCTCTAGTATCAGTGATGTTAGGTTTGTTCCTCCGGGATTTCTTAAGCACTTGAAGTGCTTTGAAAGAGTTCCTGGCACATAGTAAATGCTCCATAAGTATTAGCTATTATTATTATCATGAAAAATGCACATGAAGAAAAAAATATAGAACTCAACTAACCCAACGTCCACATCCTTGCTAGAATTGTCACACTGACTTACACAGATGCAACCATTCTCATAATGATGTGGACACGAACCTTGAATGGCTGATGGATGATAGAAAGCAGGAATGGAAGGAAGACTCTCACGACAGGAGAGCGTGGGGAGGCGGTGGATGGGGAAGGCACCAGTGTCTAGACGAGATGCCAAGCAGTCACAGTGACTTTCAGAGCATCCTCATTAAGCCAGTGTCTAATCATTGTTCATCTTTGCAGTCCTGGGGAGATAGATAGGTTCTGGCACACACTTGGGGGCAGATTTGTAAATCAGCTCTATGACTCCTCCAGTTGCCTCCCATTTTGTGGGTGATAGCACCAGAGGACCAGCTCTGGGGGTGGGGGAGAAGGAATCTTCCATCCATCTGGCTGCAGATTATTAAGCCACTTTTTCTTCCTGTCACAAACAAATTGTGAATCACACTGCATTCTCCTCCACCCTCCCTTTCTAGAGTCTCCTCTTCCTTTTCTATAACCTGGGGAGGATGTGCTCCACACTGGTGGGTGCCGGTTGTGTGGTTCTTAGTAATGAGAAGGGCTCCCTTTTTCCTTCTTCCCACAGCAGCTAGTCCCCAGCCACCTGAAAGTTCCCTCCAGAAATCAAACAAGCAGCTTCCGCAGAGCCTGGTCACTAGCCAGAGCGGTGGATTCCTCTCAGGAGCTGCTGTAGCCTTTGGCAGGGAGTCAGCTCCGCGGGTCATTGATTTCAACTGCTCAGCATCTTTGTTTCAGCTCATCTTGTGCATCTGCCTCTCTCAATTCAATTCTAATAACTTTAATGGCACAAAGAGATGGCGAAAGCATTGCCAAAGTCAATAATCAAGTTTCTGCAACCCAGGATTACTTTTTTTTTTTTTTTCCAGTTGTTTCAGCACGGATGAGAACTACACAGGCTCATGCTGTGTTTTGTCTCTGGATTATTCTCTGATGAGATAATTTATATCAGAACATCTGAGTCAGTCATTTCGCCCAGTTATATATGGTCTCATTATTTTCTGTGGCTTCTTGGTTGCTTCTTATTTGTTTCCATGTCTTTTTCATACTATTTCTTTATTGATGAAGAAACCAGATCAGCAAATATTTATGAACGTGTTTGGCATGGAGGCAGTGTGGTAGAGTCTTAGTTCAAATCCGGGCTCTTCCACTTTTATATACTGTGTGATACCAGGCCAATTACGTGCCTTCTCTACAGCACCAGTTACTCGTGTGGACATTATGTGGTGAGTAACGACACCATTCCTTATTGCGTTGTCATGAGGATGAAATAAAATCATATCGACAGAGCCTGGCCTGGTGTCTGGCACAGAGTAACCCTTCATACATGCAAATTGATATTTTTATGCCGGTTTTCAGAACTCTCTTTCATCCATGACCTCATTTCGTCTTCAAAACACATCTCTCAAAGAGAAAGGAGAAATGCATTTATTCTCACAGCCTAGACAAAGGAACAGACAGATAATCAAAGAGATTAACCAAGAGTCGCACAGCTAGCGAGGAGCAGCAATGGGACCCAAGAACAGACAGGTTCTGTGACTTACAAATCACATTTATATCTCGGGCACTAAGCAGATCCGAAAATGTCATAATTGAGAGGTGGAAAAATGAAGAGAGGTGGAAAAATGAAGAATACTGGAAAACTAAGTAGGGTCCCGATGCTGTGAAAGTTAGAGTGATACTTTTGAGTTGGATGTGTTAAATCCAAATCTAGAGCAATGAAGCAGAGATGGAAGAAGTAAGCTCCCAACAGCCCCCAAGGACCAGAGAATAACAAGGTCAAATCCAGAGCCTCTCCCAAACCTGCCAGGCATGGGCAATCACAAGCAAGTCGATAATTAGAAGCCCTCTTCAGAGGTTAAAGCCAGCAGAATCCTGTGGGTCCCTGACCACTTTCAACTTATCCCAGATCTAAGGTGAAACAAAGACCTGGGGAAGGAGAGGCGCAGAGGGCCATTTAGAGAGGCCCAGATTAGAGTCCACAAAGACTCGGTGCCCAGCTTGGGAAAGTGGTTCTGAAGATGAATGTGGTTGTTAGGATGATCATCTGTGTATTTATGTAACCATTAGCCAGGGAGCTGGTGCGTTCCCAGGGAACTATTCAAGCCAGAAGCAACTGGGTAAGGAGGGGAAAGAGGCTCCGTTTGTGGTAGATGGTTCTTCTCCTTCCCTCCCCAAGGCAGTGCAAGTCTAGAGGGAGCCCTGAGCTGAGGAGACCAGCGATTTTTGTTAGTAACTCTGGAATAAATGGATACTGAGGCTAGGAATGAGTTCCTCTCCCATCGGCCCTCACTCCTATGCTTTGCATGATTTGGCTGCTCTGCCTCCCCCTAGCACCTCTTGCCAATATCGGCACCCCCT
The DNA here is from genome assembly GCF_048772815.1 of Callospermophilus lateralis. Lineage (NCBI taxonomy): Eukaryota > Metazoa > Chordata > Mammalia > Rodentia > Sciuridae > Callospermophilus > Callospermophilus lateralis. The sequence goes on from NC_135311.1 coordinate 20,402,143, forward strand.
CTGGATGGATGGAAAAAACCCGAAAAATCACTCCACAATAGTTTTTCCAAGTTCAGTTGGTGCACGAGGCCAGGGCCTGGGAGTTCAAGGGATAAGAAGAATACTTGCACCAGAGGTACTGCTTATTTGGACATGCACAGGGTTGGGTGTGGAGGGCTACGGAAGAAACTGGGAACTGAACACCCCACCACAGCCCTGCAGCCCGTGGAGTGCAGTCCTGCCGGAGTGTGCCGTGCCCAGGGACCTACGGAATGCTGAGAAGTCAGCCCTTCCAGCTGTGCTGAGCCCCCAGGTGCAGAACACGGTCTGGCAGGAGCATGAGTCCAGCACATCCCAAAGAAACAAGGTCCCCAGGCCTCAGAGGACAGCTGACCTTTTCCTTTGACATAGCTGAGGAGACCCTCCCTTTTGGCCTCCCTAAAAATAACTTCCGGTTGTTTGGTTATTGGTGGTGGGCATGTCACATTGATGCTCTCTCTGTAGCCCAACAGAATCTTCTGGTTTTCTCCCCCCATGAATTCTCCTAATTCCCCCAGTCAGCTGTCTGCTCCTGCTGGGGGGCGGAGGGGAGATCTCTGACCGCACACTCTGTGAAGAGAGGGCCAGCTCTGCTCAGTCCTGGACCCCAGCGCCTCCGAGATTGTGCCCCCTCAGTAGTAACCTCTTGTTGACGGAGCCATGGAGACGCTCCAGTGGGCTACTCAAGGGTGAGGGACTGGCTGCCAAGGCTCGAGGAGGGACAGGGAAGCACATTATGGAAATCTGAGATGGCTCCCCTCCCCAAGGAAGGTGGTTGAGAGAAAGTAAGAATGGGAGAGGGATGAGGTGAGGGAGGGGGAGTTGGCATCTGCCGTGAAAGTCATGATCCACAGAGGGGACCAGAGGGCTGGGAGGGCCAGTGGGCAGGGTAGCCAAGGAAGTCCCAGAGGTGGGTCAGGCAGGGGAAAGGAACAGCCACCTAGGGGCCTGCTCCAGCCTCTCTCCCGTTCCCCAGTCTTCCAGCCACATTAGCTTGTCCTGACTCCAAAGAGCTGCTGGGAGTGGGGCTCTCCGTGGGTCCGGGGTGTCTCGGTTGGGGCCTCTTTTCAATCAGTTGCTGAACCTGGGTGCAGGACGTGGTCCCTGAGTTTGAGGATGATGTTTTCTTATGGGAAAAGGAGGCTTCCACTGCTCAGATCCTCAAGATACTTTCAGGCGTGTCCTCAAGGGGCGCACAATTTTGAATCCCAACAAAGTCGATTCAGTTGGAAAGCAAGAGTCATCGTCCTGTTGGAATTCATTGGCAATTAGACTTCGAGCCAACATTTGTAAAGTGCTATATAATTTAAAACAATCTTCCACAGCACACACTTTTTTAAAAAAAGTGTTGTTGTTTGCTTTGTTTTGATGCCAACCTAGGGGCTCTTTACCACGGAGCCACATCCCCAGCCCTTTTTATTTCATTTTATTTTATTTTTAATTTTGAGACAGGATCTCATTAAGTTGCCCAGGGCCTCACTGCTTTGCTGAGGCTGGTCTCAAACTTGTGATCCTCCTGCCTCAGCCTCCAGAGTTGCTGGGATTTCAGGCACGTGCTACCTGTCCAGCTACCCACTTGGTTCTTGAAACAACCTTCCTAGCTCCATTGTATAGCGGTAAAATTCAGACCCTAAAAAGGATTCAAATCAGGTTACACAGCTAACTTTTGTTAGATTAGATTTCCTGGGTTTGCTCTTTTATTTATTTATTTATTTTTAATTTCCTAAACTCTTATGGGTTTTCTTCCCCTCTATTACACAAATCAAGGATGACAAGAAGGCTATTCCTTGCAGTCCATGAATGGGTACAGTTATTAGGGAAACTACTCAAATTACATGTGGAATTTGAATGAAAGTGCACAGTGCTTTTTTTTTTTTTTTCCTGGAGATGAAATCCATATTTCAAGCAGATTTATGAAAACTTCCATGATATGCAAAAGATTAAACTCACTGATAGAAGGAAAGGCTGTCACCTTCCCTCTCTACATACCACAACAAATGAAGATTAAATCGTTACCATAAATATAACAACTCTCAAACTAAGCCCTTCGGAGCCATTCCAGAATGTCTGGCGTCAGGCTACTGAGCGTTCAGATCAATGGGATCTTTACTTTCTTGGGCTGCTTGGCTCTGGGCAGACAGGTCCTGGCTCTCTCCTGTCTCCTGTCCCCTGTGTCTTTTGCTCCCATCCTCATACAGCTTGGGAGGGGAGATTTTGAGAGACTTTCCTGGGTCTCTTCAGGATGAGATTTCCAGCCTCTGGTTTCCCACCCAGAGCCTCAGTTTACCCTCTCACGCTCATTCCCCAGGGGCGACAGGGACTTTCCTGAACTTGGCCCTGTCCCCAGCCCCAGCTCGCTGATCCTGATAATCTGATCAATCATGAGAATATTATTCTCCTTGCTGGAAACTGGCTTAAGAAGAAACATGTAACTCAATTCTGATCAAAGAAATTGGAGGGTAACAAATGATAGTTTTTATTTTTTGTGTGTGTGATGTTTTTGTTTTTGTTTTTTTACTGGGGATTGAACCCAGGGAAGCTCTACCACTTGGCTATGTTCCCAGCTCTTTTACGTTATTTTTGGGACAAGGGCTCAAGAAGTTGCCCAGTCTGACCTCAAACTTGTAATCCTCTTGCCTCAGCATCCTGAGTAGCTGAGTGGAAGAATTTCTTTCCAGCTCTCAAGAGAACTACAAGGACTACAGAGGACTCTTTTCTGGATTTGAACATGTTTTCATAGAGAAATAATCACCAGAGCCCTGGCAGCCATTTTGTGGTCATGAGGGAAAATGACTGACCTGATGAAGTTGGCCAGGCAGAAGCATGGAAAAATCCTAGACCCTTCCGAGGTTGTTTAAAGAGTGAATTAACTAACTCCAGCGCTCATCTTTCTAAACACCATGTAGTGCATGCCAATTAATGTCATGCATCACATAATTTTAAAACCATTGTGAATGGAATTGACAGTTATTGTTGGCAAAAATGTTTTAATTGCCAGACTCAGTGGTTCACATGCACTTCTGTAATTCCAGCAGGCTGAGTCAGATGGGTTGCCAGTTCAAAGCCAGCTTCAGCAATTTAGCAAGGCCCTAAGCAACTTAGCAAGGCCCTGTCTCAAAATAAAAAAATAAACAGGGCTGGGGATGTAGCTCAGTGGTTAAGCACCCCTGGGTTCAATTCCTGGTACCAAAAAAAAAAAAAAGCCCCATGCTATGGAACCACCTTCTGTATATGTTAAAGTAAGATCATCTTACTATTTTTTTTTTCAGATAAACTCACCTTATAAAGAAACAAGAGCGACTATAACTGGATGAATGACTAAGATAGGTGGGACACAGCACTCATGGATCAACCAATCCAAAACCAAATTGCAAATTTTAAAAGGGACCTTTGGGATAATTATTGGAGTGATTTCAAAGCTCTGATCAATGGACTCCTGTGCTTATACAGGGATGCTTTACGAACCAATATTTGATTCAAATTCCTTTAGAATTTTGTCCCAAAATTTAAAATTCTTCAAGTAAATTTTTTTCACAGTTAAACGTTTCATACAAGAAATGTTTACATGCTAGAGAGAACCAGTGTTTATTTATATACATGTAAAATATTAAATTGTATTCCCAGTTTCACAGGCTTCTGCCATAATTATTTAGTAAATGTTCATTGAGTCAGAATGATGTAGCTCCGTGCTGGTCTTTTCTCTATTATTATTGTCATCCTTCAATGTAGATCTTTCATGTCTACTTATATAAAATTGTACATGTGTGTATCAAACATAGCATGCACAGGCCCATGAAATTAAAAGCCAGGTAAAGTACACTTTTTTTCTTAGCTTTTGTGTGAACACAGTGCAATCATAATTTTAAAATAACAATGGGATGTCTTGTAATGTGGCACGTGATGCATATTTGTGAACTTACTGTAAGATCTGAACGCTTCTCTCTTCCTTTTAAAGGCTGAATCAGCTCGCCTTGGCAAAGCAAAACTTCTGGGTTAATTCTGGATAATTGGTTAGCAAAGATGTTATGCGTAAAATATGTATGCCGTGTTCCAAGCAAAATAAATTTGTCTATTTTAAATTTTGGAGTCGTTATCTTACCAGACTGCCAGTGGGGGACCTGGGACATCACTGGATATCTCATTTATTGTGAACTTTTGTTTCAGTGTGACCAGAGATGTTCTTAAACCTTACCATGACTGAGCCATTTAAACCACCCGAAAACACTGTAAGTTCGGCACTATTAATGTGCCCATCTTATAGATGAGAACACCAAGGCAAGAGGTGCTTAGTATGCAAGTTGTAGTCCCAGGATATGAACTCACAAAGTTTGCCTCTAGGATCTGGACTGTTCTATATTTTCCTGTGCACAGTGAAGATTTACTTGGTTGAGGAACCTGTTTATTGACTTCCTCCCTTCACACTCGACATTTGCCCGCTGAGGAATGATAAGAGGTCTTCCTTGCTGTTATTGACTCCACTGTGAAGGTAAGCCATTTCCGACCTGAAATCGCAGAGCAACAGCCTCTAATAGTCTCAATCCTACTTTTGTGTGAATTAGAATTTCCTCAATTCTATGCAACAAAAACCAAAATCCATAAACACCCTGAATAGGAATACAGTGGCCACGGGGTCTCCCTTGTTATTAAAGGTTATGTATTCGTTAAAACAATCCTTTTCATTTCCTTAAAGACTGACGTGATGACAGGAAAAATATCACAGAACTAAACTTAAAAAATAGTTCTTCTGGTAATAGTTGTATTGGATCCACAGACCTGTGTCCTTCATGGTTTGGGAGATGACCTTACAAAATTTCTGCAGCTCTTTTCTACAAAGCAAATATTAGAGGAGCACAGAGGAGCAAGCAAGAGATATTTAGTGGCTTAAACTAAGAGGACTGTGATTCTTTCACATAACAAGAAATCAGGCGGTAGCTGGTACTGGTGACAGTGTGGCAGCTCAACAGTTATCAGGAGCAGTATCTCTGAATCTCTAGGCTCCTCTCAGGAGCACAGGAAGGCTGATGTGGGTGCAGCCAACACAGGCACCCCCAGGAAAGAGAAAAGGCAAGAAAAACACCTACCTCTATTGCCTCTTGTATTAGGAAAGTAAAACCTTCTCCAGGATTCTGCTTCCCACTCACTGGCCAAACTGTCATCCAGTCATTCACGTGCAGGGAAAGTCCTTAGTTTCCCTGAGCTTTATAGGTACGATGAGCCAGAGAAGATGAGGTTAGGAATGAATGCTGGGTGAGACAGCATGCAGGCTACAAAGAAGACAAACCTTTTCCTGGTTATCTTGGGGAAAACGCTACCCAAACCATCCAATCTAAAACATTTGCTTAGTTATTGATTATGCACCTAACACTGTACCAGGTGCTAGGAAGTCTCAGAGGCTTGGATATAGAGATTTTTCCTGTCCAGAAGAAAGAACTTGCTAGATGAGCTTGCTAACTAATTTTTCACAGTGCCAGGGAATGGTGGGGAATTTTCTCTATCTGTTTTTGTATAAGCAAAAGACTGGCTCACTGAAGACACTCTGAGCTTTAGACTTCACAGGTTCTATAGGAGTAATTACTTATTAAGATATCCTCTGCCCCTGCTTCAATGTCACATCAGTGACAGCCGCATGTAGTGACCCGTATTTTCCCAGGAGCTTAAGTGGTCTTTGCATTAAATTGATACGATGGGGTCAATCAGGATGTTGCCAGGGAGTTATATTTTAAAAGGTGGTAGCTCCACAAGTTTAAGAAATAAGGACAGTAGACAGAAGCTTAGCAAAGGTAGAAAAAGTCGACATAAATTAAAAATCGGAATTTAGAACTTGAAGCCGGCATTAATAGGCAATTCATTCACATGAATTTTTATCCTAATATTCTATCACTGTCTTTCAGGAACAAGTGGCATGGCTGTTTCTGAAGGTCGCTGGTCTTTGTATGACCTCAGGGGCTTACTCGAGTGACCTTGTAGAACATAGTCCTTTACACAGTCAGGAAATCTTTGGTGAGCACCTATTATGTTCTAAGCGCTTCAGTAGGTACCTGGAGCAGCAGCCTAAAAATCAGCCTTGGTCCCTTACCTTAGGATCCACTGGGAGAGAGGCACACTTTGACTAAAGTTAAAAATCAGTGGGACGAGCTATTATAATAAGAGCTGTGAATGGAGTGCAGCAGAAATATGGGGGAGATAGAGGTCGATTGTGCCTGGTGTCGTGTGGGAGCAGGGAGGCCGTGGGTGGTGAAGGAATGGAAAGAAGTCTCCCAGGAAAGAGAAAGAGAACTTTTGAATGGCATAAGTGCAAAGGCATGGGAATGCACGTGGAAAATTACAGGTCACCTTGTACATCTTCTAGAGAGCTTAGTGTGCCTGGAAGAGAGTGGTGGACAAAGCCCTGTAGAATGTCGCTCGTTTTGAGCTCACGGAAGAAGAGGCCTAGAAAAGTTAAAGTTTTGCTTGTTTGGTTGGTTTTACAACCAGCTTTTATATCTGTTATTTCTACCCTTCATCACAGGGGTTGAAAGCCCCTTTACCTTCAGGGTTCTGAACTCCACTAGCCTCAGCCAATGAGATGCACTTGTTTAATATTTGGAGATGGGAGGGAGGGGGGAGCAAACCGTGTCACTCTCTGGCAGTGCCTTGCAGATATTTGTTCTTTGGGGGGAATGAGGATTACGACATTCTCAAAGAGCCCTTCAGCTGCCACCTCCACTGAGTAGGTCAGCTGCTGTCGGCAGTGGCACTTTTCCGACCTGGGTTCCTGACCTGCTTCCTGATCCCATGGGACACAGCTGTAGTGGTGACCCTGTCAGCCCGTGGCAGTTTTTCCTGACTTTCACTACTCTCACCCTCCCACCAGTTTGGGGAGCACCTAATCCCCTCTATTGCGTTTCTCTGCTTGAAACCCCAAGAGCATTTTCTTTTTCTTACTGGCCATGGACTGATCCTGCATCAACAAAACTAAAACAACAAAAGTGAAAAACTAAAACGTAGGGGCTAAACTTCCCTCATTTGCAGTCAATATAATCGTCCACGTAGGAAAATCTGAGCAAATGTACAGTGCAACTTTAGAGCGACAAAGAAAGTTCAGCAAGGTCGCTAGATACATGTTTACTATACAGAAAAACTGAACGAACAAGTTGCCGACCTGGATATCACCCACAATGCTGTTCCCTCTTCCCCCTCTGGCATCTCATCAGTCACCAAGTTCCACTGATGATACCTACTGGACATCTCTAAAATGCACCAACATCCCCCCGCCACCAGCCTAATCCAGGCCACCATCATCTCTTTCTGGATCATCAGAACAAACTCTTCCTCAAGGAAACTCCCCTATTTTCATTCTTCACAGGACAGTTGGGTTCACCTTTCCAAAACGCTGGCCCAATCTAGGCATTCTCCTGCCTCAAGGCTCTTTGTTGCTCTCAGGAACAATCCCAAGCTCCTAAGCACGGTTCACAAAGCCCTCATGATCTGTCCCCTGCCTACCCTTCTAGTTTTATTCCTTACTACGCCACACTTGCCTCTTGAGAGCGCCAACCCTACTGCAATTCTTTTACATTCTCGAGTGAGTTTTTCATGAATGCTTATCTCCATCTGGAACATCCTCCTCTCTCTCCTTAGCTCTCCCTGCCCTTCAGCTCCTAATCAACTCTCAAGGTTAGATTGGACCTCCTCTCTTCTGATGTCCCAACCTAAGTCAGAAGCGTTTCTGGGTGTTGTCATGACTTCCTGTACCACCCCCACCCCCTCATGGCACTTGACATTCTTTTGTTTTTTGGGTTTTTTTTTTTTTTTTTTTTTTGTGGTGCTGGGGATTGAACCCAGGCAAGCACTCTACCAACTGAGCTATGTCTCCAGACCACTTGACATTCTCTACTGTTACTGCCTGTTTAACTCTCATTTTCCATTGGCAACTATAAGCCCCATGAAGGCTGGAGTATGTGCATCATTGTATTTTTAGTGGCAATGCATAATAGGTGCTTATTAAATACATACTAAAAACAAATCCTTATTTTAGGCTCTTCTCATATGTTGGGTTGAAGGATGAGGGGATGGGAGAAAAGCCAGCGCAAAGACAGCCAAGGCTCTACTGATGGGGGCTATTATTCCACAAAAGCCTCCACAGAGGACCACAGTGTTAGATATAGAAAAATCCAAACATCTTATCTTTGAGTTTACGAAAAAAAAGTCCCAAGGGAACCAATAGGTTTATGGAGAAAATAGAGAAAGATTGCATCAATAACACGGAGCACTTCCAAAGTATCAGGGACATATTGGGTGATGCAGGTGTTCCAAAGTGACGAACACACTCCTTCCCTTTGATTTTCCAAAGCATCCTCAAGAGGAGGGATGTGCTATTCTCAGCTGCTAATGAGGGACGTGAGTCTTAGAGAAGGGAAATATCCATCTCCCTCTGCTCTCAGTCACCAGTAACTTGCTCAAAGCCATCAATCAGTATGATACAACCAGGATTTGGACCCAGTGTCATGGTTTTTCCATATGGTATCCCAAAACCTGTACTGCCCCCCAAATCTGAGGTTAGGACTATGAAAGATATTAAGAGTTTGCTGTAATTCCATTCAATAAATAGGATCACATTGTCACTCAACAAACATTTTTGAGCCATCCAAGTGTAACACAGCATGGGCACTGAGAATCCAACACTAAGCAGAACAAACAAAACTACTGTTTTTCTAAAATTCATTTTGTTCACTCTCAGTATATCTTTTAGAATTTTCCCCATCAGTACATACACATCTTCATTCTTTTTAATCATTGGGTTACATTTAATAGACTAAGAGACACATCCTGTATTAAATGCCTCTCCTATTGATGACTCTTTGAATTATTTCCAGTTTTATAATATTTTAAGTAAACTTACTTGTGCGTGCATACACACGTATTTGTGTAGTTAGGTTGTGTTTCTGTAGGTTGAATTCCTGCAGTGGAATTACTAGGGTAAACAGTTTTAATTTGGATATTAAAGCCACACGACTCCCCCTGCGCCTTTTCCTGAAGACTATAGCAATTTAAACTCCCATCAACACTGTCGGAGAATATTCATTTCCCTCTGCCCTCCAGCACAACGATCCTATCAATCTTGGGTTGCTAGTGTTATCTTGTTTTCATTTGCATGTCTCTGATTGCTGAGGTTGAAGGTCTTTTCATAAGTTTATTAAATATTTACATTTCTTCTCTAAATAACCTATTTTTCCTCTAATCTGTTCCCTTCTCCTTATCACTGTGAAGGAGTGCTGCAAGTAAGATTGTGTAAAAGTTCTTTTAACATTAGATAATGCCAAAAGTGCTTTTTCCCCCAGATTGTGGCTTGAAAATTAACTTTGCAGGTTTCTTTTATTCAAAATCACTGAAGTTTGCATTGTCTAATCAGTCGGCCTTTTACTGTATGGCTTTGGGGTTTGGTATTTTCTTTAGAAATACCTTTCTCACTTCTAGATTTATTTATTTATTCATGCAGCATATATTTATAAAGTGCTTTCTCTATGTCAGTCACCATTTCGTAAATTGTGGAAAATGAAATTCTTCTTTATTTTCTGACAGTCCTTTCATGCCTTATACTTTTACATTTAGGCGCTTAATCATTAGGAATTTATTTCAGGGTGTGGTATAAAATGGGTCACTAATTTTCTTTTTGCAAAAGGAAAGCAAATTTTTTTTCTGTGCAATACATTGACTTGCTAACCTTTTCCCACTGACTCGAAAGGATAATTCTAGCATATGCTAATCCCCATAGCTAACAGATAATTTCCATACATAAATGTTTCTGAGTCTCTTTTTAGTTACCCGGCTGTCGTGCCAGCACCACACTGTTTTAATTACCATAAATTTGTAATATATTTGATATCTTGCTGCAGCAGATTTTCTTGACTACCCGTGCACAGTAGATGAGGCTCAGAATCCACCAAAATGATTGGAAACTTCCACTGTAGTTTTGATTGGGTTTATACTGAATAGAGATGAATTTAGGGGAGAACCTTGGTCTCTTTACAGTATTGAGTGTTCCTATCAAAAAATCTCCTGAGTTCAATCCCTAGTCCCCACCCCCCTGCAAAAAAAAATTAAAAAAATCTTAACAAACATCAGAGCCACATTAGACTTGGAAGCAAAAGGAAAAATCAATAACAGTCAAGTCCATCTTTATTTGAAATTTACAGATTTTGTTCTCCAGGGATTTTTGCACTAATTTTGATTTACTAAGTATTAATTATCTTACCTGATAAAAGGGTTTTTAATTTTTAATGGACAGTTAATCATTATGCCTGTGATGGTTCTTAACGTTTTTCTGGCTCATTCTTCAACTACTCACCTCAGGAAAGTTCCTCACTCACATAACTCGTCTCAAATCTAAGGGTCTATTCAATGTTAGCTTTTGTGCTTAATGGTGTGTGTGTGTATGTGTGTGTGTTTGTGTGTGTGTGTGTGTGTTTGTGTGTGTGTGTGTGTGTGTGTGTGTGTGTTCCTATATTCTTCATAAATTAAGGGGCTATCCTTTTATTCCTGGCTTTCTAAAAACTTTTACTAGGAACGGCCACTGAAGTTGAATAAGTGCTATTTCAGCATCCAACAAGATAATCGTGTGTTTCTCCTTTAACCTAAGACACAAAAATAAGTTATCTCCCAGTGCTTTGTTATCCTAAAGAAACACCAAGCATCTTCACAGATAAATGATTTTCTGCTGTTTGGATTATATCCTAAGGTTAACTCCTCATACCTGGGATTAGTGAGTGGCTGTTTTTCTTTAAACGCCTTCATGTTACACAGTTCCCCAATGCAGCCCAATTTGAGAAAATTGCTGACATCAATGCAGCAAGTCTTCCTTCCAGAGCAGCCTGGGGACCTCAGACACACGCTCATTCCAAGTGGCTCTCATCCATCTGACACCGCGGGTGAGCGAGTGGGTGGCAGCACTGATGTAGAGCAATCGTGAGACCCGATGGACTCTTTCAGTACCCAGCAGGGTCCTGTAAAGGACCGCCCCCTGTAGAATCTCCTAACATGATTCACTGGTGCAGAAAGAGCAGATTGAAACTCAATGAGAAAGGGAGGCCCCTCTTTTCTTTCCTTCACGGCTCGGTGGGGGGCTGCAGAGTAAAGGTGACTTCTTGGGGCATCACTGAGGACAGTTAGGTCTCTTCTTTCTTCCCTTCCAGGGGCATCTGTTGCCTGTTGATTCGTTCAGGTCATCCTTGAAAAGTCTGCATTGAAATGAAGCCCCGCCAAGGGCTAGCACTAAGGTCGTAAATGAGACTGTCCCCAGAGGTCAGGGGACAGCAGTGGGAGCTGTGGAGGTGTGAACGGGGCCCTCAGCCGTCTTCTCGCCTCCACCTGATACGCTCAGTCTAAAGCCCAATACATAGGAGGGCTCGGTAAACACCTAGTGATCAATAAAGGAACCAGTTGCTAAGTCCTGCGGGACAGTGCACCCAAGGACTGAGCCAAGGAGATGGACCATGAGCAGCAGTGACGAGAAGAACCCACAGAGTGTGTCACCAGTGCCAAGGAAAGAGTGTTTTAGGTGGAAGCACAGACAACGCTGCCTTAAATGTTGCCGAGAAATCAGAGCAGTTACAAAACACTTAACCGTAATTAGAAAAGAGAAATGTCACAGCAATGATTAAAAAAAAAGAAGAAGAAGAAGAAGAAGAGGTTTTGATGTTGTTATTTGGTGCGGGACAAGAAGTTCAGGGAGAGGTGGTCTAAAACTGGAGCAGTACTCAGCAAAGCCGTCAGAGACCCACCTCCTTCTCTGTTTCTCTGTTCCATCCATATTCTGCTAGATTTTCCCTTTGTCACACACACACACACACACAAAAAAAAAAAAAAAAAAAAAAAAAAAAAAGCTGCAATACCTCTAGGAATTGTGCCCACATCCACAACAGGAAGAGTCAAGGAGGGGACAAAAGAACAAGGAGCAGGCCACCCGGGTCTGGCCATTTTTTCCAGAAATGCAAAATCTTCCTCTAGAATATGCTTCAACTCTCCTTTCTTAGATGAGAGCTAGGCCATTTGGTCACCCCTGGATCAATCCCTGACACAAAATCTGGAGATTCCATCACTGTTTCCACCAATTCTTTTCATCCTCTGTGCCCGAGGAAGGGCATGAGATCAAGGAGCCCTCCAAGGAGAGGGTGGGGATAGCCATTGGGATACGCAATGGATACCGTCTGTTAGAGAAATGACATTTTTAAAAGACTCAAACACCATCAGCTGCCTGATCTGAGAGGCCCCGTGCAAACGGGGAAGGCAGAATGCCTTGTTCACCGGTTGTGAAGAATTTCAAGACAGCCACAGTGGAGCTTGAGACCCTCCATGGCGCCCTTCCGAGTTGGGCCCCGTGTGACTACGCGTTGCCATGCTCATAAAGCCAGCCCAGGCCCAGAGCTGTCCACTGAGCTGGGCACCTGGGAGATGACCGTTGGCCAATCCAGGAACAAAAGGAGAACGGAATGTAAAGTGAGGAAGGCGAGATGGTACCAACACTCCTTGGAGAAAATAGACCCAGGGAAAAGCTGACAGGATGGAAAAATAGAAGAAAGTGGGTGGAGGCCAAATGCGTCCAGAAAACGGCTGCCCAGGCGTTTTCTGTCTCTCTGCCCTGGGCCGGCTCGCGTTGGAGCCTGGGGGGCGACCTTCATGTATGGGAGGTGGGAGGGGGGTCTGGGGAAGGGCTGCACTCAACCCGCATGAGGCCCAGGGCCCTGCAGAGTTGGGAGCTAGGGTTCATCAGAAGGGGATCTGCCACAGAGGAAAAGCATCCCTTCAAGCAGACACCCCCCTCCACCACTACTGACCCTAACTCTTCCTCACTAATTTGAGGGGCATCCGTTTTCAGAACTTCCATTAATACATCATGGTAGTGTCAATGTGAGTGGTGGAGGGGATGATGAAGGGAGGCGAAGGCAGCCGAGAGGTAGACAGCACTTATTTATGTAAACCTACCCCATTCCCTCCCCCACCCCCACCTTTACCATCCATCTGAGCTCAGGGCTGTGCCACTGAGAGATGTAAACAGCACTTCAGTGATGTCACCCCATCCGTGCCAGGGGACATAAATTTCATTTCCCAGAAGATGCAGCAGAGAGTCGCTTCTGGGCAAACAGTGACTCTAGCAATAAATATTGGCAGACGAGAGAGACTTTTAATGGAAAAGCTTTGTGAACCTAGAGCAGCCAGCCTATAAATCCCAAACCAGGGAGGGGCTTCATATCCATTTCAGAAGACAGATTTATCCAAAGCAAAATAAATAATTCCAAGCCCATTTGAAGGTATCGGCTAGTACAATCTAAGTATTAAATTAAAACCACATCTAATATAAATAAGAAACTATAGAAACGAGACAGAATCCTCTACCATGAGACCTCTCAAGTAGGGACAGAAAAGATTTGCCTTGGGTTGCGGGGAAGACAGGTTGCAAGCTTACAGCTGTACCCCAAATATTACTTGTCAACAAAATGTGCCGGGAAACCAAGGCCTACATAACATTTTTAAATACCTGACTGTGAATTTCACGTTGTCTCTCTTCATGTTGCAAGCTCACTGCAAACACTGCCTGCAGGAAGAAGAAAGGCCAGTCTTCATCTTGCAAGAGGTCTGGGCACCTGACACTCTGGAGCATGTTTTCCAAAGGTGATGCCAGCATCTACCAGACCTAGAACACTGTAAGCTACGCCACGTAACCAAGGCCAAGGGCAGACCTAAATGGAGAATACTGATGGACATTTCCAGGGTTGCCTAAACCTGAGGCTTCTTGTTTCAAATATCAAGTTTTTCTTACTTTTCTGAGCTATCGTGCCAAATTCCAACTGGGTATGAGACTTGGTCCGTGGGAATGCCACCTCGGGAACGAGAGGTCCCTATGTATGCAGGCTGGACTGGAGACTCCTTGGTGTTTCCTGATAGACCCTGATGCTTAGTTCTATTCTAGAATTGCTCCAACCAGCCTGGAGCTTCCTCTGTGGTCTGGAGTCAGTCGTTGCCCAGCCTGGAGCTCTCCAAGTGGGCAGAGGTGAGAGGGAACTTAGTCTGAGGTCTTTGCTCTAGGGTATTTGCTGCAACTGGAGACCCAGTTTGAATCCATCCGACCTGGGCCTGAGAATCTTCACGACACATTTCCCAGGGGAGTCAGGGCTAAAGCAGGTTTGGGAACCACAGCACGAGATGGAGTCACCTGAAGGACAGGAACCACATCTCATTCATCTTTATTTCACAGTGCCTCCCGCTTGGTGCACTCAAATTTGCTCTACCAAATGCATTCTGGATAAAAATACCTGGCTGTGATCTTGGCTCTGCCACCTGAAGGTGACAGTAAGCAAATCCCCAAACCTCCCTCTACCAAGTTTCCCTTAGGGGGTGGTGCAGATAAAACGAACTCGAGTGTGTGAAAGAACCTGACAAATTTAAATGCACTAAAAAATGTAAAAGTTCAAGAGGAAGGGGAAGCACTGCTAAGGTCAGAAATGCTTTTCTTGTCATTTGTTATCTGTCCTTGCCCAGTTTTGCTCTAATTTTTGGTCTCCCACCCTAATCTAAAGTGCTGTGGAGAGATACGGAAGAAAAAGATAGAGAGAGATAAATCAGCCTCAAGTTGCTGACAATCTGATCCCTTCTCTTAGAAGCAGCAACATTCCTAAAAGTGCATCTGCCGTTACCATGGCAACCCGGAGGCTGCCCACCTCACACTCTGGTGTCCAGAACAATGGCCTCGTGTTGGATAGCACTGTCTGTGTGCCCACGCCTGCACTTGTTCCAGGGAGGTATGGGGTGACCCAGCTATTAGGGTGCTACACATCCCAATGTTTATTTAGAGACCAGGAAGTGACCATGAGGAAGACTCATGTTTAATCCCCACTAGAAACAGGAAATGGGCCTTGTTTGATGCTTCTGACTAGAGGCCAGTGTGGTCCCCAGCTTAAATCTGGGCCAAGGGCCCTGTTTTCGTACAGTCTCACAATTAAGAATGGCTTTAATATTTTTAAATAGTTGGAAAAAAAATCAAATGAAGAATATTTGACGACTTGTGGAAACTATGTGAAATCAAACATCAATATCCACAAAATCATGTATTATCAGAACACAGCCTCGCTGCTTTGCTAGGTATTATCTGAGGTTGCTTCCACAGTTGAAACTGCACCACAAAGGAGACCTTCAGCCCACCAAGTCAAAATATTTACTCTTGGGCCCTTTACAGAAAAAAGTTAGCCCAGCCCAGTCCAGACCTTCAACAGCATGGACTCTTAGAAAGAACCTGCACCACGCTTTGCTCATGCCCAGGCAGTACCTTGAACGAAGCCCGCCTCTGTCCTCAGGAGGCCCAGTGCTGGAGAAGAGCACAGAGACCTAACATGAGGTGGTGTGGCCCTTCTAAGGGTCCTGTCCATCCCTAATTCCAAGGAGCACCCAATTCTGTTGAAGAGTAAGTTGGTCTGCTGAGCATCTCCAGTGAATGGTCCCTGTGGGTGTCTGGATGTAGGCAGCTGTCACATCCAGGTGTCTCCAACTGTTCCAACTGGCACTTTGCAAACAGGTGCGGGTAGTCAATCATGATAATCTGAAGTCCTTCGGGCCACGTTTCCAACCGTCCATGGGTCACCTGCCTTTTCTGCATGGCTTGTGTCCTCTGTTCCTTTAGTGGATTGTTTTATTCTTTCCCTGTGACCTTTTTATCACAGGTGTCACGTGCAATCTGGTCCCCCCCCTCCCTCTCCCCACTCTCCCTGCCACACATGGAATTATAATGTCTCTTTCCCTGGGTATCCTCACCAAGACTCTCCTGGTGCCATCTTTAGTGAGGCTTCTCACCAGGGCAGAGGCAGAACCAAAAATGCTCAGCACCAAGCACAAAGTGGTCAGGGAAGGAGTGAAATGATACATATGGGCATCATGCCAGCAGCTTAAGTGTCAACTAGAGGGTCCCTCAGCTAAGTGTGACCTGTCCAGGGGAAAGTTTAAGGTACAAGCCACAAAGCATTGCTTCTTTCAGGGTCTGATGCATGCATAGTGCTTATATGCTGACATGGATGAGTGGAGTTTGAGGACAATGGATCAGGCTAACTGGAGTTTTGAAAGTGAGCCTCAGCGGTAAGTGCAGAAAGAAACTTATCTTGCAGCTGAATGGGCAAGGATTGAGATTTGTTAGAGTCTGTAAACAAGTCAAGATGGCAACTGGCATTTTGCCAGAGGGAGTGGTTTGTGAAGTAACGCCAGCGAGCCATTAAGTGTGGAGATTCCTTATTGGTTGACTGCTGTATCTAGTTTATGTTAATTAAGATAAGCTGTGTGGAATGTATATATACCCCTCCTGTCCTACAATAAACGGCTCCCACTCCAGCTGTATCAATCTACACAAGTTGCTCGTCACCCCCCCCCCCCGGTTATTTTCCTGCAGCCGGACTGCGGCAGAGATTGTGCAGGGACAGGCTCCAAAGGCACCAATTGGCAAGGGGAGGGGAGTGCACATTAAATGACCCCATGGGGAAATGAACACTGGTTGAGGCATACAAGGACTCCACATGGATGGCCAACGGCACATCCATGCATCATGGAGAATGGAAGCGTGCTAGGGTAAAGGGGTGCTGCTTGCTATGGGAGGGGAACTCAAGTAACATGAACTTTGTCATCTTAAAGGGTTGAAAGAGGCAATGAATTTCATAAAGAGGAGAGAAATTGGTCTTGGGGTGAGAGTGGTCTGGGTCGCGTGATCTGATGTTTTGCACCTGCTTCCTGCCTCTGTTTTGCCTAGCTGGCTGCAGATCACTCTTGATGTGCAAAACTACTTTTCTGGATCATTGACTCTCCTGCTGCCCAGGTGAGCAAAACTCACCTGGGCTTACTCCAACACACCTGTCTGTGAGGCCCCCGGCTGCGCTGGCATCCTGAAGAATGAGCCCAAAAAACAGATGACCTGACACTGGAGCATCTAAGGAAGTCCCAAATGCTTTGTGGCCTTCACCATTACTACACCTCACTTTTTGGGAAGTTGGTATGTAAATAAAATGTATATAATTTGAATCAAAATACAAATCCAGTACTGGAGATTACATTTGTAATTTGCATTTGCATAGGGCTTTACAATGGCATAAGCTACTTTCAATGACAGGATTTTTTCTCAGTGTTCATAACAACCATGACAGACAGCTACTGTTATCATTATTTAACAGATTAGGATGATGAGGCTAAGCACTCAGAAGTGGGGAAGCTCTGAGCCAGGAAATCCAGTGGTTCAACATCATCAGCAACCCCAGGGCCGTCCATCTGCCCACTCTGCCCTCCTTACCTCTCGGCCTTGTCTGCAGGCTATTAGTTCTAGGGCCACATTCTCCTATCAAAACCCCAGCAAATAAGGGGTCTAGTTCTTCCTTGGTTTCTATTCTTATCTTTTTTGGGTACCGTGGATTAAACCCAAGGATACTTAACCACTGAGCCACATCCCCAGGCTTTTATATATATATATATATTTTGGAGATAGGGTTTCACTAAGTTGTTTAGGGCCTCACTTAGTTGCTGAGGCTGGCTTTGAACTCAAAATCCTCCTGCCTCAGCCTCCTGAGCACCTGGAATTACAGGTGTGTGTGCTACCAGGTCTAGCCTGGGTTCTTTTTTAAGATTAAGGAAGTCATCACTAGAAGGCCTTCCCTGCAGACTTAGCCTCTGGTCACCTTAGCTATAACAGGAATACACACACACACACACACACACCACATTATTATATATATGTAGGTATGATATATATAAATGTGTGTATGTATGTATGTATGTATGTTTGTGTGTACATATATAATCCCTTCTTAATCTAATCACCGAAGGGCTACAAATGAGCAGGATGGGCTTGGATGGACAGCCCTGACTGGGAATTCTATAAATTTGTGAGCATTGACCTCAGGAACACTGAACACTTCCTGGCAGTCACACCTTACTCTATCACATTTTTCTAGACTAGTGATTCTCAAATTCAAGTGCATATCACAGTTATCTAGAAGGCTCGTTAATGTGCAGATTAGGCCTCAAGGTTTCTCATTCAGAAGGTCTGGAGTGGGGCTTTGGGGTGTGCATTCCTGACAACCTCTCAGGTGATGCCTGTCCTGTGGGTCCCCATGTCACACTTTGGAAACTACTTTTCTGGATCATTGACTCTCCTGCTGCCCATGACAACCACCACTCACCGATTCTCCTTTTCCTCGGACATCTAATATTTCTTCCCACTTGTTCCTCAATTCTCAATGGATAACCTTGTTGCCCATTTCACTGAGAACAAAGAAAAGCAATCAGAAAACATGCCTGTTCCATCACATCTAAAGTGGACTTGTGTGTGCATTTCAATTTATTTTCCGCTCCTATGAATGAACTGTCTTGCTGGACAATCCTTCCAAGTGTCACAGGTCCTTATCTCCCTCAACTATCCAAGGACATAACTTCAAAAACATGCTCTCATCTGTGGGTCATTTCATCAGCAAGCATGCTCTGACATTCCCCACCCTACAACAGAGCAAAACAAAACAAAGATGCAACAAAACAAACAAAATGGTCCCAGCCCCTGATGACCATTAGTCTCTGCTTTCCTTTACAACAAAACTCTAGAGGTCGCTGTACTCACCCTCTTCCCTTCCTCTCATTGATTTTTTTGTTTGTTTGTTTTGTTTTGTGGTGCTGGGGATTGAACCCAGGGACTTGGGCCTGCTAGACAGGCGCTTTACCACGGCATTCCATCCCTAGCCCCTTTCACTGAACCCAGTCTAATTAGACCTTTGATCCCACTTCATTGATATTGCTCTTGTCAAGTTTAGTTCCTTAGAACATTTTCTGTTTCTATAGCAAAATACCTGAAACTGGGTGATTTAGAAAGGAAAAAAATTAATTCTTCTAGTTCTGGAGGCTGGGAAGTCCCAGGTGAAAGGACCATATCTGAAAGAAACTTCTGGCTTGTGGAGGCTCTATGCAGAGCTCTGAGGCAGGGCAGTACCCATGTGATGAGGGCCTCAGGACAAGGGCCAACTGGCCCTTATAACAGACCAGCTCTCATGATAACTAACTCAGGACAATCCAAAGATCCATCCATCCGGGAATGCACTGATCTTTCATGAGGGCAGAGCCATCCTGACTCAGTCACCACCCCGGACACCCATCACTTATGACTTTGGAGATTAACCTTCCAATACATGAATTCTGAAAAAAACAAATATCCAAAGCACAGCAGTTAGCAACGACTTCCTGCTTCTTCCACCCAGTTCTTGCTTTAACCTGTTAGCAACGTGTGACACGGCTTGTCACTTCTCTCTGGGCCCCTGACATGGCTTCCTCTGAGTTCTCCTCCCTGCTCCATGACGGCGTCTTTCCAGTCTTCTTCACTGGTTTCCCTTCACTTCACTGACTTCCCAAGGTTGGAACACCCTAGAGCTCCCACCCCTCAGCTTCTCTCTCTTTCTGCCACCTACACGCTGGGATTCCCAGACCTCTCCACGGAATTCCAGACCCATGTAGCCTCCAGCATGGTCACCCCAGGTATACGTGGTGGGCATCTCAGAATTAACTCCAACAGCATCCTCCTGACTCATCCCCATAGTGTGCGGGACCATGTGCCCGCACACACACACACACACACACACACACACTCTATCTTCTCTCTCTCTCTCTCCCTCCTTTCCTCCCTACTTTCAGCAATGGAGAGTCCATTCTTCTAGTTCCTCAGGGCAAGAATGTTGGAGTCATCCTTGACTCTCCTCTTCTCTCTAAATATATCCAAACCATCAGCAAAACCCTCTGATCTCTCTCTCTCTCTCTCTCTCTTTCCTTTTCTTTCTTTCTTTTTTTTTTTTTTTTTTTTTTTTGGCCTCATTCATGCTAGGCAAGCGCTCTACCCCTGAGCTACAGCCCTAGAACTTTTTATTTTATTTTGAGCCAGGGTCTTGCCAAGTTGCCCAGGCTGGTCTCCAACTTTCGACCCTCCTGCCTCAGCCTCCCGAGCAGCTGGGATAACAGGGCTGTCCAGTTCCTTTAATCTACTTTCAAAATGTTTCCAGAATCTGATCCTTCTTATGATTTTTCTTGCCACCAACTCTGGTCCAAACAAGTCTCATTTCCTGCCTCCATTATTACAAAAGCCATCTCAATGGTCTCCCTGCTTCTTCCCTGACCTGCCATCATCTATTTTCAGCACAGTGGCCAGAGATCGCATCAAAAAGTAAGTCAGATGATACCATTCTTCAGCCTAAACTGTCACTCAGAGAATAAGTTTAAATCTTTACAAAGGCCTGCAAAGGGGTTCCACGCTACCACTTTAACTCCTTCCCCTTCTGTCCCTCTCAGTTCTCTGCAACCACAATAACCTCTTTTCAATTCCCCGAACACACTAGGCACACACTTGACTTTTAGTTGCTCCGATTGTGCCAGAAGTACCCTCCTGCAGATATTTACCTCTGGGTCTAGCTCCTTCAGGTTTCTTCTCAGGTGTATCCTTATCAGAAAGACTTTCCCTGATATTTTTAAATGAAACAGGAACAACCCCCTACCTTCATTTCCACCCCAACACTTTCTCTGCCCTTTAAACTTCCTTATTTTTCTCATGGTATATATTAACACCTGACATTCTCTACTCACTTATCATTTATCTCCACCACCCCAAATGTATGCAGCATGAGGGAAGGAAATTTGACTCCATAGTATGCATTCAAAAGATGTGTTGAATTAATTAAAGGAAAAGGGAAATTCCCATAGTAAACCAACAAATTGGCAGCTAAGTTATACCTTGGATTCTTATCAGTGTAGAGGTAGTCAGTCCCACAGGGCCCCATTAAGTCTGTACTTCCAGACTGAGCTTCTGAATCTAAAAGGCTAAGAAATAGGCTATGGACTACATTATGCCCACGTAGGTCCTGGTATCCTGAGACATGTGGACAGCCAGCCTCCTTCAAAGCATCCCCCATCAACTCTCAGAATCCTCAAATTCTGGGTCCTTTAGTATTTAAAGAAATCTGTGGCAAATTCCTTTTGCAAAGCAGACGGTCCTTCCCTGAATGATCACATTCACAACCCACTAATTTTTGTATTAGTTTGCTCAGAGCTGGCCACGTAGGTATGCACCCACAAAAACCCTACCTGACATAGTTCACCCTCTTTTTTCCTCCCACAAGATAATACACTCAATTAAAACAGCTGGTCAGCTGGAGGAGGACCGTTTTGATAGCCATGTCTAGTCCCAGCATGACAACCTGTACTCGACAAGGAAATCGATTATTCTATCAGGACAATTCACTCTTCTATTGGCATCAACATGACTTTTTTTCTTTCATGTAAGCCAAAACCTTTTCTCATCCCCAGACAATGGTGTTCTTTTGTTAAAAATAGAAAAACACAGCATCCTGTGAAAATGGCAAGAATTTCCATGAGGAATCATCTTGCTTGGAGCCTGGCCAGGATGGCACTGCATACATGCCTGAACTACTAAAAGACCTGGATGATCTTTTTCTCTCCTGGGAAAGAGCATCCTTCACATTTAGGAACAACAATAGACCATGAGATTGGCAAAAGGAGACCAAAGGACCCAACTGGAAATGAGATCAGCGGGCACCCTGACACCCTTCTGACACCCTCCAGCAAAGGGGATCAAATTGGACTAACTGATAAAAGGCTAAGGCAAGGCATCTTGCATATTGGAAGGGGTCTGGATGACTTCCATTTTCTTACCACGGTTGGCATCAGTGGTATAACCAATGCTAAGAGTTCAGTTAGTTTAGTAAGCCATACCAAGGCTGGGGATGTAGTTCAGTGGTAGAGTACCTGCCTACTATGTGTGAGTACCTGGGTTTGATTCCCAGCTCTGGGGAGCAATTCATATCACAAGGTGAACTCCAAACCCACTAGTACAAATCTTAGTGGAATGGACCATTAACTCTCCATATAGTCACACGGGAAAACAACAATAAAAAAATCCCCTTGGGCAAAATAGTAGGAGCCGCCTGAAGGCATTTAATTTTGAAGAACCAAAGAAGAGTGTGACAAAGGTAATTAACACCTGAATTCAAAATAGTGCTTCATCCTAGCCTGAGCTGGGCCCAAAGCTGTGAAAAATGACCTAGGGCGACCCCATTAGTGGGCAAGAGGTAAAGAAATTTAAAGTAGTAGATACTCCTGATGTTAAGCAATGAGTTTGTTTCCCTTTACCTGGCTTCAGTTGGGTATTTCAATATATTTTTAGTTGATGTAGGGCTAATCATTGTTCTTTGTAATCATCAGAAGGCTAAAAACCAACAAAAAAGTTGTATTTTTATTATTTATCACCAAATTCATAGTGTAGCTATTAAAAATATGAGGAGAATCTGTGTGTTCCAGACTCCTCAGGCAATACCCTGTCTCAGTTAAATCATTATAGCTTCAGTACCTGGGGACCTCTGTCTATCTGCGGAACCTGGAGATACTGTCAAAACCCAGGAAGTAGACAGGAAGAATGAAATTTGCTCAACAGCTGAGCTTCTCAAACTGTGCTGTGCTTTCATTCTCTCCGCAGATTCTGGTGCAGTAGGGGTAGGTGTAGTCTGGATTTGTTATGTAACAAGTTCCCAGTTGATGTCAACGCTGCTGGTCCAGGGACCTCACTTTGAGTGCCAGGTTCTGGATTATGCAGTGTGCAACCTAGGATAGGTGTAAGACGACAGGGAAGTATAAACCTGAGCCCTAGGGTACAGGGTTTGAATGTCAGGATGATGAGTAAGGACTTAACTTCTGTATCATCCACTCTCTGCAACCCAGACCCCAGAACCACAGGGTGCACATTGTTCTGATTATCTGTCCAGAATCTGCAGCAGCCTGTGGTGTTTTACTAAATTGTTTTATAGTTACCTACCTGAGTCAGTCTACCTGAGCTGAATTAATTTTGTTTTCTAGCCCAGATGCTCTCAATGCTGTCTGCATAATAGAATCTCTATGAATGTCTTTAAAATTAGTGGGATACCTGGGGCACTGCAGAATAACCAATAGATTCTCTGGGGTGAGATCCAGTTTTTTACGTGTTTGTAGTTGATTTTCATGTGCTGGAAATGTTGTTCTCAAATTCTAATATGCATCATTTACCTGGAGGGCTTATCAAAATATAGCGTATTGGGTCCTACCCCACAGTTTCTGGAATCCAAGAATTAGGATTTCTAGCAAGTTCTCAGGTGATGCCCCATGATACCCACATTCTTAGTCCCTGGACCATACTTTGAGAACTAGTATGCTACACAAATGACTTAGCCACTTACATATCTAAATCCATCTCTGTGAAAATTTCATCATTGAAAAGACAGAATGAGGAAGTTGGAGGTATTGGGATTCCAGAAAACGGTCTTTAATGAGGACCATAGTGTGGACTTTGTGTCCAGGAACACTTGGTCTTAGAGCCCTAAACTGTCTTGTTAAAAAGTCTGACCACCTTCATCACCAAGTGACCCATTTAATACATTCATGGAGCAGGAGAATCACTCAGCTGGACCCTGTCCTAATTCCTGATTTACAAAAATCACAATGCATAATAAAATGATGACTTTTGAAGCCACTAAGTTTAGGGTAGTTCAGATATGCAGCGATAGATAACCAAAACACTGGGTTCATAGTATTTTCTTTCTATGTGGATTCAGTTTAGTAGGAAAATATGTGATAGATGTCAGAGAAAATAGATACAAACAAATAATGCAGGATTGTGGCATCTTGTGCTATCACACTAACTTTGATTCCTCGAGTCTATTAAGTGGTGTATGGATACATTTCTACAGCAAGATGCACAACAACTAAAAACAAGGACCTCCTTGTGAATTGTGCTGAGGTCTATGATTTAGCCTCAAGTTCAATGTCAGGACTTGTTAAGCGGATGTAGGAGGAGCCAGTGAATTGTAATGAAGGCTGGAGAAGGTGGAGCCCTTACACAATGAGGGCTCTGTCTGCTCTTGATCACCATGTGGCCATTTCCTAAGGTGGAATTTTGGGTTTGGGAGAGACTCACATTTTGAAGAGAGGGGTTTATTTCCTCCTCTCTTCAACTAATTTAAACCTCCCCCATCCCCAGGGAAATTTTTAGTGCAGTATAATAAGGACACTTTCAGAATCACAGCCTCTTTTTCTGAATGTGTTTCTTATGTAAATGCCGCATCAGAGAAATCTCCCTCTGCTTTACACTTTAATTCTGCTTTTAAAACCTGCAAAATAGAAACACAGAGAAAAAGACACCTTGAAAATACTTTGGATTTCATCTGTTTTCCATTTTTACCTTGGGCTCCCACGTTTATTTATTTTTTTTTATCCTTATTCTTCAAGTCAAGCATATTTTTAAATCATCCTCTGTTGAACTGGAAAAGAAAAATGATGATTCCTGTACATTTTAGGCCGCCCAAATGTACCAAGAGATGCAAGTCACTTTATAATGATCCAGTAATTCTCAGAATGCTGCAGTGCAGTCGGGTGGCCCACACTGGAGAGTCTGGGGACATATTAAAGAGGCCTCATCTCATGAGGCAGTGATTCTGGAGGAGGCTCACCCATGATGCCCTATGCAGCGTCCATCACACAATACCTGACTGTTATGATGGTTCACATGTCCATTCGCTCCCTTGGGAACATGAGTAGCGAGGGACTGAAGGATTCTAGTTTGTCTCCATATCAAAATAATCTTTAAAAAAAAAAATAAAAAATATGCTTAATGAATGATTGACTGAATGAATGGATATGAATCCCAACTCAGGCACTTATTAGCTGCATTGCCTTGGGCAAGTTAGGACTCAGTAGGTTCTCAGCAAAGGGCCTGTCACTTTCCTTTTGCAGACTAACCTTCTATGCACATAGTCAGAATGGAGAATAGGACTTACCTATGTGCTGAGGATGGGGTTGGGGGGCGACCTGCAGGGTTTGCTGGGCCCACAATACTGCCCCACATTCCTGGCTGTCAAATCAATTACCCGAAGAATTTCCATTATTTAATTTGAAGCTTAGATTCTACTTTAAAGGCAAATCTTGGAAATGGTGGTGGTAGGGGTGGGGGTGGGGGGTGGACACTTCAAGCTGTTATCAGTCACTGAAACTGTAGTGTGAACTAGTTCCAGATCCTTCTCATAGAACACATTATAATGGAAAAGTGAGGTAGAGAAGGCAAAGGAGTGCCTGAGGCAGGTTTGAAGTAGGTGACAGAGGGTGAAGAGAAAATTGAAAATGTTGGGACTCCTTCACAAAGGAATCATAAGGGGCTGTGTGTAAGCAGGGCTGCCTTGTACCTAAAACAACATTGCAAAGTCAGAGAGATTCAGGTTCAAATCCCACCTCTGCTTGCTCTGTGAGACTATAAGAAAGCTACTTAATTAACTCTTTGAATTATAGGATTTTTAAAAAAATCTATAAAATGGGGTTAATATAACAGCTAATGTATGGGGTGATGCTGGGAATTAAGAAAGGCCACCCAAAATGCTTAGGAGATGGCTGGTGCTTACGGTCAGGATGGCCAGAGGCCCACTGGCTCCAAACTCAGCAGTAGATGCAGCAAGGTTTTACTCGCAGCCCATGTAGGCTGTGGTCAGTATTTCCTTTCCCTCACCTCCATTTCTCAGTCTGTGCTCTTCGCCTGGGTGCAGCTGTGGCCACAGTTGACAGCCACCTAAATTAATTATGAGGGAATGCATCTTTTCCATCCTCAAGTTCCAAACCAGAAAGAGGCGAGAGCACAATAATATCTCACTCTGGACCACAGCTCCAGGGAGGACACAGGCCCTTCCACCATTCAATTGAAAGCCTGGAGAAAATGCGAGTGTGTGCTGGGGCGGCCGGCAGGGGGCGCCGCGGGCGCAGGTGGGAGCCCCAGGCCCTTCCCGCCGCGGCGTCAGTGAACCCCGCTTGCCCAGCCCCTTTCCGCCGAGAGGTGCTCGGCCCCCGGTTTTCCTCTTCCCACCCGCGCCCCGCAGATCGCTTTGCCCGCTGCTCCTACGTCCCCTCTCCAGCTACCCCAATCCGGGGACATCGGGCCCCCGGACTGGTGTGTTAGGCGACAAAGGGCGCAGGACGCACCAGCAACCGGTGCAGCCTAGGTCGCCCCCTCCCCGCCCCGCCTTTGACTCCTCCTTCCTCTCCGTCTTCTCTCCTTTCTCCCCGCCTCTTTTCACACCCCACCTCTTCCTTCTCTCCCCACCCACTGCACCTCCCCCTTTGTGGAATGGCCCAGAAAAGCTGGTGCTGCCGACAGCGGTTCCGGCAGATCTGTGACCTTTTCTCACTCCTCGGAAGGACCAGGAATGACATCTCCGCAGACATCGCTGGCTGCATGTCTCCCCCGCATCCTGCGTCTGCAGCCCCAGAGACCCCATTCCCGGAGCCCTTTCCCGTCGTTCTTAAGCCCCACACTGCGCTGCTGCAGCATCCTGCACCCCCAGTGAACTTGACAGATTGGTGGCCCCCAGACCTTGCCTATGAGAGGGCCATGCTGAAATGAAAACTGCCTGCTGGAATCTGGGTGCAGACAGTCCGTGGTGGGGGTGGGGCGGGGGCGGAGACAGTAGTTCCCGTGTCCCCCGGGGGGGGGGGGGGGGGGGGGGGTTGCAGCTCTCGCCTCAGGATCCTTCTGGCAAGGCCGCCCCAGGCAGAGCAGGCCTTGAGAGTCTTCCAGGGCTCTGAAGCCTCTGACATTTTGTGCTCTGTGCAGTGGGCTTCACTATAGGTCACACTGCGCGGTAGGAGAGAAAAAGAGCCGTGATCTGAATTGTTGTTGAAAAAGTGTTTACTTAAAATCTTATTAAGGTTTATTTTTAGAGCCTATGTCTGCTGGCCTTGTCAACAGAGACAAATTCTAGGGGGCCTCTCTGCTCTTGCTGACCTTTAATAAAGACCAGAGAAGACAGGAGCAGGGCAGGGCAGGCTTCCTGTCCTGGGTGGGAAGTTTTGTCCTGCTGATATCCTCACCTGCCTATACAGGGCTGCATCCCCCAGGTACCCTGGGTATCCCCAGGAATGCCAGGATAATGGGGGTCCTTTCTAAGTGTGAAAGGGCATTATCCCTGCCTGCTTCCAATCTTAAACCCTGCAAAAGAAGTCTCTCTCCTTTCCCCTTCCAGCAGACCCAGGGAGAAGGCCAGATGGGCTGTGGGGTGGTCTTATAATAAACAATTATGAAGTGCTTCCTACACACATTGCAGATAGTGCTCCATGTATCTCTCAGTATATGCTAAGGACAGAGTGACTTGTTTAATTCTTACCACACCCTGTGAGGTATATATTGTTCCCCATTTTATAGGTTAACAAACCCAGGCACAAAGGGCTTAAAGCAATTTGCCCAACATTCTGATTATCTGATTGAGCTTTCTGATTATTTTCCCTATCATAAGAAAATCCCCACCTGGAGGCCTGCCTGGGCCCTCCTGGCCAAGGAGCAGCACTGAGGGCTGCCACACACTGGGGAGACCTGGACCTGGGCACTGGAGCTGAGGAACATGAGGTCATGTGCAAGGAGAACCGCTGCAGTGGGACAGACAGTGCGTCAGGCCTTCTAGAGCAAGTGCCAAGAGCTGCTGTCCCTGCCAAGATGCAGAATCGATGGCCAGCATCTGCCTCTTTGAATACGTTTCCTCTCCTGAGGGCCCACCAGCAGCTTTGTGTCCTGCTCTCCAGCTAACTGAAAATATACACATGTTTAATGGCCCCCTTTGTCCCCAGTGTTCCCAGCTTTGTAGGGCAATGTAGAGGCTATGATTGAAATTTCAGAGGCAATTGGCCATGTCCCAGAGTAATGCTACTTCCACTGGGAACCACCCAGGGACAGAATGACTAGGGAAAGAAGGACCCTCACCCATGGATTGTGCCTATCCAGGGTGGGAAGAGAGGCTCAGGCCAGGAGATGGAGGTGTGGGGCACAGAAGTTCTTGGATACAGCCTGGCCATGGCCCCAGGGGATCCTGGGCACTGTGCTTTCATGGCTCAGGAACTATGTTTCAACCAGATGGTTTGCAGCTCCTTTCTGATGTGTCCAGGGGGGTGTCAGCAAGGCTAGGACAGAGCATGAGGGGAGAGCAGAAACCAGTGGGAGGACAGGGAGAGCTGGAAGGGTTCATACCCTAGAGGGACAAAATCAAGCTGCCTGTCTTTGCAAGGTAGGGCCCATATCACCTCAGAACATTGCTGGGGTCTGAAAACAGAAGGGACAAAGTGAAGGCAGCTGTCATCTGCAGCTGAGTTGAGAATCACAAGAGAGAATACCCATAGGCACACACAGAAATACAGCCAAATATCTCAGCCCACACCCCTACCAGAGTGTGCACACAGATACTTTAACACACTCTGTGCCCTTCTTAACACATGCACATATTTAGACAGTGCACCTACGCACACTCTAGTGGGCAACAGTGAAGACACCACATGACCACCTGGTGAGAGGGATCCTGGTGAGATACATAGTTGTCCCCTTATACTGGCAGGAAGTCCACACCCAGATATGCACCACGGCAGACTCCAGCACGTGTTGGCTAGTGTTCCTGCAGAGGGTCCCTATGGCCCATTGATGGCCACACCCAGAGAGCTGGCCTGGAGCCCAGGTGTCCAGCAGCTGGTCATTCGGAGGTCAGCTGCTCAAACTGAGGCTGGTTGTGGGAAGCTCTGAGAATCCCAGGAATTGCTCTGGAGGTGCTGGACTGCCTGTGGGATTGCACACGCCCCAGGCTGTGGGATTGCTGGAGACACTCTGGGAACGCCCTGGGGAAAGGACCACATTGTTCACTCTGGATGAGTTGAAGCTTCCATAGGGGCTCCTCTTCTCATATGGCTGGTGCTGGTCAACAGTACTTCTTGGTTCCATGGTGTCCCAGCTTTGGATGCCAAGTATCATGGTGCCCACAGTTCGTTCTGTACCTAGAACCACACAGAAAATCACCAGACCTGGAGGCTGCACAGTGTGAGGTTTAAAGCCCTGTTATGGAGCCAGATCACCTGGGTTCAAATGCATGCTCTGCCACTTGCTAGTCCCTTAACCTCGCCAGGCCTCAGTTTCCTCACGTGTAGGGTAAGATAAGAGCAGTATTCGACTTAACTCCTGGGCTATCAGGACAGTTGAGTGACAGAATCTGAGCAAAGTGCTGAAGCGGTTGTGTGTCATAAGTACCAAGGTGGAAGGAAGACAGGTGGGAGCAGGAGGCCCCCAGGCAGGAGACGCAGGGGGAGGGGCAGGAGCAGGTGGATGATCTGGAAATGACCACAGAGCCGTATCTGGGCTGTCAACTTGGATATTCTGGAGGGAAGATAAATAAGAGCATAATTCCTGTAACCGTATTTCCTCACAGAGCACAGTGTGCTCTGCCAGAAAGCCGCAGCCCGCAGGAACATTTTCTCATTACTATATAATAATATCAAAGATAATGTCCTCGCTGTTGAAGGAGTCCAGAGCACTTAGAGATTGCATATTCAGTGCCCAGCTTCGTAGGCGCTGGTCTGGGTTGCTGAGGCTGCCAGCAGCCAACTCCAGGCTGCTCCTGCGGTGGGGAAGGCAGAACCCAGGCCAAGGGCGTCACACAGAGCCGCCATACTCAGCCACAGAGCTGTGTCCTCAGTTCTCCTGTGACCCATGCAGAGAGGTCATCCACTCGGGAGTCCCCCTCCCTGCTTAGAAGCCAGCTTGGTGGAGCTCCACAGAAAAATGAGATCCCTCTTTATTGCTCTGGCCACAGGAGAGACGGGGAGGGGAAGCTACAGGCCTCTCTTCTCCAAATTGGTGCTGATGTTCCTGCCTCCTTCGCAGCCTCTGTGCCTGAGAAAGTCCCATGTGTGGTGGCAGAACTACTAGAGGGAGAACTCAAGGGGAGAGCAGGGAATGACTCCTCTTCTGTCCAAAACAAGCCATTGCTGCATGGTGGATTCTGTTTCCAGAATGGCTTCTGCTGTGAGATCACACTGGGAGAGGGACTGTCTCCTGCATGTGAATGAGGAGACAGTCCCTCTGGAGGACTGTCATCCAGTGGAGGACTGTATGTGTCCTAGGAGATTTCAGAGAATTGATGGCTTGATAGGGCCACTGCGGCAAAGTAAAGCTGCCAGGGATCAAGAGTCTGACGAGAAGGCTTGATCCATTCTCTCCCGTTAGGCCGCATTTAACAGTCTCCATTTAGAAGAAACAGGGATGCACGTGGCTCCCAACTTGAGGGCTTCTTGATGCCATTAATGCTGAGCTCCTGCCTTCCTAGGCTCTCAAATCTCTGTGCTCCAGGGCTGACTTCTACACACCTTCAGCAAAGGGTGACTGGGCTATTTACCATTTCCCAAACACTGTCACACCTGGAAACCCCATCGTCACACTTTCTACCTGTGCTCCTGCAAGGTCTACATCACATACACATGTCATAAGATAAGTAAGACCGTTCTCCCCAGTGTTGAATGCAGAGACATGCACACAGTAGGTGCTCACAGCTTTCCAACGCCTTCCCGTGGCTTAGAGTATAACAGGAGCATAGACAACAGACAATAACCAACATCTACTGAGGCAAATTGTAGGCCCAGAAAGGCTACCTACTTTTCTTAAGGCCACACAGCTCTAAAGTGGTAGGACCAGCATTTGAACCTGGTTATAAAGTCCAACATCGGTCAGACACAAATCTTCTGACCCTGGCCTCTGCCGCCTCTCTAGCTTTAGTTCTTGACACTGTTGTGTTCCCCTAATAGTCTCTGGACCTCCTCTCTCTCTCTCCCTCCCTCCCCCCACCCTCTCTCTCTCACCTACTTTTCCTACCTCATCATCTCCCCAGCTTCACTAACCCTTCTCCTGGCTAATGCCTTCTTGTCTTTACAGATTCATTTTGCCTGTGACCTCGCCTTGCAAAGTTCCCCTGATCTGTTTATCCGAAGTCCCCGAGGCAGAGGTGGGTGCCCCCCTTTTATGCTTCCATGCTCATGACCAATGACTAGAGGGTCTGTTTTCTCCAACATGATGATGGCCTCCTTAGGACAGAGAGTCGTCTTACCTGTTACGGAACCCTAGCTCCTGGCAGTGTGGTTGGAACTCAGTCATTCCTGGTCGAGTGTGAACTTTCCCTGTGAAGAGCAGAGGAGAAGTCTTTAGACTGTGTGCACCACAGGGAGGTTCTCTTTTTCTCCTTCTTCCCCTTCCGACTCCCACTTTAAAAATGTGAAGACCATTCTAAGAGTGCTAAGAAAACCAGCTGTGGACCTGAAGTTCAGTATACTGTCTCCACTGTCATTAGGAAAGATGTTTCTAAACAACAACAACAACAACAAAAACCCTCTTAATTCAGTGATTTCATGTGAGGGCCATACAGGCATTTCAAAATGGAGGAGGTCCAGGGTGGGCGGATGATTTCAGTTGTCACCAGCACTAGGGGGAGCTTAGCGACACTCAGTGTCCCCTAGCCAGGGGTGTTAAAGATTCAGCAATATACCTGGTGTTTGATAACAATGCAACTGCCCTGCAAATTTCCCAAAGGAAAAGACACTGGAGAATCAATTCCTTCTCAGATCCAATTTTTCTGGCAGTGTTAAAAAAGAGAAATGAGATCACAGACCTGGACCCTGGAGGTACGGATTCTTTTTGGTTCTTCCTGGGATCCCAGGCTCAGAGCCCCACACAGATTTCCATGTACCTTAATCTTGCCCACTGGTCTGCTGAGGCCTGGCAGGGGGCAGTGTCTCAGGGTTGGCTGTGGCTTACTACATCTTCTGAGGGCTGCCCTGGGCAGAGCTAGCCCTAAAGAGTCAGGAGGGGAGGGACTGGAAGATTACCCGAAGGCTCAGAACTGAAGCAGGGCTCCCTAGGAATGAATCAGCATCTGTCTGTCTTGAGTAGGCCAGAGCCATATCTGACAGACCTCTCCCAGGATGAGAGGGGGCTCAAAGATGCATGTTGTCAGGTTTCATATTGTATTTTATTAATTTCAAGACAGGCTCTCTCTAAGTTGCCGAGGGCCTTGCTAAATTGCAACTGGCCTTGAACTTGCATGTGCCACCACACCTGGCTGCCCCCACCTCTCAATACTATTATAATAGGTATTATATTCTAACTTTTTTTTTGAGGGGAGGAGGTACCCAAATTATAGTGGCATTCTGTCCAATAACTCAGGGCAGCCCCCTGGACCTCCTCTTTCTCTTTCCCTTCAACATCATTATATATCTGCACTTTAGTCGCATGTAGGTACTTTAGTAAGATAAGTAATACTCTCAACATGAAAACTAATAAAATAGTAATCTAAACCCTTTTTTTAAGTTCTAGTAGGCACTTTGCATAAGGGAAAACCTAAAAAGGTACACATAAAATAAAAGGTTAAGTCATCCTTTTGAATAGCTTTAACTATAGTTCCCTAAGCCAAAGAGACCTTAGTTTTAGATTTGGACACAAGAGACTGAGCCTGAGACTTCTTCAGGCCTTTATTAGCCATGAGTGAGATCTTTACCCTCTTACAGTCTTTAATACCCTATTTGTAAAACCAAAATGGTCAATCCCTTTCTAGCTTTTTTCCCCCTGGGGTGATTTTGGTAATCCAGAAGAGATGAAACATGTAGAAGTCCTTTCTGAGTTAAAAAGCATCATAAAAAATACAAAATCCCTTAGGATATCTTGTTTTCACATAAATCAGAATCTGACTCTTCATAAAATTTCCTTGTACTTTAGAATTCTTCCTCTTTAGAACAAACTAGTTATTTGCATGAGAAAACAGGTCATATCGACCTTTCATGTTGGGTCCAGATGCTAAGGTAGAAGGATTAGTTTGGAATTCATAGAGTGACGTGGAAGTTCCATGATAGAATTTCATAAAGCACTGGGGGGATTTATTCAGGCAGTTCACGTCCACATCAGTGACTACATTCTCCCTGCTGTCAGAGGTGGCCTTGGGATTGTTGCCTTTCCCACATCAGGGCAAATCCACAATGTAGGTGTTGTTATCCATTTTTCAGATACGAAAACTAAGAGAGTTTAAGTAACTAGCTCAAGGAAATTTAATGAGAAATAAATCATGTTCTTTAAAATAATAAAAAAAAATTCTGTTAAAGCTAGTCATTTGAATCTTTGCTAGAAGGCTCTTTAAAATAAATATTTTTCCTGTCAAATCACCAACATATGCACAGTCCTCCTTCAGTTAAAAAACAAAATATGCAAGTGCAAAATAAACTGAAGGGAAAAAATGTAAATTACAAAAGTTTCAGGAGCGTGGCTCTTAATCCACTCTTCCTAAATAACAAAAGCAGATCCCACAAGTCAGTTTTTGAAAAAAAAAAAAAGAAGACGACGAAAAAGAAAAAGGGAAAGAAGGTGAAATATGGCTGGAATCTTTGTGAAGGGTGAAAAAGACTTGGTTGTAAGAACTTTTTTGATTTGTTAATTCTCTTTCTTGTTGGTAGATCAATCATGCATCTCAAGGGATAGGATTTACTGTCACCTCACATTTCCCTCTCTGTTTCCTTCTGCAGGGAGCCAAAGCCCTCTCAGCTGAAGCTAATTCTTTCTCTCCTGCTGCTTGCCATCTTCGTTCCTTTAGCTACATTGACCCTGGCCTTTCTCTGGCCAACAGAGACCAGAGAGCTGCTATAGTTTTCAGGTGGTCTGTGGCATGTCCCTCACAGTTTTGTGTCGTGGAAGCTTGGATATGTTGAACGGTGGTGGAACCTTTCAGAAGTGGGATCTAGTGGAAGGTGATTAGGTCTTTGAGATCATTTCCCTTGGAAGGAATTGCTAAAGTTCCTGTGGGAACCTGGTTAGTTCCTTAGTTCCTGCAAAAGCAGTTGTCATAAATGAGCAAGCCTGCCCATTAAACCTCTTGGGATCACCAGTGACCTCGTCCACTCCCATGCGCTCCCAACCTCATGGCCATTGGCCAGAATGGCCCTCACCAAAGGATGAACAGATGGGGCCACCTGACCTTGGATTTTCAGTCTTCAAAACTGGGCTAAATAAGCCTCTTTTCAAAAAAAAAAAAAAAAAAAAAGATAGCTGCCCACTTTCATTTATCTTGTTACAGCAAGAGAAAATGGACTAATTACAGAGGTTGAAACTCAAAAGCTGATTTGGTTCACTCTCAGGACAGGGCAGCATGCTCCAGGGGCCAACAACAAGTCACTTTACTGTGGTGAGTCCTTGACTTCCAGTGGCTTAGGTCAACTTTTGACAAAGCAGAAAGACTGTGAGGTTGTAAAATGTGAAAGAAGTAGAGTGCTTTTTCAATATCAGCTTTATTTTTGTCATCCCTCTCTAACTTCACCTTTGCTGGTCCAGAAAATAATGTAAATCCTGCTTCTCTGAAGGGTTGAGGTGTTGCCTTCAACTTCTGGAAGAGCCTCAGTCTAAGAGTCTGGTTAGTTCACTCTCCAGATGTGTGTGAGTTGGGCAGACCAACGTGCCAAGCCGCTGCAGACCGCTGGGAGGGAGAGGAGGCCAGGCAAAGCTTCCCTCACTAGAATGGACTTTCCTCCCCTAAGGCCTTCCTTACAGAGGTCCTACCTATCTAAGGCCTACTTAACCCCTTGACCTTGACCACTCCACTGGAAGAGACCCCTACTGCAGTGCTGCTCTGCATCCATAACATGGCAACAGCATGTCCCACCCACCACCGAGCCTCCCACTTGTCTGTGTGGGTATCTCCATCTCTCTCTCTCTTAGATGGTCAGCTCCTTGAGGGCTGGAATTGAATCTCAAGCAGCCTGGCTAGTGATTTGAACACAGTAGGTGCTCAGTAAATTACTTAGTTTTTAAAATAATAGCTTCTTTACGTTTCTGTAGCTTTTAGGTTTAATGGTTCTAAAAATATATGTGTGGAAATCTCAAAACACTTGGACATTCAACAAAACATGTACAAGTGATTTCTTGTCAGAGAGGAAGTCTTGAAAGAAAGTAGAAAATATTTTTAACTGAATATAAATAAAAATATAGCATATCAAGATTTATAGGATATACCAAAGGCAATGCTTTAAGAGAAAATTTATAGGAATAAATGCTTGTATTATAAAAGAAGAAAGGTGTCAAGTCAATCATCTAAGCTTTCATTTTATACAACTAGAACAGGAAGAGCAAAATCAATCCAAAGCAAGCAGGAGGAGGGGAATAATATATTAAGTGCAGATATTGATGAGACTGAAAACAGAAAAACAATAGAGAAAAAATCAATGAAACTGAAAGAAAGTTCTTTGAAGAGATCAATAAAATTAAAAACAGAAGATGCTTCTTTGAAAAGATAAAGAAATTTTAAAACATTAGTTTAAAAAGGAGAGAAGACACAAATTATCACTCTCAGAAATGAAAGGTACACCACTAGAGGTCCTACAGACATTAAAAAGACAACAACATTATGAACAGCTTCACACACACAAATCTGATATCTTCGATGAAACACAGCAATTTCCTGAAAACTTCAGTCTAGAAAATTCAGCCACAATGAAATAGCTAATCTGAGTAGCCTTGTAATGATTAAAAAACAGAATTCGTAATTAAAAACCCTTTGAAAAAACATCTCTACATCCAGATGGTCTCACTGATTACTTCTATCAAACATTAAAAAAAAAAAAAAAAAAATAACACCAATCCTCCCAGAACATAGACGAGGAGTAGTATTTCTCAGCTTATTGTATGAGACCAGAACTACCTTCTACCAAAACCAGACAAAGACAGCACAAGGGAAATAATTTTGGAACAATATCCCTCAAAGGAAAGGGTTCATTGCTAGTCAACAGGTACATAGTTTCAATTATGTAAGATGAATGAGTTCTGGAAAACATACTATCCACAATTAACAGTGCTTAGTATATAGTTAAAATTCTGTTAAGAGGGTAGGTCTCATATTAAGTCTGTTACCCCACACACAAAGGCAAATTGAATCCAGCAATATATTAAAATAATAATACACTATGACTAAATTGTCCTTGAGTAAATGAATAGAGCCATGGACCTCCTATATTCTCATTGTTGTAATGGTCGCACAAATCTATACCTGTACTGCGATTCATAGAATCATACACACAAATGCACACATAATCCAATTTTATTGTATGATAATTTTAAATTAGGGTCAAAAATTTATATTTTGCATGTGAT
Organism: Callospermophilus lateralis; assembly: GCF_048772815.1. Classification (NCBI taxonomy): domain Eukaryota; kingdom Metazoa; phylum Chordata; class Mammalia; order Rodentia; family Sciuridae; genus Callospermophilus; species Callospermophilus lateralis. The sequence goes on from NC_135311.1 coordinate 20,438,186, forward strand.
GTGTGCTGAGATGATAGTAACCAGCACTTTCAGATAATTTAATGCACTCAAGTGAATTTTTTCCCTTACAGTTTTTCAAAGGGTTTTTAGCTATGAATTCAAATTTCTTTTTTTTTTTAAAGAGAGAGAGAGAGAATTTTTAATATTTATTTTTTTTTAGTTTTCGGCGGACACAACATCTTTGTTTGTATGTGGTGCTGAGGATCGAATCTGGGCCGCACGCATGCCAGGCAAGCGCGCTACCGCTTGAGCCACATCCCCAGCCCCTCAAATTTCTAATTATTATAAATCTACTCAGGTTCTTTATTTCATTATGGCTCAATTTTCTAGACTGAAGGCATGTGAAACACAGGGTATGTGGGAGATGGGGAGACTGAGACTCAGAGAAGTGCTCATATGCAGAGCTGAACCACAGGCCCGAGCCCTCAGTGAAGGGCCCTGTCAGCAGAGGCTTCTATGAGCTGTCCCCTAGCTTTGCCTGTGTCTCTCCAGGTGGTGTTGGAAGTGAAATCCTGAGTCCCCAAGATAGAAAACACAGGAGAAAAGTTTTCCAAGGCCACAGGCTCCAAGTCTCACTAGAGAGAGTGAGAAATTGGAAACATACTCCCCGAAGTCCTGATTAATTGAGGTGGTGGGAAGAAGTGGGATGAAGGAATGTGCTACCAATACGATTGCATATTTGGATATCTCTCTTCTTTCAATTTAATTAATATTTATCAAATACCCCAAAGGATATTTGTCCAAGCAATGTTTGCAGAGAAATGGATCTCCATGACCAGGAGCCATTTTTAGGGAACTTAATTATAAAATAACACTGAGGATACTGAAAAAAAAGTTTCTGTCAAAACTCTGGAACCTATTCAGAAACTCTGAATGAGCCCGGGGTACATTTTTTTCCCAGTGACCCAACATCTTGGACACTGTGCTCCAAGCGGCTTCATTCTGGCTGATACATCTCAAGGCAGAGCCATTCCCAGCCAATCCAACCCTGCAGGAATAGGACTGCAGTAATGAGTGGATTCTGGAAAGCTAAGAAGATGGAAAACGGAGTCTGAGACCATGTGGGAAGAGAAGAGAAGTTTTCAGGTTCTTCGCCCTCTGTGGTTGGTGAGTGGCGGAAAACGTTCACACACTGACACTAGCGAATCATAGCCAAGAGCAGGATTGGACTTCATCTAATGTCATATTTTCTGAGAGCACCAAGCAGAGGAGCATGCTTTTAACTGCATGTCTCATGTGTTTGCAGCAGCAAACCCTAATAGATAGAAGAGGCACATCCCTGGAAGGACATATTTTAGGAGAGAGTAAAAAAAAAAAAAAAAAAACAAACAAAAACCCAGTTGCTTCTCAGGCAGTTTGAGATTATCCTGAGCCCAGAATTCTTTCTTCCTTAAGAACCCAGAAAGTTAGACTTAGAAATTACATTTCTAAATATACTCCTATCCAAAGGGTTTCTGTATTTGGAGCAGATAGCCTACTTTATTACCCAAAGGAAGCCAGTACCAAGACCCAGGGTAATCATGGCTTAATGATTATGATTATGGGATGCTTCATTTTATGGTTTACTCAGTAACTTCTCACACCCGATCTCATTTGGTTTTCCAAGTCAGCAAGGCAGGCTTTATGGTCCCCATTTTACACACGAGGACCTTAAGCCTTAAAGAAATCAAGGAACCTGTTCAAAACCTCTTAACAGCTATGTGGTGGGGCAGGGACAAATCCAGGGTTTGTGCCCTTCCACAGATACACACCGAGGGCCACTGCACAGATGGCAGATGTGATAATGTCAGGCAGTGTGGAAGTTACAAAGGTAAATGAGACTTGGGTCTTGCCTCCAGGGGTTTGCAAGGTAGTATTTGATCACAAAAAGGCAAATTACAAGTAGACTGTCACAAAGGCCAAAAAATCCAAGCACTCCTCCGCTGCACTCTTGGAATCTATTGTTTTCTTATTTGTTTATTGGTTTAGGTTCTGTCACCCAGCAACAACAAGCTCCCTGTGATTAGGAACTCATCCCTCTTAGTTGCCACTGAATTTCCATACGTGGAACAAAATCTGGCACAGAGCTGATGCTTACTACATATGTTGGCTGAATACACACATGAAAGTATGGGCCTCCTAGAAAGTGTCAAAGAAAAGGAGACTTTGGGCTGGGCCTTCATTGGGAAGTGGAGGTTTTACAGGCAGGTATGGGAGCTGCACTTGTTCCAGACAGAATGTGATGAGTGAGCAGACAGATAAGAAAAACAGGGCTGTGTGCCGTGCTGGGTGAGGTGGCTCACCCCTGTACTCCCAGCAGCTCTGCAGGCTGAGGCAGGAGGGTTAAAGCCAGCCTCAGCAACTTAGTGAGGCCCTAAGCAACTTGGCAAGACCCTGTCTCAAAATTAAAAAAATTTTTTAAAAGGGCTGGGTTGTGGCTCATTGGTGAAGCACCCCTGGGTTCAATCCTTGGTACAAAAAAAAAAAGAAAAAAAGAAAAAAAAAAAGAAAGAAAGAAAAGCAGAGATTGTGTTTGGCAGAACTGTGAGGAGTATGAGGAAGGGAAGTCAGGTTGGGGCCACTTCATGGAAGACCCCAAGTGGCATTTATTCAGTTGGCAACAGGAAACCATTTGAGTTCATGTCACAGAGGAGAGGCTGGCCAGAGCTTTGGACCAGTGTGATGGATCTGAGAGTGACACTTCATATGCAGTAGAGGGGAATGACTGGTGGGGGCAGGTGACAGCAGGAGCCAGAGAAGAGGTGATAAGGGTAGAAGTACTGGGGCTAGGAGGAAGAAGGGCACTTCTCAGAGAGAACATTCAGGTCTCAGAAAACCCACTCAACATGGAGGCTGAAGGACCTCAAGGATGATATTGAGGTTCCCAGAAAGAAAGAAAGAAAAGTGCCTGGAGAAGTCAGAGAAGGGAGGGATGACACGTTCTGTTGGTGCCTCTCATGTTTGAGTGTCCCATGAGATAGATGTCTAATGAAAATGTCCAGCCAGTTGTCAGAAGGTCAGAGAGATGGATGTGGTCCAGCGAGCCCATCTGATCACTGAATCAAAAACAGTCCTTGGATTGGGCTTGGTGGCGCACACCTGTAATCCCAGCAGCTTGGGAGGCAAAGGCAGGAGGATCTCTAGCTCAAAATCAGCCCCAGTAAAGATGCTAAGCAACTCAGTGAGACCTGGTCTCTAAATAAAATACAAAATCGGGCTGGGGATGTGTCTCGGTGGTCGAGTGCCCCTGAGTTCAAGCCCTGGTACCAAAAGAAAAACAAAACTAAAAACGGTCATTGGAACAGTGCTAGGGAAGCCTTTTATGGTAGCCTGCAAGATTATAGGATGCAGATCATTGATCTCAGAAGGGGCTGTGAGCTCACCTCCTAACAGAGGGGGAATCTGAAGCATAAGGATGTCTATTGACTTGCATAAGTTCACACAGCCAATGTGTCCTCCATAATTCTTATAGGAGGTCAGTTAATTTTTTATTTTTATTTTTTTGTTTTAACTATGTGTGCACTTGCGTTCACATGCTAGGGAGGAAAATCAGGCTCTTGCTAGGCAAGTGCTCTACCACTGGGCTGCCACTAGCCCTCAGTTAACTTTAAGTGATTGAAATTTTAGTATTTTTATAATATTTTCGATTTTAATGAAAAATTTCCTAATTTGCATCTCTCAAGTCTAAAGTTGATTAATGCACTGTACTAATGAAACGGTGATAATCCTTTCTGTTTGTAGACTTTGGCTGCCACCCAGATGTGAGCAGGATCCTAAGGAATCAGGTATAAGATGGTGGTGGATCGGATTTTATTTTATTTTTGTTTTGTTTTTGGAATGCCATTTTCTGCTAGGGTCTCCTGTATGTAGCCATCCATGAGGTTCACAGCTGAAGAGAGACTTTTCTTCAGTCCTCAATTCATAACCTTTCACCAAGGAAATGTTATTGAACTCATGGGACATACAGGGCAGGAAGAAAACCAAGCCCTTTACTAGGCCCTGAATCCCTTTCTTACTCACCTACAGTACATTGTACCAAATACAAACTTCAGGACTTTTAAGAAAAGCAAATAAAACCCCAACCATGTTGCAAAGGTTATCTGGCCTGTGGAGAAAGCCAATGATTAACTTTTGTAAAAGTGATTTTTGAGGATTTTTCACAGCCTTCAAAGGTCCAACTCGAAAATTTGAACTTAGAGTTCCACCATTCTCCCCTTCCCAGGAGGACACTGACCCATGTCCAGGTGTGGAGTGTCTGTCATGGCAAGGACAGGGAATGGTATGTGTGTGTCCCTCCCAACCCAGCCCCCATCCTTTGGTTTCGGCCAGGCTCATTTGGCTGAAGGGCCCAGCCGGAAGGTCTAAGGCTTCCACCTTGAACCTGGGTCCTGGTCTGCTTTGTCTCCATGTGTCTCTACTGTCACCCGAACTGTGAGTAATTTATTATGACCAATACCAGAAGAACAAGACTGCCCACATCCTGCTGGTGACTTGGGCAAGTACTTTTTTCTCTGTGAGCCTCCAATGCTCATGAGCAAAATGGGTTTAGGGTATCCACCTACCTCAAAGAATTGCCAAGGGGACTGAGTGAGATAAAACACCAGGCACCCCCAAAATGTGCTGGGCACAAAGGAAGTGTCTGCAAATCTTGGCGGCCCGTCCTTTCCTTCTTCCTGAGCATTTCTCACTCACCCACCCATTCTCGCCTCACGTACCACGACGCCTGCTGGATCTCCTCCTTTCCCCTTTGCTTTCCCCTGGGGATTATCTAAGAAAACAGAGTCTAAAGGAACACTACAGGTTCCTTCTCTCTTCTGCACCCCACAGCAGCACACCAAGTGTCCAGATGAGCCACCACGTGGGTTGAAGTGGCTGTGCCTCCCACCACCGCCCCCCTCCCCCCCCCCCCCGCAATAAATACTTTCCCCTGAAAAGAGGGACCCCTTGGAGGGCAGTGAACCTGTGCATCACGACAGTCTCTCTGGGCGCTGAATGGGCTAAAAGGGTCGCTTCAAGGGTGCAGAGTTCCCTGGGGGTCGCTGTCAGCGTGTTCTCGGTTCCCCCAGAGTCTGCGTGGGCGGAGGCGCCCTGGCCCAGCGCCCGGGAGCCGCACAGGTACGTGATCACCAGGCTGCGGCGCCCCGCGAGGTCCGCAGTGTCCCCGCCCCCGTGCTGCTGGCGGGCGTGGACTGCAGCAGGCGGAATTTCCCCAGGGCTTTTGGAGCACTGCGGCTGTGCGTCCACGCGGAGAGGCCGCGGGCGCCCCCTGCTGCTTGAAAGGAGGAACACAGCTCTAGGCAGAAGGCGAGCTCCTACTCCTTCAAGAGCTCAGGTCCTGGTCACAAAGCCAACAAGTTGCAAATGGTGGCCCCTGGACAGATAAAACCAAGGACTGGGAGCCTTATTGATCCCCCTGATATCACACTGTACGAACAAAGAACATTTTGGCAGGAGGAAAGAGCGCAGGAGAGGAGGAGGGATCCCCTGCTAAGGGTGTGACATGCATGGAAGGCTAGGAATTTGCAGCCCGGCTCCCTTTGCACCTGGCACCCACCAAATGACCCAAACTGTGCTCTTGCTTGCTCATCTGGTTGCTCAGGCCGGAAATGAAAGATTTGGGTTCTTTTTAGTAAGCACCGAAATGTGTTGGGTGCCCCACCTAGTTACATTTTACATCATAAGCAAGATTCTGTGCTAGGTTCCCAAGGTGTTTTATTTACTGGCAATGGCGTTCTTTCACACAGTGCATTTATTCACGGGGTCCTTTGTGTTCAGGCGCTCCGTGGGTTGGGTCCTGACAGAAGATTCATGTGGTACAAAGTCTGAGAACATAAGATATGAACTCACAAAGGAAAGTCAGTTTGCCAAAAGTAAAGCTGGGTGAATGAAAGGAAATAAATGCTCTAGACTCAAAGACAAAGAATGGACAGAGAGCTTCTGCCAAGACCACTACTGTTTGTCTGCGTGCTTGGCAGGAAGGGAGGGTGACGGCCTGAACTCTCTTCAGGCACGGTTTGTTTAAGTGCAAAGGATTTGTGTGCTCACACAGTCCACAAAATGCATGCTGGATCCCAGTTAGGGTAGTGGTTTCTAGCAGACACCTGCTACACAGCATCTGCATTTAGCTGTGGCTGCCTGGGAGCTACGGCACAACACCGGGCCTCTGCAGCATTGGTGTGCACTGCTGCATGGAGCTGCGTTCTGCACAGCGAGAAAAGAGCCAGGCCCTTCCCAGAAAACAGAATTCTACAGCCAGGGGTAATTTTTCTTTTTCATTTTGATTCTTTAACCTCTCAAAATGCTATATCTCTAGAGGAAAGAGCCTGGCTTGAGCATCAAGAAAAACTCAGTTCAAGTCCAGTCCCTGCCACAAACAGATACATGTCATGGAACAAAATCACCCATTCATCCATCCACTCATTAATTGCTCCAACTATCCATCTAGCAAATATCCATAGAGCATCTACCATACACTAAATGTGGTTTTAGGTGCGGGGATACAGTAGTGAGTAAGACAAACTCTATTTGCATAAAGCTTATAGTATAGAAAATAGGCAAATCACTCTGAAGAGAGCAGGGCACAGAGGCTTGCTGTGTAGGCTGGCCAGGGAGGAGTGGGTCGGGCCAACATATGGGAAAAGGAGTGATAAGCCAAGGTAAGCAGGTATAAAGGTGTACAAGAAGGATCTTGGCGTGTTTGGAGCAAAGTGTCATGTGATTGGAACAGAATTCAGGAGAATGGCCATGGGCAAGGGAAGAGAGAATGGCAGGAGCCAAACCACATGGGCCAGCAGAGGGAGTTCATGTGCATGTTACAAAGACCTCCCTGGCTCTTGGGTAGGGAAGGCTGAGGTGGGATGGGATGTAGTGGCAAGACTGCTAGAAGGGCAAGGTGATGACTTGGCCTGGAGTGGGGAGCCATATTGGACTACATGTAGAAAGGTGAGCCAAAGGTATTGCTGACGTTTCCAGCTTAGGTCAGACTGCGTCGCCAGCGTTAGAGCAGATTAGGCACCCACTGACAGAGCTAGAATTGTGGCTTCAGTCTATACCTCTAAAACACATCCCTAGGTAGAAGGAAAGCAAGGAATACACAGACTCCAAAAATAAAGTGAAGCCAGAACCTCTGGTAGGTGAGTGGGCAGCAAAGTTTTGCCCTGAGGGGTTTGCTGACTCAAGCCTTCTGGAGCTTTCCATGGGCAACTGCGCTAGTCTATGGCTGGCCTAAGAGGGCAATGTAGCAGGAATCTTCTGCATAAAGTTGGGGCTCTCAAAAGGCCACACTCTGAGAATGGGGGTGACTAAGGAATAAACCTGTCATGAGGAAGGGGACTTGCTTACTCTTATGGTTTAGATATGAGGTATACCTCCAAACTCCTGTGAGGCAATGCAGGAGAGTTTGGAGGTGAAATGATTGGGCTATGAGAGGCTTAATCTAATCAGTGCATTAATCCACTTGAACATATTAACAGGATGGTAACTGTATGCAGGTAGGGTGTGGCTGGAAAAGGTAGGTCATTAGGGCTGTGCCTTTGGGGTATATGCTTTGTCCCTGGTAAGCAGAGCTTTCTCTGCTTCCTAATTGTCACGTCCTGAAATGCTCTCCTCCTCCACACCCTTCTGCCATGATGTGCTGCCTCACCTTGGGCCCAGAGCAATGGAGTCAGCTGTCTGTGAACTGAGACCTCTGAGGCCCCCAAATGCTTCCCCTCCTCTATGTTGCTCTTGTCAATCTTTTAGTCACATCATAAAAAATTAAAAATTAAAAAAAAAAAACACTGACTAAAACACTTTATTCTTGGCATTGAGTGGACGGAAAACATATACATCACCTAAGGATTTGTTACCAAAAAAAAAAAAAGTCTCAAATAATATAAATCTGGCTTTGAAAAAAAAAACTACAAACATTGAATTTAATTTAAATGGTCTCGGGTTGGCAGTGTTTTTGATTAACTGACAAAATTAAAAGTAAATCCTTTTATGTACCTCAACTTCAACCCAGACCTCAAAGAAACTCCCACAGGTAAAACTTAAAGGAAAAATAAACAGCTCACATCAGAAATTTACAAAGCACAGAAGAAACAAGCACTATTATTGACAATAAAAAACAAACAAAAAACAGACAACAGAAGCAACCCATCAAATATTTCAGATGTTAGAACTTTCCTGTATGGATTAAAATGCAATTATGTTTATTACGTTAAATACATAAAATAGAAGCTTAAAAACAAAGAGTAGGAACAAGAGACCTTGCACAATCAGGCAGGTTTAAAAAAATAGCAAACTCGACCTCCTGAAAATGAGAAACAAAACACTGGAAATAATATTCAGTGGACACACTACACATTAGATTTAGATGCAGGTGAAGAGAGAATTGGTCAATTGGAAGACAGATATCCAAATTTATCCAGAATGGAGTCCTGAGAGATAAAAAAAAGGTATAAATTCTAAAACAGAAGTTAAAAGATACTGAAGATAAAATGATTTGAGACTACTACATATCTAACTTAGACTTCTGTCTGTAGAGAGAATAGGGGAGTGCAATTATTTAGAGTTAAATGCCGATAATATCCCAGAATTACTAAAAAAAAAAAAAAGAAATCTAAAGTCTAAGGAGCCTAAGACTTGTTGAGAGACAGAGAGGGAGAGAAAGAGAAAGGATACTAGAAGCAGCCAGAGAAAAAAGACAGATACCCTGCAAAGAGACAAATAGAGCATCTGTGAATAGCAACCATGGAAGCTGGAAACAGTGGGAAAAGCATCTGTAGGATGAAAACAATTGTTGTGAACCTAAAATGGAAACTCAGTTTCAAGAATGAAGGTGGATAAAGGCAGGTTCAAATGAAAAGCATCCACTCTCCCTGCAGGAAATGCTGGAGCCAGTACTCCAGGGAGAAGGGAGAGGTTCCCTCTCTGAAAGTCTGAGATGCAAGAAGATCTGTTAGTGAAGATGGGGGGCATCAAAACCAAGGTGACAAAATATGATGAAAAATTTTATGCTGGTAAATTTGAAAACTCAGGTAAAGACATTTCTAAGAAAGTAATACATAACACATATGCAAGTAGAAAAAAAAAAGTCCAAATAGCCTTTGTATGTAAAAGTAAATGAATTAGTAGTTTAAAATCCTCTGACTAGGAAAACACAGGGCCCAGCCGGTGTTTTAGGTATTAGAATGAACCTTCAAGTAAAAATATTATTAAAAATATTAAAAATACTAGAATAGGATAGAAAAAATAAAGAGCATTTCCTAATACGGGTGAAACATACAACCATAAAATTCTAGAGAAAGTCCTGGAGAACATCCTCAAGATCTTAAGAAGGTGATTTTTTAAAATAAGATATCAAATGTGTTTTGTGAAAATGGAAAAAGTCACTGAAAATTCACCTATGTTAAAATGGAGAATTTAGACCAGTATAATCACTATGGGAAATACTTTGGTATTACTCAATAAATTTAAGTGTGCATATATTCCATGGACCAAAATCTTGTCTCTCTCTCTCTCTCTCTCTCTCTCTCTCTCTATATATATATATATATATATATATATATATATATATTCTCTCTCTCTCTCTCTCTCTCTCTATATATATATATATATATATATATATATATATATACTCTTAAAACACTGCATCTGAGGACGGGAAAAGTATAGAATATGCAAATCACTAAAACTAGAAAAAAATCCACCTCAAGTACAACAAGAAAGATATGTCCAGTATAGCAGAATCCTACAGGGGAAGATTACATCACAATGAAAAGCAACCCACCCTGGGTATCTCAGAAGGATTCTAGGTTATTCTTATGTTAAGAGGCAATCACAGAAGACTTTGTTCAGTTGGATTCCATTTACGTAAATCTCAAAAACAGGCAAAACTAAAAACATTTTGTTTGGGATAAATGCAGTCATATTTGGTTGATTCTGAGACATACCTTTTACTCTAACATTTTGATCTCTCTAAAAAGACATGCATCTTATCACCAGTGGTGTCTTGCAATTATATTTAGCACGTTTCTTTGTCTTTCTTTTTTTTTTTTAGGCACCGTTGTGCATCTCACAATGTTGGGGGTTTGAAATTCAATGAAATATAGTAGGTGATAAAACCATTTTAAAAAAGTGACAGAATGACTAACACAAAATTTGGCACACCTATGATCACCTATGCTCAGGAGGGGAGGAAGGAGGCTGAGGGAAGGAAGAGGTACCCAGAAGCATCCCAAAGTACTAGTGGTTTTTTTTGTTTGTTTGCTTACTGGTATTTGTTTTATTACTGTTATTCAAACTTATTAGACTTTAGCATGTATGAATATCTTTCATAATTCAAGAAAAAAGTGTGCAAGTGGTGGAAGTATAATGTGGTTTTTGTTTTTGTTTTTTTGGGATTTTTTTTTTTTTTTTTTTTTTTGCCACTGTGACCAAAGAATTTTAGAGAAGAAAAAAAAATGTATCTGGCACTCATAATTTCAGAAGTCTCAATCCATAGATGGCCAACTCTATTGCTCTGGGGCCAAGGTGAACATCAGGGTAGAAGGGTGTGACCCAGGAAAGCAGCTCAGGATATGACAATCAGGAAGCAAAGAAAGACTCAGCTTGGCTCACCAGGGACAAAATACATACCCAGGAGCACGTCCCCTGTGCCCCACCTCCTCCAGCCACATCCTGCCAACTAGTCACCACCCAGTTAATCCATTCAAGTGGATTAATGCACTGATTAGGTTAAGACTCTAATGACCCAACCCCTTCACCTTTAAACTTTCCTGCATGGTCTCACGCATGAGTTTTGCATGATCCCTCCTATCTAACCATAACACGGGGATGCACATGCACATCAGGAAGCTGTGTAGAGAGGTAGGGGGAGAGAGGCAGGGGGAGTTGCAGGAGGACACTGCAGGGAATGAGTGGGAAGACGGGGGAGTGGGAGCCATCAGAACCACACATGCAGAGACACCGGCCTTTGAGGAGTGACACTTCCTCCATTTTAATAAAAGGAACAAAAGGAGAGCTGGGGCTCATGGAATTTGCAGTGGAACTTTCTACATGCTTTCCTTGTGGGGGTTTCTGCTTTCTGTACGAAGAATATATAGGGCTGGGGATATAGCTCAGTTGGCAAAAGTGCTTGCCTCACATGCACAAGGCCCTGGGTTCAATCCCCAGCACATAGAAGAGGAAAAAACGATGGAATAAAGGAGAAATGATCTCAGACATTTCTAAGCTGTGCAATCTTTCCCTGGTAACAGAAAGGAGCCGGAAGCTCCACGGTGCCTTGCACAGGTAGAAAGACTGGAATTTTTGCTAAAAATAGCAGAAAAGTTCGACAATTCAGCATGAGCTGGAATCCACAGTTCCTGGGTCTCTTGGTTAGAGGGGTCAGGTGTAGGTGATGGGCTGAGTAGGTGACACCTGCTGGGCTGTGGGAATGGGATGGGCAGGGACCTGGCTCTTTTCATATGTGGTTTTCTGCTGCCATCTGCTGGCTGATAGTGGGAACACTCAGGAATCCGCAGAGTCCTAACTTCGTTTGCAAACCTTAGATCTTACTGGGAAAGAGGCAGGGAAAGCTACTAGAATCAGACTGTGAAGTATGTCAATCCCACCTTCTACACACACACACACACACACACACACACACACACACTCACACCACAACATTTTGATCAATGATACAGTAAACTTTTACTTTTTGGCATACTGTGACTGCATAATATAATGTTTTAAAAACTAGATCAAGATGTTTGCATCATAAAAATAAAACAAAACAAAACATCATTACATCTGCCACTTTTTCAAAGATGACATTTTTCAAGATCCAAGAATATAAGAATTAGAATGCAAATCTTGTGAATTTTAACAAAGCACTGGTTTGTCCGTAATTTCATGTTTTCAAAAAATCTTAAATTTCTTGTATATCTGGTAAGAATTGTTTTGATATTTTAAAATTATAATTTCCTGTGTGATAATCTAGAGAATCTCACCATTTGGTTACAGTACTTTTGAAAATTTGACCATTTTCATTTTCAAAGGTGAATTTTCATCAAGACAAAATCAGTAGTTTGTGCTTTTAGAAATTTCACTTCGTTATTTCTACTGGGCGGAGGGATGTTCAAAAGTAATAAAGGAGCGCTTTGAGTTGAGAAGCATTAAGTAAATGCCAGAGAAACCATTGTGCTTACCAAGAAATCCTAGAATTCCTGGTCAGCTGTGCTGTGCAGGATGTGTTGCTTTGTGGCCTTCAGTGCCCCTTAAAATAGGTAGGTATGAAAGCTGTCAGTGCCCCTGAGTCTCTTGAACCCCAGACTTCTGGATGCAGTCACCTGAGCAATTATTTAAAAGGCAAGTCAGATCCTGATACCCCTCTGCTTTGGGAGAGGTCAATGTTACACCTTAGAATAGAATACTGGACCCTTCTCTGCTTTGCAGGGTCACAGGATTGGACTCATCCTTGCCCCTTCAAGCCTGTCCTTAGTCACCTTTCCTCCTTCTTCCATGGGTTTCATTTTCGTCCTTTGTGCATCTTTCTGTTTCAACATTCTGTTTAGAGCCTTGCTTCATCTGTAGTAACTGTTCATTTATCTGTTCATTTCTTGTCTTCACCACTAGGTGTTACCCCATTCAGTGGATCCATCTTGCTCTCTCTGGTTTTCCCAGTGCCCAGTGAACATTTATTTACCAAGGAATGAATAAGTGAACGAGGGATTTGAGCAAAGGAATATGTCACTCCAAACAAGTTCACAGTATGAAGCTCATTCTAGAAGTAGAAGGAAGTTCCATGCCTGCATCCTGGCATGATGGCTTGTAGCTGGCAGTGGGTGGATCCTGGACTCCCACTAGCCACCAGGACTACTCCTGCTGTTCCTAGGAGAACACCAGTAGAGCAGAGGCCACTCAACCACAGTGTAGGAGGGCTGAGGGCATCAGAGGTGTGCAACGCTTAGGTGCGACCGTTCCATCAGTGTGTGGATACCCATCCAGGAGGCAAACACCAGCTCCTAAACCAGCTAGTAGCACTTTGTATTGCTCCAATGTCCTTCTGTTGAAAAGGTCCCAGCAATGCCCCAGGCTCGACGCCCCCTCCCAAGAGGGCATATTAACATCTCCATTTTACAAATGGAAAGATAATGAGCCCATGTTCAGTGGGCTAGAGAACACTCGTGGGCGGCAAGCTCCTGTCTGGCCTTCCAGGGGTTCTCCCAGTCGGACGATCAGAGCCGGAATAAGAGAAAATAAACCAGAACTGTCATCAGTTCAGAATCAGTGGCTTGGGAAGCTTGATGAGAGCCGTCCCCACGAGAGGTAGCTGGGGTGAAATGCTTGCTTAGCTCCAGAGCGGCCTGAGTCGGACATCTCAGGACACAATTTCCCCTCTCTGGAGTCCCCAGGTGGTCTCCTTTGCCTCTCTCCTGGGTAGGGTCCTGGCACCTGGTGGAGAAACCACCTGGACAAGGAGCTCAAGCCAGAATGGAGTGTGCGAGGGAGGGTCTCCCAGGCAGGGCCAGCCTTCAGGGCAGGCTGATCTGGGGGTTCTTCAGGAAGAAGGCCAGTTTCTGGGCTACGGAGTCCAGCTCGCTGGAGTTTGCATACTGGAGGAGGTTGCTCTTTGGGACGAAGTAGTGCTTCAGGAAGTGCTGGCTCACACACTTGTGCAGCTTCCTCACCAGGCGCAGGAGGGCTTTGTGGAACACCTGCCAGTCCTTCAGGTGGGGATACTTCTCGCAAGTCCAAAAGAGCACGGTCTGCGGGAGGAAGAGGGAGCGTCAGATGTGGTTTTGGGGTCCCTGAGCAGAATATCTTCAGAAACAAGAGTCTGTGTGGCCTTGGAAGGAGGGAGATAAGAAAATGGGACCAGGAAAATGCGTCCTGCCCTGAATTCATGACCCTCGGTCTCAGATGGGCACTCAGTCTTAGCTTAGCCAGTGGGTCCTCTCCCGGTCTTGGCTGATTTATTCTCTCACTCTCCTCACTCTAGTGATCATCGCTCTGCTCAAGTCTGCAGCGGCGCACACCATGCCTTTGCCTCCTACTTTAAAGGCAACTTGGAACCAAATCCCTTATCCTTGGAAACCCAAGAGCTCCCTTTACCCCTTCTGTTCCACCACTCCCTCCAGCCAGGGCTGACCCCTGCACAGGACCCAGATCCTGCCATCTGGGAACTGCGTATGATTGCTCTCCCTCTTGCTCCATGGCTTCTCGACCTGTTCCAACTCTCCTGCTCCCTGAACCCCCACTTTTCTTCTGCCCTAACTCTTGCCTCTCTGCAAATCTAGGTTCCCAGTCACTTGTCATCATTTTCTCTCCTTTCATTCATTGCCTGCCTCCCATCCCCTCCAATATGGCATCTTCTTCCATTGATCCTAAAAGGGCCGCTCTTGCTATGGCCCAATGATCTCCATGTTTCTCAGTCCAACCAGACTTTTTCAGACTTTGCTTTATCTGCCTTTCAGCTGATTAGATTCCCGTCTACACCCTCCTCTTTTGAGTCACTCTTCACTCGGCTTCCAAGCTAATCTACTCTCTGGGTGTTCTCCTAGCATTACAGCTACTCCTCGGCAGAAATATCATCCTTGACCCACCTCTAAATGTTGGAGTTTCTGGGGGTTCCCTTCCCGCACCACTTCTCCTCTTTACCTCTCTTCCCAGCTCTGTGTTCCTCCCACCACAGAAGCTTTAGTTCCCGTTAATATGGTTGACCTGTAAATCGTTTTCTCCGGCTCTGACGATTCCTCTGATCTCCTTACCTGTTTCTCTTGGATTTCTAAAAGTTATCTCAGTCTCAACATGTCCAAACTGAACTCGTGGCCTTTCCACACAGCCTGATCTGCCTCCAGAGTTGCTTATTCAGTGAGTTATGCAAGACACAAACCTAGGAGTCATCCCTCTCCCCACCATGCCCAGCCAAGTCCTGCCCGTCGTCCTGCCTAAGTAATTTTCAACTCTGCCCACTTACTTCATCTCCAGTGATAACACCCTCTTCCACACCACACAACATTTCACCTGGATCCTGGCAACAACCGTAACCAGTCTACACCTACTGCCTTCACTGTTTAGCCTGACCCCACCCACACTGCAGTCCCCACATGATCTTTTTGAAATATAAATATTGGTTCCTTCTTGTCTAAATGCTTCAACTTCTTCCCACTGTTAGTTAACTAAAAGTACAATTTTTTAACATGGTTTGGTCCGTGAGGTGTGGCCTCAGCCTCCCTTGCTAGCCTTTTGACAAAGATGTCAAGAAAGATATGGAATCGGGTGAGACATCCATCAACAGAGCAACGGATAAAGAAAACCTGGTACCCATCCACAATAGGGTGTCATCCGGCCATAAAGAATGGAGCCCTGCCCCTTGCAGGAATTTGGATGGAACTGGAGGACATGTTAAGTGAAATAAGTCAGACACAGAAAAGCAAGTACTGCATATTCTCTCTCATATGTGGAAGCTAAAAAAATGTTGATAGGAATATGGAATGGTGTTCCCTAGAAGGTTGGAAGGGTGTAAGGGTGAGGTTGGGATTTGATCAGTACATGTCACGTGCATTAGGGGAAATAGCACGCTGAACTTCACGAATGTGTACAAGTAATACATGTTAATCAGACATAAGTATTTTTAAAAACAGACAAATGGAATCGTATCAAACTAAGAAGCTTCTGCACAGCAAAGCAGTTGACAGAATGAACACACAACTGCAGAATGAGGGAAAACCTTCCCAAATCACGCACCAGACAGAATGTATACAGGACTCTACACCAAAAGAACAAATGATCTGTTGAAAATGTGGGCAAATGATTTAAATAGACATTTCTCAAAAAAAAAAAAAAAAAAGAAAAAAGAAATACAAACGGCCAACAAATATATAAAAGATGCTCCAGGTCACTAGACATCAAGAAAATGCAAATCATATCCACAAGGTGTATCCTATGTATTGAGGATACAGAGAAAGAAAGATTTGTTCATTGGTGGTGGAAATGTAAATGAGGACAGCTATTATGGAAAACAGTCTGGAAGTTCTTCCAAAAACTTAAAATAGAACTACCACACGACCCAGCCATCCCACTACTGGGTCTGTATTCAAAGGAAATGAAATCAGGGTATCAAAGGGAGACGTGCATGCCTGGGTTTATTGCAATGAAGAGCATTGCAACAGATGCCCATCAACAGATAAATGGATAAAGAAAATGTGACGTATCTATGTACATAATTGAATATTATTCAGCCATAAAAAAAATCCTGTCATTTGCAGTAACCTGGATGGAACTGGAGGACATTATGTTAAGTGGAATAATAATCCAGGAGCTGAAAGACCAATATTGCAAGCTCTCACACGTGAATGCTAAAAGAGTTGACTTCCCAGAAGTCGAGAGTAGAACAGTGTTCACTAGAGCTTAGGAAGAAGGACAGAGGGAGGTGGGAAATAATTCCCAAACGCAGTAGGATAGGAGGCAGACGTTCTGTTATAGGGTGACTGTACGTTAAAATGATTTACTCTATTTTTCAAAATAACTAGAAGAGCTCAAAGGTTCCCAACACCTTTAGAAGTGATAGATGCATGAGGAGAAGAAAATGCTGATTTCCCTAGTTTGATCATTCTGCATTGTATACATGGATCGAATGATACGATATCTGATAAATATGTACAAATAGTATGTGTCAATGTAAAAATAAATTATCCATGATATACTGAGAAAAGAAGGGGAGGGAGGGAGAGGGAGAGAAAAAAAGAGGAAAGAAAAAGGACTCATAAAAGGCCAGGGGACAGAGGGTGTTTGACTCCAGGCAGGGACACACCGAGAGCCCAAGTGTATTATATTTCCATAATGAGTAATCATCAGTGGAATGGCCACTGTGGCCACTACGGCCTCATCCTAAATTGATCCCATGCACCACCCTCTCTGAGTGGCCCTGGCCAAGCTCTACACACAGGGGGCCCACCTAACCAGAGCTGCCCAGCGGTCACTCCACGGCCACCCCAGGCTCACCTGCAGATGGTGGGAGGTGAGGACAGGCCTCTTCCCAGGACACCAGACGTCCTCCTTCAGCTGCCTCAAGACCTGAAAGCACTGTCTGCGGCAGCCCCCATCCTCGTCCAGCTGCTCCAGGAGCATCTGCTCGGCCTGGGAGAAGCTGAGCTGCCAGTGATAGCCGGCGTGGGCCAGCAGGTTGAACCCAAAGGACTGGAACAGAGGGGAGATGGGCAAGGTGAGGAGGAGGGCGCTCGCTGAGGCAGAAGGCCATCCTGGGGACGTGTTGCTGGGCAACAGCGCGTCCTACACGGGGACAAGAGGGCAGCAAGGGGACAACACAGACCACAGTGGCTGTGGACAGGGAGCCGGAGGAGGCTCCGTCTGCTTTGTCTGTTGTCCGGCTTCAGTGTGCATCCGAGAGCCCTGGAGGGTCGCGGAGCCTCTATGGGGCCCGGGGCTCCGTGTCTCTAACAAGTTCTGGGGTGATGCTGCTCTGGGCTGGGACCGACATTTCGAGAAGCAGATCTAGCAAACCCCCAACTTTCCTTGGGGAGCCCGTTAGCCATACTGCAAGGGGTAAGCTGATGGTGTCCAGGTCCCTGGTACCTTGAGGCATTCCACTTTCTCTGGGGAAGGCCAGCGCTTCAGACACCGAGGCCACTGTGCTTTCTCAGACCAGGCAGTGGGGATCTCCACGGTGGGGACCAGCTCTATTTCCACCTGATGTGCGGTGGTTTCCACGGCAACCCAAACGGCCTCGCAGTTTGCCAGCAGGCTGACCTTACCTGGTGGGCAATGACCAGAGAATGAGAGAGGGAAAGGCCTGCTCAATACAAGCACTGAGAGAAGGAGTCTGTGAGCAGCTGATCAAACAGCCCCTTGCTACCTGAGGGGCGCATTTTTGGGGGTGGGGGTGGAGGGACTTATGTCAAAACCAGTCAGATAACCGTTGTTAGAGTATTACTAGGAAATCTCATTGCTGGTGGGTTTTTTTTTTTTTCTTTTTCCTTTTCTTTCCCTTGCCCCAAAGCTTTTATGCTATCTTTGATTCTTTTTTTAAATTTATTTTTATTTCTTACATACATGACAATAGTAGAATACATTATAATCATAATTATCCATTCACAGCACAATTTCTCATAACTCTCTATATAAAGTATGTTCATGCCAAGTTATGCCATTATACATGAGCTCTCTTATTTTTTTTTGCATTATGATTCTTAATACACCTTTATACCACAATTTATCATCTCTCTGTTTGTATATAAGGTGTGTTGACACCAAATTCTTAATTTACTTTTGCACATCTGTGTGCGTGCACATGTGTGTGTGTGTGTGTGTGTGTGTGATGTTGGAGATTGAACCTTGCACCTGCTAAGCATTGAGTTACACCCTCAGCCCAGCATCTTTTTGTTTAATGGATTCTCTTCACAAGGTTCAACTGAAAGAAAATCATAGAATAAAATGAAAATATTCGCTGCTGTCAAATGAAATTCAACCATTTTTCCCCCTATTCTTCTCCCTTCTATCCAAGCACTGAGATATCAGTTTCAGATTAATCCAAACATAAGGAAAGACAGTGCCATTTTTTCTTCTTTTCATCCTTCACCCAGATACTCTGACATTGTTCAAGGACAGCCTCAGTCCCCTTACTTATTCATATGCCTTTGGTGGAATTCTGCTAACCTGTCTTTATCAGAGTCAGAATCTCTTAGATGGTGTTTGTTTCCACCATCCATCTGCCAAGCAGATGGATGTATCCATCCTCATCAGCCCCTGTAATCATAAAACCCTTCAAAGCATGTCACGGCCACTGTTTCAAGAGGCCAGGTGAGTGGGAAGACACCCCCACTGCCTGCTTCCTGGTCCCGCAGAGAAAAAGGAAAAAAAATAAATAAAAAAGAAGTGGCTGATAAAGTTCTCCAGCCCACATACTAGGCTCTCCTAGTTTCTAGTTTTTCCTGCTTCTTTCAAAACATAGTAGCTTTTTGTTTGTTTGCCTTCACGACAGACGAATGTCTTGAATGAGGGTCTATTGTTTTGTTGTTGTTGTTTTCCCTGCTCAGAGAAGAAAATGGAAGCTTATTAACCATTATTAACCATGCTAGGCTGCTCAGAAGGAAAACCTTCTCTCCTGGACTGGGTGAGATGAGGGGCTCATCGTCTGCCTCTCATCAGAGCTGCCCAGACAGGAACAAGGTGATGTCTGGCCCTTGGGCATCAGGAGCTGAAAGCACCTCTGATAACCTGGTCCAGCCTGAGTCTCTTATTGGCACTTACACTAGTCACAATGTGGCAGGTGTAAGAGGTGAGCCAATGTGGAGGCAGTCTGCCGGCCCACAGCCTGCTTCTGGTTTACTTGGTATGTGGCCTTCAGCTAGCTACTTAATCTCCCAGGTCTCAGTTTTCTCATCTGTAGAATAGGTACGAAAGAGAATTTTTACCCTCAAGGGTTGTTACGGGGATTAAATAATCCATGAAAGCATCTTCTATAAAATCACTTAGACATAAGCTAGGGAAATATTCAGAGCAATTCTGTTTAGATAATTCAAACCTTATCTGCAAATGTATCCTTTTCTTTCTAGACAAATGGAACTGCACAGGGCTCAGCAGTGTGGTTCTTCATTTCATCACCCTGCACCTGCATTTTTTATACTATCTGCCTGTTGTGTGTCTCATTCCTCAAAAGGCTGCGTGGAGGTCCATGAGGCAGAGGTTGCAGAATTTGCTTGGCCAATTCTCCTTTGTTAGTCATATTTCTAGGTACTATTATATAGCCTCTGGTAGGGAATATCTTCATGCCTATTTCTTCATGTATCTGGAGAAACATATTTCTAGAACTAGAACTGCTGAATTGCCAATTAGGTGCATTATTTAAAAAAAAAAATGGAAACATTTGACCCTTGAGTTTCTGAGTCTGGTGGGCATCATACTAAGTGAAATAAGCCAGACTCAGAAAGGCAGGGGTTAAATGTTTTCACCCATATGTGGAAACTAGAGAGAATTAGCAAATTAAAATGGAGGGGGGGGTCTCATAAAAATAGAAGGGAGAACAGTAGAGGAAGGGGTCTGAAGGGAAGGGAGGAAGAGAACAGGGGAGGAAGGGCAATGAAATTGACCAAACTATGCCATGTGCACTCTATCCCAACGACTTCCACTTTTATGTGTAATTATAATGGATCAATTAAAAAATAAATGAACAGAAGGAAGACCATAGAGTAGAGGAAGGGGCATCAAATTGAATCCATTCTGATGGCTTCAAGATTCTGTGCTTTGGTTCAAGGATGCCAGGACAGGTAATCTGTTTAAACCCATGGGAGTGTCTGGCTGTACAAATTCCGCTCTTCTGTGTGTCACAACCAGAAAAAAAGAGCCCCTCCACGCTCTGGGGACTCCACTGGTGTGAAGAACACACGATTACCATCTCAGGTAACACCCGAGCGGAGGAGGCGTTTAGAGAAAAAGGGAGAAAGCCACCATTTCCCTGGGACCTTTTCCCGATCGGCTCACCTGAGAGGTGACAGGTCCTAATCGCGTTTTCCACCAGCTTCCGGAACACCAGGAGGACCTTGGCGGGCACAATGTCCCCCTCGATGTTGACGTCTGCCTCATGCCACTGCCACAGGCTCTTCATGAACTGTTCCACCTCCAGCCACTGCTGCAGGCCCTCGGGGTCCCTCAGGGGACAGGGGATCCGGGTGCCCTGAAGGGTGTAGTACCGCCAGCGCCGCTCCCTGGCCTCCCGGTACCCGGCCAGACCTTTCACTGGGACTGTGACCAGGAACTGGCTGGGGGCCAAAACCTAGGGCCAGGAAAGTTGAGAAGACGAGTGTGAGTTCACAGACGGAGGAGGTAACAAGTCCTTGGAGAGCTGACCCGTCAAGCCAGGCAGCTCAGTTAGCCACTCAGCCCACGGCCATGAGACCAGGCAGGCAGAAAACCAGGCCCGGGCATCGCGAGAGGCTTACGTCTGTGTTTTGCCACTAAGCCACTGTGAGGCTGCGGCTCATCAGTTAACTCACTGGACATGAATCCGCAAGTAAAAACCCCTAGAACTCTGGAGGGGACCTAAATATAGAAGAGGAAAAGAGGAGAGGAAGAAACTAATATTCCCTGAGTTGCACACATGTGAACCATAGCAATTCTCATACACTTGGCCCGTTGTTCTTTTCAGACACTCATTGAGGTGGACTTTGCTGCCATTTCCCAGATGAGGGACCTAAGGTTCAGAGGGGCTTAGAAATCTCCCTAGAGACACACAGCCAGGAAGCAGGAAGAGGCAGAATTTGAGTTTAGGTCTTTTATTTTCAGTACTGGAGATTAAACCCAGAGCTTCGTGCATGCTAGGCAAGTGCCCTTCTATTGAGCTACATCCCCAACCCTTTTAATTTTTTATTTGGAGACAGTTTTGGTAGATTGACCAGGCTGCCCTCCAATTTACAATCCTGCTGTCTCAACCTTCTGAGTAACTGGCCTTACCGGCATGTGCCAGCATGCCCAGCTGAGTTTAGAGCTCTTGAGAGCTCACTCAATGATCATTTTCTTACCCTGGGCTAGTTTTCATTCAAGAATAAATGACATGGCCAGGTGCAGTGGCATGTACCTGTAATCCCAGAGATTCTGGAGGCTGAGGCAAGAGGATTACAAATCTGAGGCCAGATTCAGCAAATTAGTAAGGGCCTCAGCAACTTAACAAGACCCTGTCTCAAAAATTTCAAAGGGCTGGGGATGTAGCTCAGTGGTAAAGTAACCCTGGGTTCAATCCCCAGTACCAAAAAAAAAAAAAAAAAAAAAAAACACAGACAAAAAATAATGAATGAATGATCTGGAATGGGTGAAAGGTCTGATATGAATAATGAATACAGGGTGGGAAGGAATGGAAAAGGAGGTGGCAGGATTTTGCAAAATGGAACCCTTTCTTGTTGCCTGTACTGAGGATCCATGCCCAGTATTAATGAGTAACCCTTACCAAATCAAAGGTGAAATGAAAGACTATTTGTGTAGACAATGTGAGCTATTGAGATGATTCTAAGTTTAATGGGGAAAAGAAGCAATCAGGTTCCACCCACTGCTATTCTCCAGAAACCAGCTCAGCAGTGGTCAGCAAGAGAATTGGCCAATAGTCCAAAGGATAGAATAAGCTAGTCAAGAGTGCAGAACTGCCAAAGGCAACTTGAACTTTGGTCATATTGCACGGCAGCCCACTCCACACCACACCTTCCCTGTAGGTCGGCTACCTCCTCTTCATGGAAAGTTCTGACAATAGAATGTGGTGAACTCTTGCCCAGGGCCTGGCCTCTTCAGGAGTGAACAGCAAAAATCAGCTGCAACCGATTCTGCCTCACTCTCAGAGAACAACTGACTGAAGTTTTGGATGATGGGTGCACATGACTTAGGGTGTCCATAGAAAGGGGGCTAGACGAAAAATCTAGCCCATGGAATTAAAATGTTGTTCTAATGCACCTGCATGTCAATTCAAGAACACAACTACCATGTTGCTGGTCACAAAAGTGGTGCATATCAATACTGTCGAATTCAGTCCGTGATAAACTGAAAGCAATTTTATATGCTACGTGTAACTCCTTTCAAAATTTAATACGCAAGACACGAAGTACATAAACCCAAGGTATATTTTGAGCTATGAATTCTTAATGGGCGCACAGAAGGAAACTTTCTCCGTGTAGTTCTAGGAAAAGTGATGCAGTATACCTATCGAATCCCACTCACTGGTCTGTATTTGTCCAACTTAGGTTGGCCTGGGGAGGTCAAGGTGGGCAGGTGGGTTCTGAAATTCCAGGAATCTAATCTAGTTTTACAATTTGCATCCTGGAATGAATTTCCTAAGCTCTGACTCTGTCTCAAAATCGACGAGTCCCAGAGTCTTGTGGGTTGTCTTTGTGTCCCTCGGCCTTGAGATAGATCAGGTCAGCAGTGGTGTTTTGTTCAGGTAGACACCCTCTCACTGATGCCCTCATTCACTCAACGTAGGTTGGGTGTCTACCCTGTGCCACACACACCATGCTGGCTGCTGGAATGAAGCCACCAGTAAACAGGATCCCCTCAATCAAGGAGCCTGCGGGCTGGTATGAGAAACAGGATGTGAGTTCATACCAATTAAGTGTAAGATGAAAGAGGTTCTTAAGTGGCATCAGAAAAATTGCGAGAAAGAACGATGAGGATTCAGAATGAGGCAGAACCTCACTTCTCTCATGTTTTAAATAGGAATAACCACACTGTCTTTCCCACAGGTTAACAGGCTGGAGTGAGATCATCGCTGTCCAACAGCTCTGCCCACGGGACAGTGTTACTCAAACCGCTGGTTGTCATGCATGGGTCCTGGTGGCTTATACTCCATGGGATTCCTTAGCAGACAGAGGGACTCTGAGTCCACTCCTGCAGTTCCTTTTCTACCCTCTTCCTTCCTCAACCTGCAACCCAGAGACGATCATTTTCAGTTATTTTCCTATCAATGCCCTCAGTACCCTCAACCCAGTCCCCATCTCTTAAGTGGGTGCTTAACTAAGAATGTGTGCCTAATGAGCTTTCACCATCACAGTGGAACAAGCTTTGGAATCAGAAGCCTTGGTAGGAGCTCTGGTTTTAGAGCCAAATATGACTTGGTCAAGTCATTTGGCTTCTCCAAGCCCGGTTTGTATTGTCCCAGGAACGTGGGACTCCAACGAGATAACACCCATGAAATGTGGTTGTAGATGGTAAGTACTAAGAGTACCCGGGGAGACACGAAGTATTAGTGGTACTCTCAGTGGGGTGAGCACCTGCTGCATAGAGAGTTCCTCTCCCAAGTGCTCTGGTCTGTTAGTGGCATTGCTTACCTTAATGTTCCCATTGTATATGTCAGAGTAAGGCACAGCTTGGAATCGGATGTCTTGGTGGCTGATTTCTGTGGTCAGACAATGGATGACTCTCTGCACCTCCTCCACAGCCTGGGAAACCTGCTGGCGTCTCAAGTCCACCTGGTGGGAAGGCATTGGCATCAGAAAGTGTTGAGACAAGGGCCCAGTGGTGTGTGACCTGCAATGTTCAGGGCAAAAATCCTGCCTTGCCAAGACTGCTGGGGAGATGAACTTAGGTCTACTCTGACTTCGATGACACTTGCCAGTGCCTCTATGTTTTCTTCTGAAATAGGCACATTCATGCAATATCTATTCCAGAACCTACTATGTGGGAGGTGCCCAGGGGCTTGCTAGGGACACAATGTGATAAAGACAAAAGCAAACAGCATAGAGATACTTGCCCTCTAGTTGAAAATACATACAGGGTATGTTTGAATGTGTATGTGTGTGTGTGTGTGTGTGTGGTGTGTGCATGCGTATGTGTGTTACGTAACACCAGGTATAAGTGTTACAAAGAAAAATAAATTAGGGTATAAGATTAGCAAACAAAGGGGCTGCTAATTTAGATAGGGTGACCAGGGAAGGCTTCCTTGAAGAGGTGACATTTGAGTGGGTCATGAAGGCAACTTGAGAAAGCAGATTCCAAGGCCCCTAAAGTAGGAGCATGCTTGATCATACTGGAGGGCCTGCAGGGGGGGTCACTGTGATTGGAGCCAGGGAAAGGAAGAGGAAAGTGATGGGAGATGACTTTGGAAAAGATTGTGGGGACCAGATCATCACAGAAAAGGTTCTGTGAGCCATGGTGAGACCAGAATGGAATAATAATGTCTTTTCTCCAGGTTGGTGAATATTCAACAGTTTAACGTGTGTAAACACACAGCAGATTGCTTCCCGCTTAAGTCACCGGTGAATGAAGCCTCCCTTCGCCTCTCGACGCACCCCCCCCTTCTGCCACTAGACCGTTAAGAAGAACATTCATTTATGACCCCTCTGACTCTGCACAGTGAGTCACCAAGAACTGGAAAATTCTCACAGAAAACTGAACACCAATAAGATAACTAATATTTAGGGAAATAGACATTTGTGGGAAACACAAAGGAAATTTTAGTGAACTGCAGGGGACACCTTAAAATCCACATGAAGGAAGAAGTGGAAAGACTTTGCAAGTTTCTTCTGATGGTGTGTGTGTGTGTGTGTGTGTGTGTGTGTGTGTGTGTATGCGTGTGTTGGGGGAGGTTCTTCATTTGCCAAGGAGGCACCTGTGGGCTGGTGAGTCTCCTTTAGCCAGGGACTGATTTGATATATTGAGACGCAATAGCCAACTATGAATCTTTATAGTCCTTCTGAGTTTGGAATATTGGCTATTTCTATATATTCTAGAATAGTTTTGAGACACCCATAAATGGTTCAAAATGTCCAGAAAAAAAAAAAAAACAAAACCACCAAATCAAAGAGATTTCTGTTTACTAAGCTAAGTCACCAACCAACTCAGTCATCTGAAATCTTATGCCTCCCACTGACCAACAAGCCATTCCACACCCACAAGGAATACAAATAGGAGAATACATCTGTTTGCACATGTCATATATGCTATATAAATTCAGTTCATCAATAAATGTTTATTTAGCACCTGCTATGTGCGAGGCACTGCTACATGCCAGGTCACAGCAGTGACTAAGGTAGTCGTAACTAAACGCTTACCATAGGGGGGAAAGTCAGATATAAGCACAGGATACAAGTGGAGGGGGTGCCATAATGGACATGAGTAGGTGCCACTGAGTACAACAGAGACAGGTGACCTAATCAGCAGGTGAGACCAGTTTTATATGCACATAAGCCCAGAGAGAATTAACTTTGGAAAACAAGCTAATCCCTTCCAGATGCTAATACCTTGTAAACAAGGCCCCTGATCTTATTATCTCATGGTGCTTATAATCTCATTGGAAATATATCATAGACCTGAAAAGTCTCTTCATAATCCATGTGTCTTGACTGATCTTGAATATGGCAATCACGTTTATACTAGCTTCTAACATCTTCCTTTCACCACCAGCAGTCACTCACTCCGCTCTGTACCTTTAAGGTCCACCCCACTATATTCATCATGGAGAATGGACCAAAGGCAGTTTCCTTGAACATTTGTCAACTGCATCTTCCAGCTTGTGAAAGTGGAAAAGAGAATGTGATTTGGGGAAGGCAGGTTATTGGCTATGTCAAAATTAAAAACGGATGCTTTCAGAAGATTTTGATGAAGGTTGCTATCTGGTAGAAGACTTTCCCTATACACTGCGATTCAACTCCATTTGACCGATAATTGCTGAACACCCACTTCCTGCTGGGCTCGTGTTGCATGTCAAGAGATCTACAGATGTGCTATCCAAGCAAGACAAACGAACTGGAATTTAAAATCACAGAAATCTTGTACCAGGAGAGGTTCATGCTGTCTGCTGTGGGAACCCACAACAGACATGAGGGAAGAGGGAAGAACATGGAAGGTAAGAAGTTTGACTACAGGAGCAAAAGAATTGAATTTAAACAAAAGGAGCACCAGCAAGTTTTCCAAAATGACGTACATGTTTAAATAAATGTTGAGAAAAAACCCTCAGGAGAGAAGGAAGAGGCAGTATTGAGCAAGACCATCGACTGAGGATTTCCCAGAAGGAAGAAGTCATGCAAATCCAGAAAGCTGCATGAAGAATTCACCTTTGTGCATCAGAAGGAAAAAAAAGAAGAAAGTGTGCAGTTACAGGAAAATGCACAGGGGATGGTGAAATCAGAGAAATGTCCAGCCTGATGTCTATGTTCTTTACAGATTAGGAGACAAGATGATGTGTTGAAGTGAGGTGGGGAGGTGGCCGTTCATGTGGTAGGCTGTTGAAATAGGTCCCTAAGAATGAGATGCTATTTAGGTACATGTGTAAAAGACAGCCAGGCAGCAGGATGGCGCACTGTGGCCAGGTCCATGACTGTGTGAGATACAAATGGGCTCAGCTGTGAGATATTCCCTAGCACCTCTCAGCCATCCAAGTATGAGCTCAAGAGCTAAGACTGGAGTTTATTGGGCAAGAGATGGGGAGGAACAAAGGCAAGGTAGGGTTTCCCAGGGGCTACATTCTCCAGCCTGAATAGGGCATGGATAAAGGCAGGTTGGTCGATTTGGGTTCAGAGACTAGAAGTCTGATTGGGGTAAAATGGGAATAAACAATGTAAGGTAATTATCAGTGACACAAGACAAAAATAATACGAGATATTCTAACTAGATAGAACATCACAATTGGAGGGGCGGGGAAATAGTCTTTTCTAATTGTTAACTTCTCAGGATGTGTGGAAAACTAATTGTCAGCTTCCCAATCCTCTAAGTCAACTACTGTGATTCCACAGAACTTGAACGTGAATAGCACAACTGTGACGGTGTGTATGTGTTCCTGAGTGAATAAATGAAGCAGTTAAGGAGTCATCACTATACTGACACTATCAAATCACTTTTATTTGATAAAAACTTAAATAGGTGTGCACATAACACATTTGCTGAGTAACCTATTGGAAGAAAGTTCATTGAAAATCTCTTGTACCAACTGTGCCCTCATTTGATGCCGGAATTTTTTTTTTTTTTTTACTGGGCAGAACAAGATCATACACATCCTGAAAGACACCTATAATTTCTCACTCATTATACAGGATGATTAGCATGATTAGCTCATCTTTACAATCTGTTTTGATTTCCAAAGGGGAAAAGTCAGAATAAGGGAATTTTTTTTTTCCTTTGGAATTTAAAACCACAAATTCTGGTTTGGGTTTTCTTCTACCACCTCTGATGCAGTTTAGACTCATGATCTTAGAATGCAAAAGACCTCAGAAATCATCTTATCTGATGTCACTTAACAGAGGGTCCAACCAATGGCTGACTCTCCTAATGTTACACCAGCTGTCAGAAGTAGAACCATAGCAAATGCCCAGGTACACCAACTCCTCTTTCCACTAGTCTCTGTCACATCCTCAAGTTCAGAAGTTACATTCCTGAACCAAAAAAAAAAAAGTCATCAGTTTGGAGTGAAAGTTCATGAAATAATGAGCCCAGAATTTCCATTTGTGTAGGTGTCACTGACTGTCATCCCACAAGGACACTAGGCTAATGCAGAGGGCACAGCGATGTCAGGTATAGACCACAGCTGGGATGGAGACAGAGTCCAACCTTGAACAAGTCTGTCCCCACAGAGCCCAAGCCACAGAGCTGAGTGACAGACACTTTCCCACTAAGTGATGAACAGTCCCATTCTTCCATGTATCTCTGGTCACACTTCCTGATACAGTTTCTACTCTTTTTCCTTTTTTATTTTCTTTCGAGCTGGAGATTGAACCAAGGGGCACTCTACCACTGAGCTAAACCTTCAGTCCTTTTTTTTTTTTCTTTACAATTTTTATTTTTAAATTTTGAAAGTCTTTTTTTTAAAATTTGTCATTAGAGAATGTTAGATATTTATTGAAAACACATTCTTTACAATTTTTTGAGAAAGGGTTTTTCTAAGTTGCTGAGGCTGTCCTCAAAACCTCCTGCCTCAGCTTCCCAAATCATTGAGATTACAGGTGTGCACCACCATGCCCAGCTCGGCTAAAAGTTCTTACTTCTACAAGATCACTGAGCTCAGCAACCCTAGAAGTGCTTGGTGCTAGGGGTTCCCAGGCTCAGTCCCACGTACCTCTTGTTACTCCTAACCTGGAACCCCCAGACTATTTCTGTCCACTTTTCCTGACCACTGCCTAGAGAGCAAGAAGATTCCATTTGATGGTGTGAGAAAGCAGAGTGGGACCCGAGGCAGCTTACAGAGCACGATTTTGGTAAAAGAAGGATGTTCCTCCGTAAGTGGAGACCCCTCCAAGCCTGGTCCCACAATCCCTTCATTGCCTCTCAAACTTCAGGAGGCATTGAAGACATGAGTTCCAGTTTTGAGGCAGCCTTATCACCAAATTTATTTCAGGGAAAATAAAACTAAAATAAACGTATGGAGAAAATAGGATCATTTAAGCAAAGGTACTCAAAAGCACATCCAATCCGAACTTGACCTCAGGGGCCTGTTCCAGTTTCATTCTCCTCCTCTGCTGATTAAATCAATGAATAAAGGTGTGTTTCCCTTTAGAAAAGACTGCATTGGCAGAAATGAATTGTATTCAACTAATCAGGTACCTGATGCAAGATGTTCTTAGATCACCTGTGCCAGTCCTTCTGTTGCACTGACCCCAGCACAGTCCGGCTGTGATGCCATCCCCTTTACGAGGGCCTCCCTCTCTCCAGGCGAGTCCACATAAGTCTATCCTTATGTACGCATCCCATCGTGGGCTAGCCTGCCCTCTTTCTTGCCAACCGCGGTCTCTGGCCTACTGTTGTCCCACACGTCATTTGCTATTAATAGCTCAAGTTCATGAACAATTTACTGTTTCAAATATAAATTATTGGGAATTCAAGATTGTCCCCTATAATAACACCACTCTGACTCATTCACATTGCAACACCCTTCCTGGAGGGAAGGGGAAGGCCGAGGCTGAGCAGCATGCCAGGAATATCCCAGGGACCTAGTCACACCCAGGGCAGGTGGTCTCTGTGAGCATCATCCAGGAAGAGTGCACGGAGGGAAAACAGCTGAGAACTTCCTTCCAGTAAAGAGGAGTCAACCCTTTAGTTCTGGAATTGCCTTAAACCTAATTATTGGTTCAGAGATGAAAAAAACAGGCCTCTTTTCTGTTTTCCAAGAGCTAATTGTTCAAGGGATAGAGACCACTTCAGGGATAGAAACAGAGGAGACACCATAACCCTATCTTTTCAGACTAATTCTTCTAAGAGCTGAATGCTTGGGCCACACAGGGTCTTTAAAATTCCTATAGGTAGCAGGAGTTCTACAGCAGCAGCCCTATAGAACTGGGGTCGTCGAACCCTTCCTGGGCGCAGGGTGGTTTAAAAGAGTAGCCTCATTTGAGCCTCCAAATAATTCTTTACTGTAGATATCAGGGTGGTTCCCATTTGAAAGATGAGAGACAGAAGCTCAGAAAACTTAAATAATTGGCCCAGGGTCCCAGAGTTAGTAAGTTACAGGACAGGGATTCATACCCTGGCAGTATCATTCTGAAGTCCATATCTGCAACCATGGCCCTGTTCTGTCACCCAAAAGAAAAGGTAACTGAGAGTGAAAACCACCTCAAATAAATGAATGGTGTTCCCTTCTCCTAGATCTCTCCTGTACTTCCCCACTTACTTAACCCCACCACCACCCACCCTCTGAGCCTTTGTCTCTGTTCCCTTTCTCTGAACACACTTCTGCTGTTGGAATGAATGCCCTTCCATTCTCTGGTGCCCTGCTAAGTTCTCCACTGCAGCCCTGGCATCTGCCATGTGTTGATGAAGGGTTTGCCTGTCTACACAAACAGCTTCCTCCTTTCTCCTTTGGAGATATGAGCAAAATCTGCAAGCCGGACACGCCCATCCTTGAGAGAGATGTAGAATGTCTCTCTGAGCAGCCACATCTCAGGCCTGGCGTTCCCCTTGAACCACAGCCCCGGGTTTGGCACAAAGCAGCTGCTCACTGTGTGTCTGGGGAGATTCAGAGGGTCTGGCAGGTGAGATTTGGCCTTTAATAAAGGACTGGAGTAGAGCCTCAGCACCTTCACAGTCTAGCTTGGGACTTGTTACAGATTATTTCATCTCCATGATACCATTTCCTCTTCTGTAAAAATGAGGGATTATATGCACATCACATGATTGTTGATTAAATGAGAAGCTACATGTGCCTCAATCGGCCAGCACCTTCTACTCTGCTCTTGCCTTATAGACAAAGAATCCTGAAGACATTTCTGACCAAACATGTGCAAGATAACTGTGAATGTCCGAGAGAAGAAAGATGTTGAAGATGCTCGTTCTTGGCCCCGGGAACTTAGGAATAGCATAATGACACAATATTGAAGTCACCAACCAAAGTAATAATAGGAAAAGTGTAAGCCAAAGTACAATGAATAAGCAGTATCCGTCATAATTATTATGGGAGCTCCTAGGAGGGCAAAAATTGTTGGGGCTGGGGTGTCAGGGGAATTCTTTTTGAGAAAGTGGACTCTGAGCTTAACTTAAAAAAAAAAAAGAAACATAGAGCAATTTATTGTTAGAACAGATAGAAAAGAGTTACTGTTCATCACTGTTGTGCGTATGTCTGTGTCTGCTTGTGGGCACTGGGGCTCAAACCCAGGGCTTCTTGCAAGCTAAGCAAGAGCTCTCTCTCTGAGCTACATTCCCAGCTCAGGCTGAGTTTGAAGAACGCATGTGAACCAAGAAAGTGGAATCGAGGACCTGGGGCCTGAGACCTGCTTGGGCACAGTTCTTATGGGGCAGAAACAGGAGACTCGAAAGAACACCTACAGGGATGGAGAAAAGATACCCATGACAGAGAGAGAGAGAGGAAGTGGGGACCAGTGTCAAACCCAGGAGGAATGCAGCCACTGAGAACTGGCCAGCATACGTTCTAACAGACACTCAGCTCCCGCCCATGGCTTCCAGGTAAGAAATTGGGACCTGTGGTTGCCAGGTACCCTGAGTTTTGTTTTCCTCCCAGAGAAAATAAAAATCTGGATTTCTAGGCAAAATCTCACTGTTTTGAAATGTTTATGCAAATTTTGAAAAACTCGAAAACTGCTCTGCAGGCCAAACAAAACATGTGTGCAGGCTGGATTCAACACAGGGAGAGACCATTTAGAATTTCTGCTTTTAGAAGTGCTGGGAAAGCAGAGGGTAGAAGTTACTTGAATGCTAGGCTAAGAAATTTGGAGTTGTTTTCTTTTTTTTCCTTTTTCCTTACAGAACATAAAGAATCCATGAGAAGAGGACAGCTGACATCCTTTCAAAGAGGCATAATGGAAAATTCTTTACTCCAATTTTTATCATCATAACTTTTTCCTATTTATCTCTCTTAAGGGTTTTGCCTGAGAAACACACTTACTTATCACTGTGCTAATGCTTTTGGCTTTGTTTACTTGTAAAGGACAAAACCTGAAAATTGGTTCTTACACTTTATTCAAGTATTTTAATTAAACATTAACTTTGTGCCTTAGTAGCTTTATCTGTAAAAGGATTAAATTAGGGAATATTTAAGATCCCTTCAAGTCCTAATATTTTAAGACTTGATGACTCTATGTAGAAGAAATTAGTCCTTCATTGGAATATGCTAAAAATGTAATGGTATTTTTTAAAACAAGCAGTTTCAGAGTTCTTAAAAAACTTCATGCTAATTTTATTCGCTCTTTTTCAATGACCCTATGAAAGTCTAAATATTCTCACTCCCATTTTATGGAGAAAAAAGCTGGGGCTCAAGCAGATAAAGTGACTTGCTTCATGACCACAAAAGTATCAATGACAGAGCTGTAGTTCTCTTCTCTACTTTATACCCAACATACCCCTGGGTGCTAGAACTTTTAGATATGGAACAGAAATATGCTTTCGAGTGAAGGTCCTTTGTTTCTATCTTTCTTTTCTTTTCTTTTTTTTTTTTTTTTTTTTTTTTGGTGCCAGGGATTAAACTCAGGGGCACTTGACCACTGAGCCCCACCCCCAACCCTATTTTGCATTTTATTTAGAGATAGGGTCTCACTGAGTTTCTTACCGCCTTGCTTTTGCTGAGGCTGGCTTTGAACTCATGATTCTTGTGCCTCAGCATCCCGAGCCACTGGGATTACAGGTGTGGGCCATTGGGGCCCTCCCCAGCAATGTCTGAGGAATATTTTATGTACCTTTGGAAGGTTCAGTCTTAGTGGGGGGCGGAGATGGAGGGTGAGGAGTTAGTGCAAGGGAGAGAATAGCATCTGCTCTTACCTTATTTAGGAGGCAATCTTCTACATCTCCCCCAGAAAAGGATTTCATGGCTTCTTGGTCAACGCCGAGTTCAGCAGCAACTTCTCGGGGCTTTTTGCAGTGGAGGACAACACCTGAGGGCAATTTGCCCAAGAAGGGTAATCTCTGGATGAAATTGCTCTGAATACGTGTACAAGGACCAGAGATGTGGCTTTTCAACTCGTCCCTCAAGTTTTTATTTCCAAATTGCAAGAATCCGTCTGTCATCTTTTGAGAAATTAAAAAGAAAAAAAAAATTTTAAGGAGAATTGATGAAATTAAATTGGAATCCAACCTAATTTTACCTGTGACTATTTCAACCTAACAGTTCTGCTGACTGCTGCTCTGACCCAGGAATAGTTTTCCCAGAATTTCCCACCCAGATACTTCAAAGTTCCATTCAAGACAGAAAGTCCTGTGGTTGGCCCTCTCCCTCCTTTTTTTATGCTTTTGTTCAGACACTGGATGCATGTTGAAGTTCAGTATCTTTCTATCTCCTTGTTCTTACCTTGTTGACAGTAAATATCCCTTGCTCTCCAATCCAGAAAATCCCGCCAGTGGATTTACCTTCTTTGCAATAAACAAATAGAAAAATTGCCAAACAAACAGCCTCATACTCATCCTTATGCCTACAACCAAGTAACCAGGGCTTAACAGTTGACTCTGGAAAAGCATGCACACACAGAGGCACACCTACATACACAGGCACACGTACGCACACAGGCACCCAGAGAGACGCATACTTACACACACCACCCACCCAGAGGAACGGCAGGGTAGCCATCCTTGGGCTCCCCTGCTGACCTTTCAATGTAATTTCCCTCTTCCCACTTGAAAACCGCCATTAAAATCGAAGTCAGTGTAAACAGACCCCCTGAAAGTCAAGGAAACACTCACATCTGGTTTTGCCAGTAAAATTCATGTTGGAAAAACAGCTCAGGCAGCAAGTTCCCAGTCTGACTGGCTGGGGCTAGTTTTACTATAGGGAGGAAAAATTTCACAATGGCTTGATCTCCGTACAGCTGGTAAACATCACAGCCTACTATCAGAACATCTGAAGGACTGACAGCATGGCGAGGAGCCCAGCTCCCTACTGAGCAATGCCTCTCAGGCAAGCGTCTTTCCAAACCTACCTCTGAGTGCAGCCTCTACCACACAGCAACCACGCCGACCAGAGGCTCAGTCACTGGATTTCTGTGGCCCAACATTTGCATTTCCTCCCAGACTCTGCCCAGGTGAAAGCCACATCACAACCTCCCGGCTGCTCTGTGCTCCACCCACCTCCCTAGTCCCAGCTTTCAGTCTGGCCTCTGCAGACACCTTCAAGGAATCATAGACTGATATAAAACTTAGAAAGTTCCAGTCTTTCCAATGACCCTCCATTACCTGCCTCAAAACTGTGTAATCATAGTCCCCTTCTTTTGACATCAAATGCTCCCAAATATTCAAGCATTTTTTTCCCCCTTGGCTTCTCATACTACACAGGTCATCATGCCCAACTGTCATATCAGTGTCTCCCAGATGGAATAAGAGACTTCCCCTCTCTCAACCTGCCCTTCAGAATTCTCTCTCTGCCTCATTTTCAACTTCACCAAAGTCTTCTCATTTCTCTCCTGTGCTCCTGTTTTTGACCTTACTTCTGCTTTCACTGGAATCGTTAGCTTGGAAGTCCCTTTCTTCTGGTGGGGACTTTCCTAATGAACTCAGGCTACCCCAGGGTCTTGCCCTCAGAAGCACGCAGGTTCACCATTTCTGTACCTGTGGCTCTGCTTATCTTGGTTGCTCCAGTTTCGCAGCTGATCAAAATATTATGTCTGCAACCAACTCTTGCCCTAAGACACCTGGCCAGGTGTACCATGGGAAAACAAAGAACTGGGACACAGGAGGAGCCTTCGAGAAGCAAGGAGCAAGAAACAAGAACCATGTGCTCAGGGCAGGTAACTGCACTCCGGTTTCAACAGGATGCACTTCCAGGAAACAAAGGTGTTTTATGAACACACCGTAGTGCTTTACTCTTCAAAGGCAAAGGTTCCACAGCACAGGACCATCTCCCCCAAACAGGCTCTCTGACTGTTCCTATGAGACACATTGGTGAAGACAAAGTTTCTTGGTAGACATAGATCTCTGGCTAATTGGGTGATGAATCAGCAAAAAATTTTTGCCTAACAGGATGTCTAAGGCACTGTACTAGGCCACTGAGGAGGATTTAAAGCTTATTCAGATTCTCCCCCTTCTTCAGGAAATACACATTCTTGTTTTTCATGATTCACATGAAATGCAAGTATTAAAATGTAAATTGGCTTTGGCTCAGTTTCTATTGTGTGGACCAACAACTTGTTTTTGAAAGTCAGTTTAACGAGGGATTCCAAGTGTTACACTGAACGTGACCCTTCAACATGTAGCGTCTTAGGAAGATCATGCATGCTCTTGTTCACCAGCAAAAGGGCTGAGATTTTCACGCTAAGAACAGTATGTTTGATCCAAATCAATCATTTCATTCACTTGTTCTGAGACAGCCTCGCTATGTTTTCCAGGTTGGACTCAAACTTTCCATCCTGGGGCCTCGGCCTCCTGGGTAACTGGGTTTGCAGGTTTGCACCACTGTGCCCAGCCTGAGTCTTAAATATGCAAATGTGTTGAACTTCTCCAGAGTTCCAAACTCTGACTTACTCCCTGAAGGATTTCCTTTAATCCTGGAGTGACTCAACCAACAGCTCAGAAGAGGAGAGATAATCATAATCGTCTGTGCTATGAGGAAACCCACAGTAGTGAAAGATTTGAGGCAGGGGCGGTGTCTATTCTGTATCCCAGTGAAACCTCAGAACCTAACACACAGTTGACCCTCGGGAAATACTACTGTAGATTTATTTGACTGCATTAAAGTGCCATGCTAATAAAAATATTTTGAGATGCATAAAATCACTTTATAAGTTATAAATTAAATTTCAGACATGGAACCATGACAGCTTACATTACTATCTCCTTTTATATGATAAAACCGAACTTAGCAGAAAGCTTGGCACAGGATCAGACCTTAGCAAATATTGTCTTCATAATCCATTTTATTCACTGAAGAAAAAGACTTCTTTTACTGGACGTGAATAATTCTGGTCTTACTTGGTGGGTGAGATCTTTCAATGAGTCATTCATCATGGTTCCACCAAAAACCTGATGTTCTCTCCTCTCACACTAGAAATGACAACTGAAAGAGTTTGATCTCCATCTTTGTTTAGGTTCAGAGGTAGGGGATCCCAAATTCAAATGCTTACATGGGCCAGGCCAGTCATAAAATAAATGAGGATCAGGTAGAACAATGGAAAGGGGTGGGTTTCAAGAATCTATGCCTAAGTCGCTAGAGTTTTGTCTTTTACTTTTTTAAAACAATACTGTACTAGCCACAGGATCCCACCCGCTCCTGCCCACACTGTGGATTCCTACTAAAACAGGTGAGAGAGTCCCAATGTCTTTCCTGAGACCCTGTGTGTTCTCATAGGCACATTCTCTCTGCTTGGACCCCTTCCTTTCCTCCCCTCCCTCTTCATTGGGCCAACTCCTCCAAGATGATCCTGCAAGATTTGTCTCTCCGGGGGCCTTGTCTGATTCTGGAGGCTGAGTAGGGATCTCCATATGCTGTTCCTAAGCCACTCAGTGCTAAACTTCTGCTTTAGCTCTTATCACACGGCACTTTTCTGGCTTAATGGTATCTATTCCTTGTCTTACCACAAGCTTCTTGAAGGAAAAAAAATTTACATTGTTGGAACCAGTATTTGATATATAGCAGGTGCTCAAAAGATGAATGAATGAATCCATGAACCAATGAATAACTAAGATGTCCTCTCTCCGATTTGTCCATTCAACAGCCCAATCCCATCCTATCTACAGGCATTTTTTTAAAAAGCGAGAAAAATAAAAGATGAATAATGAGTAGGCTTTCATTGGTTCATCTGGGAACACAATTAACGCAAGTAGAAAGGGAACAGGGCAATGTCTCTTGGAAAAGCTGACGTCCACTCAGAAAGAGCAAAGCAACGGAATAAAATATGCTTCACCTGAAGGAAGCCGATATTTGTGGCCTAAAGCTGTCAGCCATGCTGAAAAACGGCCCAATAATTAGAACACGCCATGCAGGTCCTGGAAGCCAAAACCCCACATGTCTTTGTAAAAGTCAGAGCTCCATCTGGCCATTTCAACAGAGAAGCACATTATTTCTTAGCAACAATTATTATCCCAATACACCCAGAAAGAGGGGTAGCCCTCCAGCATCAGCCCAAAGGAAGAAACAAATGTTTACTGAACAGCAACAGTTCCATCACTTGTACAGCCTGTGATGGATGAGAAAGGATGGAGAACTGTCAACTCCAGCTTCCTATGCAGCAAAGATGACCTGGTTTTGTTACAAAAATAGTATGTAATGAATGATCCCAGTTTGGGCTGCGGGGAGGGAGAATATCTAGATTTGTTTCCATCTGTCCAAGTGTCCATCCATTTATATCTTGTGCACCTCAGTTATTCTAGATTTTCCTTGTTCAATCAATTCAGGCCAGAAGGCAACCCAGGAAAAAAATTTTTAACAGAAACCAGTTGTTGTTGTAATGAAACTACTGTTACGGCTGGACTGACACATTATTTTCAAATCAAATACTAAAAGGTTTTTCTATTTCCATAGCTTCCTGCTTGGTTGAAAAAAAAAAATGTATTTTCGTCTGAAAATTTTTCCTGAAGTCAGGGTGCAATCCTCTTCCCGTTCCTCTGAATCATGCAAGGCCAGTCTATTTTTAAGTTTTAACCACCAGAAGAATTGTGAGAAAAAGAAAACCATTTAAGGAAGCAGACATTTGGTTTTATTTACTTGTTATACCTGAAGCTAACTGGCAACTCTGTTGAACTGTTCACCTCAGTTTCTGAGTTGGCTGAGTTAGGAAGGAAAGAACAGGTTAAAGGAATTAATTATTGCTGGCTCTTGGGAACAAAGGGACAGTCCCCCTTCCCAGCTCTGCCCTCTAGTCTCATGACTCATGGCAAATGTGTCCTTTTTTCTTTTCAGTCAAAAGAGACCCAGAGGAAAGATGTAGATACAGAGATCAATTGAACAAAATAGAAAAGTTCAGTAATAGATTTACACAAATATCACCAGTTGATATTTTTGATAAAAGTATAAACACAATTCAGTAGGAAAAGATCTTCTTTTCCACTGATGGTATTGGGACCACTGGTCATCCATAGAAAAAGAAGTAAAACACCTCACAACTTATAATAAAGACCAACTCGAGATGGATCATGCATCTCAATGAAAAACGTAAAACTATAAAGATTTTAGAAGAAATATAGGGTCAACCTT
This sequence comes from Callospermophilus lateralis, assembly GCF_048772815.1. Classification (NCBI taxonomy): domain Eukaryota; kingdom Metazoa; phylum Chordata; class Mammalia; order Rodentia; family Sciuridae; genus Callospermophilus; species Callospermophilus lateralis. The sequence continues at coordinate 20,476,173 of NC_135311.1, forward strand.
TGCAACACGGAGTTACACAGAGTTCTTAGAAATGACATCAAACAGGTAAGCCATAAAAGATAACACTTAAGAAGACACTTCTGAGAGACAGGAATATGGTGGATCAGAGGGACTCCACGAAATTGAACTAAACAGGAGCTGCATGTTGGGGTGTGGATGGGGGCAGGAAGGTGCTAGAGTGCACATCTCTAGAAAGGCAACGACCAGGTGAAACCCATAAACACTGGGTCTTAGAATAATAAAACAGCGTCCCAATCCCCAGTGTTCATCTGCAGGGAGGAAAACCACCCCTCAGTGGAGCTATAGAACAGAGAGCCCATCCTGGTGACCTCCAGGAGAGTGCTGAGTGCAGGGCCCACTCAGGAGACCTGGGGTCTGTGTTGGAGAAGAGGACCTCTGCACTTCCCAGCATACTCATATGGTGTCCCCAGACGGAGAGCCATCTTAGGAAGGGTGCCATTGTCTAGCTTGCTACTTGGAAGTCCAGAGTCCCTGCACCTTTTAAGACCCACAGTTTCATCTTCTCATTGGCTCAGCAGGGGCCCCACCCGGAGAGACACTTTGGGCTCAGGGAAGTGACTAGCTTCCTACTTGGAACTCTAGGCAGTGGGACAAGCAGTCTACGAGGTGAAGGGAGCAGAGCAAGACCAGCTGTGTGTGGATTCACACAGGGAATGAAGCCGGGAGCATGGTTCCCAGTACCAGGCAAGGGTTGCTTCCTGTAGCTCCCCACCACAATGTTGACTGGGTTGGATGCTACATGCTTGAGGATATGGACTTGAGGCTTGGGCGTTTGCCACACCTCCAAACACATGGATAAGGGGTCTCTGGATCAAGGGGATACAAACTCATTGATTCACAGGGTATTCCGGTTAGCTTGGCTGGCAGGCCGCTCATACTGTTAAGGGAACCTCATCCCTGGTGCAATCACAGAGGCCTCTGGAGTGCATAGAGCCTTGATGCAGACAACTTTGCCTGAGGCTATACCAGTGGGCAGGGAGGAGATTCATTCTGCACCTTACCCTAACAGGTTTGGCTTGTCTGGCACTAAGAAGGAGCACACCAATTGTAGCTATAGCTCAATAACTCTGCCTAACTGCACTTCATCTCCAGACACAGAGGATTCCAAAATTAGAGGTTGTGGAAAGTTGCATCCATTCCAAAAACCTAGGCAAGAAGAATCTTTGATTTTTGTTTTTGTTTTTCCTGACAGCATTGTTTGTTTTCTCTATTTTTCCATACTCTTTATCTATAATTTTATGTAGGTTTTAATTTTTGATTTTTCCATCTTTTCTTCTTACTCATTTTATCCTTTTTCTTTTCTTTCTCTTTTCACTTATTCTGTATTCCCTTCCCTTTATTAAAAAAATTATTTTATTTTTTTTTTTACTTTCATTAATATTTCACTTTTTGGTCTACTTTATGTTGCTATTGTTCCTGTCTTCTCTGGATAGTGGTGTTGTAGATATTGTTTTAAATATTTTTTTTTATTATGTGTCTATATCTGATTTGCTTTTAAGTTGTTACTGATGGTTTTCTCTTTTCAAAGTGGGATTAAACACATTGGGTGGATATCTTTCTGCTGAGCTATAGCCCCAGGTCAGTTGAGCAATATTGCACTTTATTTTATCCATGACCTTGTCCTGCTCAAACTTTGGTGGACACCTCATCCTAAAGAATAAGGAAGACAAAAGTCCCCTGCTGATGGCCCAACCCCACGTAGACACAGAGGGGGAGGGGACTGAAGACCACTACTGGACTTTCACCTCTTAGTAACAGCAGAGAGAAATTAACACAACTCTTGTGGCCATCCCACCAATAAGGAGCTCTAGCATAGTTTTTTCTCAAACCCTTTCAGATTGCACAGTACTGACAAGAACAGATGAGTAACCATAGAGATTACATTTCATATACGCCGCTGTCTACATCATACTTGCCTGAACTTGCAAAATGAACCACACAACTCTTCCTATAAAGTGTGTCTCTCAGGTTCCAATACAGTGCACCCAGAGTCAAAACCAAGGAGCCAAAACCTAAGGAGCCTTTGGGAAACTACAATAAAAAGTCCATTCAGAATTAAACTCAACACTCCATGACGAACCAATATTCCTGGGCACATCATAATAGAAGGCTGCTAAGAAGACCCTCACACAAATGTAGGAGAGATATACATCTTAACAAATGTGCAAATCTCAATATAGAAACACAAGAAACATGAAAAAATAAAAAGGTACTACTCCTCTAAAAGTTCCTAAATCCTTAGTAACTGAATCCAAAGATATTGAAGTGGATAAAGTGATAAACAAAGAATTTAAAAGATTGTTAAAATGATCAATGAATTCAAAGAAGATAAAAATAAGCAGTGGGATGAGTTAAGAAAGACAATGTAGTATATAAAGAAGTAATTCCATAAAATGATAGACATTCTGATAAAGAACCAAAAAGAAATCCTGGGATTGAAAAGCTCAGTAAGTCAAATAAGAAACTCATTGGAATCCTCACCAATAGACTAGATCAAATGAAAGAAAGAATATCAGAAGGATATTGAAGAGAAAGTGAAGAAACCAGCACATTAAGATAGTAATGGAGGAGGGGGCAGAGGAGAAGGAGAAAAGGGAACTATAAGCAGACCATACAAGATCTCTGGGGTAACATTAAATAGCTAAAGGTTTGACTTTTAGAGAAGAAAATAGACATAGAGCCTAATGACATAGAAAACCTGTGTCAGTGAAATAATATTCAGTGAAATAACACCATGAAAATTATCAAATTCTGGAAATGACATCAAGATACCAAAGGCATTTTAGAACCCCAAATGAACATGCCCATAAAACAAACAAAACCTATTCATGACATATTATAGCTAAACTTCCCCATGTACACAATAAGAAAAAAAAAAAAAAAAGACTATTGAGAGATGCAAGAGAAAAGTCCCAAGTCACTTATAAAGGTAACAAGAACAAAGCATTATAATAGCAGCAGATTTCTTAGAAAAAACTCAAAATGTCCGAAGGGCATGGAATGACACATTTTAATTCCTGAAAGAAAGTAACTACCACCCTATATGACTATATCCAGTAAAGTTATCCTTCAGAATCAAAAAAGAAATAAAGACCTTAAAGATAAACATATACTAATAGAATTCAAGACTCCTAATCCATCATTATGCAAAGGAATCCTACACCCATATGAGGAAGCAAGATACATAACCACAAGAGCTCTGGAAAGAATAGATCTTACAAGAAGAGTGCTTATGCAAATGAGAAATAAGAGAGATTTAAATATGATTATTTCAGTAAATCATCAAAACTCTAAAAAAAATGAATATAGAATTCTCAGAGCAACCAAATGAAAAACAATAAAATTACAGAAACTAGTTCATTTCTTTCTCTAATAGTCCTGAATATTAATAGTCTAAATTTTCCAATCAAAAGCTAATGGGATTAAAAAGTAAGACCTAGCTATTTGCTATCTATAAGAAACAACCTCACCAGCAAGATCATACAGACCAAAAGAAAAAAAAGATGGAGGATTATACTCCAATGAAATGGAATCCAAAGGCAAGGAGAGGTAGTTATAGTCAGATCCAAGAAAATGGTCTTCAAGTCAAAATTGGTCAGAAGAGACAAAGAAATGGGCTGGGGATGTGGCTCAAGCGGTAGCGTGCTCGCCTGGCGTGCGTGCGGCCCGGGTTCAATCCTCAGCACCACATACAAACAAAGATGTTGTGTCCGCCGAGAACTAAAAAATAAATATTAAAAAATTCTCTCTCTCTCTCTCCCACTCTCTCTCTTAAAAAAAAAAGAGACAAAGAAGGCCATTACATACCAATAAAGGGAACAATCTATGAAAATATAATAATTGTGAGTATATATGCACTGAACATCAGAGCACCCAATTTTGCAAAATTACTGGACATAAGGGGAAAGATAGACCCCCAATACAATAATAGTTGGCCATTTAATACCCTACTCTCACCAAAAGATAGATCTTCCAGATGAAAAAATAAACAGCAGAGCAGAATTACATTATAGATCAAATGGGCTTTACAGATTACACAGTATTTCATCCAAAGGCTAAAAAATAAATATGCATTCCTTTTATCAACACATGGTACTTCTCCAAAACAGATCACATTTTAGGCTACAAAGCAAATCTTAACAACTACAATAATACTGAAGTAATGTCTTACATGTTGTCAGATCATAATAAAATGAAATTAGAAATCAAAATAAGAGAAATTTTAATTTGCAGAAATTATACAAACACATGGAAACTGAACAATACACTTTTGAAGAGCAGTGAGTCATTAAAGAAACTTGGGGCAGGGAGATCAGATCTAAAAATTTCTAAAATCAAATGAAAATTAAAAGACAACCTGTCAGAACCTGTGGGACAAACAAGAGCAATTATAAGATGGAAGTTTATAGCTATAAGTGCCTATGTTAAAAAAAAAATAGAGAGATCTTCAACCAATAACCTAATGATGCATGTCAAGCCCTTATAAAAACAAGAACAAAGCAAACCTAAAATCAGTAGAAGAAAATAAAGACCAGAGCAGAAATAAATGAAATGGAGACTAAAAGAATAGTATAAAAGACCAACGAAATAGAATTGGTTCTTCAAGAAGATAAAATTGACATACCCTTACCAAAACTAAAAGAAAGAAAAAAGAAGACTCAAATAAATAAAGTTAGAGGTAAAAATAAGACATTCCAACAGATACCACTAAAATCCAGAGGCTCACTAGAAGATATCTTGAAAAAATTATATACCAATATTATGGAAAATTTAGAAGAAATGGGCAAATTTCTAGACCCATAAGATCTATCACAATTGAACCAAGAGGATTAAAAAAATACTAAACAGGTAAATAATAAGCAATGAGTTTGAATAAATAATAAAAGTTCTCTCAACAAAGAAAAGCTGAATTTTACTAGACATTTAAAGAAGAATTAATGCCAGTGCTTCTCAGGCTATTCTATAAAGTGGTAAGGGAAGGAAGTCTTCCAAAATCATCTTACAAAGTCAGGATTACCCTGGAACCCAAACCAGATAAGGACACAACAAAAAATGTAAACTAAACACAGATGCAAAACTCCTCAACACAATGCTTACAAATTGAATTCAGCACCACATTTAAAATATTGTGCATTGTGATCAAATTGGTTTTATTCCAGGGATGCAAGGTTGGTTTAACATATGCAAGTCAATAAATGTAATTCACATTTTAAATAGAATCAAGCACAAAAATCACACACTCATCTCAATAGAAGGAAAAAGAATTCAATACTGCTTCACGATAAAAAAAATATCTAAATTAAATAAAGGCATCATACCTCAACATAATCAAGGCTATATATAGCAAACCCATTACCAATATCATACTGAATAGGGGGAAACTGAAAGCATTTCCTCTAAATTTAGGAATTGCACAAAAGTGTCTATTCTCACTGCTCTGATTCACTATAGTCCTATAAACTTTAGTCAGATCCATCAGGCAAAGAAAAGAAATAAAAGGAATATATAGGAAAGGAGAAAGTCAAATTATCCCTGTTTGCTGATGATATGATTCTATTTCTAGAAAACTCTAAAGAATCTCTCAAGTCCTCTAAAACTGATAAAAGAATTCAGCAGTAACAGGATACAAAATGAGCATACCAAAATTGTTAGCTTTCCTAAACATCAACAATGAACTCTTTGAAAAAGAAATCGGGAAACAATCTCATTCACAACAACCTCAAAGCAAACAAAATGATGAACAAACAAAAAATAAAACAATAACAACAAAACCCTGGGAGTACACCTAACCAAGGAGGTAAAAGACCTCTACAATGAAAATTACAAAACACTGAAAACAGAAAGTAACGCTACAAGACAATAGAAAATGGAAAGATATCCCATGTTCACAGATTGAATTAATTGTTGTTAAAATGGCCATATACCCAAAAGTGATCTACAGATTCAATGCAATCCTTATCAAAATACCAGTGATGTTCTTCACGAAACTAGGAAAAACCAATCCTAAAATTCACATGGGAACAGAGAAGACCCTGAATTGCCAAAGCAAATTCTGAGTAAAAGGAATAATCCACAATACCCAAATGTTTTAGTCAATTTTTCATCAAAATATGACCAAAAGATCTGACAAAAACAACATAGAGAAGGTAAGGTTTATTTTGGCTCATAGTTTCAGATGTTCAGTCAATAATTGGCCATCTCCATAGCTCTGGGCTTAAAGTTAGGCAGAAGGGCAGGGCAGAGGAAAGCAGCTCAGGTCATGGCACCAGGAAACAGAGAGAGGTGGGGGTAAAGGGGGGGGGAGAGAGAGAGAGAGAGAGAGAGAGAGAGAGCGCACACGCGTGCACACATGCTCTGCTCACCAGAACAAAATCTAAACTTCAAAGTCACATCCCCAGTAACCTACTTCCTTCAGTCAAACCCTACCAGCCTACAGTTATTGCCCACTAATCCACTAATCCCACTAATCCACATCACTGGATTAATCCATCAATAGGTTACAAACCTCATACTCTAATCATCTTACTCTGAAGATTCTTATATTGTCTCACAAATAAGCTTTTGGTGGACATCTCTTAACACCCAATTTCAAAATATACTATAGAGCTATTTTAACAACAACAAAAACATGGTATAGGCATAAAAATAAACATGTAGACAAAAGGAATAGAATAGAGGATTTAGGAATAAACCCATGCATCTATAGCTATCTGGTGCTTTACAAAAAGCCAAAAATATTTTGGAGAAAACAGTCTCCTCCGCAAATAGTAATGGGAAAACTGAACCTCCACTTGTAGAAGATTGAAACTAGAGCCCTCTCTGTCAACATGTGCAAAAATTAAGTCACAAAGGATCAAATACCTAAACATAAGACCTGAGACTTTGAAAAAACTAGAGGAAAATACTTCAAGATACTGGCACAGGCAACAATTCTTGAGCAGGACTACAATAACTTAAGAAAATAAAAATAAGACTTAACAGATTAGATGGCATCAAATTAAGAAGCTTCTGCACAGCACGGGAAACACACAACAAATGAAGAGAAAACCTATAGAATGGGAGAAAAATCTTTGTGACCTATTCATCTGACGGAGGATTATTATCTAGAATATATAAATAACTCAACAAAAAGTAACACCAAGAACAAGTAATTCAATGAATAAAAGAGCAAATGAGCTGAATAGACATTTCTCAAAAGATGTGCAAACTATAATCAATAAATATATGAAAAAACACAACTTCTTTAGATATTCAGGAAATGTCAATTAAAAATACATATGTAGAAGCCAGTGGGGAGAAAGATTATATGAAAGTAGAAGGAGAACTGTTAGAGAAGGGGTAGGGACCAGGAGGAACAGAGAGGGAAGGTAAGAGGAGGTAATAGGGAAAGGGTAGATATGATCAAAGGACTTTATATGTGCATGTAAAACTGTCACAATGAAATCCATTATTTTCTCCAATTAATATACATCAACAATTATAATTTTAAAAGAATAAGAAAAGGAGAAGAGTGTTATTTAAATAGTCTTTTTATATCATTTCAGTTATTCAGTGATTTCAGATCATTGGCTAATCTTTGAAACTAGACCAAATCTCAAAAAGTGGTAGTTTCCCAAAAATTAGTTTAAATATGTAATCTAAAATTGTATCAATGAACTTTTAGCAACCCTTTATATTAAGATCCATTCTTCTATTTGAATGTCTCTTTTACTTATGCATATTTGTGTATCATGCTTCATTTCTGGAAAATATAGTCCACCAAATTATACATATCTTACAAATATACTATATTAAAATCACATTTGTTAATATTACCACTAATCTTATCAGTAGATAGTTAATAGAAAATTGTTGATTTCATGAAAATGGATAAAAGTCTTCAAATACCTTTAAAAAGAGGTAGAAGAAAACAAAACACTTCTGTTCTTTCAATCAAATGAACAAAGAGACAAAGTACAGACTAGGAGAATATATTTGAAGACTACATATTCAACAAGGATTTGTCTTTTGAATATAAAAAGACTCAAACTCAAAAAAGAAGACAAATGACACACTTTAAAAATGGGTAAAGGGGTAGATAGATCTATATGCATTTATGAAAATGTCACAAAGAAGCCCACTGTTTTGTGTAATTAATATGTGTTAACAATTATAATTTTAAAAAATTGGGAACAACAAATAATAAAAATTAATTTAAAAAAATTGGTAAGGGACTTCAACAGATAGGATAACAAATAAGTACATGAAAAGATGGTCAACATTAGCCATTAGGAAAATGCAAATTAAAAACACTTAAGATACTAGTACTTACATACCTATTTGCATGGCTAAAATAAATACTGACAATACCACGTGCTAACAAGTATATAGAACAACTGGAATACCCACATATTTCTGATGGGCCTGCAAAATGGCATAGAATGGTTTGGTAATTTCTTACAAAATGACATATAAACTTAACATGATCCCCAGCAACCCCACTCAAAATATACTATATAGCCATTGTAACAACAACAACAACAAAAGCATGGTATTGGCATAAAAATAAACATGTAGACAAAAGACTTTTGTTAAGATCAGATGGCTCACATAATTAGAGAAGTGAGTCTAATGTTGTAAATGAAGAACCTGGAGGAGCAATCTGAATAAGAATATGTCCTGTTACTGTCTGGAATGGTGCTCTTTCTGAGGGATACATTTTAATAAACACTATATAACTTAGGGAAGTATGTAACTTAGGGAAATGAAAACTTAGTTTACACAAAAACCCGTACGTGAACATTGATAGCAGTGTTACTCTTTGATGGTCATAAGCTAGGCACTCCCCCAATGTTCTTCAAACAGCAAATGAATAAACAAACTATGGTACCTCCACACCACATGATACTACTCAACAATGAAAGGAGGGAACAAGTAATACAATTTGGTTGCTGTGTGAAGCAACCAAATACTCACTCTTTTGAATTTTCATTCGATCTGAAATACTGCTATTAATTAAAATGTTAATGATGATTTTAAAATCAGACTGCTCACATAGTTAGAGAAGTAAAGTCTAACGTTGTAAATGAAGAACCTGCAGGAGCGATCTGGTTAGGAAAATGTCCCGTTACTGTCTGGAACGGTGCTCTTTCTGAGCGATACATTTTAATAAACAGGCACTCTGGAAATTTTTAGGGATTTGAGGGAAAAGGAGAGAGAGAGGAAGAAAGACAGGGAGAGAGAGAGAGAGGGAGAGAGAGAGAGAGAGAGAGAGAGAGAGAGAGAACATAGATCAAAGTTGTTAATTTTGGATAGTGGAATAATTATGGCTCTTTTCTTTTTATACATTTTCTATAATGAGCATGTTCTACTTATAATTAGAACAAGATGTGAATGCTACAAATGCTATTAAACATACAACAAAATTGCACTTGTTTTTGATGCTTCTTTTTAGTTTGCTTTCTATTTTTGCCGACATTAGTCTGCATGATTAGAAAATAGAGCAAATCAGTATATAAATGTGTGAAGTAAGAAAATATTATTAATATGACTGTGAAGTATATATTTTGGTGTTGCTTTCCCTTTTGAGGATGTATCATGCAGAGGACGGAAAGACATAAATATAAGAGAAACAAAAATATATGTAGGTCAGAGGCAGTAATAGAACTCGTAAATCATTTCCCGGTACACGTCTAGCTTTTCTAGGTTGCTATCCGATTTCAAGGGCAAGCATTTAACAGAAATAGTTGAAAACACATTGGAAATTTTTAAAATAATTTTCAGACAATACAACCAAACTCACTGCACATTTTCACCTGGTACAGGTTTGGTGCAGGAGCTGAAAAATGCAATGATCCCATAGGTTTCTTGCTTAGGTAAAATTTGAGTCAAGGCCAAAGAAGAAAGAGGGGGCATGCTTAGCCTTGGGTTGGGTGGATCAAGTCCCAGATGCACCAGATAAGTTGCTAGCAAGCCTGGAAGAGAAGGCTGAGCACAAAGAGGTGAGTGTCAAAAGAGGTAGGTGGAAAGGTGTCCCCAGCCAGAGACAACTTCTGTGCAGAGGTAACAACTTAGAGACATGCTTAGCGGCAATGGTCAAAGAAGTACACCTGGAGGCTAACAGGTTAGCTTGGAGAGGTGGCTCAGGCAAAGGAGGAAGAGGCGCTTTTGAAGGACGCTGAAGGGTAAACTGACATGATAGTAATTATTCTTTGAAGTGTTTACTTTGCATTTGTCTATGGAACTATCCATCTCTATTCATCTGTTAACCTTGAGGACAGAGACTGTGTTTGGCTCAAGGTTGTCAGAGGACTTGTTGCTCCAACATCACTGTGCAAATAGGAAAAGGCAGCCTCTCTGGGTAAACCTACTCCTCCTGGGCCAAGGTTGACTAAGCTGACCACACCTGTGTGAGAAAGATCTTGCAGGAAGAAGCAGCCCACACCAGGGCGCACGGATTAGTGAGAAGAGCCCGCGAGATTTCAGCCCAATTTGCCCCTCACCCAGGCATGTGTGCAGGACACAGCCTGGGTGACGGGTAGAGGCCTGGAGCAACCACGTGGGGGGCTAGTTCAGAGGTGATCAGAGTACACACTAATTCTTGGTTGAAGGCAGTGGATCCACAGAGAAGAAGGGAGGTCTAAGAAACACATCTTCCTGCACTTTACCTGGAATGAACTTCTCTAAGGGATCCTGAGCACTGTCCATCCAAGCACGGGCTTTTCTGATTGATCCACTACATTCAGCTCCTTAATGATGCTTCTGACAGGAAACTGTGGCATTGGCTTCTCCATAGACTGATCTCAGTGTCTTCCATTCCCAATGGATGGTGTGTGAGCCTGAGAGCTAACAGTTCTTATAAGTACCTGACCTCGTTGTCCTAGAAAGGAGCCACAGGTGCTGTTGGCAATCATTTCCTTTGCTGGTGGAAAGGAAATTGGGGGAGGGACTTCTTTCTCTAACAGGCTTCTGGAATGCATACTGCTACCAGAGTGAGGTCCATCTGAACCCAGGCCACTCACCATCATCTCAGGAAAACTATGTGTCTCTGTGGTGTTTCCGGGTTCTCCATCTCTTTCACCTTCAACGACTCTTGCTCTTCCACTGACTATCTCTTCCCTCTAGTTCTTCCTTGCTGGGTGTGGAGTTTTGCCCTTTGCTCGTTCATCTTGCACATCCTATCTAGTAGCCCTTTCCATTCTCATGACTTTTCTTTGCAAATGACCTAGCCTCAGGGATTCGTTACCATCATGAAAAATGGATTACTACAGCATCCAAATTAATCATCCACTATAGGAAAAGCTTTCTTCCAAGGGTTGAGGGAAGCTAAGAAAGTCCACAAAGACTTCAGTGGACATCATACTCTCTCTTTCCTGAAAAAGATAAAACTTCTCAATCCATATGTCGGGTAAAAATCTGTCCCCAAGATGTAGGTTCTCTATTCACCTCACAGATTGTTTCTTTTTCTGAGAAGAAACATTTAAGTTTGAGTCCACCCCATTTATTGATTCTTGACATTAATTTTTATGCTATAGGAGTCTTATTAAGGAAGTTGGAGCCTAATCCCACATGATGAAGATTAGGGCCTACTTTTTCTTCTATTAGACAGAGAGTCTCTGGTTTAATTCCTAGGTCCTTGACCCACTTTGAGCTGAGTTTTCTGCATGGTGAGAGATAGGGGTTTAATTTCATTTGTTGCATATGGATTTCCAGTTTTCCCAGCACCATTTGTTGAAGAGGCTGTCTTTTCTCCAATGCATGTTTTTGGTGCCTTTGTCTAATATAAGGTAATTATAATTTTGTGGGTTAGTCCCTGTGTCCTCTATTCTGTAACATTGGTCTACCAGTCTGTTTTGGTGCCAGTACCATGCTGTTCTCCTCACTATTGCTCTGTAGTATAGTTTAAGGTCTGGTATAGTGATGCCACCTGCTTCATTCTTCCTGCTAAGGATGACTTTAGCTATTCTGGGTCTCTTCTCTTTCCAGATAAATTTCATGATTTCTTTTTCTATTTCCATGAGGAATGTCGTTGGGATTTTGATTGGAATTGCATTGAATCTGTATAGTGCTTTTGATAGTATGGTCATTTTGATAATATTAATTCTGCCTATCCAAGAGCAAGTAGATCTTTCCATCTTCTAAGGTCTTCTTTGATTTCTTTCTTTAGGGTTCTGTAGTTTTCATTGTATAGATCTTTCACCTCTTTCATTAAGTTGATTCCCAAGTATTTTATTTCATTTTTTCGAGGCTATTGAGAATGGGGTAGTTTTCCTCATTTCCCCATCATCACCAAAGGGAACACTCAGACCTCACTTCTCAGTTTCACCACTCAGAAACCACAATGTTTGTTCTTGAAACATGATTGAGGAAATCAAATGCCAAGGAAAATGTGGCTTTTTACCATAGGCTTCAGGGAGCTTGTCATCTCCAATGAGTGTTGAAAAAAACAAGATTTGGCCTTTTGGGCAGGGACTCTTTTAATAAAAGTGACCAAGGTCAGCTCATTCGGACAAAAGAACAACAGAGACAGGAAAGAACAGAAAAGCAATGAATGATGTTGGATACCTAAACATCAATTAGTCTTTTATTTTTAAATAGTTCATAAAGGTAAGTAGCGGAACACAGTGCCCAGTGACTACGACCCACTGAAATAGCTGTTTTCCATCTGGCTTTCATTCTTAAACTTGTCCTAAAAACACCATAATTTTTCTTGCTACTGAGTCTCTGCCCTCAGGACCTAAGCTTTCTGGGGTCAGGAGAAAACAAGCAGCCAGGGACAGGTCTGACTTGCAGAACTGTAGAACACTTTTACTGACTTCATGCTGCACTCTGGCATCAGGAGGGACAACAGGACCTGCTGAGCCCTATTCAGAGAAAGGCTATTCACAAAGTCCTATTAACAAACAATATGTAGGTGAGGTTCCCTTCTTACATAATACACCGCCTACCACAGCCACTTCCCAATTCATTCTCCCTTATCACTGTGACAGCCTTTATTAATTATAAGCAGTGAGGCCCCTATCAATCAGAAATAAAAAGGAAGACATACCTCTAAGTCATGTGGCCTTATTTCAAATAATGATCTTGTCTCTTGGTGAGTTCTTGCCATATTATGACTCTGGGTTGCCAGTTATTAGCTCTGGAGGGATCTAAGGGTTCCAGGGCTCTTGGCAACAAGGCCTGTTTGGATTCTGGTTTCCTTTTGAATATCCAATTAAGAGCAAGCTTACACAAATCCTCAGCTTCTCTATTAAGTCTCTCTCAATCATTAAATGAGACTAGAATGATCTAAGATAAAAAGGCAATGTTGAATGACACAGGGCAGCAAATTAATCATACAAAGTTCCTATCACAAAGTAAATGAAAGAAATGGCACATTGGTCAACCAAATCTGCAGTTCCTTGTATCTTAGCTTGGGTGCCCAGTACAGCGCATACAATTCCTTTTGATTAGCAACTGCTAGAAGCTTCCACAACCAAAACATCTTTTTAAACCATTTCAGGTTAATGATGATGATATACCAAGCCATGGTCGAAATTACTAAAGAATGAGCACTTATCGTCAAAGCTGGGAACAAAGTAATTCTTCTTCACATAGGTTATAACCAAGAGTTGGGTAAGAGCCAAATGCACCCAGAAAGACTGCTAGGTAGACAGACAGAAGAATACATAATTTACATATCTGTCTGCCATTTGCAGGTCTACCAATAACTTGGTTTTATTCTCTTGGTAAGTGGTTTTTACATTTTCTTTTAAGGCCTTAAGTCAAGTCTCTAAGGATAGCTGTGTGCATCTAAGCAAAGCTTAGAACATGGATAACAACTTTCTTTCTTTTTCTTTTTTTTTTTTTTTTGCTGTTGTTACCTGGGATTTAACCCAGGGGTGCTTTACCACTGAGTCACATCCCCAACCCTTTTTATTTTTTATTTTGAGACAGTCTTGCTCCATTACTTAGGGCTCACTAAATTGCAGAGGCTGGTCTTAAATTTGCAATCCTTCTGCTTCAGCCTCCCAAGCTGCTGGGATTGTAGGCCTGTGTCACCACACCCAGCAACACTTTTCTTTACATTAAATGTGGCACCATTCTGAAGAGCTGCAGCAGAAAGAATCCTCTTTAATGACAAGCAAGACACAGATACTTAATTGCAATAAGTGTGAAGGCTATCATAGTGATAAGGGAGAATGAATTGGGATTGACGATCAGTATAAGTGAAATAAATATTGGCTGGAATTTTAACAAAAGCCTCATTGAAGAAGGAACATGTAGATTGAGTAATAAACAGTGCAAGAATTCACGAGACAGCTTAGGAAGGGAAGGGTGCTGCAGAAAGGAACCAGGTTCAAAAGCATGGAGGTCAGAGAAGCCAATAAGAATGGCAGAGGAAAAGACCTTCAAAACTTCCCTAATCCATAGAAGTAATGAGAAAACTGGCAAAAACTGACAGAATCATTTTTTTTTTTAGAAATTGGGAAATTAAAGATTTATAATAATATGGGAAGCATTTGTTCAAGAAATATAGCTGGATCTTGATTAGAAGAATGATATTTGTGGTGTAATAACTTGTTCCACATTTCGTTCTCCAGCTCTGCAGTAGCCTAGATTACTTGTGGTGAAAACTAGCATCTTGGCAGTACCAGAGGAGAAAAAAAGGACTTGAGTTCTTCATAGAATTACCATTACTGACCTGGCTAGTCAACCCCCAGGAGACCACATTTGTTGTCTATGTTCTACCTGATTCGTGGCCTCTCTTCCCCTGTGCAAACAGTATTCCAATGAGGGCATTTAAAAAAACAATTATAAACAACTGTTTAACTTCACGGCTGCCTGAACAAATGGACAATAGGTTGAATAAAACATTAACCCAAGAGCCTAAGAGGAAATGAGATGTCCACGGAGACTTTGAAAAGCTTCTGTATTTCCCATCTCTGGAAATACAGGAGACCACGCCTGTACACAGGGGTTTGCACATGCCCAGGGCTGCACACACTCAGAAAGAACCTGAGGAGATGCCAGGCTCTCACTTCTACTGACTTCAGGTTCTGCATAAGCAGGAAGTGAGAGCTAAGGCAGAATTGCCAACAGCCTGGCCAGCTGTTAAAGGCATGCCCCAAAAAAGCACATGACAGAGTCACCTGGCAAAGCCTGGAAAACTAACTGGTTCTTGATGGGTAAGAAAATCTCTAATTATTAGCTGACAATAAATTAAAATAAATTAACAAAGACTTCAGTACTCACACGCAACCAAACATAATCCTGCAGATTAGTTTAGAAGCCACTAATCAACTAATCATAATAAATAGTAACAATAACAGTGGAGAAGGGGGCCTTTGATTTCCAGAGTTGCCATGTTACATTATTTAAAATGTCCGTTTTTTAACGAAAAATTATCAGGCATGCAAGGAAACAATATATGATAATCATACCTAGGAAAAATGTTCTCAGTATCAATTTTTCCCAAGGGATACCAGACTTATTTATTACATAATATATATAAATAAATTATTAATACATATTGTATAATATATAATGATATATATAATAAATTACTATTTACATTAAATGTAATATATAATAAAGATATTAAATCAGCTACTTTAAGTAGAAATAAAGGAAACTATGAGAACAATGTCTTACCAAATAGAGATTATCAACAGACAAAACTTGTGAAAAGGAACCAAATATAAATTCTGGAGATAAATGTATAATGACTAAAGTGCAAAACTCACTGAGGGGGAGTGATCTAAGCAGGAAGAATAAAAAACTAATGAATTATATTATGATAGATGAATTGAGATGATCAAGTCTGACAAATGAAAAAGAAAAAAGAATAAGTAAAAATTAACAGAGCCTCAGAGATCTGTAGGACCCAATCAAGCATATAAATAAATCCATACTTGGAATTTCAGAAAGAAAAATGAGAGGAAAAAAAAAAGGGGGCAAGGGGTATTTGAGAAATTCCTAAATTTGATGAAAAAATCTAGTCTACACATCTAAGAAGCTCAATGAACTCTAACTAGGAAAAACTGAAAGAAATTCACAGATAAAACTGTTGAAACCCAAAAAGAATCTTCAAAGTCTCAAGAGTGGTGACTCATAGTAAGATTAACAACCATTATCAGAGAGCATGGAGGCAAGAGCCAGTGAGATGATACATACAAAGTGCTGAAAGAAAAGAAGAACTGTTGAAAAAAGAACAACAAAATTGACAAACCTTTACCTAAAAATACTAAGAAAAAAAAAGGGAGAAGACTCAAAATGCTAAAATCAAGAGTGAAAAGGCAGCACTCCTGATCTCAGAGAAATACAGAGCTTTATGATGATATGAGCAATCGGATGCCAACAAATTAGGCAACCTAAATAAAATGGATACATTTCTAGAAAGATCCAAACTTCTAAATACTGACTCAAGAAGAAATGAAAATCTGAATAACAGTAACAATTAGAGATTGGATTAATAATCAAAAAAAAAAAAAAAAACTTCCTAGAAAGAAATGCTCAGGATCAGGAGTCTTCACAGATGAATTCTACCAATATTTCAAAAGAAAACCCACGAATCATTAAAACTTTCTCCAAAAATAGACTAGAAGGGAACATTTCCCAACCTATCTTCTGAGACATGTATTAACCTCATACCAAAAGCAGACAAAGGTCACTGAAATCAAAGAAAAGTACAGACCCATATCCCCTATCAATATGGATTCAAAAATTCTTAAAATAACAGTAAACCAAATCAAGTGACCTATAAGAAGGACCATATACCATGATCAAATAGGATTTATCCCAGACTGCAAGCTTGTTTTAAGAAATGAAAATCCATCAGTATAATGCACCATACAAGTAGAATAAAGAACAAAATTCACATGATCCTCTCAAAAAATGCAGATAAAATATAGCAACTTTTTTTAATTAAAAAAAAGAAAACAATAAATTGGTGACTTGGTTAGGCCATCTGAGAAAAACGCCAGTTAATACATACTTGATAGTAGAAGACTGAAAGCTTCCTCCCTGTGACCAGGAACAGGACAAAGATGGTCACTCTCCCTGGGTCTATGGATTCCAGCCTTTTTCTTAGGCAAGAAAAAGAAAGAAAAAGCATCTGGATTGGAAAGGAAGAAGTAACGCTATCTCTATTTTTGTGATCTTGTATAAAGAAAATCATAAGGAATACACACACACACACACACACACACACACACCACAAAATCTATTAGGGCTAACAAATGAGTTCAGCAAAGTTGTTGGATGCAACATAAAAATCAATATAAGAAAATCAGTAAAATTTGCTTTATTGCTATACACTAGCAATGAAGAGTTTGAAAATTGAGGTTAAGAAAACAACTTAAATCAGCATCAAAAAGAATATTTAGGAATAATTTAACATAAGAAATATAAGACTTGTAGATGGAAAACTATTAAACTTCATTGTCAGAAATGGACTCCTAAATAAGTACAAAAATATTCTCTGTTTATAGAATTGAAGACTGACTTGCTATTTTTAAGGTGACAATCCTCCCCAAGCTAATCTATAGGTAAAGCACAATGCTTATCTAAAAACAAAACAACAACAACCAACAACTTGCTATTTTTCTTTTCTTTTTTTTTTTTTTTTTGGCAGAATTAACAAGCTGATTCTAGAATTTATGTGAAAATACAAGGAACAAAGAATAGTCAGTACAATCTTGCAAAAGAACAAAGCTAAAGGACTCGTGCTTCCTAATCAAAACTTCTTACAAACCAACTGTAATCCTGACTGTGTGGTCCTGACATAAGTACAGATATATGGAACAGTGGAATAGAAGTCAAGTTCCAGGAAAAAACTACAACAAATATCTATAGTCAAAAGTGTCAAATTTGATGTGAAAGAATAGTCCTTTAGCTGGGTACAGTGGTGTAAGCCTATAAACCCAGCAGCTCAGGGGGCTGAGGCAGGAGGATCACAAGTTCAAAGTCAGCCTCAGCAACTTAGCAAGACCGTATCGATTTTGTTTTGTTTTTTTTTTTAAAGAAAGGGCTGGGATGTGGCTCAGTTTCCTTCCTCAGTACCAACAAATAAATGAATAAGTGAATGAATGAATGAATGAATAAATAAATAAATAAATAAATAAAAATTTTAAAAAGATTCCTTTCAAAAATGGTGCTGGGTTAATGAATTTCCACATATAATAGGATGAATTTTAGTTCCTACCTTACACCATATGCAAAATTAACTAAAAATGAAACAAAGTTTTACATCTAAGAACTAAAACTATAATGCCCTCGGCAGAAAACATAGGTGCAAAACTTCATGACTTTGGAACAGCAATGACTTCCTATATATGACACCCAACACACAAGAAACCAAACAGGGGAAAAAACAATAAATCAAGCTTCACAAAAGTGAAAAACTGTTGTGCTTCAATAAATACGAACAATCTATGAAAACCCATGTAATGGGATAAATGCTTGCACGTTATACTTCTGATAGGATCTGATATCCAGAATATATAAAGAACTCTTAAAACTCAACTGAAAAAGACAATCAATTTAAAAGTGGGGAAAGTATCTAAATATATATGTCAACAGAGAAGACACATAGACATGCAAAGAAGCACATGAAAAGATGCTAGACATCATCAGTTATTAGGAAAGCGTGGATCAAAACCACTAGGTAGCACTTCATACCCACGAGGGGTTATAATCCAAAAGACAACAACAAGCTTTAGAGAGCATGGGGTGATATTAAAACTCTCATACATTGCTGGTGGAAACATAGAAATGGTGAAACTCCACTGCAAAACCAATTCTGCAGTTCTTCAAAAAGTTACACAGAGGTTTTCTCATATAACCCAGCAACACATACTGCCCTAGTCAGTTTGTGATACTGTAGCAAAATACCACAGACCTGGTGGCTTATAAACAACAGAAATTTATCCCTGTCAGTTCTGGAAGTAGGGAAATCCAAGATCAAGGGCCTGGCAAATTTGATGTCTGATGAGGACCCCCTTCTAGGTTCATAGATGGCCCTTCTGTTGTTGTGCCCGTGCATGCCCGAAGAAGCAAGGGCACTAATCTCAGTCACAAAGACTCTATTTTCATAACCCAATCACCTTCTCAATATCCCATCTCCTAACATCATCATTTTAGTAATTAAAATTTCAACATATAAATCTGGAGGTACACAAATATTCAGATTATAACCATATATCTACACAAAAAATTCACACATGAGTGTTCATAACAGCCCTCAAAGTGGAAATGATCCAAATGCCCTTTCACTGGTGAATAAATAAATTAAAATGTGGTATGCTCTCGTAAAATGGCAATAAAAAGGAACGAGGTGCTGATATATGCTGCAACATGAATAAACCTTGAAAATATTATGCTAAGCCAAAGAAGCCGGACACTAAAGTCTACATGTATGATTCCATTTGTATGAAATGTGCATAAGTAAATTCATGGAGGTGGAGAATAGTAATTGCCAGGTCCTGGTGACAGGTGGAAATGGAGAGTGACTGCTAATGAGTACAAAGTTGGTCGTGTGTGTGTGTGTGTGTGTGTGTGTGTGTGTGTGTGTGTACAAAAACATTCTGAAATTAGTGGTAAAATCTGCTCAAACTTGTGAGTATACTGAAACCATTTTAAAGGAGTGAATTTTGCGGCCTGTGAATTATATCTCAATGAAATGGAGGCCTAATAACTTTCCTACAGCACTCTCTCTGTTTTCTAGTAACCTGTACTGTAGTATTTGCCGAAACTGGATTGCAATTGTTAATGACAATCACGGTTTTCTGTCTCCTCGATCAGCCTCATATCCTTAAAGGTCAGACTTATCAGAGAGACTTTTCTTTTCCTACAGTTCTGCATAATGTTCTTGGACAAATATTTCATAAAAATTAAAAATGAATGCAACGTGAGATATTTAAAAACTGGAAGGGAGTTTGTTGCCACTGCTGTGCTGGGGAACATGAAATGATTGAGTCTCTGGAGATCAGCAGCATTCAAATTATAGCTGGGTGTAACCTGCAGAGGCATTTGAACTTTGTAACCTAGGTAAGGAAACCAATGGGAGTTTTTTTTTTTTTTTCTTTCCCCCCCCCCACCCACGCCCAAGTATCTGCAAGAGGGTGGGGCTGAGCCTGCCTCCAAGAGATAAAGGACCTTGGTGTCACCTACCCAGAGACAGCCTGGCAGGAATGTTAAGCCCGAATGAAACCAAACTTGCCTCCTAAGCAAACTGACAGCTATCTCAAGAGGCTCACATTATCCTCTGATCCTTCAATCCTAACTAGCTCCACTGCTGAGTTTCTTTTTTTTAATTAAAATATTATAATTAAAGATAGTCGTTGGGTTTATGCAAGGAATTTGGTTTCAATCCCCATTCCCCCTACCCTTTCCTCCCCTCCTCTTTCTCTCTTCTCCCGCCTCTAAACATTGGAAGTTTTTAAGCTGGGGGATAAAACAATAACATTTGCATCTGGAAACAAATCCTTCTGATGGCAGAAAAAAAAAAAATGTAAGGAGAGTAGAGATATGAAGGCCAGAGGCCACTGAACGACAGCAGACTTTAAATTAAATGGCAAAATAAGTCTAGGCATCAAAATCTCTTTTACTCTCAACCCAGGTCAACTGATTGAAAAAGTGAGAATTGGATATGTGTTAGAGTAGGTTGGTATGAATTCTTCCCAAACCTTTAGTAACCCTTAATTTGGGAAGAGAGGGTGGGATCCAGTACAGGAGAAGTACATCACCCCTACTCACAGTCCACAGTTGGAAGCACCAGTCTCAGAAGCTGCTGCATTGGAAACGCCTAGAAAGGAGAAAGCCCCGCCAGACAGTGATCCTTCTAGATTTGGGGAGAATAAACTAGGAAGAACCCACATAGAGCCACACCAACCACTCAGCAGCTGACCAAGCAGGTAATTAAATGCTACAAACCAGACCCTGGTTCAATGGCTTGTCCAGGCTTGGAGGGTTCCCTGCTGACCTGGCCTGCTGCCCCAGCTCTGTAAGTCCTCCATTCAAGCCCTGGGAGGACAGGGGAACTTTTATTAACCACTTTCCAAAGTTAAAATCTAGGGAGTAGACGTCTAAACCTCCAGGTAAAGGGATCCAACAAGAATCTTGAGCTGGCTGTGTAGCTCAGTGGTAGGGTGCTTGTCTAGCAAGTGGGAGGTCAAGGGTCTAGATGCCCAGCACACAAAAACAAACCAACCCAAAAAGAATTTAACCAAGTTTTCTGGCAAACATCAGAGCTGGATTTGTCTTTTTGGTTCATGAATCAGTAAACAATTAACAGGAGACTATGAAAATATCATATAACCTAAAACACAGAAGGTGGTGGGATACGAGGAAAGATTATGAAAGATTTACTCTGAAAAAGAATATGTATGCAGCTTTGGCTTCACAGAATATAAAAAAAAATCCAAGGAAAACAATGGAAAAAAAAAACAAAACAGGTGAATGATGATATTGTAAGACAAGAGATAAAGAGGCATCTGGCTGAACTTGGTTAAGGAGAGAGTATGAGAAAAAGTAACAATAATCCAAAAGGAACTTGAAACAGAATTAAGAACAGAAAAGAATCTGCATTATGAAAATCATGTGGAAGACAAATTTCCTCCCACCCCACCTGTTTTCTGCCTAAACCTTTATGACTATCCAGTAGCGCTGGGCCCTTAGGGACCTGAGGTGAGGAGGGTTTTCCTGATGGGTGGGATTAGAGATGGTGAGCGAATCCTGCAAGGGAAAATGCTCAGCCCAGTCAGAAAGAAGAAATCCAGGCCCCCATACAGCACCATACACCAAAACAAATTCCAAGCAAATTCACAAGTTAAATATCAGGACAAGTCAAAACAAAGAAAACAAGAATGAATATTTATCTGAACTTGTCCGTATGAGAAATATATGCTAAAGGTACAGAAAGACTTCCCTAAATAAGAATTTCAAACTTCAAAACTAGACAACATAATTTCAAAATACAGAATGAGCAGAAAATGAAAAGTAAAAATGGTTACAAAACACAAAAGGCAGTTACATCTCTAGTAACCAGCAAGGTGCATACGAAGGTCCCAAGAGTGAGAATTCCTTCATCCAACCAAATAACTGCCCCCACCAACCCTCCATTATTTGAGTTTGGCAAAGATCAGAAAAAAGTTCCCAGCATTTAGGAGACTGTATTAACAAGGGCAGTGTAATCTGATACAAAGACTTTCAACGAACTTTTAAAAATTTTTGCCCATTGACCCATGTTTGCATTTTGGAATTTCTCTGGAGGAAACCCCGAAGGTATGATCTACCTCATTGCAGGAGGGAAAACAAAACTAAACATGCAACCATTAGACATTGGCTAAATAAGTTGTAATCCAACCATATAACACAAGACTTTGAAGCCTTTCAAAATAATATAGAGCTGGGTGTGGTGGAAAGGACCTACAATCCCAGCAATTTGGGAGGCGGTTGACAAGTTCAAAACTAGCCTGAGCAACTTAGAGATAACCCTGTCTCAAAAAAAAAAAAATTTAAAAGGATTGGAATGGAGCTCAGTGGAAATGTATCCTTGGATGAAAAACCCAAGTCTGGTAATGTACTTTTGTCTCTAAAAAAATGAGACTTGTTCATCAGCCTTCTGTGATGTGTCTATGATGTGTATCAGAGTTTGCTTCCTGTCCATTCGCCTAAGACTTCCTTGGATTTCCATAATTTAAATATAGATGGCATTTTGAACAGATCACCTGTCCTGAGCACACCTGTCGCTAGAGAGAATCTTCAAGAATCCTTCTCTCTCCTGAGTATGATGCAGCCAGTGTTTCTGTTTCTGGCTTTCTCCCCCAGATACACGCACACACACACACACACAGAGAGAGAGAGAGAGAGAGAGAGAGAGAGAGAGAGAGAGAGAGAGTGCCCATTTACCTCTCTCCCACACTTACCCCTCCAACGTGCTTCCCAAGACAAAGAAAGCAGGTCTGTTGTCGTTCAGGGACCAAGAAAGTTGTTTTTTATATAATCCTTCCACTCCTCCACACCAGGAGGCTGCAATCTCCTCTCCAAACAAGGATTCCTCAGAAAAGAGGGAGGGGAAGTCAGCTTCCCTCAGGGCAAAGGCAGTTAACAGACATTCCTCCACCCAAAATGACAGATCTTCAAGAGCAAAAAAAAAAAAAAAAAAAAAAGAGGAGGCCAACAATCAGATACAAATCTTATTTCCTCGGCTCCATTATTAGTTGGCAAATGAAGTGGATCAAGTAGAAATATGTTTTCTTAAAATATTTCACGACAATTTGCATTTTTGGGGGAAAGTATAGCACTATGCTATAAGCTGTAACTTTAAAAGAATACTTTAAAATCTTTTTTTATGAGACAGGGTCTCATTAAGCTGCCCAGGCTGGCCTCAAACTTCTGAGCTCAAGGGTTCCTCCTACCTCAGCCTTCCAAGTACCTGGGGCTAAGTATATGCACTGTGCCTGGACAACAAAACAAAACAAAATTCACTTTTAAATATGTGTGCATTAAAGCCTTGTTTAAAAATCTTTAAAAATTCTTGCCCGTAGTGGTGGCACATGCCTGTAATCCTAGCAATCTTGGAGGCTGAAGCAGGAGGATCACGAGTTCAAAGCCAACCTCAGCAACTTGTTGACACCCTGTCTCAAAATAAAAAAAAATTAAAAGGTCTGGAGATGTTGATTCAGTGGTTAAATGTCCCCGAGTTTAATCCTGGTGCCAAAAAGAAAAAGAAAAAAGATCTTTGATAGTTCCACTTACTGAAGCTGTGCTGTACTATGTGGCAGTTGGGATTTAACAAACACATTACTTCATAATTCACCAAACAGACTTAGAATACAGATGGTATTATTAACATTTTATATTGTGTTTGAGAAAAGTGAGGATGTCTCTCTGATTCTAAAACCCATTATTTTTCCACAGTGTTGATTATGAAGAGTTCAGAAAGTACTCAAAATGCCTTTTGGGAATATCTTGAACAAATCCAAAGCTCAAAGTTACTGAGTATCAAATAAAGATATTCAACGAGGAATGTGAAAGAAAGAAAAACTGGTGGCCCTTGGGAAGACCTTGGTTGTTGGTCCTGGGCTTTGAAATGTGGGTAAGGGGGGGGAGGCTTTACAAGAGGAAATGACCGACCGACAGCATGCGTTTCTTCTCTGTCAGTAACAGGTTTTAGGCAGGGGCCTGATCAAAGCACAGGGTGTGGTACAATTTTAGAAGTTAGGTGACTTAAGACTGCCTTGAAAGCCTGACAGAAATCTCAGCCTGAGATCTCATTTCTCAAGAGATTCTTCCTCGAAAGCAAATACATTTCCGTTACTAACCAGTCCCACAGACTTGGATCTCTGAGCCTTTCTCTGATTTCATTATGGCCTTTCACCTTTGTGCTACTGAAATCCCTTTCCCTAGCCTCCCCCACCTCCTAGGCTGACACACCCCACTCAGGCCAAACCCTGGGAAGGCTCACCGCTGGAGAAACCCACCTCACTGACCCTTGACAGTCCTGAGCCTCCTCCTGTGCCCTCGGTGAGCATTCCCTGAATGTCCTCAGTGGAACGGCAGGTCAGTTGTTTCCCCAAAGTGAACAGTCAGAGCAGTCTCAAAGGCACCCCAGAGATGGCCGTCCTGGGAATTCTGCCCCCTTCTCTAGGAGATCCTAACTGGACTCCATCCTTCCTGGGGAATCTAAATTTTGACAAACTTCTCAGAACAATCTATGCTATCGAATGACAAATGTATTCTTGAACTGATTTAATTCTAATTCTGGAAAAATAAAATTTCCATGTTTCTAAAAAACAGGGGGGAATCTTTAAATAATTACGACTCTTCTTAAAATAGTCTGCCTCCAGGAGCCTCATCGAAACAGCTTAGTAAGGATTCCACCAATACCCTTGCTTCTCAATATTGCCTTTTTTTCCCCCTTTTATTTACTTATTTTTTGATTTTTAAAATCCGAAAATATTGTCTAGTCTCGTCCTAAAAGCCAGGGAGGAGGGGTTGGAGCCATTTCTGGTGTTGTTTGAAACAGAAGTGGCCCTTCTGCTCCTGAGTTGATTCTTCCACAGAAGGCAGGAGTAGAGGGGGCAATTAAGTGTATGGGCCTTGTCATATGAAAAATGGGATCTAGGCCTGGCACGGCCACGCACTAGCTCTGACCCCAAGAAAAGCCATTCCACGTCTGAGTTCCACACGTTTCATCCACAGAGAGCAGAGATCACCCACCTACCTAACAGGGCTGGGAGGGTCATGTCACACAACCGCGGAGAGTACTTAATGTGGTGACATGATGCTTGGCACCCAGGGCATGGCAGTGATGACGCCGCTGTCCTCCCTGTCAAACGGAGCCTCAGGAAAAAGAAGCCCAAGAGAACAAAAATACATGTTATCTTTTTAAATCCAGTACCTAGAAAAAGTCCTGGCAAACAGTTGGGTACCCAAAATAGCTGATGAATAAATAAATAAATGTGATTTTTTTTTCCCCTGAAATGATCTCTTGAATGCTAGAAACGAGTTCAATAAATCTTTTGATCTTTTATGCATCTCTACCTAGGGATAAGCTTCCAGCGCAGTGAGGTGGTTTGAAATGCTTAAAGGGAACCAAGACAAACAAATCCTAGGCTGTCGTTTTATTTCTCATCTGGGCATCATCTAGCGATAGATACCTCTGCCAGCTAAGCGGATTAATTAATGACTTAATTCCTCTGCTTGACTCGCTGGAATACTGTATTCCTCTAACTTTGCTCCTCCATCACAGTGTCCCCAAAGGCTCTCTGCCCCCGCCCCACCCTCCAGCCCTTCAGCTTGCCATTCTTCTCCCATCAGCTGACTCCTTAATAGGGCCTTTCCTTCTCCTGGTGGACTAGATGGAGAAGATTGTAAATTCCTTCACTGAGAAAGAGTGTCTGCTGTGTTCGGTCTCTGCTTACATCTGTGAGTCAACAGCTGTGGAATTCAACAGCCCAAGGGCATCGAGATGCATTTTCTTTGTTTTACAGATGTTTTGGAACTTACTTCCCAACTAATAAATACCTTTTGGGGATGTAGCAGGATGAAGCAATAAACATAACCAGTCGTCAACTTTCCCCTGAGGCTTCCTCCGCAGTGGTTTTCAGGTAGGAATTCATTCCTCTGACCAAGCCTTTCTCTGACACATCAAAGGTGACCTGTAGTCTAATTAAACTACAAGAGCCAGCAGACAGAAAAATGTATTAACGCCTGTATTAACACCTAATGATTCCTCTTAAATGTATTGATCCTCAAATGCCTGGAACCACACTGACAGCATCGCCGAACTTCTCACGTGTTATTCTTAGATGAATTATTGTAAGAGACATGAATATTACAAACTTGGTGATTATACCAACAACTCCTCTAAAGCATACAGTCATAGGATTGCCTCTCTGTGAAGACAGAGAGATATCAGCTTCACACACACATGCACACATATGTGGGCAGAATCCATTTATTCTGCACTCAGACAACCACATTTTTTTTTTAAGAGAGAGAGAATTTTTTTAATATTTATTTTTTAGTATTCGGTGGACACAACATCTTTATTTTATTTGTATGTGGTGCTGAGGATCGAACCCAGAGCCCCGCGCATGCCAGGCGAGCGCTCTACCGCTTGAGCCACATCCCCAGCCCAACCACATGGTATTTTGCTGATAAATTTAAAAGTACATACACAAGGTTATTGTTTAAGAATTAATCCTTCTTTGCTTACTTCTGTTTTTGAGGTGGACGTTTTCAACCTTGTTAAAATAGAATATTTCTTTTGAATGTATTTTAATCCTAATTATGACCTTGCAGAAAATGGTGAGATTGCCTAATGATAAGATTAAGGAGGAATGAGGTCATTCTAGTTATCTAAGAGCTAAAATTACCCATAGGCTTTTCTCAAATTGACTTTGGGAAAATATAGGACTAGATAGATCAGTTAAATCAATGCCTTTAAAAATCAAATGCTCATCGTGTCTCCTGTACTGTGCGAATTCTCAGGGTTATTAAGATGGATACGATATAGTCCATGTTTGCCTCTTAGATCAGTGCTGCATTAGAACTCCTTGGGAAAAAACAGTGAGCGATTCAGGCATTCCTTCAAAAATACAGGAAGGCCTAGCATACACTGGTCCACTGTTACGGGCTCCAATGTAGTAGAAAAAAGAAAGTCGTGTACCCTGCCTTCTTAGGGGTTTTGGCCCAGGAAGAAAGACATCATTGTTTATTAAATCACTCAGTAATACTATCATGGAAAAGTACAGGATCATTTAAGAGAACATAACAAAAGTATAAGTGATATCAGAATGGACTTTTATAAAGCGACTGCTACACATTAAGGACAGGGGTGTAGTACACGTTAAGATACAGGGGTGTAGTTTAGTGGTAAAGCATGTGCTTCGCACGAACAAGGCACAGGGTTCAGTCCCCAGCACCAAAAAAAACGAAAACAAGACAAAGCAAAAAAGATACAAGAAATGAAACTTAGAAACAAAGACTTACTAGGTTCATATGCTTTTGTTAGGCATATTATTCTTTCAAACTATAAGAAATAATAGTTCTCTGTGAGAAACTTCCTGCATAGCCGGATGGGTAGAGAAGATCAATAATAAATGCCGATTTCGGGGAGTTGCCCATGGTCTGGGTCTGGCTTCTCTAGATGATGGCTAAATCATTCCATTCCACTTATCATATATATCCAAGACTGCCAGACTCTTCATATCGAGACTATCTTAGTGACATACACACTTTAAGACATCTGTGGTAGACATCTGATAAACAATAGCCCCCAAAATTATCCGCATTCTAATCCCCAGAACCTATGAATGTTACCTTTTATTGCAAAAGGTATTTCACAGATGTGATTAAGGTAATGATCTTCAGATTCACCGATTAACCTGAATGATCTGGGTGGCCTGATAACAATCACAGTATCTACCTAAGAGGGAGGCAGGAGATCACAGTAGGAAGATGGCTACGTGATCCCAGAGCCAAGATAGGAGTGATGCGTCAGGACTCAGGAATGCTGAATCCTCCAGGGACTTCCAAGAGGCAAGGCATGAATTTTCCCCTGAAGAAACTTGAAACAGCCCTGCTGATACCTTCATTTTGCAAGTCTTAGAACTCATTTTGCACTCTGACCTCCAGAATCATCATAGAATAAATGTCCTGTTCAAAGTCACAGTTTGTGGTAATTTGTTACAGCAGCAACAGGAAACTAATACAATACCGCATTACTTATGAGAACTAGAAAGACCCTTGGGAGCATTTTTTAAGGAAAAGTGGATTTGATTGGCATATCCCACGTATTTTCTGCAACTCTTCTTCTATCAAAGCAAACTACTTTTCATTCTCCTCCTCTTCCTTGATTATGGGGTCCACTCAGAGTAAACTACAATGGAATAACTAATTTCAATAAATAATTTGAGAAGAGTATTATTTGGAAGCAAATTGCTTGTTTTCTGACAATTTTTCCCTATAAACTTCAGAATTAAATTTTCTAATCTAACTATGCTGCATTAGAGGCAAGCACATTACAGACATAACGATTCTCAGGTCACTGCTCCTATTTTGTATTACAAAGGAAATGGGTGTGCGCGTGAAGCTTCATAAAAAGCATTTGCTAAGTAAAGTCAATAAAGTCTTAGATGGAGTCCTCAGGTTATTAGTGTTTTCTTCAGTGCCCAGCAAAAGATCTACAGAAGGCACGTGGGGGGGTTGTTGGGCAGATCATGCTCCAGTTGCAGACAATATATGCATTTTAATCATATATGCATAATCTGAGCCTGCCACACAATTAAATGGGAGAATACCACCTACAACAGCACGTAGGAAGACAAATATCCTATGGATTGAGGTAAACAGCATCTGTATTTACTAGGAAACAAAATGAATCTGTTCTATTATCACAATCAAAAACAGGTTAGTCTCAATAGTTCTAAAACCCCATTCATTGGATGAGACAGATACTCACCAACTTTTGAGTGTTCCTTAGTGATGAGTATCCTGTTAGCCCCATCGGGATCCAGGCCTTAGGTTGCTGGCCGCTCCTCACAGGCTGACCCTCACAGACTCAGTGAGTTTCCTCTCCCAAGCTCCCTACTATTCCATGGTTGCTAGAGGATCTGCTTAGATAAATTATTTATTAAACTCTTCTCTTAAGTTGAGTGTGTGTAGTTTTTGCCCACCACCCACAATCACTTCAGGCAGCGTCCTAAAGTTATGTTTTGAAGCAAAGCAAAGCAATTCTGTAAGAATTCTATTCATAACCAATTGCTCTGCCAGTTCTAGACTGAGATCCTGTTAATACTATTTTATTGAAGAATAAAAAAATATTTTATTGCAAAATGTCTTTTTTCAACTTTAAAACACAGAGCTTTAAGAGTCTTGGCTGAGGAGTTGTCCAGATATTTCTACAGATGCAAAGCTCTTTTTTAGGAGAAATTTGGACCAACGTGTGGCTGCGTCTGCGGACTTTCTCCATGAAGAGGGATACCTCTTTAGGTGGGAATAACAGTGAGACTTCCAGAATATCATCTTGACCCTAAAGTGTGGCACAAAAAAACACTGAATCTCTTTACTTAGCAAGTATTTCCAGTCACTTAGTAGAGAATTTAACCATGACATGATTTGGAGTTAGCAAAAATTTGCCAACATATTGTTCAACATTGCTGAGATCCGAATACCTTAATAATACATAGAACTTTTATGTTTGCATTCCATTCCATAAACATAAAACTGTACATGTCCGTTTCTCTGCTGTGTACAGAAATGTGCATGTAATTTCATCCTCTCACGCCTAATAAAGCTGCAGTGGACTTTGTGCACATGTCCTTGCTCAAGTACTAGGCAAGAACTAAAGCAAATAAGAATTTCATGTTTCACTTTTTCCAGCTGCATGTTTTGCTCATTTGTGAACCGTGAAATCATGTTAGGGAGTCATCGCCAATATTCTTTTATTTTTAAGTAAAATGGAATAGAAAATATAACAGTACAGATACTACAGGTTGTTTATTGTTTTACAAAACTAATCAGTCACAGGTAGAGAGAGATACATATGAATCTGTATGTAGGTGGGTGGACTGGGCGTCCCTGTGCAAAACATTTTTCTTACAATGGGTTACAGTAAAAAGTTCTAAAAGCACTGTTCCGTTATATATACATAGGCGCAGAAATTCTGAACCATAGAATATGCACATTTTCAACTTGACTTCCTAATGACAATCAAGTTGATGAATCAATTTATGGTTCTCTCAGGATGTCAGTTAATTCTTTTTACCTCATGATTTCAGCATTTGATAGTCTCATTTTTTACCCAGCCTAATGGATTTTAAATGATGTCTTAATGTTGTCTCAATTTGCATTTCCCTGATCTTCCAGTGAGGTTGAACATCTTTTCATCTTGAACTGTCTAATCATATTCCCTGTAAACTTTCCTATCACTTTTCTTTCTGATTTGCAATAATTCTTACATATTCAGTATAATAATCCTTGTCTGTTACAGACAAATATTTTTTTCCTGATCTAGTGCTTTTCTTGAACTTTGTGGTATTTTTGTTGATGTAGAAAAAAAAAGAATTTTAAATTTAGAGAGAGGCAAATATATCATTTTTCAAGGCTTTGTGATTCTTCACTTCTTTTTTTAAATATCTCTTTTAGTTGTAGATGGACACAATCTTTACTTTATTTATTTTTACATGGTGCTGAGTATCGAACCCAGTGCCTCATGAATGAGAGGCAAGCACCCACTCTACCACTGAACTACAACCCCAGTCTGATTCTTCACTTCTTATCTGAGAAATTCACCTATCCCCCTGAGTCATAAGATTATTGCCCTACATCATTTTCTCATAATTTTAAAGTGGGTTTTTTTTTTCATTTAGGTCTTCAATCTACTCGGAATGTTTGTTGTTATTATGATAAGGAGGATCTAATTTTATTTTCTTTGATGTGGAAACCCAGTTGTTCCCCTATCAATCAATAGTTACATAGTTTGCTCTTTTCTCACTGATACATCATGCCATATTTTAAAATTAGATGATTGTTACATGGTTTGGCCTTTTTTTGGAAGCTCTCTCTTCCATTGATCTACTTGTCTATTGCTGACCAAAACTACAGCTTTTTAAGTTTGATATCTGAGAAATCTATTTCCTTCTGTTTACATTTCTTTTTCAGGGTTGTCTTAACTATTTGGGATATTTTGCTTTCCCATGTGAATACTAGAATTGTTATTCCAAGTTCTATAAAAAAAAAAAACTTGTTAAAATTTTAATTAATATTGCTCCTGTCAACATCTCTACTATCCTGCCTCAGAGAAACCAAATGGCCTCATCACTGTGAATCCCAGCAGAAGAGACTCCCTGTTGTGCCCACATTCCAAATTTTATCTGTATCTAACTGAAACTAAATTGCACTGAGAACCTAGCTGCAAGGGAGTTCAGAAAATGGACATTTTAGCCTTAAAGCATCTATAATACAAGAAGATAGAGCAGAACAGTAGATTTCAAATGGCAGTTTAAAAAATGAAACAGAACAAATTATAAATTATCAGTGTACCTAGCAAGAATAAGTATTGTTTTATGAAAGCTACACATATCATTTACACATAAATGTTTTGAGGATATTTTATATATGTGTATAACTTTGTAAGGGGAAGGAGATAGAGAATGAATATATAAAAAAGCATTTCTTATTGTGGGTCAGGATCAAGAAAATTTGAAGGCAAGGTATCAGCAGGGTGAACAGATATTGTGTGACAATTCACCATAGCTACTACCATATGTCCCTTATTTTGCTAGGGGCACTTCCTATATTCCTAGTCTGTTGATAGTTTTTATTTTGAATGAGTGATGAATTTTGTCAGCAATCTTTACATATCTATTGATATGATAATAGGTCTTTCTCCTCTGATGTGCTATGTTGATGGATTCTCCACAATGCATCATCTTTGCATTCTTCTCTTTCTAAAAATGTTTTTACAGTTGTCTTTTGTACTATGACTCTCCAGCTTTGCTATAATCCCTGTCCCAAACATTGCTCATGATTTCTAGCAAGTTCTGTATTTGTCAAAGATGCTATTGCACATCTTAACACATCCTGTAAGAACAAAAGAACAACTCTGTTTCATGATCCTTGATTAAATTCACAAAAAGCCCAAATACCTGCATTTAACTTGGTTAAAAAAAAAATCTAATCCTTTCTAGATATCTTTTCAATGTAAGGATCTATGATTAAAAAAATCTATACGAAGAAGTCAGTCCTACTGAAAACCTGTATTTTATTCTGATATAATAGTGACAATTATTTCAGTATCCATTTGTTTATAACATAAATCATTTACTAAAAGTATCTCCATCGATGGCAACTATAAAATGTCTGTCTGTTCAGG
Organism: Callospermophilus lateralis; assembly: GCF_048772815.1. Classification (NCBI taxonomy): domain Eukaryota; kingdom Metazoa; phylum Chordata; class Mammalia; order Rodentia; family Sciuridae; genus Callospermophilus; species Callospermophilus lateralis. Next base: position 20,508,538 of record NC_135311.1, read on the forward strand.
TTATAGTAATGTAAGTAGTGACCCAGAAACTTTTGTTTTCTTCTTATTTGTTGTATTTTGCTTATTGCTCATTTATAAATGTTAAAGAATGTCTACATTGTTTGAAATCAGCCAAAAGATAAGCACTGGCTTTTCAATGGGCCATGGTTTTAACTCACAAAATCAGGAAATTACAATATTAGTCAGTTAGATCTTTGGCTCTAAATACCTTTAGATTTCTTATTTGTCTTACATTTTTTCTTGCTACTTTTTAGGATAAAAGAAATTTAATTTTAAATAAAATTTAAAAACAAAGCATGATTTTTTTTTTTTACAAATCATCTGTGTAAATGATATGTTACCACCAAATTTTCAATAATTTAACTGATGTACATATATGCGTGAGTACATTCTTTATGAACAATATTCTTCAACATTACCAAATGCAGAAAAATCTATTATTTTAAAGTTGGTAGAAACAACAACAACAAAAAACCCCCAAATACTAATTATTAAACTTTGCTAAAGGATTATCCAGAGAGAAACAGAATTTAGTAATACCTCTGACATGAGTAGTTGACAGCCAACCCAGCCTTTTCAACAACATATATTCAAACTGTGGATCCCTCCCTCCTTACTTCTACCTCCTACCTGGAGAGGAGGAAACCCAGAGACGGAATTAATTGGTTTCACTAGAAGCAGCAAGAACCCCAGTGCTAATAAAGAGATGGACTCTCAGTCTTCACAGGAGAAAGCCATAACATTGATGGTCTCCAGGCCAGTAGGTAATACATGTTATAACTTCTAGTATCCAAATTTTCTACAAAGAGATACATTGTTCTTATGACATAAAGAGCTCCAGCCAACAAAAACATATATAAATATACATACATATATATGTTGATTTATTGTTTTATTTCAAATACTTGACCATTTAATACGAACTTCTAAGTGTCTATGTAAGTTCTTTCTTCCTTCTTCCCTCCCTGGATGGTGGGCAGCTCTCCATTTTCCAGAGAAAGAGAAGCAGGATTCCACAACTTGGTGCTGTGAGTCAGATTTGCCTGGGATTTGCAAATGTGATTCGAGGAGGAGTCCCATGATCTCCCCGATGGCTAGAAACAGTAGGATTTAGCAGGTCCTTACTCTGTCTAGGCCAATGTTCTAAGCACATCAAGGAGAAAGAGTAAAGATGATGCCTGTCTATGGAGATCCCAATATATAATCAAGGACACAGAGAGAGTAAAAGCACTTTTACACATCCAAAGGTACAGATAGGCAGAGCACACACCAAGAAGCTGATGATCCATGTGGAAGAGAACAGAAGTGTGTCTGGAGCCAACTGGGAGGAAAGTGACACCCCTGCCTCTCACACAATTTCCCTTTCTCCAAGAGACTAGCAGAAATTAAATTCTTGAATTTCTGAAAACGCAAACTTTTCTGGTTGGGAAAGTACCATAAGAAACCATAAAGACTGCTGCCCAAGCTTGTTGACTCCTGGCTTATACTCTTATTAGAGATGGTACTCAAGTTATATGGGGAACAGATATTTCCAGCGTGTGACTTTAGAGGACAAGGATGATTTTAATTCATCTGAAAATGAGAATCACTTTATGAAAAAAAAAAAAAAAAAAAACAACGTTTCCTATGAAATTACTGTGCTTTCTATTCTGATTAACAGGTAAGGGCTTCTCCAGGCCAAGAGTTCAAATATTAAACGTTGCCCAAGTTCCTCATTGCATAACACGGAAAGCAAAAACAAATAGAAATTGCGAAAGATAATTTTCCTGGCTCCTTTATTAAAAGCCGCATCTTTCTTTTTAAAGAAAATACTTGACAATCCACCTTTTAACTGCCCTCTGTCTTTAGGAAGCTTTGTTGACATGGTTTGGGAGTTATTGCTGGTACTAGAATCCCAGAAGGAAACTTTTCTGGAGGTGCTTGTAAGTGGGAAATCAGCTCCTTGAAGCAACAAAGGTCGTTACCAGGCCACAGCCACACCTACACCTCTGACTATCCTCAGTTGCTCTGGAGCTATGGGGCTTTCACTAGCGAATTATCTCAGGGACTTAAGGCACAAAGAGCCAAGTCAACCAGGGGGCTGAGAACCAAACTGAAGACTCAAATTTCATCAGTTTAGGTAAAGCTGGGGGACAGGGGGGCGCGGCTGGGACACCATATGGCCTGTGAGAGCTTTTCCTTAGACACAAAATTAAAACAACCTGTATCAGAATATTCCTAGGGAGGGGGAACTAGTCATAGGAGCAGATGTGAAGGTCATACGAAGACTTCAGTTTAAAGACAGCTTATCAAATCCTACCCAAATGGTGAGACATTTTACATATCTGCTTCCAGATCATGCCGAAGGAAGAGCAGCCTGAACCAACTTCTAGACACCAGTCAGCCTCCTAACCCTGGAATGCGGACTACTTGAGCTGTGTGGCCCGAGGTGAGGATTCTGAACCAAACTTGAATTTTAGACCAGAACTATTCCCTCGGTGCAGTGAGGTATTCTCTTATGAAATTTCTTCTCCGACTTCCTTTGTGCCTGAAAAGAATCCATCCGTTCATGCTGAACACCAGCTGTGCCTGTTCAAGCCAAGCCTGTCTTTTTGTACGGCTCTCCCAGGACCCAATGGGGAACCCGCCTTGGCCAGAGGTGTACAAGAGGAACCTTTGCTTCTGAGCAGGGGTCCCAGCTCTTTTTCACTTTATCATATGAGTCTCTTCATCTGCATCGTAAAACTCTTCCTCTTCCTCACTCTCACTCCCTAAAGGGCTCTCCTTGTCTGCAGGCTGAAACAGGAAAGGGGGAGAGGGCAGAGAAATGATGTCATGACATTCCGAAAGTGAAAAATTATCACCTGGCTATCCAAATAACAAATGTGTTTTGATGACATCTCTTCCCCTAAGTAGTCCCCGAAGTGTTCTAAGAAAGCTAATGAATCATCAGATCTCTTAATTTTTCTGAAAATCAGCTGCTATCAGATCCCACCGTTGTTTTCCATTCTACTGAATCTAACTGGAACGTTCTTCTTCTTACTTTTTTTTTTTAACAACCACCACCATCCAAGCAGAAGACGCGAAGAGTTAAGATAAAGATTCTCAGCCCTACCTGCGGAGGGTCCAAGGTCTGTAAGGACAGTGCTTCCTCCCCCAGCCGACGATAGGAGTACATCTGAAGGTCAGAAAACGTCTCCAGCAACGGGCTATTAAGAGTTTCTGGCAGTAACAGACTCAAGAGGCCGGAGGCCAGGCCCGTGGCTCCAAATACAATGAAGGGGAGAGACCACTGCACATATTTCTGCATGGGCAGAGAGTGGGACCAGAACAAAGGAAACTCAGTGTCAGTTTCCTCTGCGGATGACATCAAGCAGAACCGTGACTGAAACTCTCACGTTTATCATCCAGTCTGGGCTTCCCCCTGGATCGCACCATAATCCACTTTTTCTTTGCTCATAGAGAATTATTCCAGGAAATCACTGAGTGATGCCTCTGGCATGTAGAGATGGGGCCAGGTAAATCAAGAGGAAGCAAAGGAATGTGGACCCGCAGCAGGGGACCGCCTCACGCAGCCGTGGGCACAGTGGAAGAGGAGGCCAAGGCCACATGTGAGCAGGGCGGGCCATGCAAGCCTTCACAGGAAATCTGGCACCCAGCTTCTGTTCTCAGGGAAAGTGGTTCCTAAAAGTTCTCCACGTGCTCTTCACAGGAGAGACACCCCAAGATATTTGCTGAGGATGAACTTTAAAGTTCTCTGTTCTGAAATCAGCCAAACCATGCCATATACTTTAACCCCTTATGGAGGGACCCAGAGATTAAAGAGATTAAAAACCCTGAAAAGAAAAAATACTACTACATACATAGGATTTTTAAACTACTGACATTGAACACGGTAAAAGGCTGGCCATATAAGCAATTGCTCCAGAGATTCAAAAGATATTCTTAGAAAAAGTTCATGTTTTCTTTCAATACAAAGAAACACACAAAAAAGAGATGGCAAGATGCTACTTCGCGCCATCGGAGCTGATTAGTAACATTCCAGAGTTCCCCCTGTACAGATGTGCTAAGGTTTATGATCTTCTGGTTTGGACTTCCCAATTCTGTGGGCACTAATGAGGATTCTCCCTCAGACCATTTTTTTTTTTTCCTAATTTTTCAAAAGGGAAGAGGTGATGGAGAGGGTGAAAGAAGCAGGAGAGGGGAGGGGGAAAGAGAGTTAGGAGAGAGGAGAGGGAGAAGAGGCAGGAGGGGGATCTCTCATCACAATTTACCTACTGCACACAAACCCAGGGCCTGCACTGTGGGATCCCAGCAAGGGGAACACAGCACTTTCCCTCCTCACAGGAATGGGAAGACATGATGCTGGGTGGGGATTACAATGTCCAGGAACAGCCACCCAAAGTCAGGTCATTTTAACAATATACACCTCACGTCCCACAGGTGTTTTGCCAAATATAACTACGGAATAAACATGATTCCTTCGTCAGAAGAGTTATGGGACCTAAAATTGAGCATGGGACATGGAAAGATATATTCAGGGAAAGGAAGTACATTGCAACTCGAATAAGAAAAAAGACAAGGGTCACATTTCAGTCACCCCATACTAGGAAGTAGGGGTTAAGCTGCCTGAGTAATGAACAGTAGTCCGCAGAAAAGGTCTATGAGCCTTACATCAAACCTTGGTTACCTTTCAATAGGCTTGGTGGAAAGTCACAGATCTGACCCCCCTGCGTGGGGCCCTGGGGCTCCTACCCAGAACCTGAGCATTGTAAGACGGGAAGGATTTTATGGCTGTCACAGTCTCTCCCCTTTTTTTTTTTCACTATGAAATCTAGAAAATGCCCCCCAAATTGTGTGTGTGTGTGTGTGTGTGTGTGTGTGTATTAACAAATACATTATATTATATATGAAGACTGCTAGGCATATTTCTCTAGTTTTCTTTTCCAGGTGGTGTGAGAGGAAGACATTTAATCTGTTTCTGTAGCATTTCTCATCTTTAATACAGGGGTGACGATGACACCTACCTCATACAGCTATCGTCGGGGTTACATGTGATGACATGCATCAAGGGCTTAGCACAGAGCCCTGAGCAAAGCAGGCACTTCATGAAGACTTACTGATTGATTAACTTATGAATGGACACGGGAAGGAGATGACCTAGCATCAGCTGACCCTCCAATGAAATCAGAGGAACAAAAGCTCAGATCCTTCATGGGTAAAAGCAAACCAATCCATTCTGCCTAGACTGAGTACTGGGTTCTTAATCTAAAAGGCATATGTTCATGTTTGTGTCTGCTGACCTGAAGCAGCATCTGTGCGTTACCTCTCTCTCTATGCAAAAGCACAAGCATTTCCAAAGCAGAGAATCAAGAAAAATTAGGAGGTACAAACCAACCAGTGAGGGGACGAAGGGAGCAATAATCCCACCAACTCGGGAGAACATGGAACACGTTCCAAGCCCAACATTCCTGAAAGCATAAGGAAAATAAAAATAAGAATTATATCAGTAGGTTGGTTCCAGCGGGACAATTTAAAGACAGTATATGCACATGCGCAGGCCCGTTTGTGTTTGTGTGTGGTGTGTGTATAGGGGCTGGGGGAGTAAGATGGGCCCAGAACAGTATATATCCAAGTGGAAGCACAGTATCCTATAGAGCGGCGCTGCCCATGACAACTTTCTGTGATACAGGAAACTTTCTGTAATTACGATGTCCAATATAGAAGACACCGAGCACATGAGGCTACTGAGTACTTGAAATGTGGCTGGTGAGGACAAGGAAATGAATTTCCAGTTTATGTAATTTTAATTAATTTTAAAAAGATGGTGGAATGAGATGGACATCATTACCGCAGGTACACGTATGACTGCACACATGGTGCAACACTACATCGTGCACAATCAGAGAAATGAAAAGTTGTGCTGCAATTGTGTGCAATGAATCCAAATGCATTCTGCTGTCATATAGACCTAATTATAATTAATTAATTAAAAAATAAATAATCACATGAGGATAATAACTACTATATTAGTGCATCTATAGAGGATGACGTAGAAATGAACATCTGAACATCTGTTATCTGATGCTCTTACGGTTTTTTGGTGTCTTGAGTCTCCAATCAGTTAATATAGCCATAGAGAACCAGGGCTTCATATTCCCAAAAGTCTGACCATTTATTTAAATTCAAGTATTAAAAATTCAGAATATATATAGGAATTGATTGTGTGTACACTGTCAGGTAACCCAGAATATTACTTTTGTTGAGAGGGGACAGAAAAGAGGATGGTAGGGAGGAAGAAGGGCAGAGGTTCTAGATAGGGTGGCCGGCCATACACCACTCTGTAATCTCAGCCTCATTGTTAATAATGTCCACATTTGCTTTCAAGTTGCCCTAGTTTGGATAACATTTTAGTTTCAAGAACAATAGCCAGACAAACTAGGTTGTAGGAATAATCAGGAAATGAGCAGCCAATCTCGGAAATATGATCTGTTACTGGGAAAAGGGATTTTAAACTAAGAGGAAGAAAGAACCCTTAGTCTTATTGCATGGCTAAGGGAATGAGAAGGATCCACTTAGAATGATCCTCAAAAAGACTGGGAAAGGGCTGGTTGAGGAAAACCTGACCCAGCCCACTGAGGTCATTCTGAAAGGTATAAGCTGCACCCCAGGCCACCCTTTAAATTTGAATTAGTTTCTTGTTTTCAGACTTATTTTATGAGGGGAAATTTAGGACAGAATACGTTCTTTTTGACATCTTCCCTTCCTACTCATTTAAAACCACCTTTAACAATGAACGTTGAAAAAAAAATCTAACATTCACTTACTACTGTATGAGATGATCATCAAAATGTTTTAAAATGTACATTGAAACATATATTTTGTGCTAAAACAAAGCCTCTGTGAGAACAGCGACCTTGTCTGCCTGCCAGTTATATGCCTGACACTGGATGGGTGAATGCATAATGAAAAGTTGTGCTGCAATTGTGTGCAATGAACCCAAATGCATTCTGCTGTCATAGAGACCTAATTATAATTAATTAATTAATTAAAAAATAAATAATCACATGAGGATAATAACTACTATATTAGTGCATCTATAGAGGATGACGTAGAAATGAACATCTGAACGTCTGTTATCTGATGTTGATGATGATGAGCAGCCTATAGATTCTGAGGAGTTGCTGCTGCCCCACAGACTCCCAGCGCAGAGGAATGGACAGTCTGGTGTAAGCAAACCCACAAGGTCTGAAGGGGACTTGGCCGAACATAACGCGTACCTGATGATGGTAGGGTAGAGCTCCGAGGTGTAGATATAAACAATGTTAAAGGCAGCACTGATGGTCAGCTTCCCCAGCAGGGACAAGGAATGGCTGTTCACCACTGCAAACACACCTGTGTCTGTGGAGGACAGGACATACCTGTGAGGTCCACAGCGCGACAATCCCTTTAAGGGACACACTGCCTTTTGAAGGAGGGAGAGGCCTGCGTGGGGAACTCCAGCAGCAAAGAGGCAGCCTAACTGAACACACACTGGGAAGGCTGAGTAGTCGCCAACACACACGCGATATTTCCTCCATGCCTGGGCTATCCCCTGGGGGTCTGATACACTGGCGAGATAAAACTTGCACTCATTCCTGAAAGCCCCCGAAAACTTCTGCGCTGGAGGAAGTAAGCTCATCTACTAAGGGTGCCGCTTGACTCTTCAATGAGTGATGTAACACAGCGTCAGCACGACCTGCCCTGACAAACAGAAGATGACGGAAGATCCGGAACAGTTCCTATTCCTTGGTGGGTTAGGTTTCTGTTCCTGTAACAAATACCTGAGACAATCAGCTTATGGAGAAGAAAAAAATTACTATGCCTCACAGTTTGGGAGGTTTCAGGCCATGATCAGTCGACACTGTTGCTCTGGGCCTGTGGCCAGGCAGTACTTCATGGAGGAGCAAAACTGCTCACCTCTTAGCAGCAGGAAAGAGGAGTGGTAAGAGCCTGAATGTCCCCTTTAAGGGCATGTCCCCAGTGACCTCACCTCCCCCCACTAGGCCCCCCATCCTAAAGGTTCCACCTTTCCCCAACAGTGCCCCAGGCATATGGACCTTTGGGCAAGATTCAAGATCCAAACTATAGAAGTGTTCAAGCGAGAAGATATCTTCATCACTAGAAGACAGAGGACACTAACGTTCTTTAAAGGACACGAGAGACAAAATATGGAAAGACTTCTAATCCTTCCTTCTCCCCGTCTTCTGACTTGAATCAATAATAGTATTTAAGTTCCTTAATGTTTTGTTTTTGCAAATGCAAAAACATATCTTAGGCCAGTTCATTTTCTTATCAAGTATATTATCAATTAGCTTGTGGTTCTTCTCTTTATTAACATTATGCTTTGGGCTGGGGATGTGGCTCAAGCGGTAGCGCGCTCGCCTGGCATGCGTGCGGCCCGGGTTCGATCCTCAGCACCACATACAAAGATATTGTGTACGCCAAAAACTAAAAAATAAATGTTAAAAAATTCTCTTTCTCTCTCTCTCTCACTCTTAAAAAAAAAAAAAAAAAAAAAAAAAGAGCTCTCTGAGAGTCTACCTGTCAAACAAATTTAACCTCTCCCCTCCTATAATCCATTTGCTTCTATCTTCCAAATAGTAATTTTTTTTCCTTCTGAGAAGAAATGATTTTTTTCCCTCTCAAAATGTCACCACTGAGTAGTCACCATTCCATATCCTCAAATGCACCTGCCCTAAAACACACAGCCATCTGTTTCCAATACCATCCCCTCCCCAAGTTCCTACTCTGGAAGGTCAATAGCAGTGTTCTAATCACCACAGGTAATTGCTTCAAATTCTCTTTGACATTTCTGCCCAGTGGAGCACCCTTGTTCCCTTCCTTGGGACTGTGTGGCTCCTATAAACCACTCTTCTCTTAAATGGCTCCAATAAAATATTCTCTCCGTCCTTTGACCTCCACTGCCCCTACTTTCTGATTCATTCTGTGGCGGTGCCTCAGAGACTACCTTGTGGTTACTTACTTTTTCATCTCGCCAGTCCAAAATATATTTTGAGTCACCTCGGGCTAACATTGGAATCTCGCTTCTTTTCCTCAGCATGTGCCTAGGACTAGGTATATTGTTGTTCATTAAACATTGATTGCACTGACAAGTGGCAGGACTATGATAGTTCATGTTCTCCCAACTTCTTGGGAGGAAGGTTTATAATATGCCTTGCTCCAAAAAATAAGTTTCACCTTCCCTGATTGACCGAAATAAATCTTCATCGACTTTAACATGGAATCCTGATACAGTGGCCCCTCTGCCCCATTTGACCATCTGGGGCTGTTTTTTCCTCTTCTGCCAGGATCTTTAGGAAAAGATGTTAGCTCTTTTAAATAGTCTGTACTTTTAAGATACAAGATCTTGGGGGAAGAAAGAATCAGGCCCTTCTGCATTTACCCAAAGACTTGTTTATGGACTTTTGAAGATCTAATTGAAGCCAAGAATGAGGGCAAATTAAATGTACCACTGTCTTGAAAACTGAGTCACAAAAAGGTATTTGGTGCCACCGAAGCAAGGAAAAAAAAAGCACATCTGCTTGACTACAAATGATTTTTGAAACCTGTTTCCATTCAGGGGATGCCATCTTTCCCACCACACAGAGGCACTTGACAACATCTTCAACAACATCCAAAAAGGACTACTGTCCTGAAATTTAAATTCCAAGGTGGAACACAGACAAGATCCAAAGCTGGAAGAAGGCTCCTGTGTGAGGCTCAGGATACCTTCAGCTGTGGCACATCCGGGGAGCCTGGCTACAGCCACGTGCCCACAGAATGTCCCCAGCAGTCTCACACCCCATCTGCCTCTTGAAACTTCTCTCCTATGTTCCTGCCAGCAGATCTGCACTCATTACTTGAACCAGGGGGAATCTGCTTCTTCCCCAAAGGAGCTGTGTCAACTCCAGACAGCTCCGTTTATGGGATCCTGCCTGTGCAGCTGTAGGGCTGTAGGCTTTGCTCAGGGAGGCTTGCAGCCACTGGGTGTTCCCCTGGATTCCTCACCTGGGTGACAGGACATCAGATATGACTGGCTGTCCCTAACCAATGTTCAAAGTAATGGTTTAGGAAAAAAGTAATTAAAAGGAAAAAAATTAAGGTGAAAATATCTTTTTCTAAAACGGGGATTCCCCAAGCACTTATATATCTTTCAAAGTCCTGAACTCAGTGAGGTTAGAAATTTATTCTAATAATGCAAGTACTGAGGACCTCATTATCATAACTAGTTCTCTGAGAGCCCTTTTGGGTCACCAGAACAAAATGTGCCAATATGTTATAGGACTTTAACTGACCCCAAATAAGAAAAAATTCAGCTTACTCATTTGGTTCATTGACCAGATGATTATAAGCAAAATTTTGATTGCTTACATGTTTAAAATCTTTAAGATAAGCTACCTGTCATCTATTATAATTCACAGGCTGGACAAAAAGCCACAATCCCTTTTGCTGGTCTTTGGCTTTCTTTATTTTTTTTTTCCACTTATTTTATGTAGCATGTTTTTCTCCATTTCCATATATTTACTGGCAAATGCCATAATTTCATTCTTCTTTGTGGCTGAGTAAAGCTCCATTGTGTATACAGACCACATTTTCTTGATCCATTCATCTATTAATGGGCATCTGGGTTGATTCCAAAATTTGGCTATTGTGAATTGTGCTACTTAAAACATTAAAGCAGCTATACCACTATAGTATGCTGATTTTAGTTCTTCTGGATAAACACTAAGGGGTGGTATAGCTGGGTTTATGTGGTAGTTCCATTCTTAGTTTTTTGAGGAATTTCCACACTTTTTTTCCAGAAAGGTTCTACTAATTTGCAATCCCACCAATCATTGTTGGTGTACCTTTTTCCCCCACATCCTCGCCAGGACTTATTATTATTTGTGTTCTTGATAATTGCCACTCTGTCAGGAGTGAGAGGAAATCTTAGTATGGTTTTGATTTGCATTTCAAAATGAGACGTTGAGGGGCTGGGGATGTGGCTCAAGTGGTAGCGCGCTCGCCTGGCATGCGTGCAGCCTGGGTTCGATCCTCAGCACCACATACAAACAAAGATGTTGTGTCCGCCGAGAACTGAAAAATAAATATTAAAAAAAATTCTCTCTCTCTCTCTCTGTCTCTCCCTCTCTCTTTAAAAAAAAAAAAAATGAGACGTTGAACATTTTTTCATATATTTGTTGGCCATTTGTATTTCTTCTTTTGAAAATTTTCTGTTTAGTTCTTTTCCCCCATTTGTTGATTGGGTTATTATTTTTCTTGGGGGGAGGCATTGAGTTTTTTGGGTTCTTTATGTATTCTGGATATTACTCCCCTGGTAGAGGAGTAGCTGGAATTTTTTTTTTTTTTTTTCCTGTTCCAAAGGCTCTCTCTTCAGTCCCTTAATCATTTCCTTTGTTGCATAGATGCTTTCTAATTGATGGCATCCCATTTACTGATTCTTGGTTTTATTTCTTGAGCTTCAAGGGTCTTGTTGAGGAAGTCAGTACCAACACCTGTATAACTGAGTGTTGACCCTTTGTTTTCTTCTAGCTTTGCAACATTTCTGGTCTAATTCCTAAGTCTTTTTTTTTTTTTTTTTTAAATATTTATTTATTTATTTAGCTATTGGCGGACACACATCTTTGTATGTGGTGCTGAGGATCGAACCCGGGCCGCACGCATGACAGGCTAGCGCACTACCACTTAAGCCACATCCCCGCCCTAATTCCTAAGTCTTTGATCTATTTCTAGTTAACTTTTGTGCACAGTGAGAGATAAAACTCATTTATTCTTTTATGTAGGAATATCCAGTTTTCCCAGCATCATTGAACAATGATTCAGCTGAGAAAGAAATCAGGAAAATCATCCCTTTCACAATAAACTAAAATAAAATACTCGGGAATTAATCTAATCAAGGAGATGAAAGATCTCTACCATAAAAAATATAGAACACCAAGAATAAAACTTAATAGACCACAGGAGATAGCTATGGACAGGCAGAATTAATATTGTCAAAATGGCCTTACTACCAAAAGCAATATACAGATAACATGCAATCCCCATCAAAATACCAATGAAATTATTCCCAGAATTCTTCACAGAAAAATCAGTCCTTGAATTCATTTGGAAGAATAAGAAACCCAGAATAGCCCAAACAATTCTGAGTAAGAAAAGTAATGCAGAAGGCATCACAATCCCTGATCTCAAATTATTCTACAGAGCTACAGCAGCAAAATCAACATGGTATTAGCATCAAAAAAGACAAGAAGACCAATGGAATAGAATAGAAGACACAGAGATAAACCCACATATTTACAACCATCTGATACTTGACAAAGGTGTCAAAAATACATGCTGGAGAAAAGACAGCCTTTTTAAACGAATGCTTTTTTATTCAATCATTATTTTTTTAGTTTCAGTCACATCTTTAAATTCAACAACCTTTTCTTCTGTAGTTTCTAATACGCTGTTAGTCTCATCTACTATATTTTTTCCATATATCTTATGTTTTACCTCTACAAGGGCATGCATTTTATGGCTTCAATTTCCCTGCTCATTCTGATTATGTTTTCCTGTATTTTTTAAAACGTATGAAGCATATCTATAATAACTGTTTTAATGTTCTTATCTCCTTGTTCTATCATCTGTGCCACTTCTAGATTTGTTTCTGTTGATTTTTCTCCTGGCGTGGAGGTATTTCCCCGCTCACATGCATGCCTGGTAATTTTGACTGGAGGCCACACACTTGTGAATGTTACACTGCTGGGTGCTGGAGTTAATCGTAGCCCTTTAAATATTTTTGGTCTTTGTTCTCTGATGCACTTAAGGTAATTGGAATCAGAACAGTCTGTAGTTTAGGGTTGTTTTGACCCAGCAGGTCTTGTCCAATACTTAATGTCTGGCTAAAGAGAACCCAAAGCATTCATGGCTCTGTGTTCCAGGGACTGTTGTGCTTGCCCGGGTCTGGTCTCCTCCCCCTTGCCTTAGGACGTCATCTCAGACTTCATCTCAGTGAATGCAAAGATCAGTAAGCAGATAAACTCAGAGGTTCCTTCTGCAGGTCTCTGGAGGTCTTCTTTGTGTATTCCTTTGTGTATCTTACTTCCCTCCAGTATTGCTCCCAGTAATTTTTTTTTTTTTTTTTTTTTGGTATCAGGGATTGAACCCAGGGGCACCACATTCCCATTATCAGCCCTCTGTGTATTGCCTTTTGAGACAGAGTCTTGCCAAGTTGCTTAGGGCCTCACTAAGTTGCTGAGGCTGGCTTTGAACTCATGATCTTCCTACCTCAACCTCCTGAGCTGCTGGGATTACAGTTGTGAGCCGCTGCACCCAGTTTGCCCAGTAAACTTTAACCATTTTGGCAACCGCAAGCTTCGGTCAATATCTCTACAGTTCAGTAAGAATTTACTAGGATTTACTGTAGTCCCTCCCTGCACTGTGGCTTGGAAACCTGGGCTAGGACACTCAGGGCTCACTTTGGTTAGTTGTCTTTTCTCAGGGACCACTGTCACTTGCAGTCTGTGGTCCAAGATCTGAAAAAAAATCAACATTTATTAAATAATTAAATATTTTTGGTCTGATGCGACAGTTGTTTAAAGCAGGAACACAGCTGATTCATTATTATGATGGCCCCAGGTTCAAGTTCCCATGGCATTTGCTGTTCGTTCTCCTCTGGGACTGTCTCTGTTATTGTTACTCTTGGATTAGTTATTTCCCTCATTACATTGTTGGCTCTCCGAGGCCGGGAAGTAGATGCTATTCATGAACATCACAGACATTAAAGAATTCAGAACAAAGAATCCTCCGAAGAAGCTTAGTGTGATAGTTTGAATCTGGAATGTCCTTCAAAGGCTCATGTCCTTGATGCCCTGAAAGCTTAGTCCCTAGCTGGTGGCACTGGAATGTGGTAGAAATTTTAGGGAATATGGCCTAGCTGAAGAAAGTAGGTCGCTGGAGGTGTATGCTTGAAGGGCATATTATTTTGTCTCAGGTCCCCCTCCTCCCTCCCTCTCCCTCTCCCTCTCCCTCTCCCTCTCTCTCTCTCTCCTTTCTGGCCACCACGAGTTGAGCAGTTTGGATCCACCACAAGCTCTCTGCCTTGATGTTCATCCTTCCCTTAGGCCCAAAGTGATAAAACCCAGTGACTGTGGACTGAAACCTCTGAAACTGTGAGCCAAAATGTATCCTTGCTCCTTTCAGTTGCTTGTCTCAGATATTTTGTCACAGTGATGGAAAGCTGACCAACACAGAAAACGGGTGCCCAGAAGTGGCATCATTGTCATGACTGTACTTGGCCATGAAGTATTTGAAATTGGGCTGTGGGTAGAGTTTGAAAATTTCTGAAGAAGCAGCCTAAAGAAACCTCAGAATTTCGTAAGCAGATATAAGCTCAGAAGTCTGGAAAGAACACAGACCGCGAAGGCTGCATTTGTAAGCTTTCAGGTGGAAATGGGGACTCTGTGGAACTGAACTATAGGCCATTTGTGTTACATTCTGACAAAAAAACTTGTTTATATTTTGATCATGCCCTAAGACTCTGTGCGAGCCTGATTTTAAGGGTGAGCTAGTAATTAACCTGGTGGAGAAAATTTCAAGGCAGCACAACATTTAGGCTGTAGTATGGGTATTGCTGACTGCTTTCAGACAGATTTACGCAGAAAATTGGGAACAAAAGGCAGAGCAAGAAGATTTAAAAAACTTGCAGTTTGGGCGAGTAAAACTGGAGTGGAAGAAGGTGTGGATGCTGAAGATATCAGCTCAGCTAAAAAGAAACCAAGAACTTTGCACTGGGGAAATTGGAAAGATACCTTGAGGACATCTCAAGAATTTGCCAGACTCCACCAATGTGTTTGAAAGACACTGGTTTGAGAAGACAGCCCTGCTCCCCCAGGGTTGCCTAGGAAGCTATCTCCCTAGGATTAATTCCACTGTGTTCAGCCATCCAGTCACCCAGAGGCTACTGCAGCTGTGGTCCAAGAGGGCCTGGCTGCTGCTGGTTTTTCAGGCATACCGAATGTAAGAGTTGTGGGGTCACAGAGACTTCTACCTGGATTTCAGAGAAAGACTTGGGATCTCAGACAGTGTGCAGCAGAGCTGGTGCAGGGGCAGGAAGCCCCCGAGAGGGCAATGTATTATGCTATTCAGAGTGAAGCGAAAACCGCAGTGGAGACCCTAGGAAGTGACGAGTTGCCAGGAACTTTGAAAATCCACCATGGGAAGCGGTTGGCAGCATGAAAAGTCAGTCTAGGAAAGAGGCCTTAAGGGTTTTAACCAGCAAGGACACAGGGGTGAAGCTGCCCTGGACTGTTGGGGCCCATATCTTGCTACCGTGTGCCCCAGATATTGGACCCAGAGCTACAGGATTTAATGCTTGCCCTGCTGGGGTTTCAGTCTCACTTTGGTCCCTCTCTCCTCTCTACTATTTTTCCCTTTAAGAATGAGAAGTTTATCCTGTGCCTGACCCACGATTGCATGTTGAAAGTATTTAACTTGCTTTTTAGTTTTTTTGTCATTAATCACAGTGTTTTATTATTTTCCAGGAGAAATATGGTGTTATTTAAAAGCCTTGAGGGTAGTAGCTGTTTGTTACTAAGGCCAGAATTCAGGAAAACAGAAAATATCCAGGGCTTACGTGGTAAACTCGACGAGCCCCCAGATGTTGTCCCACCTCCCAGGAAGATGGAGTGCCCTCCAGTTGGAGAACAGGCTCTGGAGCAACAAACTGAAGGAGACCTCACCTGAGAGATGGCTGAACCAGGGCCTCCCCACAATGTCTTTTCTTTGCCCACAGACGCCAACAACGATCGCTCTTACAAAAACCTGGATGTGAGTCTAGCTAGGCTTGAGGGCAGAGTTCCTCAAACACATTGTTTTTAATAGCACTTAAATATAATAAGAAAGGACCTTGCAGATCGTTTGTCTACCTTACCCCGATTATCAAAAACAAATTGTTATATATAATGTACATAGTCATTTTAGAACTTTCTTTTCAAAGAATATATTATATATAGCAAATAAAAGAATACACACACACATGGCTCAGTTGGTAGAGTGCTTGCTTGCATGCGTAAGGCCCTGGGTTCAATCCCCAGCACTGTGAAAAAAAATTGTTTTTTTTTTTTATTTTTACGAGGACTCACAGCTAGGAGTTTATCTCGAGTCTCAGAGGAGACTGGACTTGGACTTCTGAGCAATGCTACAATGTTGATGACTATGGGGGACCAGGGGTAGAATGTTCTAGTTTGGATCTGGAATGCCCCCCCCCCCCCCCCCGCAAATGCCATGCATGGAAAGCTTGGTTCCCAGCTGGCAGCACTGCTGGGAGTCGGTAGAGACTTTAGGACCTGGGCCCTAGTTGAAGGAAGTAGATCACTGGGGACCCTGAAGGATATATCTTGTTCCCAGCCCCTTTTCTGTCTGTTTGTCTATCTGTCTGTCTGCCTCTCTCTCTTCCAATAGCCATGAGGTGAAAAGCTTGGATCCACCACGTACTGTACTCTCTGTCATGATGTTTAGCCTTATCTCAGGTCCAAAGTCATAGAACCAAGTGACCATGGAAGGGAAAGCTCTGAAACCCTGAGTGAAAGTAAATCTTTCCTCCTTTTAAATTGTTTTTCTCATTTTGTTTTTCTTTTATTTCCCCCTCCCCCTCCCTCCCTCCCTCCCTCCCTCCCTCTCTCTCTCTCTCTTTTTTTTTCCCCACAGCAACAGAAAGCGAACACACTCAGGATCCTCCAAAGAAGAACACAGATCAGGTAAAATATCTGCTAACCCATCTGTGGGGAAAAAAAATATTAGTGACTACCTGCTAATATTAGCTAACATTATTCCTAGACAAGAACATTTATTTGGAGGCTAATCAATATGCAAGTATATACCTGGTAAGGAACTTGACTAGTATAGGCTGAGCATCCCTTATCTGAAATGCTTGGAACCAGAAGTATTTCAAGGTTTCTTTTTTTTTTTTTTTTTTTAATTGATTTTGGAATATTTACATGTGCATAATGAGATATCTTGGAAATGGACCCAAGTTTTGTGTTTCATATACATCTTATACATATACCCTGAAGATAATTTTATACAATATTTTTATTAAAATCATATATATTTTGAACACAGCTCATTACAAAGAGGTCAGTGTGGAATTTTCCACTTGTGGCATTATGTCAGTCCTCAAAAATGTCAGATTCTGGAGCATTTCAAACTTCAAATGTTTGGATTAGGGATGATCACCTTGTCATTATGAACCACAGTTCGCGAAATGCCAGACAGTTTACTTTTTAGCTCACTTATTGTCTCCCCTGCAGATACACTGTCACTGAATCCACAAATGCCTTAGACATACAGTACCACCATCGTGCACACCCGCTAAAAAGAAGCTGATTGACAGAGAAGGCTGAGTTGGCAGAAAAGAGAGAATGTAGGCATTTTTGGTGGGGAAAGGTGAGGGTAAATGAGCTCTAGAAGCAATGAGAAAAATCAATGTCTCCCAATCACAGAAGACACTAACAGAACTGTTAAAACTGGTTAATAGAACTGTTAAAAGTGCTAAAACTGCTGAGGATTGAGCCCAGGGCCTCACGCATGAGGGGTAAACACTCTGCCACTGAGCTACAACTCCAGCCCCCAAAACTGCTGACTCTTTTTCATCATATGTATTTATCAAAATTTTCAGAACATGTAGCTAAAACTTTAAAAAAAGACAGATTAAAAGATAGCAGACGGCATATTTTCAAGAGTAAATATGAATGATTTAAAGAAAGCTTAAAGAAAAAAAAAATTTTTAGCTCAAAGAAGATTCAGGCCTAGCTAGAGGACTCTGCAAATAAAGAAAGGATTATGCAGGGGGAAAAAAAAAAAAAAGGTGACCATCTGTTCTGCATCTCCAGTGATGAATCAAGTGAAAGGAAATGGGCTCCATTGTAGTGGAAGAAGATGATCTTAACAGTAATGGTTCTTAAAAATAGAAATAATTCAATAAGGGACATTACAAAATTTCTTCCCCATAAAAAATCTTCAAAAATAGACTGGATATCCACTTCCCTGAGTATAACAGAGGTATCATATTCCTGCGGCACCTGAACAGCCCGCAAAAGACACTCTGCTACACTGTTTCTCACTCGGTGTCCACCAAGGGGTGTGGCCAACAAAGGGTTCACATGGCTTTCTTAAAACAGACTGGGGCAGAGCAGAGAGGGGAGACTAGCCATCTGCCTTCACCTTGGATTTTTGTTTTGTTATTTAAAATAAGAGATAATTTCAAGAAAGGGCCAGTCCTAGAGGGTGGATTACCTACAGAGTGCAAAGAAGTGGGTGGGAGAAAGACACTGACTGGCTTGGCTCTTGGAAGTGTGACTGTTACAGGTGTGTTTACACTAACAAGGAAATGTTTTCCTCTAGGAAGTGATAAAAAGAACACCAGGCTGCTGCAGGTCTGAGACAACTGAGTTCCCAATGTTCCTCCCCCAAACAAACTGCTGAGCAGAAGGCTACAGTGATTTGAAACCCATCAGTTCTTGCCCCAAATAAACAGAACAGGGCACCTAGTTCTGACAGCCCCCAACAGGGCTGAAGAGTGTCCCCTCAACCTGACACGGACAGAGGCACTGGTTTGGCTAGATGTTAAGAAATGGTCAAAATTGCTGAATTCTCTAGTTTTTTTGATTTCATGAAAACCACTGTTAGGCTGCTCTAAACACTGCACAAAATCTCAAACAACCTGCACCCTGGAGTCAAAAGCTCAGACCTTCCAGTGGTGACCTAGAGCAGAGTAGGAACAGAGAACAAGGAGAAGAGGCAGCTTCACAGGCCTCCCCGTGAGACAACAGCACAACCCAAGTTCAAGGAGAAGCAATTTACTAAAGGAGCATTTTATACATGATAGGCTCTGATGGTGAAATGAATTCTCCATGCACTTCCAGTAGCTGTCAAAACTTTCTGTCAAACCATCTCATAATCATTCCTAGCTGGAGTGCAAGCTCTAGAATATAGCCCTGTCAAAATCCCAAAGCCCCCCCCACCCGCCCCCAAACAGGGCTTTGGTTATACCATAAGCACTATAAAAGAGAGTTGTTAGGACCCACTAGTACTTACGGAAAACTGCAGCTAAAACCACAGTTCCCAGTAACTGGCATGCCTCAGGTGTGCAAGCTGCCCCCACCCCATTCCCAGCCTAAAAAAAGACGAAAAGAAAAAAAAATCTGCAGTATCCACAGAATTTTTATATCGAGGCAGTAATCAGGTTAGATGAAGAGGCTAAGGGACATTTTTTTTGCAGTTGTGTCTGCAGAGCAAAGCTATGAATATAGAAAATACAACAGGGTCCTGAAGGTGTCATATGCACCCGTCACAAAAGACCAAGAGCATATTCATTGTGACCAACAGGGACTATTACTCTTGGGGTTGTTTTGTTGTTATTATTATTGGGGTATACTGATAGAGAAACTGAGAAATCAAAGCCATCTTTGAGAACTGTTGTCTCCAATCTCCAATCTCATGACTGGCTGGAGTGAGTGTAATTTGCAGCCTTGGATGGAGTTTTCTTTCTGTGCAGAACTAACCGGTCCTCCTCCTCATCAAATAAACAACTCTAACATCACCAGTACTGCATCCCAGACACCCCAGATGGTAGCTTAATAGCCTGAGAGAATTAATAGTGCACCTCTAAGCACATTATTCACCCAGAGAATAGTTTAGGGAATGGAAAGAATCTGGCCCATTATACCCTACACAATTGCTAAATAATATGCAATCACAGAAATGAAGCATGGCATATGGTAATCTCTCTACTATATTGAGATTCATTGTAATAAAAGTGCTGTTCAAAACCCTTGTAGAAATTTGAAAGGCATACCTTTCTTTTCTGGAAGAAACATTACAATAAGACAAGCCAGTCCTCCTAGGCACAGAAATGTTGCTAATGTCCGTTTCCGACCGAACCTAAATAATAGAAAAATCACACATTTCTCTTAAAGAATCTTATAAATCCATCTGCTCCTTCCTCCCAATTTTTCTATCTAAATGTCCTCAGTTTCAACTCTTTTAAAGGAGTGGGTGGCAAACGTGAGTCTGTTGGGGACACAGAACAGGAAGGACATAGAATCATTCCATTTCCATGAGTGTCTACTATATTCTAGGTGCTATTTTAAATGTTCTCCACATATTTTCTTATATAATCCCAACAATAAAACCATGGGCACACAATTATGTTCTTCATCCTCTAGAGAATGAAACTGAAAAAGAAAACGAAATGTTTTATTTCGTTTCATTCTTCTGGTTACCTGAATCTTCTTTAACTAACAATTTTAAACAATGTTTTAAAAAGTCTCTTTCTCTTCAAAATGCAAATGAAAAAAATGTCTTGTTCGTGGGTTAGAATTAAGTGAAATATAATGATCACCTTAAAATCACTTTCAAATAAGAGCTTTAGTTTTGGAAGTAAGATATTATACCTCCCTTTTCTTTTTTTCCCCATATTTTTTATTGGCGCACCATAGTTAGGCATGATGGTGGGATTTATTGTAATGTAGTGGTCCATGCCCACAGTATACCAATGTAAGTTGGCCAATATCAATTCCCAGTATTTCCCCATTCCCTTCCCTCTTTTCTCCCATGGTTTCTTTTCTCTACTGATCTTCCTCCACCATGTTTTTGTCCAAATTAAAAATAGACAGATGAGCTGACATATTTTACACACAGAACACACATATTGTCAGAGAGAGAGAGAGGAAAAAAAGAGAGAGATCAAGCAGAAAATAGATACCTACACAAAGTCAATTGTTTTAGGTACACAAGAATCAAAATTAGATTTTAAATGTGGCTATTTGTTTAGGCTGTGTGTTGTAGATCTATTAACTCTACTTCTGGAATGGCCTTTATCTATTTATAAAAAATTTCACCTTTCTCCTCTTACTTTATTCATTTCGGGAAAGACAGTGAAAATGTGAGGGTTTTTTGTTTGTTTGTTTGTTTGTTTGTTTGTTTTTTTTAATTTTGTGCCATGAACTCCAAGTTCATTAGAAGAGTCTGTTGTAATCTCTGGCTCCATTATCTGTTTGTTTCACACCACAAATCCATTATCCAGTAGATAATTATCTAGTAGACAAATCACATCATGTTTCTAAAACTAACTTTAATGAATCTGAACTTTGGCTACCTTTCCCATAGAGGGAAAAAGGGAATATGCATCTAGGAGCATTGTGTAAATTACTGACCAGAATGTGGGGGATTTACTTCGAACATACTGGGTACCCTGCTAAGAATGTCAACATTGTAATTTTGATAACACTGTTCCAGGGGGATTTTATAATACCTCGTTTGAGAATGAATACAGTGGGGGCTCAGTGAGGGAACTTGCCAAAGTCATAAAGCTAACAACAGATGAATTCGGGTCTGCCTGACCCCAAAGGCAGCATCCTTCCCTTTGCTTCAGATTTAAATCCTGGCTCTGGGTGGAAGTTGCTGGGAAATTGGAAGGGTCTTTAGTCTTCTTTTCCGGGTCATTTTGCTTAATGTAACAGCCAGTATGGAGTGTCTTTCAAGTGACGTGTACCATGACAGGCCCTAGGGATTGCAAAGACCCAGGACATGCCCCATGGACAGCTTCCTGGTAACACTCAGTGGTTGCCAGGCATGCACAGGAACCTACAGCAGCACAGGGGGGCGCATGTGATAAAACCGGGGGGGGGGGGGTGGGGGGGTGGGGGGGGGGGGGGGTGCTAGGGAAAGACTCCCGAGCATGCTCTCTGATCTGCCTCCTGGACCACCATGAGAGTAAGCTGCAGTCACCAGCAGGAGGCAGCCCAGGTATCTGGAATGCTGCCTGTGAGAAAAGGGTCCAACTGAACAGACCCAGACCTGCCCGTCACAGTTTTGTAGACATCATGACAACAGTATCGGGGCAATGCCAACCCCCGATTTTAGTTACAAGATAATTCTCAGAGAATGAGAAATGGTACAATCCAAATGATTCCTAGGTCAAACAAAAAAAGGGTTTTAGTTGCTATGGTCAGGGGCTAAATAATAGGAATTATCTTACAAAACCCAAAGAAAGGGAGCTCCATAATAACTTTTTAAATATACTTCAAAGTTGTGCCCACTGACCATAAGTAGCAAGAGCAGGATGGTATTTATTCTTCCTCTCAACAAAGTGGGTCTTAAGAGGTAAGAAAATTCTTTCTAGTTCCCTCACTTTTCTTCCTACTTACAAAACCTTGTAAATACTATGAATTGGGTTGATGAAATTCTAGCTATATTGATAACCCCATCTCTTAGGCCTAACAATGTACTTAGAGACTCCTAAAACCCCTCATCTTGTGGTGTCTTCAATAATGCATTAAAGCCTTATATAAAAACTCACACATATGAATCTAAAGTACTGCACCAAAAAAAAAGTATTCTAAATGCATTTGGCCTGAAAGAAACTTTAATCACCACAGTGATTAGCAGATACTGTCTACAGAGAAAAAAATGATAATATCTAGGTATGTACGTATATAAGCAAGTAAGTGTACCACCCGTGCACCTTCTCTATGGTGCACTTCATGTTCATCCATACTCACCATTTTTGGTTAATCAAGTAGATGCACAGAGGGTAGGATGGAATCTCTATGAGGCCAGACAAGGCCAGGTTGGCATAAATACTTCCACCTAGATCACCTGCGCTCAGAGTGAGGCCATAATACACCAAGCTGCACACGAACCTGCAGTTTGGGGGGGTGGGTGTCAAAGGACCAGGAAAGTGAAAGACAACAGAAAACATGTCAAAGTTTGCTGGAGAAGATTAAAATAGAATTGGTTCAGTATAATGCAAACTGCTGCATACAAAAAGATTGAGTCTCCTGCAAAGCTTTCTGTCTTCATGCAAATTTCTATCTTAGGAAAGAACAAAAACATGATGCGGCTTTGGAAATGATTTATGTCTATATACTATATAAAGCAAACGGAGGCCTAGCTCCTGCAAGAGAAAAGATATTGTTTGTGCTTTCTCAAGCATTTTTGCATTGAGTAGAAAACAATGACCCCATTCTTCCTTCATTTAATTCAACAATGTATGGAACACTTGCCTGAGGCTGGTTTTGTGATATTATCAGAATGACTCTGGAAAAGTCTTCCCATGGAGAAAAATCAACAAAGGATGGTTGGAGAGCATGAACTGAGAAGTGATGGATTTTCAGTGGGTCACCTGTAGGCCAGAAATGTCAGGCACTCCACCCCACTGGGATATAGGAATTTCCTACCCCGGGTATTAACTCTTCTTGCATTCAGCAGGGGCACATGCTAAAGACTTAGAACAGGCAAGAAAATTCAGGGGTCATAGCAGAGGCAGGATCCTCCAGAAGGATCAACTGGGGAAAAGTCTTTGAAAAGCTACTAATTTATTGATGTATATCATTTCTGAAATAGGGAGTATCTCCTTAGATGGCAGGCATTATGCTAGGCACCAAGTATCCCTGCAGTTGGGAACTAAAAAGCTAAGGAGTTTGGCCAATCAGACTGCCAACCTGAAGCTCCAAATAGCAAAGATGGTAACAGGAACTTTTGTGCCTAGCAGACTGCATTATTAAAATAAAAATAAAACAGAACAAATTTAAAAAAACTGAAACTGGGCTTTACTAGTATCTGACTATATTTTGTAAACCATAAATTGCTATGTAAGCAATAAAACAGAGAAAGGGGCCAAGTGCCCTGGCCTATTAATAGGCTGTGGTAGGTCTAAGGAGAAGAGGCCGGGGAGGAAGGGAAAGAGGAAGCCCTGGAGCAAGTACACCCTGCTCCTCTCCCTTGTGCATGAAGGCAGATGAGCAGTCCTGTAGCCAGGACATCACAGATGCAGATGCAAAGGGACACTCAGTTACCCACTTTTCTTTTACTCTGGGCAACTCGCATGCGAGCAAAAGGCTAAACAAATTTAAATCCATGCAGTTTTCTAAAATACCTTTTAAATGCTGCCCACCCGTAGGAGAGACCTTGCTCTCACATAATGTTCTTTGTGGGTTGCTGGGTTAATGTGTCTACACTGCATTTAAGATAGAAATTCCAGTGAAGTGATTCCAGCCATAAAAACATAAAAAATTAAGGTGGGATGGTATTGAGTCAGAACAAGAATAAACAAAACCAGTTCAGGACAATAGGGGAATTTAGTGACAAGCTGGCAGTGAAAGCGAACAGGAGAACATGAGGTATGAAAGGCCTGATCATCCCCAAGTCCCCGAGGCTGGGCCTCTCATCTGCAAGTTGCCTTCATGGCAGACTTGGTCGTTGGGATCCATAATTACAGCTATTAAAATCATTTCAATCCTCTTTATGTGCACCAAACAAAATTTAAGATCCTTGCATAATATTTAACAGTATATTTAGGGCATTGAAGAACCATTTTAAAAGGCACTATCACAGGAAATAAGCAAAGGAACAGATGTTAAACACAGAGGTATAATTTTACTCCCTAGTTAAGGCTTTCTTCAATGACAGAGGCACAGAAAAGATTCCCGAATTTTACAACATCCTCAAAAAGAATGGCAGTATGTCAAATGACATTAGCTCGATTATTGCATCTTTGAACATTCCTAGCCCAGGGGGAAGAAGTTTATTTGAGAAGAGTTTCTTTGGCTGTGTAAGAAATAAAATAAACCAGGACAGGCTCCCTGTCCCTTAGCTTGGTTTCTGTGTGTTTTAATTTTGCGAAGGCCTGAATCTAGAAGTCAATATGACTAGAAAAAAAAAAAAACTTAAACAAAAATAAAAAACAGTAAAAAAATCTTCAAATAGGGGCTTCCTCCAATGCAGAGGTTTTGACTGTCTACGTGAGGTGCAAATGCAGAGTTCTATAGAGCCCCAAGTAACTTGAACAGACTTCATAAATATTTGCTCTTAAATAAGTGAACACCAAATCAGATTTGGTGTTTAACCAGATTTGGTTTTCAAAGGTTCTCTTGATTTTCATGTTTCTAAGCAGTATCTTTCATTCCGCATTATGGATCTATGATACCCCTACACTGTGCTGGTTCTGTGGAGAAGGCAGCAGTTGGTAGGACCTGGCCCCTGACCATCCAGGGGGCAGTCAGTGTCTGGGTAGGAAAAGAGCATCAGTACACAGAAAAATACTTTCTGAGCTTCTTATTCTCAAGCAACTCTTCTTTTCAGCTTTATACACACAACTGCTTTTATGTAAAGTCACTTTCCTTTATTCTTCCATGAAAATGCGGTTTTCTCTGCACCCTTTATGGCAAGTGCTTATAAACAGCACAACCATCCGTTAGTTGTGATGTATAATAATCATGCCCAGGGGCTGGGGTTGTGGCCCAGTGGTAGAGCGCTTGCCTAGCATGTGTGAGGCACTGGGTTGGATTCTCAGCAGCACGTAAACAAATTAAATAAACAAAAAAGAGTTATTGCGTCCAGCTACAATTAAAAAAAAAAATCATGCCCAGTACAGGGTCAAATTTATAGCAGAATATACAAATTAAAACAAATTCCGGCAGAATGTCCAATGTTAAAACACATGTGCAAAACACACATTGTAGTGCCCATCTACTTTTTGCTTTTCTAACCCTTCCTTCTTTAAGTGGAACCATCTTGAACTACTGAATGAACTTACTTTAACACTCAGAGCATTTTGAGAGGCATTTTGAGATGGGAATAAACTAAGGAATCAGAAAATCAGGAGCACAGAGTACTAATCATCTCGTTCACTGATCTGATACGTGGCTTTGGATCCCTCACTTCCACTGTCCGGGATCCCATCTCCACAAGGGATAGCATTTCACCCACCTCAGGGAGGGGGTGAGCAGGACTGCCACACAGCATGTGGCCCAGGGCACTGCTGGAACACCCTTGGTGCCAGAATCAAAGGTAGGTTAGATGCTGGTAGAACTCTTGAGTTTCTGCTGAGCTTGCTGGCTTTACCCAGTCCTCTTTCTCTTGAGGGTGGGGCTTACATAGTCACATTAAATGCCTCATCAGCAAAGATTTAGGACGATGCCCAGCAGGCACCATCCTGTCCTGCTTCAGAGATGGGGCTGCAAAATCAGAGCTGAGTAAGACATACCAGGTGCTGGGGGACAGGTCCTGTCTTGGGGAAAACAACCTGAGGAAGGAACAGATGACCCAACCTCGGTTGAAGATCCACAAAACATCCCTTTACGTGAGATTACCAGATGAACATCAGGATGAGGGTGTGTCCTAAGAGGATTCGGTAACGGAACAGATCCAGGAAACTTCCAGTCTCCTTGTAGCTCCTGTTGGCAGGATGCGTGAGTGAGAACGTGCACTTGAGCTTGCGGTTCCTCCTGGCGATGAGGTAGAGTGCCTCTTCGGCCTCACTCAGTCGACCCTGGGAGTATAACCAACGAGGTGATTCAGGAATGAATCTGAAAGAGACGTCATTAAAGGCTGTGTATTCATATAGGTGCAGGTGCAGAGGAAGGACACACATCACCTCAGCTGCATTCTGCCTTAGGTTTTTAAAGCTTGACTCTCCTGATGACAAACGAGAGAAAGGGCTGTTTTCAACATTCACACCAACATTAGCAGGGCCCACTCTATCAACCAAAACCAAGAGTGTGTTTTCAAAATATCAATAGTAAAGGTAACCAGCTTGCATTTATTTTTAAATCAATTTTAGTAACTGAACAGCAATTCCTTAGTGTTGAATAAAGCAGATTCTTCATGAAGCACGGATCAGGGGACAAGAGTTGTTAGAATTATGAGTTAGAGATAGTGTGTTTTTTTAAGTTCTAAAAAAGTTTTACGTGAAGACAGAAATCTTTATTATCTCATTAGGAAAACAAATTTTTTTAAAAAGGAGTGTTTTTAACATCATGATATGCAATTTATGAGGGAGACATTATTTTAAGACCACACATAAAAATGAAGCAGTTAGTGAGGGCTGGGGCTGGGGCTCAGTGGTAGCGCACTTGCCTAGCATATGTGAAGCATTGGGTTCGATTCTCACCACCGCATATAAATAAAACAAAATAAAGGTCTATCAACAACTAAAAAAATATTTTTTTAAATGAAACAGTTACATCTTAGCTACTTTTGACTGTTTACTGTTTCAAAATATTTAAATCACCCAACACACCAGCTTTAATTCATCCTGAGGAACTTCTTGATCTTTACATAAGCCTTAAAGAATAAAAAAGTTATTTTCAGGTTCACTTCTAGTTACAAAACAACAGTTATTTTCTAATATAACCACAAAGTGTTGAATAATTATATTTCTTACACACTTTCAAGACTTCGATATTACATTAGC
Source organism: Callospermophilus lateralis (assembly GCF_048772815.1). NCBI lineage: Eukaryota > Metazoa > Chordata > Mammalia > Rodentia > Sciuridae > Callospermophilus > Callospermophilus lateralis. Next base: position 20,535,797 of record NC_135311.1, read on the forward strand.
TTTTTTGCTTCTTCACAATCATGAATATATTTTCCAAAAACTTCTCAAAGACAACAACGCCTCTGTAGGAATGTGGAAGCCTTGTTTCCTAAACACAACATCAAGGTCATTTACCTCCAATTTGACATTTCCTGCCAAAGATGAAACTTGGGTGAATAATATTAGGTATTTAAGGTGCTTTTTTAGAATTTCCTGTGCCTTTCAATAAGATGGTGAATTGGCAACAAACAGTATAGGATTTAAAAGCTTAATGGGTGGCTACTCTGTCAATAACCATTTATTAAGAATTTTCAGGGGTTGCGGATTTAGCTTAGTGAGAGAGCACTTGCCTAATATGTGCAATGTCCTGGGTTCAATCCCCAGCACTGAAGGGGAAAAAAAAGTTTTCACTTTATTCAGATTAGCATGAGAAGTGCTGAGAGGAAAGACACTGTAAACAATAGGAATTTTCCTAGAAGTTTTGCAACTGAGGGAGAGAAGAATATTCATGCATAACACTTGATGGTCAATAAAAGCAGGAATGAAGGCTATTTCTGACAATTTGTAAAATTCCTTTATTTACTTCTTTATTGCCATTTGATTATTATACTGACATGCAAGAAAATAACCAAGTGAATAATTGTTCTGTTGAATGTTAATCTGCCAATTGGATAAGCTGGATCAACTGGTCATGTATGAGCTACCGAGTAAAACTAACTAATCAGTCTGAATACAAAGAAAAAGGTCTAAAGAAGAAGACTGTGAAACCTATGTAGAGAAAGTAAAAGATGATAAAAATTAAAATGGTACAGGATCGGAAGGAGTAAGAAGAACCAGCAGGAAATATACCAACAATATTCACAGTTATTATCTTTGGGGAATAAGTCATCCTCTCCTCCAAGCCTCTCTGTATTTTCAGAATTGTTTATAAAGAATAAGAAATTACTTTTAAAAGTGTAAAAAGCATTTTTGAAGATAATATGTGTGACTCATTCAGGCTTTGGAAATTTAACTGTGAGTCAACAAAACTATTTCTACTTGGAAAATTCTATCTTGATGGTGTAAATTTAGTACTTAATATTTCTCTGCATTTTCAGAGGCCAATAGCTCACTTTTTCGAAGGGTCACTGACTTGCTGTGGACATATTTGAGAGTATGAGCTTGGACACATGCGGATTATACATACAAATCAGTGAGACATGTTTTTAAAAGGAAAAGCAGATCTTTGAACATGCTGCCCTCTTCCTGATGGCATGGTCACCTGTGCCATGGTCACATTTGAAAGTTAAAAGGCTAATGCAGCAATGTTCCTTTTGTTCAAAAAATGTTCTGTGACTATCTTTAAAGATGGAAAATCTTTGTAAATTAAAAAGGCACCCATTTTCAGCTAAAAAACAAAACAAAACAAACAAACAAAAAACTTAGATTCAAATATTTTTAAAATAAGAGAAAAAAATTGTTTTTTTTTTCCAACCGGGAATTGAACTCAGGGGCACTTGGCCACTGACTGAGCCACATCCCCAGGCCTATTTTGTATTTTATTTAGAGACAGCGTCTCACCAAGTTGCTTAGTGCCTTGCCATTGCTGAGGCTGACTTTGAACTTGCGATCCTCCTGCCTCAGCCTCCCAAGCCCGCTGAGATCACAGGCGTGCGCCACTGCGCCCAGCAAAATAAGGAAATGTTAAGCTAGGTAAAAATGTTTCTGGTAAACAAGCAACATATGATTCTAAAATAACGTTGATGACGGCCAATTGTGAAAGTCATTATGGATATCTTTGTGCCTGTGTCTGTCCAATGGACAGGAGGTTTGTACTGAGTGGAAGGCCCTGGGCTCTGGGGCTGGGGGAAATGCACTGTGGAGCTGAGGCTGCTTCTGTCTGAGGACTCCTGGTTCAGAGAGAGGCAGGGCTCTAGCAGGAGGCAGAAATAAAAGACCCCTGAAGAGACCGGGTTATGTGCTGGGGAATTCAGGAAAGAAAGAAAACAACTTAGAGCAGGGGGGGATGGTCAAGAAAAGCTTGCCGGGTGACAATAACTCAGAGCATAGTGAGCCTGAGCAGAGGGTTCGGCCCACAGTTCAGGAGAAAGTCGGGAAACACACGGGAGGCCATCTGTGGGACGCCTGGTGCTCCAGGATTGATGAAGTAAGTAGATATCTAATTGCATGCGTCTTCCTCCCTCTATTTTCTACTGCTCTCGACCTGAGTTCATTTTCTGGTGAGGAGAAACCCCTACCTAGCACTAGCAGAAACCAACTCAGACTATTCACTCAGAAAAAGAAGAGCAGAATGGTGTAGATTATCCACGGAATTCACACTACTGTTGGAGGAGAGAGCCAGACTGCATGGGGAAGCCTGAGCTCCTTTAAATAGCTGAAAACATATTTATTCATAAATATTTACATGAGTTCTTACTAAATCAACGTACTGTAGTAGGCACCCACTTATTGTTTTTTGAAGATGTACAATATATAAGCTAATAAAATACTGCTGGGTTTCCCTTTCTAATTAAATTACCTCACTCTAATTCACATAACTAAATAATTTTCATGAATTTTGTTTCTTTAGTCCAGGTTAACGATGACTACTGCATATGAGAGCGAATTTTAGCTTGATCCCCATTAAAGGTCAATTTAGAACCAGGGTGCAGAGTTACTAAATGAAAGAGCCACCTGAATTAAAATATTACCACCGCTCTCTCTCGTTTTATGGTACAGAAGAAAGCTGGTACCATGGGATGAAAATCTCATTCATGCCAAGGGTTTTAATGAGTAAACTTAGAAACTGGACCCGTCAGGTGAGAAAGACCTTTGATAGGACACACTGAAACTTCTGATGAAATGGGATGACATTGGTGGCCCACCACTGTCACAGTGTGACACTTTGGGCAGTTATTCATAGAACCCACCCTGACCAGGGCGCCAGCCTTGTACTGCTCTGCACCCCAAGGGCATCCCCCACATCTGAGACTCTTCCAGAGTGCACATTAGAGGCCCTAAAATGAGACTCATCTTCAGGTTAAACAGTTGCTGCTACACAATTTTTCCCCCACATTTTTTTTTTTTGTATTTGTTCTTATTAGATATACGTGACAGTAGAGTGCATTTTGGCATATCATACGTACATGGAGTATAACTTATTCTAATTAGGATCCCATTCTTGTGGTTGCACACGATGAGGAGTTACACCGGTTGTGTATTCACATATCAACTAGGAGAGTTATGTCCAATTCGTTCTACTGTCTTTCTATTCCCCTCCCGCTCCCTTCACTTCATTCCCCTTTATCTAATCCATTGAACTTCTATTCTGCCCTCCTCTCCCTTATTTAGAGTCAGCATCTACATCTCAGAGATAACATTTGGCCTTTGGTTTTGGGGGGACTGGCTTAGTTCACTTAGCATACACGTTCAACTTGAATGCTTGGCTCACAATATCATACCTCAGGGCCACTCCTAGCCCATGGTCTGATCCAGCCTGAAGATCTTTAAGCTTGAGGCATTGAGTTAAAAAAAAAAACAAAAAACAACTGGTACCCTATGCCAACAATCTGAAGTTTAAAGGCAGCACGTTGAGTGGTTTTCTTAAACAGAGGTACCTGCATTCTGAACTAACCAAGCGGCATCCATCTCTCATCCCAGGAGCGGCCAAGGATTGGATCACCTGCAGAGGTCAGTTCTCCCCCAAAGTCAGTGTACGCAAAGCGCTGACCGGCATCCTCTTTTACATTCCTTCTGCTCACTGAATTAAAACTCTAGAGAAGAAAAGCTACTTACAAAGATAAGAGAAAGACCACTGTCCCCTGCAGGTTCACCAGGACGGCTAGGGTTCTCCAGGAGCGGATGAAGTATCCTAACAGGGCATATTGGGCGATGCCAACGGCAAAGAAGAGGCCGCCAATGGATCCTAATGCAAGGAAAAGAGAAAGGTCACCAGAGAAAGCGTGGTCCGCAGTCCCATTCCCAACCCCAAGTCCCAGAGCCAACTGTACTCATGAGAGATGACAGCCCTTGCCTGAAGAGTGTGAGAGGCACAGGAGAAGAGAAAAACCAATACCAATGTTCAGCCTCAGAGGATAAAAGGTAAAGAGAGGCCAGAAAATGAGTGGAAATGGAGGAAGGAGAGAGGAACACAGACCACATGTACACAGGATGGGTTCTAAGGGTTTGGCCAAATGTTTTTGGTATTGGGAGTTACCCTGACATCTGCCTGAGCCTCTGGCGGAGTCTTGGCAGTGTGTGGATGAGCAGGTTTTTAGGCCACATGGTTATTGTAATGCTGGGCCTTCATCTTTATCACAGAGGATGCCCTTGAAATCCCTGTCTTAAACCATAGCCTGGTGCCCTATTCTTTCATCACCCTTCCCTACTTAATTCATCACCATCAGATGCATGACAGTTTGTATTTATTTGTTTCTTATCTGTCTCCACCAACCAGAACATGAAAAAAAATACCAGCCAGAGAATTTTTTTTAAATCTTATATGTTTTTTGAAATGAGTATTGAGGTGGGTATTAAATGTGCCGGCTTGTCCAATATTCTCACAAAATCTATATCTCTGATGTACCTTCTCTAACCGCTTTTATCACTGTTAGTCATTTATTGAGCAGGTTCACCAGGACGGCTTTATTTATTGAACATTAATGGTCTTGCATATACTGTTTTACAAAGCAGGTATAATTATTAACCTGAGAAAGTAGCTCAGAGAGGTTCAGGGGAAATGTCCAGGAACAGAGGGCTGTGTATGGCATGGCCAGGACTTGTACCCAGGTCTGTCTGCATTTTGTACCATTCCTCTCTCCTGTCTCCCTTCTACGGAAAAAATAACTTCTGTGGGCATCTGTAGGCACAGGGCTTTGCTGAGCTTATTACAAAAATTTCATCAAGAATCCTGTAAAACAAATGTTTTCTTTGATTTCTGTCCATAGTTCATCATGAAAACAAAAAGCAATGACTTATATACTGTTTGCCTGAGCAAGGAAAAGAGAGAGCCACACAGAAGAGCTAATGTGCTAGTCTGCGCAGTGTGCTCAAACTCCAATGAGTAAGGGAATGGCGACAGTGTTATTTCCCTGGAAATTTAAGACAATCAATACCTATTACAGGTTCATTACAGTGCATCAAAGAGCACCTGGCTCCCAACAACAAGGCTTCTTGTCATGGCTCAGAGTGGTCCTGAGCACACAGTACCCACTCACAACAATGTCGGCAAAAGGAAGAAAACAGTCCAAGGCATGGGATGTTTTCAGAGGAACCAAATTGGGACCCTAATTTGGCCACTATTCCTGTGTGACCTTGGACAAATCACTAAATGTCTCTGAGCCTAGATTTCCTCAGTGTTAAGATAGAAATGATAATACCCAACAAAAATGGTAGTTTTTGTTAAATGCAGATGAAATCATACATGTTTGACAAATTTTAGTGTGTGCAATTATTGTTCTATTGTAACATAGGTTTAGCCCTTTGTGTCAATTAACTTAAAAAATATATTTGGAAGTCTCTTGTGCATAGCTATTTCTGAATTTTTTTTCTTTTTTCTTTTCTTTCTTTCTTTTTTTTTCTTTTTTTTTTTTGGTACCAGGGATTGAATCCAGGGGCACTTAACCACTGAGTCACATTCCTAACTCTTTTTATGTATTATTTAGTTACAGGGTCTTGCTAAGTTGCTAACGCTGGCTTTGAATTTGTGATCCTCCTGCCTCAGCCTCTGGAGTTGCTAGAATTGCAGGCCTAAGCCACCACACCTGGCTTAGAACATTTTCTATCTAGCTCTCATTTCTAATTCCAAGGATCCCCCAACCTCACTGTGTTGGAGAACTGATCCTGCTACTTCATCTCCACTGTGCTGCTGCCAGTCAGGGTCACCCTAGTGCAGGGTGACCCCAGCTGGACCAGTCGGAGCTCTTACCCAGGATTTTAAATACTGGACTTGGAACTGCTGGGACCCATCTCTGACTGAGCAGAGGAAGCTTCCAGAGACGATGAGGAGCAGAGGTGAGAAGCCTCTCACTTCCTGGTTCCAGGCATCTCCAAGGCCTGGCTCCAAGGCTTGGTGGTCAATCAAATGATTTCCCCCCATACACAGGTTCTTACGATTTGGGTCTCTGTCACAATCTGTAAGAACTGGCGTCAACTGGATATGACAAACAAGAGGAAATGATATTCAAAGGTATCTAGCTGGTGGCCTGAAATACTGTGACGACATTGCCACAGGCAGAGATTCCGGAAGACAGTGTTGATTTTACAGGAAAAGCAATAGGTCTTAGGGACAACAGACAGTCACATCTGATGTCTAGCAAGAAGCTACACGTGTGTGCTTGGAAATGACCGTGGAGACAAGGTGTGGAGCTGAAGATGTAATGAAACTCTCAGCTACTCTGTTCAAATGATTAATATTTTAAAAACAAACATTTCAAATCACCACTTTTGCACGTGACAGTTTTGGAGCGCCACGGGTGGTTTGGTGACTATCCATGGACCTTGGGGTATTGATGCAGACTTCCCAGATTTCTTTTCTGCTTGCTTTTAATTAATTTCAAGTCTGCCACTCCTGCTCAACTTGTACTCAGCAAGAGCTCATTTGGGCAGGTTAGAAAATAGATTGGACTTCATTTGGTAAATGGTACCAAGGACCCTCCCAGTTTCCAGACACAAACTCTGAGGTGTCCCTGAGTCTCTCTGCCTCATCTCTGTGAAGCCTTCAGGACGTCATGTCCCACCCAACTCCAGCTCAAATGCACCTCTTCCTCCTCCTCCAGGGCTCACATCTCCTCGGAGTCACTGTCTGTTTTACATGGTCAACGGCACAGCCTCCTAAGTGACCCCTCAATTTCTACTTCCCCTCGTTTCCCCTTTCATTCATTCTTCACACACCTACCACAGTAACCTTTCAGGACATTAGAGCCCATCACTACTCCATTTAATACACCCTGCTGGCTTCTGGCTGTGCTGTGAATTAAAAAAAAAAAAAAAAATCCGCATTTGGCCTATCTCAGGCCCTAGGTGCCCCCCAAGCCTCCTCACTTCACTCCTGTCCACCCCCTACTTGTCCACACAGCAGCTCCAGGCATTCTTCAGACCCCCCAACAATCTCCTTCCTGCCTCTGGCTATGATTTTTGCCACTCCATTTGGCGGGAATGTTCTTCTTCTGACTTTCGCGTGTCCAGGGCTTCCTCATCATACATCTTAGATCAAACTCCTACGAGAGGTTTTCTCTAAGCATCCTATTTCATGTAAGTAGTCCCCCGATTCTGTCTAGCCCATTACCCTGTTTAATATCCTTCACTGTCCTTAGAGTTATCTGAAATCACCTCCAAATTACAGGATAAGCTTCTTAACAGCCAGGAACTTCCCCCACCTACCCCCTATCTGGTCCACCCATTTGATCTAAAATGCTCTAAAAAGCTGTGTCTGACATGTGGCAGGGTCTGTTTCATAAGTGAGTGTTGTGGAACGGATGGGCACAGGAAGAGCTCCAGAAGGACACTCAGTAAAATGTGAGCCACCGTCATCTGTGGGCAGGTGGGACTGTAGCATTCTTTACATTTGATGTGTAGATCTATTCTCTTTGTTCTGAGAAGGTATTAAGAAAACAAATAACCAACGTTCTAGCATGGGCTTTCCATAAGCTTTAGTACCTGACTTCATATTTCAATTCTCAGTAACTACCATAATCCATATTTTCCTTCTTCGTAAGCTGTTCAACACCGATCAGAAATGGATTCCTTCAGTTTGTACTTGTGCCTTTTTTTGTACATACTTTACACACTATTTTATACATACTAAAAAATACTATTCAGCATTGATTTTCTATCCGATTTTTCCAACGTCTTGCAGTTCACGAGCATACTTGAAGTCATAGGGGTGTGTAAGGTTGTGCTGGAGAGAAACCAACTTGAAAAGAATGGTCCAGGATAAAATTCTGGGGAAGACCTTGGCTCATGGGAGAAAAAGGAAGCTGTACACAAAAGCATTCCGGGCTCCATTAGATGAGCCTTCCTTGTGTCCTGGGTGCAGGTCCCAGTCCTGGTCTCCAGGGAACTCCGTCACACTCTGAATTTCAGAATGAATTTGGCAACCATCTGGCTCCACTGTTACAGTTTTTTGATTTTTTTTTTTTTAATGTTTTTCCCTTCCTCCCTTTTTTCTTTGCTACCAAAATTTTAATTGCCTCATCTTAACCCTGCTTCAAGGACAAGAATGAGAGGTGAAATTATGAATTTTTTTCAAGGGCTTTAGGTGACTGTCATGGAAACGAGAGTCCAGGAGGTCTTTCCTTTTGCCCAACATAAGCAACAGGACAGGAATAATCAGATAATCTGGCAGGGGGAGGGCAGTATATGTCTTCTATACAAAAGCATCTTCATGGAACAGCTCAAGGTAAATGTGATTCTTCTCAGAGAAATGTACAAGGTATGTGAAAAACATGGTGCCGTGATGCTCTGGGTGAGCAAGAACAAACCTGGGCCCCGGGACAGCCCAAACCAGAGAGAGTGCCCCTTGTTCCTGCCCTGCATACAGCTGCAACCACTTTACTAGTTCCCTGGAATTAGTCTGACCTTACTATTTAGAAAAATGCCATTAGGGCTGGAGTTGCAACTCACTGGTAGAGTATTTGCTCAGCAGGCCAAATCCCTGAGTTCAATCTTCACTCATCGGCCCCCCCAACACCCCCATGACATTAATGACTCAATACCAATGGAAAACTCAGAGGAAAGTTTCTCACTGGTCCTAGCTCAGGAGCTGGGTTAGGGGATAAGTACATTCTGGCAGCTGCTACAGACAAGGTGGAACTGAAAGTGTTAAATGAAGGTAGAAATTCTTAACTGGTAAGATCTGGAAATATCACAGACGTATGTCAAATGCCTAGGGTGGTACTTGGCTGTAACAGGCACTCAACAAACGGAAGGTGGCACTGCATGTGAGTTCTAAGGAGCGACAACGGTATTCTCTCAAGACATCCTCACTTAGAAACACTGCTGTGAGTCACAGGGTCAACTCGTTTCCCATATCAGTTTATGAATATCAGTGGTACTTAGTGATTGTCAAGTAAGTGAAATTGAAACAAGCAAAAAGGTAACACTGTGAACCTATAATCCAACTATCCAAGACTATATTTTTAAAAAATCCTTTAAAATCATTTTTTAACTATATATTAGTTCTTGAGGAAATGATGGAATTGTTAAAAATAAAACTGAATAGAACCTCCTTTTGCAATTTTTTTTACTAAAGAAATTCTATAACAATATCATTTATTGATTTGAAGAGAACAGTAAAAATGAGAAAGGCTACGAAATAGGATTTAATAAAATACAATAAGAAGGCTTCAAGAAAAGAAGTTCTAGTACTTTCTGTCTCTGCAGTATTTCCCACTTTAAGCTAAATAGCATTTAATGCTGTTCTGAGCACTCTCCACAACAAAATGCAGACAGGCTGTGAGTCGGGTACCAAGGTCACCATCTGTGGTACAGGCCCTGGAGAGACATTTTTCCAAGGAATATGAATAAAATGACTCATCTGATGTTATACAAAACAAACTCAGGAAATCAAATTTAATACAGATTGAGCATTCCTTATCTGGAAATCCAAAAATGCTGCAAAATCCAAAAGTTTTGGAGCACTGACATGATACCTCCCACACCTGACCTCACATGAGGAGTCACAGTCAAAATGCAGACATGCTCAAAACATTGAACAAAATTGCCTTCAGCTATGTATATAAAGTGTAATGTAAATTAACTTTGTGCTTAGACTTTGCGTTCCATTCCCAACATGTTTCATTATAAATACAAAAATATCACTAAGTCTGAAAAAGTCTGAAACACTTCTGGTCCCAAGCATTCTGGATCAGGGCTACTCAACCTGTAGTTGGATTAAGTGCCTCAAGTCCAAATGCATTTTCAGACTCTAGGGTTAAACTAGTTCTCTGCAAGGTTTGGCAGAGCAACTCACCACATTCGGATCTGCAAGGATTTAAGCAGTACCTGCAAGTGCCCAGTAGGCGGTGCCCACACATTCATTTAGCAAGACAAAGGCCACCAGCGACATCCCTCCATTCATCATGCCCACCAAGAATCGAGTTATCGCAAAGAACTCATATGAAGGGGAAAATCCATTTGCGATAGCAAATAAGATGTCAAGAGCAAAACCTAGAAAAAAAGGAATAATATTCAATGATTTAGAGGCAAAATAGCATTTGATGAAAGTAATAGATTATATCCATTAGTCTGTAAAGTAATCCATTGTAAACTTAAATTTTCTGAGCTATGTTTTTTCCCAATAGTTTCTCTTGAAAACGACAGAAAAAAAACAGAGGTTTACTGTCTTGGTGACACAATTTCTGTCAACCACACACAGTTTTCAATTATTCATAATAAATGATAGAAAGGTTTTTTTATTTTAAAAAAAATTTTAAAAATTAAAAAAATGCTAGAAATTAAAAATACTTGCTTATATTCAACTTGTTGAGAGACTATGCCAAGTCCTGTAGAGCTCATTTGAAATGAATCAACAGAGGGAGAGATGAGGAAATGGATATGGAAGACTGTCTCAATCTTTCACTGCTCCATTTAGAAATACGGCTTCAATTGCAATCTGGGGGTTGCAGAAAAACACCTCACCCACAAAAGTTTTTAACGCTAATACCTAGGCTTAACCAGGGGGGTCAGTCACTGACAAGCCAGAACTCACTCTGCTTGCAGTGTGGTCTTTTGCCGGTCTAATCAAAATGCAATCTGTGTCCCCATGTCAATGCCCCGAGAACTCTGAGAAACTAGCCTCCTTTTTATTTCCCTAAGAGTCTTGGGAAACCGATCCTCTTATTCATCTCACGGACACTGAGAGATTACCTGTGAGATAGACTTTTTTCCTTCCGAAGCGATCTGAAAGCTGACCAAAAGAGATCACGCCGACAAACACCCCACTGAAGAAAAAGGAACTTGCCACACTGACTTTGTAAGATCTGTTGGCAATTAAAAACCACTAGAAGAAGAAACAAGAAGAGACATTTAGGTCATAAGAAAAAAAAAAAAAAAAACAGATGGATTGAGTTAGCTATTGCAAAACCAGATTTATTTCAAAAGCTTGCACACTGTAACTTCTCCGCTGCGTGCTACACTATTAACGAGGACTTGTAGGACACCAGCTTAAGGACATCTTAAAGGAGACTGCATCTTCAGGAACACAAAAGACACTGTTAGTAGAATGTGCTCCCAGAGCACCCCACACGTACCTGCTTAAGGAACTGAACGCAGCATTTAAGCGCTAATTGTTTACATAACTGTTGGATCTGTTCTTGATCTTAAACCTCCGTGTCTCTTAAGAGGAAGAGCCTCATTCCTTTCATTTCCATTTATCTGATGCCTACCTACACATCACCACGTGGCATAAAGAAATAAATGAAAGCTCCTTTTGTTCAACAGATTAGCAGGGTTGAAATCCCTTGAGTATTTTTCTCAAAAAATTACACACAAAATATATGATCCATCAATTCCAGTTCTGGGTATAAATCCCAAAGAACTGAAAGCAGAGGCATGAAGAGATGTTTTGTACACACGTCTTCATAGCAACATTATTTCCAACAGTCAAAGTGAAAGCAACCTATCCATGGATGAATGGATAAAAAAAAAAAAAAATGTGCTATTTCCATATGAAGGACCATGATTCAGCCTTAAGAAGGAAAGAAGTTCTGATTCATTCATGGTGAGCTCTGAAGACATTATGCTAAGTGAAATAAGCCAGGCACAAGTGGATGAACATTACATTATTCCACTTATATGAGGTAGCTTGAGAGTCAACATCACTGAGGCAGAAAGTAGAATAGTGGTAATGAGGGTCTAAGGGGAGCAGGGACAGGGAGTCATTGTTTAAGGGCAGCAGAGTTTCCCTTTAAAACGATGAGAAAATCCTGGAGCTGGATAGAGGTAATGGTTGTAGAACAACGTGAATGTACTTCATGCCGCTGAATCATGGGCTTAGGTATGATTACAAGGGTCACCTTATGTCACATGTATTTAGCACCACAACAATAAATCCTTAAGTTCTACCGTTTTCTACTTCAGGGCAATTTATGAACTTAAAGAGAAAGCAGTCATCCTTAAACCTAGTTATCTGCAGCCCCACCTAGGGATGTGCTGGGATATTTGGTTATAAGCAGCAGAGTCCAACTTTGTCCCAGAAGTAACCTCAGAGAACCAAGAGACTGCTCACCTTTCCTCTTCCCAGCCCCTTTCCTAGACCAGCAACCACAGGTGTGCGCAGAGCCCTTTCTCAGGGAGAACTCGCACTTTTCTACCCTCCTTGGTGGCTCTTCTCCTTCCTTCGAACCACCCCTTTTCCACGCTCTGACAACCAGTTATTATGACTTGAAAGCACATTTGACTTCTCTCCTTCTCTTATATTTCCTATAAGCCTGGTTTGATAAAGACCTTGACAAGACAGGCAAAAAAAGACAAGAGTCGAGGACGATGCCCCCTCCCTGATGCTGTGCTTGCCTCTGAAATTCCCCATTTTTCACATGCAATTTCTAGCAAGTTTAATGAATTAGCTGATTTTCCTAGACTTTTGCCATAGTTTTGGTGTTCAAAGACCCAGGTGTTGGGCTGGGGATGTGGCTCAAGCGGCAGGGTGCTCGCCTGGCATGTGTACGGCCCGGGTTCGATCCTCAGCACCACATACAAACAAAGATGTTGTGTCCACCAAAAACTAAAAAATAAAATATTTTTAAAAAAAAAACAAAAAAACAAAGACCCAGGTGCAAAGGCGTGGTCACCAGGGTGGTGGTACCGGGAAGAAGTGGAACCTTTAGGAGATATGGCCTAGCAGGAGGCCTTCGAGTCACTGGGGAAGTGCCTAGCATTGTCATTGAGCACCCCTGCCAGAGATTTAAAAGAAATGAGTCCAGTTTATATCATGGACTAGAATTTCTAAAACCATGAGTCAGGGCTTGGGGTGTAACTCAGTGCACTTACTTAGCATGTGTGAGATCCTGGGTACAGTCCCTAGCCCCACAAAAGTATAAATTAAAAATTTTAAAAATAAAACCACAAACCAAAAAACCTTTTTATTTATTTATTTTTTTTGAATACCTTTATTTTATTTATTTTTATGTGGTGCTGAGGATCAAACCCAGGGCTTCGCGCGTGCCAGGCGAGCGTTCTACCGCTAAGCCACAACCCCAGCCCCCCAAAAACCTTTTATTTTAGTAAGTTAACTATCTCAGATATTTTGTCATAGTGACAGAAAGCTGACTAACAAAGAAAAGTTGTACAGAGCCATTCTCCGCTTTTTAACAGTTTTGCCTTTGTGGAGGAGCCTTTGGAACTAGCTCACAGGAATTTGGCAAAGTTTGGAGAAGTAGGCTAGAGAAAACCTAGAATGCTGCAAGCAGAGCTTAATGGGTGAACTGGATGAGGATGTGGAAGACCAGAATGCTGATCTAGAGAGCAAAGGTTATGCTAATGAGGTTTCAGTTGGAAATGAAGATTCTACCAGGAATTGAAAAGGTCACCCCTGTCAGAATATAGCAGGAAAAAAAAAAAAAATGAATGCATTTTGTCCATGTCCTGATTCTTTGCAGGAGGTCAAGCTTAAAGGGATTAGATTAGTTTATTGGGTGGAGAAAATTTTAAAGCAGCAAAGCACTTGGGCTACATCATGAATAGGGATGGTGAGCTCAAGGTGGAAGGAGCCCGAGTCCCTGAGAACACTGGGAGAGGACCTAGACGCTGGTATACTCTTCCGTGAAGACAGAACCGACAGGACTTGGGGAAGCATGGGGTGTGATGGCGTGGGGTGGGGAGAGCAGCACCTGAGCTTTTAAAGTTAGCCGCCCAGTGGGTGGTTGTGACGTTTATGGAGATGGTAAAGGCTGCAAGAGATGTTGGGTCTGTGGTGGGAAACCAAGAGCCCTGGTTGGGCCCTGGTTGGACGTGCTCAGGGACAGCATGCCTACAAACACCTAAGTGGAGATGCCAGGCAGGCATGGGGACATGTTTCCTGAGGTCACGGGAGAGGTCAGTTAGAAGTGCTGGGGCTCAGGACACTTCTGCACTCAGAGAAGGAGTTAGAAGAAGATGGGAACCACAATCTTTTTTTTTTTAATTTATTTTTTAGTCTTTTCAGCGGACACAATATCTTTGTATGTGGTGCTGAGGATCAAACCCGGGCCGCACGCATGCCAGGCGAGCGCGCTACCACTAGAGCCACATCCCCAGCCCAGGAAACTACAATCTTGTAAAGAGTGGGCCATGGCCTGCCCAAGGGAAACCTTGCAGGGTTCTCAGGCCATGTTGAAAACTCACTGAAGCTCTGTAGCTACTAATTTTATGAGAAGGAAGAGACAGTGAAGCTCACTCAGAGTTGGGGATTTTCCAAGAGTACTATGGAATGCAAAAAGTACCAACTAAGTGTATTTGCAAAGGAGTGATTACCATGATAATGCAATACACGTTGGCTGCAAAAACAAAACAAGCTATGGGGGTGGGCAGTGAATAACTGTTGCCATTAAAATAATCCTTTTTTGTCTTTAACTTCTCTACATTTCTCATTCTTGCCCTGGTTGAGACCCACGGGATCCTTCTTAGCTAGAAGCTGCTTTTCCTTTCCCGTCCAGGGACCTGAGTTCCTGGGATGGGAGCAGCTCATCTGAAGCTCATATTATCAGACTGTGTGACCCACTACCCTCCTGAGGCACCTTCATTCTTCCCTTCTTCTATACTAACAGCAGGTGTAGCTGGGCAGATGACCAATCAGGATGAAGACTAGATGCCCCAAGGCCTTACAGTTATCGTATGGTATGGCCACGTTGTCAGGTTCTGGGCAATGGGATTGGGTGACAACCCCCAAGAATTTGTCTGTGAGTCAGCTGATCTAGCCTCTCCCCCTTCTTCCTGCCCACTGTTTGGAATGTCCATGAGAAAGCTGGAGCCCTATCTGGGGACATAACGAAGTGGCCAGAAAACAGCAATTTTGAAATCAAGAGCGGAAAGGAGTCTGAGTTCCTAAGAACATGGGGGAGGCCCTAGTTCTCCAGATGGTTCTCACAGGCAGTCAGATAAGCCCTGGGCTTTATCATCTTCAATAACAACATCACTTCTAAAAATCTTGATTCTGAATATTCCGCACTCTCAGATTGCCACCCCTTATCATCCACGTCCCTTCCTCTGAGCCTCTACTCCAAACATTCTCTCACCTCTACAAGGCCTCCAGCTACCATACCATATTAAGTATGGCCTGGGTCCCCAAAAAGGTTAAGTCATGTTAACAAGCCTAGATTTAAAGATCTGTGAAGGAAAGGGCATATTTTTAAGTTTCATATGAAAGAGATGAAAAGAGTTCTGGCACCTGAAGGAGAAATTTTGTTTTGTAAAAAAAAAAAAAAAAAATGAAAAATAAATAAATAAACAAAAACTTTATTTTGGATACATGGATAGTTTCAAGGAAGAATTTTCAACTCGCAAGGCATGCATACGGTGATGTTTTTCCAGGTCTAAAAATGAATTGCTTTAAGATACCAGGTTGTCCTAGAAAAGATTGTGCCAGCTACAGGGATGTCCTGTTTCTTAAAATGGACAATGAACAAGGCCTAACGTTACTCATATCTCATTCCTTAAAACTCAAGATGTCCATGCTTTTATGTTTTTCATGTTCTTACTGCTTGTTTTGATGTTTTCATGCTTTTAAAATCTGGCCTGCAACTTTAGCCTTGATTATTCCGCACTTCAATTTCTGCTAGTCTGCTTTGTAGCCAAGTATTTAGGCTCACACTGATCTGTTTTACCCTTAATAAGAAGTGGCTAATTTGGCTACTCTATCGTCAACTATTCTATTGGCCACATTTGTAGAATTTCTCAAATCCATCAAAAAGACTATAATGCCACTCTTCCAGCAACTGGATAGCTGTCAACTTGGATGGCAGTTTTAGGAAGAAATAGCCCCTGAGATGTTTGACCAGCAAAATCCAAATTCTGATTCTCAGGCTGCCAGTTCCAAGTGTCAAAAATAATTTCTAATGATTTTTTTCAAGTCAGTGTTGGTTGGGCGAATGCATCTCCCTATTTCTCCCGTAGCACCATCATGAAGTGACAGACAAGTTGAAAAGTGGTTTTTGTTTGTTGGTTCATTTTTTTTGCTGTTGTTGTTGTGTTGTTTTGTTTTGTTTGTGGGGCTGGGAATGAAACCCAGGGGAGCTCTATCATTGAGCTACATCCCCAGCCCTTTTTTAATTTTTATGTTTTGAGACAGGGTCTCACTAAGTTGCTAGGGCTGACCTTCAACTTACGATGCTCCACCGCAGCCTCCTGTGGGGCTGGGATTACTGGCGTGGAGGCCACATCTGGCCTGAATAAAAGTAAATTAGGGAATGTGAAGCTGAACCCAGGAGATCTCCAGGCCAGATCTAGCTGGATGAACGGAGATGGTTGGTGCAGGGTGGCCACTGCAAGGATTTGGAACTATGTGTTGACAACCATTTTTCCAAAGCCCCACACACAACAGGCGAGTGAGATTCTGGTTTAAATGTTTTGTTTTGTTTTCAACGTTAAATATTTTTTTAAATAAAATGCCATTTTTAATGTTGATCCTACTAGTGTTTACCTACCATGTGATCTAAAGGGGCTGATTTTGTCAAGGCTCAGACAAAATGTACTACACCAGTAATCCCTACAGTCTTAACGAAAATGTACTGGAGCAATCTACCTTTAAATTTTGGGAAGGAGGTTACCTATCAGAGTGGACCCAATTGCTAGCTCATTTTCTTGTCCCGTTGGTCAATGTTTAGTGTCAGGGTAAAATCTGAATCAATATATCACCCGCACACTAGAAACTGAAGCATAACAAACCTAAATATGGCTGTCATTCCCAAGAAATGTTGTTTTTTTTTTTTTTTTATGAGGATTTAAATTTTAAAAGCACAAACTTGTCAATCATTCAAGCCCTTACTGTCTGGAGGTTGTTAAGGTGATGTCTCTCTTGAAGTTTTTGTTAATGGCAGGCCAAATTCTAAAGCCATAGAATAAGCTTTTATACTAATTAATTTCCAATTGAAAAATCACTTGCAAATTGAAAAAGCAAAAAAAAAAAAAAAAAATTTCACTTTTCACCTATATTGACAGAAAAGGCAGCAATATAAAGACAAAGTCCCGTAGGCTGACCTATCTGAATCTATCTTCGTTTTATCATCAACATCTGTATTTTTGCTCATGGGCTCACCACAATCACTAAATCGAGTTCATGAGTTGAGCATTTTTATTATATCCCGTTTTCAAAGAGGATTTGAGGGCCATCCCACTAAAAGCTCTGATACGATCATTCACTCCTCTAAAGAAACAGAGCTGAGAGGAAATCAGGCACAACTGGGCCAGAAGTAACAGCAGGTGCCTCTAACATAAGAGATGAAAGGAACATAAATATGGCAAATACAGGTGTGAGCACAGCACCAGGTGTACACAGAGGCTTCCAGGTTTAAAAGAGGAAAAAATAGGCGAGCAGAAGGGAGGAGAGCTGAGACAGAGTTACTATTGGCCGGGTATTAGTGAGACACTTGGGAAGGTTTTTTGTTGTTGTTGTTGTTTAATCTTTGGATTTCTACTGCTCAGAGGCTGAGCATAAACGGCATGTCCCAATAAGGATAAATCACCAGTGCCTGTCAAGAAAAGCTGCTCTGGCTGCAATGCAGAGCATGGAATGCAGGTGGCAACCGGCAGCAGCAAGGCCCATCAAAGGCCATTAGTGACCCAGGCCAGCCCTGGGAAGGGTGGGGGTTCAAGGGCAGAATGGATTCAGGCTGGACACGGAGACCTGGAATTCAGAGGGGAGATCTGTGCTGAGTTGTCCATGAATAAGAATTACTTGAAGCCACTGGAATAGACCAGCTCAACCACAGACGGAGTGAGGCTTGAAAGACGAGCTTTAAAGGAAGTCAAGCATCCCTCTTGAATTCATCAAACTTCAAGCTTTAGGGGAATGTCCCAAATCCAATCAATCATTTTTTTTTTGACATGGCAGAAATATCATAATCTGAAAAAAATAAAGTCTTATTTTTTAAAAAGGACTGTGTGTTTCTATAATCCTGAAAGCAAAATGAGCAGCTGAGTCATGAAAAATGTAGATGCATCATGCAGCCAGACCAACTTGCACACATCACACCCCTCCCAAACCCACAGTCTCCCTTTGTACAGAAAGTACAATAGAGTGGCTAAAGATGCTATTGGGGGGGCTACTTTAGGGTGTAGTTCAGTAGTAGAGTGCTTGCATAGCATGCACAAGGCCCTGGGTTCGATTCCCACCAATGCCAAAAAAGGAAAAAAAAAAAAAAAAAGACCCTCCTTTTCACCTTCAGCAGGCATTCCATTCAGGAAACTATAGAAAAATATCAACATCAGAAGGAATACCAGGAAAAAGTTGATCCTTGACTTAGAGTAACAGAATCAGGTGCTGCTAAGAAAGGAGGAGGAGAAAAGGGAGAGGCTGGGTATCACACAGAAGGTGAAGGTCTTTTCACGTGGCCTGTGCATGTGGAAAACGGTGCAAAGAAGGCTGGGGCGAGGGAGAAGAGAATGTTTCAAAGTCAACTTCCAAAGTGGTTTTCAAGGTTCTTTTTCATATTTGGCTGGTCTTTTGTCTCAGAGTTTATTTCATCCCACAGCATGTGTTTTAAATACAAACACCTATTTTTTTAAAAATTTTTAAACCGTACTTGTCTTATTCCTTAACGTTTGTGTGACATTCTGGTGTACCCACAGGACACGAAGCAACAGACCACAGGTTTCTTTCTTTTCCTTCTTCCCTGAATTCTCTGTGCGGCCTCATCCTTCCCTACAGGACCAGAACACAGAGACCATAACCGATGTCTCTTAAGATGATCTCGAGGATCAGAAAGACTGAGGAACAGGAGGCACCTCTCCTATACCAAATCGAGGCCATACCCAGCCGGTGTCTAAGCAACTTCTCGTTGGCTCGGTGAAGATCAGAAGTTTGTCTCTGCTTCAGTTTTCTCCTTACTTAAACTGCCCATTCTTTTCTCCATTTTACTTATTCTTCTAGTTTCTGGTGACATTTCATGCAATGAAAATGGATGAACATGGTACAAGCAGAGACCACTGTGATAGATGGAGCAGCGATGGTGAATGAAACATGACTGGCACTCAGCTCTTACAAGCATCGGGCCATCTCCCGCCCCTATGTGGGCTTTGCTCGTTCTTGTCCTCCCTCCTCACTTTGGCTCAGGGCCCGTGACTGACCCTGCATTACCTACAAATAAAAAACATGGGGCCACGGCCTGTGGAAGTCCAGGTGAGGGCCTGGTTACCAAAGAGAAAAAAAAAAAACAGATTTTTTCATTCCACTTTTACCAGAAAACCTGACCTGATAAGAACTTACTATTCCTCATACATGCTGTACCCTGTGTCTCCACTTCCCACCCCACCTCACCCCCTGGGAACTCCTACTCATCCTCAGGACACTCCTTGGATCTTGCCCAGCTCATCCCAGCAGAGCTGACCCTCTCTCCTATTTGCCACATCTCCTACTTTTGCTTCTAACATAATGTGGGTTGAACCCTGCGCTCACTGGTCTCTCCCTCTGACGCGTTGTGCTTCTTCAGGGCGTGTTTGCATCTCCGGTGCTAATCTTACAGTGTCTGCCAGAACTCATTACACACTTGCCGAATTATTTATGTTAACAGGAGTGAATCCCCTAGTCTTACAGGCATCTTCACGGGCAGCATCTCAATGTCAGGACCTCAAGCATCAAGTTGTAAATTTACGGGTGGGCAGGGACATACTGAACTGCCCGTCTTCTCCTTGGAGCTACCAAAGGACATTCTCAAGAAAGGAAGTAGAAGGATATTTGGAATTTGAGGGGTTTTCCTTCTTCCTACGGCCAACCTGCCATCTGGAAGACTGTGGTTTTACCTTTAGCCACTGAGAGCACATAATTGGTCCACAAATACCTCTCCTGAGAGGAAGCACATATGATCATGGGGAAACAAGAAACAGGCCATGGATGATTCAAAGCATATCAGTGAACCTGTAAGCCAGGCAGGGCCTACTGCAGGTCCAAGTGGCACTTAGACCCTTGGGGAAAATCAGGTCACAGCCCAGACTCCCAGCTTGTGCAGTACTGGGACAAACAGAGGCTTCCCCAACACCCCTGAGCGTGACCTTGAGGGCTGTACACAAGTACAGAGCCTGTTACCGCTCTGCTGTGAAAACTTCTGAGTGGTACTGATAGCAATTCCAACCAAACTTCAGCCCTACCCCTGTCCTGTATTTCCCATAACAATTATTTACAGCTTTGTACAGGAAAAAAAAAATCTCACTTGAGGAGAAAATCGGGTAATCAAAGTCCTCCTGTGATTAGGGAGAACGTGGACAGGGTATTTTGGGAACAGTTTCATGGTGATTAACTGACTTGCTTCATTTCAATGTAGTTGTCACTCTGAATTACCACTTAATGGGTGAAGTGTGCAGGCTATAGCCATCAGTAGTTCAAGCATAAGGAAGCGAGACATTCTAAAAAATTAGCCCCTAAAGCAATTAATTGCAGTGAATTTTTCAAATAGTTTTAATACTCTCGTCTTTTGACCCCAGGGTATGGCTTTGGGAAAAATATATTAATCTCAAGATAATAGTCAGTCAATTTCAGCTCTTCAATATCCACAATGATATTAAAGATTCCAACCTTAAACTTTTTGGTTGCAAACATTAATTAAGCATGGTAATTGTGTGTCTCCATGATATTTGGTGCTTTCTGTATGAGTCAGAGCTCAGGGAATAATTTGAATACAGCAGACAGCAATTTGCTACATAAATTCACCCCAATGGCTATTAGCTCATTTTAGAATAGTCAAGACTCCTAGATTAAAGGTTTCTTTTTTTTTTTTTTTTTGCATTGAATACCAAGTTAATCACATCTACCTCACCTCTTATTCACCTTTCCCAAAACTCTCCATAAAGAAGTTCTGTAAGGCCTGACCCATGTGCAATATAATGCAAGGCAGAAGTTCTAAAATGTGTATTTTAAAAACAATATCCTAATTAGGGAGTTCTGTAGACTGTCTTAATATTTATTTTTGGAGTTTTTGAGACAGATAAAGAGGACTTGTTTTGGGGGTTTTTTAAAGAATTTCAGTAAGACTCAAATATTATGTTACCCATATATCAAGACTGTCTCAACATTCCCACTTGGAGATTGGTGAATCAACTGAAAAAACAGAGAGGCAATCAAAATTGAATGAATGCTAAGAAGTTAAGTGGGAGTTTGGTTTGAAACTGCATTTCACCAAGATGCAGATGAACTCAACTCCGTGCAGAGGCCAGCAGGTCCTGAAGGACACTGGCCAAGCGGTGGCTGATGCACCATCCTGCCATACTGCTGGCCCTGGCTGATCCTTGGGCACTACTGTCATTCTGCACTCTGCTGCTGTTTCTGTTGACTTGTGGTTTTGGCAGCAGCAGCAGGAAACCTGGACGCTACCGATACCAGCCACTGCAAGACCACCTAATCAGGACTCCAACATCCAGGGCAGGTGCTGAGAGTAAAAACTCAAAGGTAACTCACATGAGCAGGCAGGGCACAAGCCATGGACCCTGCACTTGTAACTCCAAATAAAACAGAAGATCTTCAGGCAAAACCAAGCAATTCTGCATTAAAAATGTGAAGCCAGATCCCTACTAGGTCTCCCTAAGCTGAAAGATGGGTGACAGCATTGCCATTGGGCAAACCCCCGCTGGGCTCTGGCTGCACAGTGAACTGCTAAGAAGCAGAGGACTTAGCTAGTGCCCCTTTGTTGTTTTCGGTTTTATCAGGAAAGGTGTATGTTTAGGCTTAACAGTTAATAAAGCTGAACTGAATCATTTCTACTTCCTTTGTCTCTGAGTTTGCGTGTGCAGGACCACTTGCCAGGATCCTCCCAAGTCGGATACAAATATCCTGAGTCCCAACCCCTTAGGGCAGCCAAGTGCATGACCCCATTCATGGAGGACAGCATTCTGTCTCCCTTCCTGCTTGTTTTGTGTCCCAGTAGAAGTGTCACAGGAACCAGTGGCTAGGCCCCTACTTTCCCAACTAGGGAACACTAGGCAAGTCACCCAGAAATTATGGGCCAGTGTTCTTTCCAAACTCTGCAAGCCACAACATCAACATTAGTGGTGTCTTTCCCTCTCCCCTGGGATTCTCTGTCAAAGGCACTCTCAAGAGCACGGCTGGCAGCCAGAAGGTGAGTATTTACTTATTTTTTTAACCCAGCTTTCAACCCAACATGTAAGCACCATAAACAATCCTGCCATGGTCATGGTGCTAGCCTTTTTCCTTGCCAATCTGTCCCTGGCACATACTTCCATCAGGCACTCCCTGTCACTTTATTGTCAACAAACACACAGCCCAGTCAGAGGGAGTTCTTTGCCCTGTCCTCTTTGTAAGTGTTTCTGGGACTCTGCAAAGTGTTGGCAGCGGCAGGATTGCCAGGACCCAGTCCCTGTCCAGCGACAACAGCAAAGTCTCTAGCTCTTTTACACACTGGCATGCCATCTAAGATACCATTTATAATTAAAGACCTCTATTTTAAAAAATAAATAAATAAAAATAAGCTGGGTGTGGTGGCACACGCCAGTGATTCCAGCGACTCAGGAGACTGAGATAGAAGAATTGCAAATTCAAAAGCCTGCCTCAGCAATTTAGCAAGGCCCTAAGCAACTTAGCAAACTCAGACATTAAAAGGACTGGGGATGTGGTTTAGTGGTTAAGAGCCCCCGTGTTCGATCCTAATACCTAAATAAATAAATAAATAAATAAATATTGTAATAGAAAGAAGATAGACTCACTGAGTCCCAGAACAGTAGCTTATTGGGGATAGGATTTAAGGCAAATTCTTTAAATGTTCTCTATCTCAGATGTTAATTTATAGGAAAACACACAGCTACATCCCACGTAGAAAGGTGAGACCCATCTGAGCCCTTCCTTCTTTTGCTCTCAGAGCCACTTTAAAGATCTTCAACACTTGCTGGGGAAGTCATTTCGTCCCATTTCTCCTCCATCTACCAACTCTGTCTTGGGAGAAGGGGTTCTCTGGGCTCCCTCTGGCTGATTCTCCTTTCCCTCTGTCTTCAGTCTTCCAGCATGCACTGTTTACTGTGAGCTTTCAATGCAACCCGGGACAAGCGTTGCTGTCCTGAAGTGTAGCATCTCTCAGCTCTCCCTCCTTCTGTGGAGACTTTTCTAGCACGAGGTGAGCAGTAGTTGCTCCAAGAACATTTGCTAACAGTGATATCCTTCTGTGACACCTAAAAGGGATCCTAAATTTGGATTTCATTAACATTAATTTCATTCAAATCCCATTAAAATTTGTTGAGTGCCTGCTCTGCTGAAGTCGAGTGCTGCTATGTTGAATAATTCAGAGGATTAAGCAAGTACAGTGGGACTTGCTTACTTATTATCCAGGTCACACTGTCACCCCAGTACCATGAGCAGTCTAAGCAAGACCACTGTCCAGTAGTGGTCGGCTGGTCTTCACTTCAGAAAGACCATCTGCACAAGGGCCTCTGTAATCATCACCTCTATCAACAATAGGCCCTTCACAAATTCACTAATAAAACAGTGGTCTGTTGACTAGCAGTGTTATGAAAAATGGGCGATTGCTGATGAAAATAAAGGCATTCCAGACACATGGATAAGCTCAGTGTATTTTGGAGACCCCCCACCCTTGCATGGCCAGAGACAATCCAGGGTGGTCTATACCATTCTGGGGTAAAAACCCCTCCCAGGTCCATTATGAACTCTGAAAGCTTCTCACTTCCTGACACTGGCAGGGGTGTGGGGAGGAGGAGGAGGGAGGGGGGTGTCAGTATCCCACCTTATGAAAAATTGGGGTTCTCCTCTAGTGACCTGTCATGGAAACCATGTTCAGAAACACCTAGGAGACCAAAGAGCTGGGGTTCTCGAGGCTATAATACAGTTTACTGTGTGCTTGTTGACCATAAGAATTTAGTTAATCAATGTTTATACGTGTAGCGGAATTTAGTCTGCAACGTGCGTGGTAAGGGAGTTCTTGGAGAGGAGACCTATAACTAACTCTCACCGTTTCACCATCTCAGGAGGTACTAAATGTAGCCAGGGCCTCCTGGAGAAATGACCAAGGCCATGGTTGGGGAAGGCAGGAGCAAAATGAACCTGGGGTAGCTTGTCATGCCAAAACTCTCTGACATGCTAAGAGGAAAAAAAAATGATCCAGAGGACACTGGAGGGCATCACTTCCTGAGGACAAAGCAGGCGTATTTTCCTTATTTGTCCCACTAAGTATTAACTAAAAACATGGGGCTTTCTATATACAGCCAACATGGGACAATTATGAAACGCAGAGAGGAGACCAGCTGGGGACCTAGGACCCAAGGAATGACCCAGTGGTGAATTCCCTGGTTTCTTATGGCCTCACATATTCAAGACCAGGTGCTGGAGAAATTCCAAAAGGAACAGACAAAAGGAGTTCTGAAGGTAGCAACTGCTTACTCCAATCAGCACACAAAAACCACGTTTTCAATCCCATCCACACAAGCCAGGGTCGAGTGGGGAGCACAGGCTTCCATCCTGGCCACCTGATAAGTGACCCAACCTCACCGAGGAGGTGCCAGGGAGGGCCACACAGTCATTCCTGCCAAGCAGCAACCCTGCCCCACCAGCGTCAGTGTGGACCACTGAGACGTGTAAAGCCGACAAAAGCAGAAAGTTTACATGAGACCCAGAATCTCATAATACCCCAAATCTATAGGTTTCAAATGAAAATAATGCCATATACCCCAATAATCAGAAAAATCTCAAACTCTATAAATGGAATAAAAAAAAATCACTGAGATGACAGAGATGCTGGAATTAGTTAACAAGTGTGTGAAAGCCCTATCATAAAAATGCTCCGATGATGGGCTGGGGCTGTAGCTCGGTGGTAGAGCACCTGCCTTGCACGCGTGAGGCACTGGGTTCAATCCTCAGCACCACAGAAAAATAAATAAATAAAGATATTGTGTCCAACTACAACTAAAAACAATATTTTTTTTTAAAAAAATGTTCCAATGAGCATATACAAAATGTTTGAAATGAGTAACAAAATGAAAAGACAGCCAAAGGTAGAAAAGGTCTTGGTAAAGAAAGGGAAAATTATATTAAAAGAACAAG
The DNA here is from genome assembly GCF_048772815.1 of Callospermophilus lateralis. NCBI lineage: Eukaryota > Metazoa > Chordata > Mammalia > Rodentia > Sciuridae > Callospermophilus > Callospermophilus lateralis. Next base: position 20,560,935 of record NC_135311.1, read on the forward strand.
ATGAAGTTTCTAGAACAGAAAAACACGATGAATGGGCCCTACAGAAGAATGGAAATAGTAAACTTGAACAAAAATCAACAAACTTATAGGACAACAGGAAACACCCAATCTGAAAACAAAGGGAAAAACAGGCTGAGAAAAAAGAACAAAGCGTCAGGGATCTGTGAGTCTGTCACAAAAGAGCTAACATTGCCACCACTGAAGTTCTGGAAGGAAAGGAGAAAGGGGGTAGGTTAACAACGTGCTGAAATAAATGTAGCTGAAAAGTTCCAAATTGGTAAAAAAAACAAAAAAAAAAAAAAAACCTAAAACATCTGGAAAGCAGCAAGAGAGAAATGACATCCCTCTACTGGGGTGGTATGGGGGGAAATTCAAATAGTAGGCAGCTTATTCATCAGAAACCAAGGAGGCCAGAAGGAAGCGACACTGGAATCATGAATTTTAAAACCTCTGAGAAGGAGGAGTGAGGGAGAAGTCAAGACATCCTGACTTCTGTGCCCACAGAACTACCTTAAAATAAAACAACAATTATTAGGTTTCTAAAAAGACAGAAAACATTTCACAAGGGATCTTGGAATATCAGTAAGGATGAAGGAACACTGTCAGCAAAAATGTGGGTAAGCACAATGGACTTTCCTTCTCTTCTAAATTCTATTTGATATGTTAAATTCTAAAACTGTACAGTGTGGCTCTAAAAGTACATTAGAAATGTAGTTAAGACAGTTATGAACTGTAGGAGTAAAGGGACCTTAGGTGATGCGGAGTCTCTATTTGTCCTTCAACCTGTTAATTTGACAACATCAGTAGACTGTGATAAATATGTATATGTAAAGTAATGCCGAAAGAATCACTAAAAAAGGTTCTAAAATAGTTAGAGCAAAACAATAATAAATAAATCAAAAATCAATCTACCCTCGTCCAAGCCTTGTTAAGTAACTAAATAATATTACTAAATCTGGATGTATCTGCTGAGAATTATACTGAGTTAAAAAAAAAAGCCAATCCAGAAAGGATCCAAGAATGTAGTCCCATTTTCCAAACCATTCTTCAAATGACAAAAGTATGGTTTAAGAGAACAGATTGGGAGTTAGGAAAAGGGTGAGGGATGGTATGACTCCACAAGGCCAACTAGAGGGGTCCCTGTGGTGATGGAAATGTTGGTGCTTTAGCTGTATCGATGTCAGCATCTGAGCTGTGATATTATTGGAAAGATGTTACCGCTGGGGAAGCTAGGGAAATGTACACAGAGTTTCTCTGTATTATTTCCTGCAACTGCATGTAAATCTATAATTATTTCAAAATAAAAATTTTAATTAAAAATTGTAAAAAGGACACAAAAGCCAGCTTCAAGAAGTTCCCACTGGTAAACTGGGGATAATCTGAGCAGCAAAATAATTAAGGGTTATAATAAATTATAAATCATTAAAAAGAACAGGCATCTCTGAGTACACACTCATGACAGATAGACATATAGGCCAACAGACACACACTAGGGAGAAAGAAAGGGCTCTTGCTTACAGCACAAAGCAGGATGCCGACTAGTAGTGGGTGGGAAGGGCTGGGTTGATAAATATCACTTTGCCACCATCGTTGTCTAGGTTGGTTCACACAAGATTCATCAATAGACACTAAGATCTGATAAAGAACAGCAAATTTACATAATCTAAAAGTGATTCTTATTCCTTGAAATGAAACAATATATAACTATATAAGGGAGAACTCAGCTGACACCCAGAATGGATAATCCAAATTAACATCACCAAAAAGGGGCAGATGGATATTGTGTGTCTCCAGATGTGACACCTGAGAAGGACACAATGTTACTTACAGACTATTCTGACCAGGGATGCATAACCAACCAGAATGAGCCATCATCAGATAGACCCTCCTCTCCCCCACAAAAAATTGCTATTTTTAAACAGGAAAGGGGTATGGATTCTTTAAAAATACCAAAATCATAAACTGGGCACAAAGAGGCTTGCTTGTAATCCTAGCCACTCAGTTGAGGCCGGAGGATCACAAGATTGAGACCAGCTTGCACTTAAAGAGAACATATCTCAAAATAAAAAATAAACAGGGCAGGGATGTAGCTCACTGACAGAGCACTTGTCTAGCATGCATAAGGTGCTGGATTTAATCCCCAGGACTGGGGGTATGTGAGAGTGTGTGTGTCTGTGTGTGTGTGGTACCACACACACAGACACACACAGACATACACACACGTACATATATACATTAAAGAGCTATAACAACTAAATGTAATACATGATCCTGAACCAGATTCAATACATTTAGGAAACAAAAAAATCAATCAAAGACAATACTGGATCAAGCGACAATAATTGGATGTTGGTGGTAAATCAAAATTGACAACAGTTTAAGGAAAACTTAAACTTAATTAATTGGTAAACTGTACTGTGGCATTCTTGTATTTCCTTATTTTTAGGAAACACACGATGAAGTATTGGAGTGCAAAAGAAGACTGATATATGCAACTTTAAAATGGCTTAGAGAAAAACAATGCTATCAAAGCAAAATATTCACAGAGAAATGAAAGAATATAAGGGTAGTCACAGTATTCCTGAAATTCCTATCAGTTGAAAATTAAAGATTGAAAAAAAATTATTTGGCTACTGTTAGCTATCAAAAAAGAACCTAAGAACTGTGAATACAGGGCTGGGGATGTGGCTCAAGTGGTAGCACGCTCGCCTGGCATGCGTGTGGCCCGGGTTCGATCCTCAGAACCACATACAAACAAAGATGTGGTGTCCGCCGAGAACTAAAAAATAAATATTAAAAAACTCAAAAAAAAAAAAAAAAAGAAATGTGAATACAATTTGGATGGGATAAGTTTCTTGAAAGTACAGTAATGAAGAGCACAGGCTTCTGAGTTAAGATGAATTCGGGTTCAAACACCAGCGTTGCCCTTATTAGCTAACCCTGACCTCCCAGAGTCTCAAACCTCTTAAGCTGTAAAATGGAGAAAATAATGCCTACTGCATAATTATTGTGAGAATTAAGTAGGATAAGGGCTGTGAACAACACAATGCCTAGCAGACAGCACCCTTCTGCCATGCTTTTAGTTATTTAAATAGATTAGTGGTGGTCATGGTTATTGCTGTTGTGAGTAGCCCAGGGGTGGGGGGAGGGATTCGAAGATGACCAAAACATAATTTCTGACTTCAAAGACCTTTTAAAAAATAAAGAATTGAACCAAAAATAAGAGTCGGTGACATATTACTCTCAAAATGTTACTAGAGCACAAACAGGAGAGTGCTTCTTTCTGGGAAGTGGGTCTGGGAAGACTTCCAGAGAAGGTGACAATGAAAGGGGGCCCTTCGGTGGCAGATTGGGACCTCTGGGTAGAGGCGAGGGTGAGTGGTCATGGCATTCATGCCCCAGGTAACAGGTTCAGGCTGGAGGCCCAGGGCATGCGGGGGGCACAGTAAAAATTCCCAGGAAAAGGATGGGCAGGGCTGATGCACAGAGTGGAGGTGGAAAAGTCCACCCTGACCCACCTGTGAGGTGGGACGGGCCTCAGGGTCTTTCTGTGCTGTGCGCAGTGGGAGAATCGCTGGAGGTTTCTGAGTGAGCATTGACATGGCCAGGTTCTTGTTGAAAATGCTGCTTTACGGTAGCTGGAGAAGTTAATCTAGAAATTATCCCTTCTCCTGGGGGACTCCTAAGGACAGGCCAAGCAGACACCACCCTCGGGCTGTCTCTTTTTACTAAGCCCCATCCCCTAACAGATGGTAATCAAAAATTCCAACAATAGGAAAGGGTGGCTGGGGTCATGGTGGGGCGGTTCCAGGCCTGGACCGGTGATGACAGCAAGGCACGTGTCAGACTCCGTGCCTAAGAGCAGGCAGCCACAGGCATATGGACAGCTTATGTGGAGCAGGCAAAGAAGACAGGAGCATTTCAACAGTTTTAAACCAGTGCCTGTGCTTCCGGCCCCTTCCATCCCAGAGTTTCTCCTCTCCAGATTGTCTGCCCTCAGTTTCTCTCTGGTTGGCTCAGGGGCAGAGCCTTCCCCTTGGCTAGCAAAGCTCCCTTCACAGTAGGGCTTCCTGCCTGCCCTGGTAGCACCATCTCTATTGCAAAATGCACGTTCAGGGTGCCCCTTGAACCTACCCACAGGACTGGCTGAAAAAAATGAAAGAAAGCAGGATGCTCCAGATGGGCCAGTGCCTTTCTCTTTCTTCACTTTACTAACATTTGCACAGGTGGAAAAGAGAGGTGAAAGTTTTGATTCACTTTTGAATAGGACGCCATGACTGAAATGAGCTCTTTTGGAGCTTCTATTTTATTCCATCTAATTTTGGTGAGATGCACACTTCTCCCAAGTGTAGGGAGAAGGAAAAAGAATGTGTTTTTATAGTATATTCTCCTTTGAAACGTTAAAACCTTACATCTTTCATTTATGAGAAAGTTACTTGAAGAAGGTGGCTCAGATTGAAACCAACGAGACAAGAAAGAGTGGTCCCCTCCGAGGAGCAAGGGCATTCCCTTAGCGACCGGCGTGGCCTGAGGTTACCTCAGAGGCGATGGAGGTGAAGCTGCTGCTAAAATGCACGTGCTTGTGGATCTCGCTGCCGTTGGCGGTCAGAAGCCATTCCCCGAAGGCCTCGTCTTTGCCGGCTGAGTGGTTGCCGTGGCTCTGGTTGGGCAGGAGCCCCGCCAGGTCCCAGTGGTACGACGGTGTGGCCCCGATCAGCGCAATGAGGATGGCCTCCGTGGCCACGTACAGCTGAAAGAGCAAACACACAAAAGCAGACGCTGTTGATTTCCCATGTAGGTGGAGAACTCAGGGTGCCTGCAAACCCTGAAGGATCTGTTTCTTGCTTTTGTGTTCTTAGGAGCCACATCAGAAATGGGCCACATCAGAAACCAAGGAGAATCGTGTGAAAAGGGAGCTTCGTGCTCTGCGAGGAACAAGGCCAACAGCAGCCCACTTACAGAGCACTTTATGCTTCTTCAGGCTGTTTTCCTATCTATTCTGAGACAGAGCTGATGCTGAGGACTCTGTTGATATGGTCCGACTTTAGGGGCTCTGACTTAAAAGCCCAACATCCCTGCTACTTCCTCTCCAACACTGTATCTGCTGCTCAGATAACCAGGCACCGGGCCGTGGACTCATGATCTAAAGAAGACCCAGTGGCACAGTTGCACGTCTCAGAAAACAGCATATATAGTATTGCTTTATTAAAGCAAAGCATAATGTGTACTTCCATAGATACTAATGGAAGATACGACATACAACTCAGGATTTAAAGAATTTCAAAATCCCAGGTGTAGATATTCATTTCACAACCTTCACCTGCATTTAATATTGGCTTAATCTAATCATAATTGTTCTCTACCAAAGAAAAGATATTTTATCCATTCTTCCCAGAAATATTTACTGGGCACACATGTCATTTGTCATTGATTGTGCTAGGCTCTGTAGTGACTCACAACCGGGTTTACAGGCTGTCCTATAGAGCCTTTGTATGCTATAGATTTCCATTTGTCTTAGCTTTCATTATTGGACAATTATTTTAAGCTTAACATTTATTAAGAAAACATAATCAGTCTGCTTCACAGTGTGATGATCTTAATTTAAGAAATAATCCCCATTAACTTTGAACTTGATGTCTTCAAATATCTTTAAATAAAGCAAGTGTCTAAAAACCACGAAGAAATGTGATTTCTCTCTGGCATGTGGTACTGTGCCCAGTAGATGGATGAGCTGACTGAGGCACACACAGGAGAGACTTCCCAACCATCTCCTCCCCAGTCTGCAGAGAACTCCATCCCAGGGCCCCTTGTACACCATTCTGTAGGGGCATAATCAGCTAAATGAACGGTGTGGCCCCAATCAGCTCAATGAGCCAGAAGGAGAGCAATCTATCACCACTAGATGACAGGATTACTGGCAAAGGAAGAGAAAAGGAGTCATGACATTGCAGGCGTTATAACAGAAAGCTAATGCAAAATCCAGGATGGATATATTTTTTTAATTCTTTGGTAAAGCTGAAAAGGTGCAAGGAAGCCCCAATCTATTTTGAGTGGGTAGACTGTGAGGACCTCTGGAGACGCACAAAGCAGCCCCAAGTCAGTCGGTGTATGTGGTGATTTATTATAAGATGCAAAGGAAAACATGTCCCTAGGTTTACATGCATCCTAGCCCCAATTTGTGTACTATTAAGGACATTTTAGAATAGGAGGCAATCAGCTTATAAAAATAAAGACCCTCATCATTGCAAAAACACATCGATTACACATTTTGCAATCGCTAAAATCACAAAGCCACTTTCGTCCACCTAGTAACTTCCCCCCACCCACCCCAATTACAACCTGCTGAAATTTAATTGATGGGTAGAAAGAAATGAAAAACACAGGGCAAGGAACACAGAGGAGATGACTCAAAACACATGTGCTGGTGGACGTGCAGCCTTCAATCAGGCAAAGCAAACCAGCCACGTGTCCTCTCTGAGCGTGCCCTTTTCTGTTTTTGTCATACCATTCACTTCACCTGGAAGGCACTTGAATGGTTGAACTTTCCCCCTCCACCAAGATGCAGCTTCGGATAACGCCCTCCCTTGCCTCTTGCCTTCCTCTCCAGATGTCCTCTCCTGCTCACCTACAAAGTTCCATCTAGACTTTTCTAGAGCACATATCACTTTCTTCACTGCACATTCACGTCCTGATTCACCTTTTGGGCTTCCAAAACAAATAACCCAGGACCTACGCACTTAACAAGGGAATGAAAAAATGGCCCAGAGAGAACACTAGTGATAATGACACACACTTTTCTAATGCTAACCACGTGCCACCAGGAGGGTAAGTTCCTGTTGAGTATCTGTTAGCACTTCACATTTTTTATCTGGATTGTCCTAGGATAAGGAATGTTCTAGGCAGAAGGGAAAATGCTCCAAAGGCGGTCCTGTAGTTGGAGACATGTTTCATTATGAAGGCCCCATTCTTAGTAAACACCACCATCTGGAGAAAATAGTTCAAAAACAAAAAAAACAAAACAAAAAAAAAATTGGTGCTAGCATATAACTATAGTCATAACGTAGGAAAGGTGGACGCCATGGCACGCCTATAATCCCAGTGACTCAGGAGGATGAGGCAGGAGCTCATCCTCAAGTTTGAGGCTAGTCTCAGAAATTTAATAAGGACCTAAGAAACTTAGTGAGACCCTATCTCAAAATAAAAAACAAAAAGGGATGCAAACATGGCTCAGTAATAGAGTGTCCCTGAGTTCAATCTCCAAAACTGAAAAAAAAAAAGAAAATTATAATAAAAGGAACAGTGAAACCCAATTAATCAGCATTATCTGCATTAACCAGCATTGCCCAGTTTCATTCCTAGCAATCGACAGGCAGATTAAGCACTTCCCACCTATCTCATCCTCTCTGCCCTCCTCCTACCACTCTCAGTGTCTCTCTGGCCCACACAATGCACAAGTGTGTGTATTTGGGGGCACTCACATAGACACATACGTATCACACGCACATCCAAGGTCCTCAGCAGAACACACAGGGCCACAGTTTTCTGTCACCAAAAAGGTCAGAAACCTGCAACCTTTCTAGACAGTGCCTGCCTCAGTGACAGTTCGAAATCCATGTCATGCTCAGACTTGCTGGTCATAATGGAGACTGAGTAGGCATGCAGGAAAGGGACTGCATGATAATGCTACCTACCCAAGGGGCACCATGAGATTAGGGTAGAGAGGAGAGGCTTAACCTCCAATAACAGCCTAATGTTAAGTCCTTCATACCAGAGCCTCTGTATCCATGGGTCATACGGTCACAGGAAGTCAAAGATGGCTTGGCACTAAACTAGCCCTGGGGATGCACCACCCTCACACAGGGCGTGGGGGTTCTTTTCCTTAATTTTGCTATGACAATTTCACGCAAATCACACATCCTGCTCCTTTTCCCCAGAGAACAACAACAACAACAACAACAATTCTCTCATTCTTTTCTCTACTATTACTCTACCACTACCATGTACACATTCACTCACATTTTCTTGTCTAATGAAATCGCACCCAACAGCAGATGGGCCTTAAAGCCACAATAAGAAACCACCATCCATTCTCCTTCCGAGTGGGACTAACAACATGTCGAATAAATCATCATCTTCTCGGCTCTACCTCCAGGGAAGGAAGAACAAGTACCACAGATGGCTGGATTTTTCCCCCCCTCCCTATCAATGTAATTATAATTAGAAAAATGACTAAAATGCAATAGGGGATTGGAATTTTAAAAGTTTCAAAAAAGTGAAGGTTTGAAAAGTAATTTTATTTCATCACCATTATGAGCTTTTGTAATGCTTCCCAAGGAAGGAGGAAGCATCTCCCGTAAATCATCTCATCACAACGGCTTCGATGTAAAGTCATGGTCAGGTATGACGTTTGCTTTGTAGGCAGGAAAAATGAGACACAGAGCAATTAAGGGATCGTTCACCATCTCGTTTAACACCAGAATGAGAATGGGAGCTAACTGACCTTGAGGCCAGAGCGTTTTTTTTTTTTTCAGGGGAAATGAAGGAGACAAAAATCAAAGATGACTTTATTGTAGTCATTACTATTAGTCTTTTCTGCCATTAGTTCTCAGTTATCCACCTGACCCAATCACAAAAGCATTACGTAATCAAGACCCTAATCATGAAGGCAGGACCACATCCCCAGCGCCCAGCACAAAGGGGACATTCGATAAATTCCGCTTGGCTGACTTAACTGTTAGTACCTATTTTTTTTGTGTTTAAAATTTGGAACGTACTTACACACTCCGAATAACTGGTGTCTCTGAGTACTCTCTCTACCCCATTCTAATCCATCCACAACACACCACTAAATCAACTTCCCTGAAACACCCCATGAAACTATTCTGGTCAAAGCATATTAACAGACAAATGATAAGTTTCCTATGGCTCAACTGCCAATTAATCCACATTCGAGCTGTCTGCACAGACCTCCTCAATCCCCCAAACATGACTTAACTCACTGTGAGATGTGAAAAGCCTATGAATCTGCATACCTGAGTCTAAACCTCAGCTCCAGCCAGCCTTGAGCAACTTCAAACCTCTCTAACTTCAGGTTTTCTTAGAATAAGAATGGATGCTAATGGTACCTCTTAATCTAAAGCCTTCATTTTAACTATCCCCTGCTAAGGGTCAAATGGGATGCTTCTCTAATTGACAGGAAATTGTACAGCGTGATTCAAATAGTATACGCCAGTCTTTTCAACTTAACGGGCAGGGTCTGACTCACTATGTCTGGGGTAGGGTCTGAGACACTGCATTTCTAACCACATCCAACAATGTGTCTGGGCCACATTCTATGTGGCCAGGGTATAGGGTAGTCCCTCTTCTATATCTTTTCCAGTGTTGTTTTTCCACTTGAAATGACCTTCCTAATTTCAAACCCTCTAAACCCAGGGTTCCAAGTTCATCTCAAGCTCAACTGTCTTTCTGAAGGCTCCAGTAACCCCTCTAGACTGCAGTCTCCTTTCTTAATTTCTGAAGCATCAGTGGGTTGGATTAATTAATAGGCAAATATTGTTTCCTGTCATTATTTGTGTAGATAGAGTCAAATTCTAATTTTCTAATGACTTTTCATGTCCCTTAGGGAAAAAAAAAACAACCCTTAACATTCTTCTTTATCCATTCCAAACACCCAACACACCAATCATATATAACAGCCTATCATATGTATTTTTTAAACCAACCCCTCATAGAATGCTGGAACAAAAATCGTGCATTGAAAACCAGTAGTTCTGGAACCTAGTTTTTGTTCCCACCACTAACTAAGACTGGACAAATTATTTTATATACATCTGTTTCTCTCAAGTAAAATGGGACTATCACCACCTGACCACCTCCCTTCTGTTATTATTATTATTGGTACTGGGGATTGAATTCAGGGGCACTTAACCACTGAGCCATATCCCCAGACTTTTTTTTTTTTTTTTTTTTGTATTTTATTGGAGACAGGGTCTCACTGAGTTGCTTAGGGACATGCTAAGTTGCTGAGGCTGGCTTTGAACTCGCAATCCTCCAGTCTCAGCCTCCTGAGTCACTGGGATTACAGGTGTGCATCACCGCACCTGGCCCTCCTTCTGTTATTTAATTTTAATTGAAATCTTTTGATTTTAGCAAGTGCCAACACTTTGGAACACATTGTATGATGCACCTCAGATGATAACCAACAAGGATTGGAAGCAGTCCCTTCCTTCGAGGCACACACATTCAAGTGAAGATAGCAAATACATCCAAAGTTGTAAGCACAGGGCAGATTGTGATGGGAGCCCAGTGAGCCACCGTAGAAATAAAGTTCAAGAGAGGACAGAAAAAGGAGATGTGAATTCTACCCATGAGAAGGAGAGGAAAGTTGTGAATGTAGCACTTGAGTAAGGTAGTGAAGACTGCTGGGGAATTAATTAAAACAGAACTCAGGGGACGGAATTCCTCAACAAGAGCAACTACCTAATCAGAGTCAGGAGAGTAAAGAACACATATTTAGGGTTTTATGCAACATGACAGGGCCAGCTCAGCTTTTTCCAAAATTCAGCTATTCAAGTATCTTTATGAGAGACTGAGATGTCCATCTTCTTGGTGATATTATTTACCTAGTCGTCTTTTTGTTTGCTCTGCAGTGCTGAGGCCTGAACCCAGCACCTCACAATGCTAGGCAAGCCCTCTGCCCCTGAGCCCTGCCCCCAGCCCACTAGTCTTCTTGCAAATCATTCAGAGTTTTTAACTTAAGTAAATTAACATAAGAATAAGATTTGATGTCAATACAGATATCACTTGTCAGATGGAACTATCAACAATAAACACAAGGTTAAAAAGCCACATACTGGCTAGAATGTTTTCATCTAAGGTGGGCCGTAAGAGATATCTGCAGGCAAGATGGATGTGAAATCGAAGGAGCAGTTATTCTTGGTTTACATGCTCAGAAGGTCGGGACAGGTGCTTTCATACCTCCCATACTCTGTCATTCATTGGCTGGCTCACCCAGCTGGTGTGGCATGGAAGCTGGTCCTGCAACTCCTCCCCCTTCTTCTGTGTCCTCCTTTAGCCTCTCTGACTCCTGGGCCAGGTATGTCTAAAAGGCATTCACTCCATCCAGGTTGGAGGCAGTGAGAATGGCACCAATGCCAGTCAATTCTGATGGACTCCAGATCATATCTTCCCTCCCAGGATCTGCCCTGCAGGCGTCCTGCTCCGATATCACATGCTGAGACCACAGCCTTAAAGGAGCTGCTCAACCAGCTGCCACAAGAGCGTAAGGTCAAACTTCCATAATATATCACTCATCAGTATATACATAACCTCTCTCTCTCTCTCTCTCTGTCTCTCTTACACACACACACACACACCCACACACACACACACACACACCCCTCCATTCTAGGGTTCTGCTCCTTGCCTCTCTGGTTGAGCTATGACTCCTACAACCCTAAACATATATGGTAAAATATTTGCATTTACTAAACCTGGAAGTAGATGCGTGTGTGTGTGTGTGTGTGTGTGTGTGTGACATTAATCTCTGTATTTTTCCATTTGAAATGTTTCCTGGTTTAAAAATGAATAACAACTAGGATGAAACAGAATGATGGTATTAGGTCATGTTTTCTGCCAAAGTCTGAACCTCCGTTAATTCTTCCATTCTAGCTTATTCCCTTTGTTAACATAGAAATATCTGCGAATGTTTTGAGAAGTGCTAGTGCCAAATGAGATTTTCCCCTTCAATAAACAGGAAGGACTGAAGAAGTGGAAAAGAAATCACCCTTTCACATGATAGGTTAATGCTACTTAATACAATATCCATATACCTCCAACTCTAGCGCACAGGCTATTCTTTAGGACATCAAGAGAATGCAGCTAGAGATGGGATTAGAAATAGCAGAGGGAGTAACCTGGAACCAAGAACAAAGGTGAGACAGTATCACTGAAAAGAGGGCAGAAATACGTCTTCCTCTTGGACGCTGACTTTGACAGGGAAGGAACCTCTCTGTGGAGAAACATGCTAGGTGAGGATAAAAATAAATTCTGAAGCAAAGAATTTAGAGAGTTTATACCAAATGACCTCTATGTTTATTCATGATGTGGGAACAATGCTCATCGGGGGAATGAGAGGACTGGAAATTTGGACTTAAAAACAGCAGTAATCTATCCACAGGTAAGAAGTGAATCCAGAACAAAACAATGGCCCAACACCATGGGCCGCGTGGGATTCTGAAATGAGAAAAAGAGGGACAACCTGTGCCATCAAAGAATAATAATACGCTATATATAGCCTTTAAAAAAATACAAGGGTGTTCATTCATGAGCTCAGCAAGGCATGTGAAATGTGGCTGAGACACAAAATTGCGTGTTAATACACATTTCTGCAAAAAAGAGACAAGTGTGCATATTTATATGATAGAAAGTCTGGAAAGCTATACACCAAAAAGGTGAGCATGTTTTACCTCCAGGTGGCACAAAATTCTGGTGATCCTTTTCTCTTTTCTTTTCTGTTTTCCATTAAGTCTATAATTCCATATACTGCTTGTGGAGTACTGTAGGATTCCCAAGAATGAAGGCACTTGTTTGTTTGAGTGTTAGGGCAAAGAAGTCAGAGGGGATGCTGCCAACCTATATATGTCTTTGGATTTGATGACCTCTTTCTTCTAAGGCAGCCTCTAACTACCATGAGGGACCAAGCTCCAGGCCAATTAGTTACAGGGTACCAAACAACTTTAAGAAATCTTAAACCCACAAAACAAACTAAACTTTCATGGCCCAGCCATTTCCAAGAGTACAGTTGATGGAGGGGTCCTTTGCCCAAGGTCACCAGCCCCCTTGCAGCACAGTGGCACAGCATGCAAGTCCAGTGTTCTTTCTGCCCTATTCACATGGCTGTTTTCATATTTTTAAGTCTTCTTTCAGGCTAACTTGGAAGGCAATACCTTCTTTTTCTAGGTACATGTCAGAGAGCCATGGGGGGGCCTTGCCGGGCATGCGACTGGGGGTCTGGGTGCTTCAAAAGAATAAGACTATCTGATTTTCAAAGCATAGCCCCATGTTTTGAAATATTCTGAACCCAAGGAGCCCTCTACATCTACTGGAGGCCTCCTGCATCTCCATAGCCTCCCTGGAAGGAAATGTCTGACAGATGTGCAGCTTCATCTGCTTTACACCAGGGGGCAGTGCCTACCTAAAGACAACTTTTCCTAGGAGTCTCAGGGGGGCAGCGTGGCCCCACCCACCTGAACTGGTGGAAGGAACAGCAGGCAAACATTCCCCAACTCATCATAAACTCTCAAGGGATCCAAGCTCCGGGTCACTGTCTAAGGATCAAAAGAAAACTGTGAGGGTAGGAGCCGCATAAAACTTGCTCAACCTAGCAGGGAACCCTGGTAAGTTCCAACATGCGCTGGAGTCACCACGAATAAGCTCTTACTAATGCCCCAGGTTCCCACCACGGCTGAACCCTGGTGGTGCCGAAGGCTGGTCTCAATGACTGTCATAAATAAGATCTTCACTTGTTTATGGCATGAACTCCGTCGCTGGGGTACGGCACTGAATTTAGAAGAACTAGTGATCATCTCAATCATATCTCATCAAGAATGTGGTCTACCTAGGAATGTCCTGTGGAGGGAAGGACACAGTGACAAAGGAAGGGAAGGTGAGTTGTGACAGTGTTCAACACAAAGTTTAATAAAGCACCTTGCACAAAACTCACTCCATCCTATCCTCCTGTGTTAAAAGACAACTCACTATAGAAAAAGACTTAAAGGATATCAACACAAAGGAATAAACACTATATTCACCCAGAAAACTGGAGCATTCTCTCCCACTTCTGTATAACTTCTTTTCTTTACATAGCAAAATGAACAAAACAAGACTCACAAACCCACCATGACAACAAACGAAGGATAAAACTTCATCATATATTCTTCAGATTTTTTTTTTAAATGCAATATTACAAATCCAGATGAAGTCTTCCTTCATACCCCACCCAAATTCCACACCTTCTTTTCCTTCCTAAGAGGCAACCAATCACATGATTTGGTCTAAATGGTTTCTATACATTCATAAGCCATATATGGTATTGTTTCATGTGCTTTAAATTTTATGTTAAAAATATTTTATATATTAATAACATTAAAATTTATATTGTATTTATCTCTGCCTTTTTTTTGCACTCAACATTGTTTTCATCTGTAGAGTTACATAAATATCTAGTTCTTTCATTTTAGTTGTTATGGTCTAACAAATTTAAACCACACCTTAACATCTCTTTGAAAGTATTTCTTGGGTTTTATTATTAAAAAACGATGTCCACCAATGGGTGAGTGGATAAACAACTGTAGTACACGTCGATATAAGAATATTATTTGACCATAAAAAAGGAATGAAATACTGATACATGCTGTAATGTGAATGAACCTTGAAAACATTATGCTGGGCAGAAGAAGTCAGGTTAAAAAAGGTCATAACTGTATGATTCCATTAATATTAAATATGCGACATAGATAAATCCATAGAGACAAAAAAGCAGATTCAATGGAGACAAAAAAAAAGTGGTTGCAAGGGGCTGGGGGAGGAGAAATGGGGACTAACAGTCCGATGAGTTGAGGAGTCTCTTTTAGAGTGGTCACATGTTGTGTTAAGTAGAGGTGATAGTTTTACAACACAGTGAAAGCACTAAAAGTCTCTGGATTGTTAACTTTAAGATGGTCAATTTTTCTTAAATGGTTCATTTTAAGTTATATGAATTTCACCTCAATTTAAAAAAAAAAAAAATCCTGGGCAGGGGGTGTCGCTCAGTGGTAATATGTGAAGCCTTGGGTTCAATCCCCATCACGGCAAAAAAATAAAAATAAAAACAATGAAGTAATAAACTCTTATATGCATGTTCAAGACACACTACTGGCATGCCCCTGGTGCGAACACCGGGTTTTCATTTTACTAGATGGTGCCATATTGTTCTCTAAACTAGGTAGTTCCTATTTCTGCTCATTTTCATCACACAGATGGACTTTTTAGTGTTTGCTAATATAATAAGTGTGAAATGGTATGTCATAGTCATTCAATACACCCGTCCTGGAGGACCACTGAAGGTAAACATCTTTTCGTGTGTTGACTAGGTAGGTTCCTCTCCTGAAAAATACCTATTCACTCATTTCACTTCCTAAAATGCCATAAAAAGTATATTTATTGCAGAGCACCATTAATGCCTTGGTAGCGCTAGGGTTTGAAAAATAAGGTTGAGAGTTTTAAGGGTTTACATTAAAAATCAATGCATTCATGCCCATCAGAATACCGTATCTCAAGACAAGGTTCACAGCCCAGCATCACAATTTGGCTATTGAAACTAATGCATGTTACAGAGTACATGTTGCTGTTTGTTAATGGACAGTTCCGATTTTGTGCAAATTATACTACAACCTAAGATTCATGATCCTAAGGAAAATGAAGGGGCTGGAGCCTCTGGCTTAGAACAAAGAAGCAGGATCCATTTTTGTTTTATGTCTAAGAGAAGAAAAAAAGAAGAATTTTACTGCCTCCTGCCTGCTCCAGACAGCGTGGCAAATGCGCACACACAAACGCAAATACTGCACGGTGATGATGGCAACAGCTCTAACACACCTTGGAAAAGAGAACAGCATAAACTAAACAGAATTATTCATATTTGAATACCAAAAATAACTCTTCCCCTAGGGAAGGCAAGTATATTTTGATAGTAAGAATTTTTCTGTTAAAATTGTAAATCTTATTGCTTATTCATAAGTCGACTACTTTTATATAAGACAATCTTTTTCATATTTCTTCATGTACTTTCAAACCAGGTACGTGTGTCATGAAGGCATCTGCATCTAATCGTGCCAAAGAGAAATTGACAAAACCTTCATCTATTCTTTATGTGTCTGAGAGCTGACCACTGACTGTGTTTGCAAGGGGTGAAGGGAAGTCTCTTAGCAAAGGAAACTGGAGAGTATGGCTGCTTTTGATAATATACACAATGCTCTTGGTAATTCAAGAAAGCCGTTAACCTGGGACCTTCAGAGTTGCTGTGGTATGTGGTTTTGCTCTCTTAGTCTGAACTTGATGTATTTGAAGCAAAGGGAGTTAAAAAAAAAATTAAAAATAAAAACAATGCTCCCCAAGGATGAAAACATAAAAAGGCCATAAAGTGTCCATCTCTGTCCCTCTGGTGTTGTGTGTCCTGGCTGTGGTTGGTCATTATCAAATCGCAGATGCGAAAAGTCTGAAGTGATGGTCCTGTGCTCTATCAGAGCTTCTGTTCCGAAGATCTGCACCTTCCCTGCTCCATGGTAAGAAAGGTCCTTTGGTGTTAAAAACAGACAAACATCAATTTCCTTCCATTTAAGGCAATTCTGTGAAAAGGGTTTCTTACTTTTCCTCTGTGGGGGAACATTTCCCCATCCCCACCAGAAAGATGAATTCATCCATGATACAACGGTGTCACAGGTCTCCCAGCACTCCCACTTTACAGGCCAACTCCTCTATCCCCCAAAATCTCCAGCCACAGTCTCCGTAGAGAGGTGTTCGGGGAAATCCCTTCTCATATCCAGGACTGTTTTCGGTGGACCTATGGCCACTTGGATCATGCATGTCAACCAGGAAGTTAAGTCCTCACAATCATGTGGGGACTGTGAAGGATTCACTCCTGCCTGAACTCCTCCAGTGGCACAGGTGTCCCTCCCAGGTGCCCGCCCAGCCCACACCTACAAGATAAACAGTCACTTATTGCCAACAACACTCCAGGACCTGATCCCTGTGTGGCAAACACTGATCTTATGTCAGCCAAGGGTTAGTGAACCATCATGGCCACGGGCTTGGAACTTTTTGGTAGCAAACTTCAACAAAGTAGGTCAACCATAAATAAAAGTAAATAAGAGAAACTCAACAAGTCCTGACCCAGAATCCTCACCTTTTCAGTACAATACCACTCAAGACAAGCTTATTCTAAGTCAGTGGATACCTGGCTAGCTTGGTAAGAAGAGGATAACACAGGAAGTGGAAGGTAGGGATAGGGAGGTGGGATTGCTCAGAGAAGAAATATGTTCCCGGAATTTTTGGTTAGAACAAGAATATTCTCAAAAAATTTTTTTGTAAACTAAGATCAAATATCATGGTTGTGATTTTATTTTCTCTGTATTATTTACTCTCATGATTCAGCATAAATATATTTCCTCCAAAGAAAAAGTGTATTAAAAACCTAAAACAAGTTTAAAAGAACTTCTGAATGCCATATATTTGTGAGCTGAAAACTTGTTCTACTACAAGAAAGAACTGTCTCCACCACTCAGTCCATCATTGGAACCATTTTTCCCCCTGCTAGTGTTGAAATCAACTGAACTTTTGAACATTTTAATGGAAAAAGAGAATGAAAAGTCAACTTTTACCTCCTCCCATGTTCCTGTTGCGCCACTGCCTTAGGTGAGTCTTAAGCAACTTGTGGACCAGAGGTTATACCCATGATCAGCCTGTACTTCCTGCAGAATAACTACCAACACGTGTTAACTAGTTGCTTTTTAACTGTCAGCCTGCCACACCCCACCACCACTGGAAAGCCAACCTCCTGCAGGCAGGGACCTTGATTTGTTCAGCATTGTGTTCCTGTGCTCAGAACCTGCAAGGCACACGGTTCAATGTTCTGACTGCAAGAATGAGTAAGTAAGTGGCTGGCTCTAGTAGGTACTAATAGAGGAATCTGAATGAAATGCCTTTAGAATATTGGAAGAAGCAACTGAAGTCAAATGGGCCCTTTAAGTTGGCGAGAGAGGAGTAAGCGCCTGCCTGGAAGCTAATGTGTGGTGATCTTTTAAGCATATGGAATCCACATTTTTAAGCTGGGATGTGCAAGCAGGTTCTGAGAATTCTATACAATAAAGAAGGGATTCCATCTGGTAACCACATATTGCAGATGGAAGTATTTGGCTTATAAAATTCTCAACCCAAGGCTGGCCTTAGGGCTGAATGATCCAGCAGAACTTAGAAATAAACCCTATGCATTGAAGCCCCTGGAATAGGAAGCCCCCTGAAACCCAGAAAAGGCTGGTAAGTAGATGCCCGGAGCTGAAGGAGGCCACCCTAGATCCAGCCTTTAGTGTGTTTGTCATCAGAGCCTTCTCTGTGTCCTAGATGCCAAGGGGACAGCGCCACAGGTCACAGGAACATCTCCCTTGCATTTCTGCAGCCTGTTTCAGAAGGTAATGGTATTTGGCTTCCCTCACTAACCAGCGCCGGGGGGCTTCAAGGGCCTCCCCTAAGCCCTCCAGCCACCGCCCCAGGTGGCGGGGAGGGAAGCCAGAGTCGAGCCCGCGAGGCTCTGCGGCCGGCAGGCGACCGTGAAGTCGCGGGACCCAGGCCGCCGCGCCCTGCCCCGCCCCAGCGCGCGCTCCACCCGGGCGGGGAGCAGAACGCGGGCCTGGGCCGGGCGGGGCCGGGAGCGGACGCGGGGCCCGGGCCTCCGGGCCGGCCTCGGGGAGAGGTGGGGGCTGCGGACTCACCTGCAGCAGCACGGCCAGCAGGAAGCACAAGTACATCTGGTAGATGCCCATCTCCCCCACCGCCTGGAACGCCTCCTCCACCTCCATGGCCCGGCGCCCCGGAGCCGGCGCCGCGCGAGCCCGGGGAGCCGCGGAGGCGGCGGGGAGCGGCGCGCGGAGGCCGGTTTCGGGCGCCAAGGGGCGCGCCAGGGGCTGGGACCCCGCCGCGCGCTGGGGATGCGGGGCCTGCCCTCCCCGCGGGCCTCCGGGCTTCCTGTCAGAAATAATTTTTTGAGAGCGACTGCTGCGTGCGGCGGCTCCAGCGAGAGGAAAGAGGAAGTGGGTGCGGCGGGAGGCGCCCTTGGGGATGGAGAAACTCCGGGAGGGGCGGCATCGTGTGCGCTCCGCCGCCGGGTTCTCGGGCCGCCACGGTCGGGGGCCTGGACTAACCAGCCGAGCGCGGGGGTGGGAGGGCGCGGGGCCGGGTAGAATTCCCTCCCTACTCTGTGCTGGCCCCGGGTGAGGTGCCCAGATTCGTAAGCCAGTGATCGTGAGCCCTGAGATACACTCGCTTATATAAGTATGCAGCAGGCGCAAAGTCAACACGGAGAGCTAAGAATAGTCTGTAGGGCAAGTGATGGTCACCCAGGTGAATAAAGGTTGCATGCGGGGCTGGAGAGGTAGGGAAAGACGTGGCAGGGCAGGGCCGAGGGGCACTGATGGCCCATCTTAGTCCCCTTATGCCTCCCTCTCAGGCCAAAGTGTTCTTTTTAACAACTGCATAATATTCTGTTGTCCCTACAATGACCCTGATACAGTATTGAATAGAAGTGGTGACCTGGGACTGTCCTTGCTTGCCAGCATCTTTGTTATGCTTCAGAAATTATCCACTAACTATTATGTCTATTGTAGTTTATGGGTTGCTGCCCTTTGCTGGTCTCTTTAAACCATATAGATTTAGCTTGTTCTGGGGACAGGGATGCTCTTTAGTGGGGGCTGGGAGAGGGAAAGGGAAATATCACTTTTACTTATTTATTTCTACAAATGCTTGTTTAGTTTTTCTGTTGCTTTTGAAATAGGCTTGTTCACAGTTTTCTCTTAGGGTTTGTAAGAATCATGCTCTCTTTGTTTTTATGACCCGTTTTTCATTCTTAATATTGTTCATTTTTATTGTCGCATTCTTATTAGTCTTGTCTAGAGGCTTGTCTACTTTGTAATTCTTTTAAACAACCAACTTTTGTGTTGTTTCTCTTTCTATAAAGAAATATATGAATATATTCTAAAAGAATATAGTTCATGGATTCCGTCGATTCTTTTCATTGCCTTTTGATACTCTGTAATTCTTACACTAGCTAAGTGATTTGAAAGCTTACTTTCTATCCTTTTTTAAGAATAATTCCATTGAAAGATATACATTTCTAAGAATTACTTGTTTCACTAGTTTTGTTATGTGATACTTTTGTTTAAATAGTTTTAATCTTTCATGACCATAATTTGTTGGTTGATACCAATAAACTGCCAGGCACAGGTGCCCATAATCCCAGCTGCCCAGGAGGCTGAGGCGGGAGAATCACCAGTTCAGAGCCAGCCCCAGCTCTTTCGTGAGGTCCTAAGCAACCTAGCCAGACCCAATCCCAGAATAAAATATTGAAAGGGATAGGGATGTGGTTCAGTGGTTAAACACCCTGAGTTCAATTCCCAGTACCAAAAAATTAATTAATTAACATGGTTAGTGCGTTTTAAAAATAGTTTCCAGTTAAAGGTCATTACTATTTTTTTTTAGCTTTTTTTTATTGGTGTTTATCCATTTAAATGTTTTATGGACAAAGCTAATATTAAATACTTATTTGTTCTCATAAGAAAGCTAAAACAATAATATGTAGTCATTTTTAAATGTATTATATGTCTTGAAAATAATATATGGTTTCCATGTCTTCGGTGCAGAATTTTATATAATCTAATAGACAAAGCTTGTTAATTTTATTAAAGTTGTCTGTATTATTACTGAATTGTAAGATAGATATATCAGCTTTTAATAAATGTATCAAAACCTTCCAAAATTATCACTCTGAGTCTTTATCTTTTTTCTTTATAAGCTAATAAAAGTACTAACTGAATCATTCTTTTTATCATGATGAAAAGCTCTTTTCTCTTTTAATGCTTTTTTGTCTTCATTTTCATTTTGTCTGATATTAACTTTGCTGCATCCTCTTGTTTTTGTTGTTATTCGTGTTTTCCTTGTCACCTTTGATTCTTGTTTCATCATTCTACATTCATCCTTTTGGTTTTATTCTGCTTTAGGCATATTTATGGAAAGAGGTCTTCTTCTTCCCATCCAGTTTGCTAGTCTCCATCTTTTAATAAGAGAGTTAAATTCATTTATATTTATTGTGAGTGACATAATTGAATTGATTTTCATCCTCTCGTTTTGTGTTTTCTGTTTACCACCTTCTTTCTTTTAACTTTCTGTCCATCTGTTGGATTGTTAGAACTATTTTTATACTGCCTTCTCTTTTACTATTTTGGGGAGCTCTATTATTATTATTATTATTATTATTATTATTATTATTATTTCTACATTTTTGACGTCCTCATAACCATACACTTTTCCTCAAGGCTGACTGTTATTTAATATCTCTCTCTTATTACAGGTGCATGCCTGTAATCCCAGAGGTTCTGGAGGCTAAGGCAGGAGGATCACCAGGCCCTAAGCAATTTAGCAAGACCCAGTCTCAAAATAAAGAATAAAAAGACAGGGGACATGGCTCAGTGGTTAAGCGACCTGGGTTCAATCGCTGGTACCAAAATTGTGTATACAAGATCCCAAGTATACCATGCCTGAGAAAAACTAAGAAAGACATAAAGGTGTTTGGTTTTGGAAAACTCTGTTAGTTAAGAAGTGACTATAATGATGCTGAAAGTACCTACATGGAAAATCTATAGGAAGTTGTTTGATTAGGAAGAAAACTTCCGTTACTTCCATTGTTAAGAAAGATTATTCTTAACTTAGAAATAATAGGAAAGCAAGAAGGGTTCATAAAGATCCCAGACACGGAAGTGACAGGTCAACTTGCAGATTGTTTTTTACATTCAATGGGAAAGATAATCTATCATTTCATTGTCCTGTGGGCATTAACTTATTGAGTATGTAATATAGCAATCCTAACATTTTTTTTTCCTGTAAATAACCGTTTTCTGAAATGCTCTTAGAATCAGCTTTACTCTATTAGTTCCCTCATCAATTATTGAACTGAATAAAATCCTTTACATGAGTTCATTATGTTTTGGAAAAAGAGTCATGTTTTTTAACTTTAAATTATTTTTTTTAATATTTATTTTTTTAGTTATCGGCGGACACAACATCTTTGTTTGTATGTGGTGCTGAGGATCGAACCCGGGCCGCACGCATGCCAGGCGAGCACGCCACCGCTTCAGCCACATCCCCAGCCCTTAACTTTAATTTTTTTTCCCCTTTACATCATGATGTGTTCATCAAGTGAAAAAATCAGTTGTTAAAATTAATATTTTACATGACACATAGTTAATACATTGTTTAATTTGAAGTTAGATTCTTTCATTACTCCCTAAAATTTTGTATATATTTTAAGTGAACTAAAAAATCAATTTTTATTCACTCATAATCAGACATTTATACCAGATGCATATGGTGAGGACAGAAAGTACAATCTGGGGAGTGTCTGAAATGGGGCCACAGGGTTGATAGAGGACAGATATGCAGTACTAAGAAGCTGGACACTGTCCTATAGCCAATGGGGAATCGCTGAGGTATTGTTCTAAGTTGGAGTGACATGATTTAAATAAGACAACTTGACAGCAGTGGAAATGGAAAATGCATCTAATACTTGTTGAGAGACTATTAGAATGGCCTCGGCAAGACCCAATGAGAATTTAAGCCAGAAGAATGACTATAGGAATGGAGAAGTCAAGTCATATTTAAAAAGTAAAATCTGCAAAAGTTGCTAGTGATTGCATTTTGCAACTAGAGATTAGGAAGAAACCAGGAAGGACTCCCATTTTTAGTCATGGTTGCCAAACGGAAACAGTAGAGGTATTATTAATTGAGATAAGTAACACAACAGTGGAGTAGGTTTGTGGTGGAAGGTGGAGGGGCCTTTGACAGAAATGGTGGGGCCAACAGGCATTGCTCTTTTAAATAGCTATTGCCCCTTTAAGATCCTGCCCTTCCCCCCTTAACCCACCCAGGCCCCTGCTGGATTTCCATGCCCTAATTTACAGTCCGCAGCAGAGCATCTGAGCATGCGCTGGAGGAAGAACCAGACTAATTAAAGCTCTCCTGAGGTTCAAGGTACTGCATCTGTGTCTCTTAGCAGAGTTCCATTTTGAGAGCATGTTTTCCCCCAACTGACCATTTTTTTTCTCATTTTTCTTCTTTTTCTACTGTGGTTTTGTAGTCTCTACATCTTTCTTTTATAATTCAGGAATAATGCACATCTTTTTTTTTTAATAATAAAAAATTAAAACAATGTTTAGAATACAGCATCACCTAAACACCCTTTGGTTCATGAAAGGGAAAAAAAAAATTAACTATACTTGCTAAATTACAGAAAGCTTGGGAGCAAATATAAATCAATTGTTATTATTATTATTTTTTTTTAACTACAAACCCTGTGCACCTACTACCCACTGTCATGTCTTTTGCTTCAATGGTAATTGGGTGACCCAGATGGCTACTGAAATTTGGTGTGTAAGATAAATGGACTTTATGTATAGGAACAATTCTTTCAAATCCTTGAAAATGACTGCTTTCTCCCAGCCTAAATGTACCCAGAGGTACTGCATTTTTTAAAAATTCAAAAAAAAAAAAAATAAATAAAAAAAAACAACAACATGTTTCTTCTGTGTAAACCTTCATCAGGCTGAGAGCGCATTTATTGATAGTTTGTCACAGCAGCATACCATAATAAGGAGAGCCAAAGTAGGAATACCTATGTCCACACTAAATTGATACAAACTCAGCAATGGGATGGGAATAAACAGGAGAGCTGGAAGTATTTCCAGGGAGGTATCTGGGAGAAAGGAGAAAGAAGCAAGAAGACAAAGGGAAGAAAAACAAAAAGAACATGGAATTAGCTGGGAGATGGAGGTTTCCCTGTCTTTTGGCCTCTCAAAGCTACAACTTTCATTCAGAAAACATCGTTAAGTGGTGAAAAGCACATATTAAAATAGACCCAAATTTAATATGGAGAAGTTGGCCATTTTCATGTCTCTAACCTTAGCAAAAAAAACCAAATGGGTGTAAGTAAGTAGAGCTGGGTCTAAAATTCAGGAAATTAGCCATTTATTGTGCTTGAATTGAGCAGAGTGTTTTGCTCGCTGAAGAGCCCAGTTTTACATGTTGTCCAAGAGGCACTGAGCTGAGATAATAGGGCATTCATGTAATTCAACAAATACATTTCTGAGTGCCCATTTTTAATAAAAATGTCAGTGGTGTTATTGTTCTTTTTTTGTTATTATCGCTTCTGCTCCTCTTTCTTACATGGTATAGTTCTAGAACTAGAAGAAAAGGACTGAAATGATGAGTTTGCTGTACTCCTGGGGTTAATAAATCGAGGCTATGATTCAGTACAATGGATGAAAATTTGCCCTGTACAGTTTCCTAGGATTATGTACGGATGCTCCCTGGAACAGCCTGAACCACTTTCGTTGGTGGAGTATCACAGAACAATGATAATAACCTACATCTCAAGAGGCTCAACCCCACTGGGCTTTGTAAATTAAGAACAGCAACTCATATTTCTTTCAGAAAATAGGAAGCCAATGTGGATTTCAGAGAATTGCATTTGATGGCCTTGGTCAACTCAGGCTCAGAAAGGACAGAGTCATGACGACTAAAGCATTCTGAAAACCGTACACTCATTCCACAAATGATTGCTGAGCACCTATCCTGTGCTGGACCTTGTTTGGGGCTAAGAATACACACGGTGCTAAACCAGAAAAAGTGGCGATAGCATTCCTGTGTAGGACTTTTCCTTCTTGGCAACAGTTCAGGGAGGGATGGGAAATAGCAAGGGGGAAGAGGGAGCTGTAGGTGGTGGGAATTGCACACTTTCTCAGTTATCTGATCATAAAATCAACCCCAAATCATGGTGAACCAAGTGCTGAGATTATTAAGGAGGATGGTGCCCATTAAGTCTTCCTCAGTCTAATGACTCTTCTCTGCATTGTTATCTGCCTTAGCTAAAAAGAATGCTGCCGAATCTTCTCTCCCTATGGTGAACGGCACTTAGTAGAAAGTTGCATTCATGCACAAACTCACAAAGAGCATTTGCATGATTTTCAGAACCAAATTAATCCCTAATTTACTGGCATACACACATTTCAGCCAAAAGATCATATTGCATTTTACAAAATATAAATTCATTGTCTTTATCAGTCTTCATTTGCATAAGCAGAGTGTCTTATTCTCAGCCAAACAGAACAAATCAAATCCTCCTGTAACTTATCTGTTCCAACCCGAGACTGAATATTCTCAGCGTCACTTTCCATTCCTACAGATTATCTGTCTGGGTCAAGACTCTTCACCCTCTTTTAGTCCTGAGACATTTTGCAAATCTAATAAAAGTTATGGGTAGTTTTCAAAAAATGGGGGTGCAGGGTGCTCTCTTATACACACCAATACAATTTGAATATATTGTTTTTTTTAAAAATCACCAAGTCCAACCTCTACATTGTAAAAATGATAAACTGAGGCTTAGAAAGATTAAATAATATTCATAAGATGGTTAAAGGACATACGTCGGCAGAATAAGTACATGAAACCAACTTCACCAAAGTTTGTGCTTCCCCCAGTCCCGGCTCCCAAAGACCACCCTGGGTAGTTTTCCATCCATGAAACACTTTTTCTTTTCTAGAAATATTTATATGTAACAACATTATCTTTGTAACACAGCTGTACTCTGACTCCCTTGTAAACATTCCCAGATCCACAGTGGTTCTAGAATCGGGATGTAAGCTGAATGAGGCCTTCCCTGCCTCCCCCAACCACATACGCCCAGCTCAGCAGCCGGCCCACGGTCACAAAGGCGTGCAGGTAGAGTTCTCATCTGTTCTGCGTGAAACCAGAGAATGGAATCGCTTTGAGCTTTCCTTGGTGAGTCATTCCCGACTCAATGGCCATTCTGCTTTTGACCTGAAAAAACAGGGCCACAAAGATGAGGCCCCATCAGGCCTGTTTCTCATTGGTCTATGGAAGTCTGGCATATGGCTAATTACAATGTGCCCCTCCTTAAGTGCCCTAACAATCCACCAAGGGCTGGTTTGTCCCTGGGGTTCACCGTTGCTAGCACTTTTTACAGACAAAGCTCTGAGCAGTTCCTCTGGAGGTACTTTTTAATTCCAGACGGATGATGGGCGGTGACGGACTCTCTGCCCGGGTTGTTAATGCTGTGTGCTCAGCCTGACCTGTTGAATGACTATGTTCCTAACAATGTGGCATTTGCCATTTATGACGTCTGGGTGACCAACTTTCCTTTTCCTTGCCACCTTCCTCCCCTGGTGGAGACAGAGTCCATCGAGGATGAAATGAAAAACTAAGGAAGGTGAAGGAAAAATGAGATGAAATTTTAGGAACAAAATATCTATGTCATAAAATAATTTAATACGAGTGATAATAAAGATTCAGAGTGAGTCATTTTGGTTTTGTGATTTTATTTTTATCATTGCTCTCTTCAAGCTATGTGTTTATGAGCCCTCCCCCCCACCATAGATGTGCTCAGTGGCGAGGAGATGGGTGTCTCTTAGAGCAACATATAATGGAAAGATATTGCCTCAATGTTTGTTTTTAACTTGTTATGTATTAAAATGCAAGCAGATGATTAAACATCACTTAAGTAAAGAGGACTTTTCTGCTTAATGAAGTGGCTTGCATGAGGAGATGTTCTGGCAGAAATGGTACATCTGACATTGGGTAGAGAAGGGCAGGATGAATTTAGTCTCAAGGCTCTCTGCTGGCCCTGCCAACAGGTGACCAGCTGGCACCAAATATGAGCATAGCAGCTTGATGTGCTCAACTAAGACCCATGTTTCTATGTTCCTGCATCCAGGGAGAGACTAAAATCATGATCTCTATTTCCCTTACTGGAATGGGGCAGTGAATAAATAAATGAGTTTTCATTTAAGATTGTAAATAGAAATATGTCCAATAGTTTGGAATTCTGAAGTTTAAGCTTATTACAGGCTGAGTATCCCTCATTCTAAATACTTGGGACCAGAGTGTTTCAAATTTCTATTTTTTCAGATTCTGGAGTATTTGCATGTAGGGAATGGGATGTCTGGGATATGGGATCAAAGACTAAACAGGAAATTCATTGATGTTTCATCCACCTTATACACATAGCCTATAGATGATTTTATAAAATATTTTTGGAGTGCCTGCATTTTGACTGCAACCTATCACATGAGATTAGGTGTGGAAATTTTCACCTGTGGTATTATGTTGGCACTCAAAAAGTTTTGGAATGTGGAAGAATTCAGATTTTTAGTTTTTGGAATAGGATGCTACCTGTAGTAGGATTTGGATGTTACCTGTAGTAACATTTTAGGAAATTAAGTGATTTATGGATTAAAGTAATATAGACCAGCTGAGTTCTCTATCATGTGAATAGAACAGCTGATAATATGGGAGATTTTCAAATTAACATTTAGCTTTAAGATCAATATTAATGCAATGCATATCTTTAGAGATGGTCTATACTCCCAGATGGAGGGGGTGGGTAGGTGAGAAAATTTGATTTTTCTGCATTAACCCTTATTTGCTTGATTTGACCCATGGCCAACACAGTTTTTTTTGTTTTTTTTTAAATTCTTTTATTTTATTTACATTTTAGTTTTCTGCAGACACAACGTTTTTGTTTGTATGTGGTGCTGAGGATCGAACCCGGGCCGCAACCACGCCAGGCGAGCGTGCTACTGCTTGAGCCACGTCCCCAGTCCCCCAACACAGTTTTGATAAAGACAAATATTTCAAATGATCTCTTGAACTTTAATGGTTTCCTTTTAACTAATATTTCTCTTTTCATTGTAAGGGTACCTTTAAAAGTGTCTTTAAAGCTCCCAAAGAGTAGCTTTAAAGAGAGGAAAAAATAATATGAGCAGCAGTGGTGGGAACCTGTACCAGTAAGGATGGTACAGTTAGACCTTGGGTTCAGATGGACCAGTCAGGCAGGTGGACCAGAAACACCAAACTGTCCTGGAGGACCCCTGACCTGGTACATCCGTATAGCCCTGTCTAGCTGCTCTGTGCAGGAGACTGGGATGTCTTACCGTTTCTATGAACAATTCAGGGCAGAAGCACATCTAGAATTCAATCACAGCCATACCCACTCCTCCACCTGTCAAGGTCACTTCAAATTTTCTTTAGGGTTATGTGGCAGGTTCCCCAAGATAAGTTTAAAATACTCCCATATGTTGAAACAAAAATACTGTTACATGACACAAAATAACGTACAGAAAAGAGGCTAGAGAGCTGGCATTTACAGGGAGGGGGGACTTACTGAAAAAAGAACTTGAACATGATTCTTTACACTTTCTTTTTGTATTTACCACATCTTATTAGATTGATGTTTTCCTTGAAATACATGGACATGTTTATAGTGTCTGATTTGAAGTCCTTTTCTGCTCGTGAGCTAAATCTGTCAACTCTTCATTTCTGGGTGTGTTTCTATTGACTGATTTTTATCCTGGTTATGGTCTCAATTTTCTGCTTCTTCTCATATGGAGTAATATTTTATTGGATGCTAGAAACTGTAAAGTTTTTTTTTTTCCTTTATTGAGGATTTGATTTTGTCATGTTTGTTAAAAAGCGATAGTTTTTGTCCTGGAAGGCAGTTCATTTACTTGGGCATCAGTTTGAGCCTTTGGAAGCTGGTTTTGAAGCTTTCCTGAAGTTTCGAGTGAGGCTCACTAGTCTGCTCCTCCTCCCCAGGCCTGCCTCTTCGAGGTTGATGGTGATTCTACCAGGTGTCCTCTGTAGACTCTTTACACCATCTTGGCTTTTGCCTCTTCCATATCCTGGAACGGCTTTCTCAGATCACCAGTGACTTTTAAATCCACAGGGCATTTTTTGAGTTCTGTATTACTTGGCCTCTTGGTGGTGGCATTTACCATTGTCAACGCTCTCACCCTCTTGCACTTCTCTTCTTGGGTGACTTGTGTTTCCTGAGATGCTTCTAGTTTTCCTTTTACCTTCATGGTTAGTAAGTAGGTCCTCCTTCTTCCACTCAGCCTTTGATCCCTTGCTGCCCACGGCTCCCACGACCACCTATTTTACACTGACAAACCAAAAAAAAAAACAAACATGTGTGTGTATGTGTCTTCCCTGTCCCAAAGTTCTCCCAATATTCAACATCTACCGATTACCAACTACTTCCTCAATATCTCTTCTTGGATATTTCAAACACATATAATAATTCATATATAATCCCGATGAATCCAGGCCATTGATGTACATCTGCACTTTTTCCAAGGTTTCTGTCTCATTAAAAGGCAGTGTCCAGTTCCTCATGCAAAACAATCCAGGAGCCAATCCTGAAGCCTCACTCCTGACATGAGTTCCAGTTTGAGATATTATATAGAATCATGTTTTCCTCCAAAATATCACTTGAATCTGTCCACAAGATCCAACAGGAAAATCTTGATCCTGCACACTGAGCCCTGTTCTTTAGGAGATAAACTTGGCATTTGATGTAAGAGAGAGCCTCAAGGTGTTGTTCATAATCAGATTGTTTTGGAAGAAGCAGAACATTTTCTATGTTGCTTGGAGAACCCTTCAGACACAGGAGGAGTCTGTGGCCTGTAACGGTGTCAAGATGGTGCTACAGAAACCTGGGTGAGCCTTTGCCTACAGGGGTGACACTCTAAGAATGTGTCAGTGGATCCACACGGGTACCAAAATGAGGAGACAGGAGTGTCCATCCACACCCACCTTGTACAAGATCTCAGCATACTTCCCACCCAAATTTATATTCAAAACCAAGAAAGAAGTGGAGAGATCTCAAACTGACCAAAATCAAGATTGTAACTTCCAGAAGAATGGTTGCTTGAAAGTGAAATTAACTTCAATTACATCTTTTCAAAATTTATATTTCTTGCAAAGGAATAAAAATCGTATTCAGTTTATGAACAATGCCATGTATAAAGACCTCTTATTTAACCCAAATTGTGAATAAGCCCAGATTCAAAGATTAAGTAGGTCCTATAATTAGAAATCTCCATTGATACCATCCCTTCCCAAGTCAATATCACCTCTTCCTTAAGAGAGTGAACACTTCTAAATGATCTCTCAGGTGACTCCTGGTTACCTTCAGTCTCAGTTGCCACTCCAAAATATAAAGGATCTTCTTGAAATGCAAGCCTTATGCTATCATGTCTCTCCATGCAAACTATTAACAGCTTCTCTTTGCTCTTAGAGACCAAGTTCACTTACTAGGGCCTTCAAAACCCTGCACTCTTCCCAGTGGCTTGGGAGGCTCAGGCATGAGGATCTCAAATTCAAAGCCAGCCTCAGCAACTCAGTGAGGCCCTGTCTCTAAATAAAATATAAAAAGGCCTGGCAATGTGGCTCAGAGGTTAAACACCCAGGTACAATTCCTGCTACAAAAACAAAACAACAACAACAACAACAAAAAACCCTGCACTTTTCAACCAGCTTCCCCTCCAGGCCTCTATCCTCTATTCCTACTTTGACTCTCTCTGTCCCAGGTGCAGTATTCTGACACTTCTCTCACCTCCTCTAGTGTACCCACTTCCTCTGAATACCCCTCTTCAGGCCTGCTGTGCCCATATCAACCTGTTGACCAACTTGACCAACTTCTACTCATCATTCAGTCCCCACTTAAGTGCCACTTCTTCCCTGAAGCCTTCATCCTTTGCCTAGGTCAGACAGACAGCCAGGGGTACACCCTCATTTGGTCCCTGTCATTTGACCTCATAGCACTTTGCTATATCTGTGCTCCATGGAAGCACAGCCAGGGGCTCACCCATTCTCAACACCCAGGACACGCACAACACCCCAGACAGAGCTGTCTGGCAAGAAGACGGCATGACAGAGATATTGCATGAATGAAACGAGTGCAGAAAACTGATTCCCATGAAAACTTGAGCGGACCAAGTTTAAAGTGCTTCCTAGAAAGTGGAGCAGATTCAGGTAAAATTTCCGTAGTTGAAGCTGTGCATGTCTACTAGTGAAGCCCTCATTACTGGAAATTTTTTTTTTAGAGAGCGGCTTTCTAGTTCTGACACTTAGGGCTCTCCATTAAGAGAAGAGGAACAGAGAAGTCAGCCACTACCCTTTCATCACCAAACCTTCTCTCCCTGGCCTGCCTGTCTCACTTCATCTCATGCCAGTGCTCCACCTCTCTCCATGCTTCACCCCGGTGAGTTTTATTTCCTTGACCACACTAAGCTCTCTCTCCCTTCTGTGTGGGACTCTCCTTGCACCCCACCTTTACAACAGAAATGCCTCTTCTTAGGAGAGGTCAGCTCTGTCACTCCTGCCGGCAGTCATTCTGACTCTGTTATCGCAACTGGTAAATTTATGTCTATCTCATTTACAACTCGGTAAATAGGGAAAAGGACCATCTACCTTGTTCACTGAGGTTTAATCCAATCTCTAGCACAGTGCCTAAGGCATATTTGGTACTCAATATGTATTTGATGAATAAATGAATTCATATTTAGAATGAGGTTTACAGGTTTTAAGGATTAGGATGTGGATGCTTTGAGGGCCATTACCAGCCTACCATGGGTCAATTTTGAGCTTGAATTTCATACTGCCTCACAAAAACAAAACAAACAACAACAACAAAAACAGGTATTTTGATTTTAGTTTGGGTGCTTTATAATTGTTGTTTTTCTTTAAAGTTCCAACAATTTTCAATGTGAGTCAAACTTCACTATAAGCAGACTGCCCTTCATTTCTCCTAGATCCCAAACTTTGTTTTTATAAGAAAAAAGGGTATTGTGAGCCAGTGAAACAACTTTGTTTGGTCAGGTGCCTCCTTTGAAAAGTGTCTCCAGTGAAGCTAAACTTAGAGATGTCACAAAATAAAACTTCCAGAGACTTCTGTTTGGCAAAGTGCTGAGCAACACCTTTCAGTGTGTTTTTGGTCTTACCAGATTTACTTCCACTTATCTAGATGAAATAGAAATTCACTACAGGGAATTTTATGTTTTTGTGCTTCAACTCCACAGATCGAGGCTTGAAAATCAATTTAGTGGTGTTTGCCCTTTTAAAATGTTATACATTAACCCTGAGAGCCTTCTAAACTATGTAACCCCAGGGGAAAGTCAGGATACTCTTAAAGAATAGTAAGGACCCCTCCCTGACATTACACAAGCTTCTGGCCTAATTTTTGGAACAAAGTTGCCTCTATACATCAAGGATTCCTCAGACTCTACTGGGAGAAATAGTCCTGAACTGGGATTCTGGAAACATGGCTCTCAGCTAGTTGGGAGACTTTGGGCAGTCTACACAGATTCTTGGAACCTCAGGGTCCTTATTAGTAAAATGATAAAGTTAGATAATGGTTTTCTAATATTAAACAACGAACCCATTTCCCTAACAAAAGTTTACAGAGAATTTTGATACATTTGACCAGAACCAGGTGGAGCTACTCTGATACCAGTAAGAACAAGGAATTATGGGGGGAAATACAAACAGGAGCAGAATGGACCAGAGTCCCACTCTTTCTGCCTTCCTTCTGCATCTGAAACACAGTTTGCAAACCTGAATAGATGGCCAGCACTATAGCTTTCACACACATTCTAATTCTGTCACTCTCTATTATACTCAATGAGTCAATTCTCCCAAATAATTTGACTTGTAGACTAAGAACAAAGTACATGAGAGATCATTGCCAGGGAGATTTGACGCCGGCTGAGGACTGACATAGGTTCTTAAGCTTGTCTCCTTTCACACTCTGCTACCCTGCCCCATAGCATATCATAACCATAACGTTTTTAGCCGGGCATGGTGGTGCACACCTGTAATCCCAGCAACTCAGGAGGCTGAGGCAGGAAGATCCTGAATTCAAAGCCAGACTAAGAAATTTAGCAAGGCCCTAAGGGACTTGGTGAGACCCTGGTTTTTTGTTTTTTGTTTTTTAAAGGTCTGGAAATGTGGCTCAGTGATTAAGCACCCCTGGTATCAAAAAAAAAAAAAAAAAAAAAAAAAAAGAAAGAAAGAAAGAAAGAAAGAAAGAAAAAATAAAACATAATTTTCTTTTGTCATTTTAGAGATAATTTTTTTCAGGTCACAAATATTTGTGAAAGTTCTTTAAAAACTTATAGACTGTAAATACTATGTCTTTAGAGGCCGAGAGAAGATGTCTCAATATACTGCCTCCACAGACCTAACCCTATTGATTTCACTGATGAATCATTACAGAGGGGGACTAATTAATGTAAACAATTCTCCATTTCCTTCCTGCAATTCTTCCTTAACCCCAAGTCATTCATGTCTTGCTGCTAGAATATAAAAAGAGCTAGTCAAGGATATTAAAATCATGAGTGAATGAATCGATGGGATATGAGCTATGCAAATTCTGCAGTAGAACCAAAGCTCAGTAAACCTTAAATCATCTGATCTCCACCTGGGTGTTTCGGGATATGTAGTTTGACATAGTGAGTAATGGTTGAGGTTGATACCACTGAGAGGAATTAAAGAGTCTGGCAACACTGAGTGTTGACAAAGATGTGGGAAAGCAAGAACTGCCAGGATACGTATGAGTTTGTGAGCAGGTGGCCAGCCTTTTGGTGAAATGTGAAATTGCATATGCCTCTTGTCAACTTTTGCAGGGTCGGAAAAGAAACATTGCCCAGCATAGATTAGGCACTCAATAAATGCATATTAAATAGGTGTTCATTGTAGCATTGTTGTGGTGAGTCGAAATGAGACACATGATCCTTCATTGCTAGGGGCACAGGAAGGAAGATGAGCGCAGGGATACATTCAGTGACAACTAACATTGGTCAAATGATCGCAGTGTGCCAGGCAGACTGTCCAGGGTATATTAATATAATGACCCTCATAACAATGCTCTGAGGTATTTATTTTACACAGAAGAGATTGACAGATTAAACTGGATATCGTGCAAACAGAAAAAGCCAGAGCTAGGCTTGTTCTGGCTCCAACAGCGAACCACTGAGCGACCCATGATGAAGGACTGCTGCCTTCTGTCCTATGGGTCTCTACAGGACACCTGTCCTGTGTTTGTTGACCATTCCCACCTTCCTGGGCAGTCCTTTCTGTTACATCAGATCTTTTCCTCTTCAAAGGGACTCAGGGTCAACTTGTCCTGCAGTAGATTAGGAGCAGACTTCAACTAGGTTCCAAGTGAAACCCCCCACTGTATGGTTATGGCAAAGTTCCCCCCCACACCCTTCAAATCACTGAAGGTCCAGTAGTGAGGAGCTGGTTTTCTCTCTTTCCTAGTCGTTTTGAGATGAATTTTCAAATAACCTGGAACAATATGATCCCTCCTCAGAGTCTATTTTCTCTGGTTGCAGGTACATTCTTAGAGGCCTACAGTCTTCAGACCACTGGAATGTCAGTCATTGCCCTGGGCTGTGACGTAGCAAGTTCCCTAAAGGTGACTTAGATCTGAGGGGCTATTTTCCTCTACTCTAAAAGACTCCTAACCACTAAACCAAAAACTTTGGTGTTGCCTTGCTTTTATAAAAAAAATTTCATTTTCTCCTTCTTAAGTATGTGTTGTCTCTTGTAGCATTCTTGAAATGCTGGCATGTTGCAGATGGGAAATCAGATGACCCCGCTTGGTAGAATTGTGCCTGAAGT
The DNA here is from genome assembly GCF_048772815.1 of Callospermophilus lateralis. Taxonomy (NCBI): domain Eukaryota; kingdom Metazoa; phylum Chordata; class Mammalia; order Rodentia; family Sciuridae; genus Callospermophilus; species Callospermophilus lateralis. Next base: position 20,595,270 of record NC_135311.1, read on the forward strand.
CATTAGGTCCTGAGCCAAATACTGAAAAGCTCTGTGTAGGAGCCTGATGGGAACCATCTCCAAATTCAAATTCCAACATGTGTCGAGTCATATTAGGTGCACACACTGGGGCCCCCATGGTGCTGTGTTATCTTATTTTAACCTCAGGGTCTCCCAGTGAGACAGATATCCACATTTTGCAGACTCAGAAGACCCAAGGTGAAAGAATCAGAAGTTGCAGAAGTGGGATTCAGTCTGGTCTTTTGCCACAACGACTGCAAAATCTTTTCATCCTTCCTTTGTTTTTGCTGATGTTCAGGCTCAAAATTACCAGTTAATTAAAACTACTGAAATGGTACACTCTGTGTTTAATTTCATTTTTTCAAAAAGCAAGTCACCTATAAGTTGGAACACTTTCTTACTTTAGGATATTAAGCAGAGTAGTAAAGAATAATTAGAAGGGGCTGAGGATGTGGCTCAAGCGGTAGCGCGCTCGTCTGGCATGTGTGCGGCCCGGGTTCGATCCTCAGCACCACATACAAACAAAGATGTTGTGTCCGCTGAAAAACTGAAAAATAAATATTAAAAAAAAAAAAAAAAAGAATAATTAGAAAATGGGAGTTTCCTGCAAGAAAAAAAAAAAATCCCTATTACAAGAAGCATAGTTCAGCTCTCTTCAGCTCTGTTTCGACCAGTGTGGCTGTTCTTTTTGTAAAGGACTCTGCTTTCCCTGGAGTAAGTTTATGTACAGATATAGCAAACGACCCATTATGGGGTGCGAAGCACTAGGCACTATTCTATGCCCTTTACAAGTACTACTTCACTCAGGGAATTCATTCACTTGGTCCTCCAGGCAGAAGCTGATAATGTTACCCCCATTTTACAGATAAGAAAACAGGTTTAGAGAGACCAATCTATTTGTCAGTCACACAGGCAACATTTGAACCTGAGAAATTTGTCTCTAGGGTCCAGGAGCTGAAGTATTGCACCCAGTTCCCTTTTACTAACCCACATTTGCTGTGCCAGAAAAGGTAAAAATAATAGATGAGAGCAGGGGACAGCAAGGAGCCCAGGAGAACTTTTTCTGCAGGTGTGAGGACAGGCTTGGAAAGCCGAACAGACTGAGATACACTTGTCCTCAGAGCCTCCAGCAACTTGTCACTTGTATCAGGGTCACTGTCACAGAGCAAAAGGTAGATTGGCCTTTCCATGTCAGTTTGTTAGCTGGCACCATGTTGATGAGACAGAGATTCTCTTGAAGAGTCTTTTATTGGAAAAAATCCTATAGGAGCATCACTGCCCACTCTGCTTTCCTGTCAACCCCCTGCCTGGCATTTTACAGAGAGGATCCAGGTATGTATATGCCTGAAAAACTTAGACTTCTTTTTTAAATTTATTTTTATTTTTTAGTTTTAGGTGGACACAATATCTTTATTTTATTTTTACATGGCGCTGAGAATTGAACCCAGTGCCTCACGCCTGCTAGGTGAGCATACTACCACTTGAGCCACATCCCCAGCCCAATCTTAGACTTTAAGTAGGGTAGATTTTGAATAAGAATATACATACACACACATATACTGATTTTTTATAGATGCACTGAGATATATATTCACATGCATGTATATGTATATATGCACATATATATATATATACAGTATATCAAGTAGGTATACATATACATATATATCTGTTTTTTAATAAGGAACTGTACTAATGTTTTGGTTGGTAGTCATGAAAAAATAGAAAGAATTGCATTTTACTTCTGCTTTTGGGATTTATAGAATGAATTATATTCTCAATTCAGCCTGTATCCACAGAGGGGAGCAGAGAGGTTATAAAAGCCTGGTTGCTCCCATGAAATAATCAAGTTCTACTCTTCAGTGTCTGGATTTTATGTTTGCAGACTGTCTAGGCTCCTCATTTTCTATTCCACTTTTCTCTTAGTTGCAGCCTTTGGATTAGTTAGGTCACAGGGAAAAAAAAAAAACTAAAAAGAGGAAAGACAAATTGATTTGCAAGTTTTCTTTCTAAAGATTGATGAAAAAGAGTTTCCAGCAGCAGCGTGTGGTTGTAAGAGACAGATCACCAAAGTTTCCTGAGAAATTCAGAAATCCAGGGAGCTCCAAGGCTAGGTCTCTCACTTAGCCTTTCTGCTTCCCTCCTCTCCTGATCCTTCTTCCCCGCCCCCTGCTCCACCAATGGGCTTCTCTGTTGTCCTCTTGGGATTTTTGAGTCAGTTTGACAGAGCATCCTGTGCCCTCAACTTTACTGAAAACTTCCTCCATTCCCCAGTTTCCCACTTATAATTAGGTTAAGAACTATCTGAGCAGTCCATCTTGCCAAGACAGGCTGCACAAGCCACAGGACAGTCTATAAATTGATGGCCTTCAGGCAAGTTGTGCAGCGCTCACCAATTATGGCAATTAGTATAAAACTGAAATAAATTGTGTATTTTGCTGGAAATTAAAATAAACTAAATAGAGATGCAGTAAAGATGGTCTAGAAATATACCCTAGAAAGGGTATATTTGCTCTCTGGCCATCTTTTGAAACCCATTGAAAACACCAAAAAGAACAACAACAACAAATAGAATCAATTAAAGAGCCATATTATCAGTCAGATACCTTAGCTACAAACAACAGAAATCAAATCTTGCTGCTAGTTGCAGGGGGTGGGGTAGAATATTCCAAAGAGATACTGAGTATCTCATTGACTCAATGGGAAGGCGGAAGAACCAGGGTCAGGAATGACCAGGAACAAATAGAAGGAAGTGAGATTCACAGCCCAAATCATGCTAAATGGAAGTACCAGGGAAGAAAAGTGCTGCTGCACCTTTGGAGAGAGCACATCCTGGTCAGTGACCTGTACCTGAGCTCCTCTTTTTGTCTGATCACATCGTCAGGAGAAGCCTAAAGTGACCGAGTGGCAGTCGCAGCTTCTAATTCAGAGGAGCTATTGCTCTATCCCCCGAACTGTTCCTCCTTGGACTCTAAAACTTCTGTATGACTGGAGCCCTGAGTGGCAGGGAACACAATTTTCCACGTGGGAGTGAGTCATAACTCCAGCTTCCAGCCTTCTGAGTCCCAGATGAGTGTATTCTTGTTCTGACAGAAATGATACCACACATGGGCCACTGCTTCCGAGAATCAACCGCATTCCCCAGAACCTCTCTGCAACTTCTCCGGCTTTTGTTTCTCACACAGATCCATAACTGGGCCTTGGACAGGCTGTTGCCCTCCTCTGGATTTTGTAATATATTAATGATGAGAACAGGCTCTGGAGCTGGACCGACCAGATTCAATCCTCAGTCCCCACTGACTAACCAAGTGACCAGAGGCAGTTTATTAACCATTCTCACTTCTGTCTTCTTGGAAATTTCTACAAATTATGGTAATTACCTTGGGTTTAAGAGTCGTAACACAGGGGAGGTGCTTAGAGTAGTGCCCAGCACGTGCCTGTTAGTTGTCGTTGCTATTCTATAAGGTCAGCAGCTTCTGGGTGAAGGGTAATCAGTCCTCTAACTCCCATTGCTTGACTTCTTTCAGAGAGCGGTATGTTACTTGGTCAGAGCCAAGGTTGTGTGGGACACCACGACAGAGTATGGGGTCTGGTTCTCTCATCATGACGATGGTGAATACATCCTAGAAGAGATTAGCATTTGAATTATTAGCCTGAGTAAGGCATATCCAGCTTTACCAGTGTGGGTGGACATCGTTCAACCGACCGATTCTTCAAAAAAAGCAGAAAAGGTGGGAGAACAGATATCCATCTTCTGCCTGGGGACATCAGCCCTCCTAGTTCTTAGGCCCTCAGACTCAGTCTGATGATGCCACTTGGCTTTCCTGATACTTCACCCTGCAGACAGCAGATCCTGGGGCTTCTTCATTTCTGTACTAGTGTGAGTCAATTCCCATTAAAAAAAATAATAATCTGTTCATATACACCCTATTTATTCGGCTGTTTCTGGTTTTCTTGAGAACCCTAACTAACACAATTATGTAGAACAGGAATTGAACACTTTTTCTGTAAAGAGTTAGATAATAAATGCTTTGGACTTTGTGGGTCACCTTCGACTTTGACACAAATAGCAATAGTGTATAACTAACAGACATTTCTGCTCATGCATAGGAACACTGAAATTTGAGTGTCATTTACGTTTTTCGCATCTCACAATATATTCCTCTTGTTAGTCATTTAAAACTGTAAATACCATTCCCATACAGAAACAGGCCGTGGGGTAAGTTTTGATCTGTGGGCCGTTTGTCAACTGCTAGTATAAAATGTTATGTTTTACTCAAGGTTTTCATGTCCAAATGTGACTCACTTATTTATGAGGTCGACTCACTGAGGTAGCAGTTAGGACCGAAATTATTAGCCCCATTTTATAGTGAAAGGAAAAGTCTCGAAAGGATTAAGTGGTGTACTAAGTATTACAGTGAATAAGAAGTGGAGATCAGATCTAACCCTGATCTCCCAAATCCTACTACCCTAACAAACCCCACTTTTTTTTTTTTTTTTTGCTTTCATTCGTTTTTTAGTTAATTTTTAATTGGTGCAGTGTAATTATACATAATGGTGAGATGTGTGTTACATATGCATACCCTGATACTCTTATCATACCATAGTGCTCCCGGGGAAGACACTCACCTTTAGGATAGATATCTTAAAAGCTGCCTGCCATTGTCTGTGTAAATGCAAGGCAGGGACGGCTTCCTCAGGTAGGTGAGCTCTCACAACCAGGGCCTTGTGAGCACTCTCTGAGAGGTTCCTAATCGCTGGAGGAGAGAGATCCAGTCGGAAGCTCCCAGCAAGGCCCTGCTGCCGGAAACTCCACTGCAGGAAACAGACCCCAGGGGCCTTAAGTCCTCTCTGAACACTCTCACTGTGACCTACAGCACCCCCAGCACACCCCAGATTGTGGCCACCTACGCTCTGCTCATTTTTCTATCTATTATGTGTCTCAGGGTAGAAAGAGAAACAGAAAGCAAGAGAAAGTGGAATGTAGTGCCATCTGCTGGTAAACGGAAGGAGCAGAGGACATCATGCTAAGTGAAATGAGCCTGACTCAGAAAGTCAAGGTCAAGTGTTTTCGCTCATATGCAGAAACTAGAGAGAAAAGGGGAATTAATAAAGGGGAACTCATGGAAATAAAAGGGAGAACAGTAGAATAGAAATGGGGGATAAAGGTGGAGGGAGGAAGGGAGGGGAAAGGGGAAGAGCTAGAGAACTAAGCTGAGCAAATTATGCTATGTGCATATGGGAAAATACCACATGCATTCCAATGTTATATAAAAATACAATGCTTCCAGTAAGAAATAAACAGAAGGAAAAAACAACAAACTAGAGGAAGGGGATCAGGGGAAGGGTTACCACTGGGGATTGAAGTGGAGAAAACCATGTTATGGGCATTTATGAATATGTCAAAATAAGCCCCATTATTAAATACAGCTATAATGCACAATCAATCAATCAATAAATAAATAATAAGTAATATGTAAATGAAGGCAAAATTATGGACTTTAAAAAAAATATGCTCCCAGTAGAGCTAGGAGGGACTAGGTATTATTGGTTGAATTCTGTTTCCCCTAAAATATATGGAGTAAGTCTAGCTCCCAGTACCTCTGGACGGAACCTTATTTGGAAGTAGATGTGATTCATTAAGATGAGGCTCTACTGGAGCAAAGGAAGCTCCCAATGCGATATGACTAGTGTCCTTATAAAAAAGAGAAATCTGGACACAGAGATACAAACACAAGGAGAGGGGCTGGGGATGTGGCTCAAGTGGTAGCTCGCTCGCCTGGCATGCGTGCGGCCCGGGTTCGATTCTCAGCACCACGTACAAACAAAGATGTTGTGTCCGCCGATAACTAAAAAATAAATATTAAAAAATTAAAAAAAAAAAAAACAACAAACACAAGGATATACCATGTGAAGGCAAAGACAGAGGCTGGGTAATAAGTCTATAGGCCAGGGCACCCCAAAGATTACCAGCAAACCACCAGAAGCCAGGAACCAGGACTAAAACAGATTGTTCTTCACAGTCTTCAGAGGGAACTAACCTTTCTGACACCTTGATCTTCTAGACCACAGAATTGAGATAATTTCTCTTTTTAAAGAGAGAGAGAGAGAAGAAAAGGAAAAGTGAGCTCAAATTTGATTTCATCTCTTGATGTGCACTTATATTTTGGATATTATACCACCTGTCCACTGGGGGACTGTGGGCATGACCCCATGATTTGAATATTGACTTCTTCATTCAGAAGTTGTAGTCCTCTGAGTCATTAAAAAAAAAAAAAAGTATGATTTTTCATTCAATTAAGAAACTGTTTTATATTCAAAGGTTAATTTTACTTATTTATTTGTGGGATACTGGTGATTGATCCCAGCAATATTCTACCACTGAACTATATCTCCAACCCTTTTTATTCTTTGCTTTGAAACAAGGTCTCACTAAAGTGCTGAGGCTGTCTTCAACTTTGCGATGCTCCTGCCTCAGCTTCCCAAGCTACTAGTATTACAGGCATGCACCACCATGCCTGGCTTTTATTTTTTATTATTTCATTTTATTTACATTTTCTTGGTGCTGGGAGTTGAATCCAGGGCCTTGCTCATGCTGAGCACATATTCCACCACTGAACTATTCACCCTCCAGCCCAACATGGTTTTCTAAAAATTAAGTTGATTGATATTTATATACGAATTTATGCACTATGTATTATCTGTGTGTTATTGTATAATTACATGTATATGCAAGTAGTGCAAGAGTTAAAGGTATATCAAAGCTCAAGTATGGGTACTAACCTAGTCTGCTCTGGCTGTCAAAATAAAATACCACAAACTGGATGGTTTAAATAACAGAAACTTATTTGTAGTACAAGATGAAGGTGCAGACTGATAACGTCTCTGGTGATGGCTGCTTTCTTGCTGTGCCCTTGTGTGTGTGTGTGTGTGCGTGTGTAGTGAGAGAGCACAAACTCTCTGCCTTCTCTTCTTTAATGGCACTAATTCCATCAGGTCAGGGACTCACCCTCATAATCTCATCTAGTCCTGAAGGTCTCCCAAAGACGTCATCTTCAAATACCATCACACTAGAGGCTAGAGTACCAATATCTGAATTTGGGGGACACACAAACATTCAGTCCTTGACAGGCACTATATTCAATATATTTACAAATATCAAATTTCCTCCTTTCTCAACCTTGCAGGAAGAAAACCCCATCCATCTGTTCACTCATCAGTTGGTTGTCTCCATTGTTTTTGAGCACCTACTGTGTGCCAAGGCTGTGCTCTTTCAGGAACCGAAAGCCTCAGGATTCACAGGGCCCCTTTACCGCCTTTCTCCCTGGCTCTCATTATCACCTAACTTTTTTTCATGCTTAGCTATTGAATAGATTTCCCAAGGGGTTTTAAATACTTTTCTTCTTAGATCTCCACCTTTCCTTTTAATGTGGCTCAGCAAACGGAAAAGACAACTGCTATGTGCCCCCCATGTTTCCCAGTGTGACTTCTCAGCAACTCTGCTATCGCAATTAGTTCTTGCCTCGTCAAAGAAGAGGGCCTCTGTGCCCACAGGTACTATATTTGGCTGTTAGGTGCTTAATAATTAATTGCTTAGATTTACATTTTTTTCTTCTTATTAATTCTAGCTGGCAGCTACTTCACTTATAATATCCATTCAAATTTTAAATGGCCGTATTTTTCTCCAAAAAGAAATTTTGTTTAAAACTCACGTCTATGTAAAACTCAAAATTGGGTTTAAAACAGGAATATAAAGTGGTTTCCAGCCATCATGGCTGCCCCCTGATAGAATCAGGACAGAAACCTCTAGTCTTGGGAGAAAAATAAGAGAGTTGCTATCTCCATTTTCAGAATCATAATGATATTTTCAGAGGTTAAGAAGCTTAGCTAAGGGGCTGGGGTTGTGGCTCAGTGGTAGAACACTTGCCTAGAACATGCGAGGCCCTGGGTTCGATCCTCAACACCACATAAAAATAAATAAATAAAATAAAGGTATTATGTCCAACTACAACTAAAAAATAAATATTAAAAAAAAAGAAGCTTACCTAAGGTCACACAGCAGTTAAAGAAAAGGGAAAAAGCTCTAATTCAGATCTGACTCTAATGCTGTCTATACTTTCTCCTAAACAATGTGTTGGCACCTCTGGTCTGACATTTATCACGTTGGGTTAGTTGTGTACTCACTCTCCTGCCTTGAGTAGCCACTCCCTTGAGGTCAAGTAAGACACGTGGTTGACTGTGCAAATGGTCTTCCAAATCTTCATGCCCTTGAGTAATCCTCTTCCATATTGATTCTGGGCGTGGTCATCTGATTTGCTCCTGTCTGTGTCTTATCACCAAACTTATATAATTCTAACTAGAGTTTGTACATTGAAATACTGCTACCATTGTAGTAGGAAGTCCCAGGAGCCAACCTGAGAGTGAAAGACATGGAGAGAGAGGTCCAGAGTCCCAGCTGTCTCACCTGAGCTCAGCCCCCTGGAGACCTGCCAAATGACTGCCATGCCATTAGGGAGCCAAGGTGGAGCAGCAGAAGAGCTATCCAGAATCATGAGAAATGGTCAATTATTGTCTGCCTTTAGTCTATGAATTTGGGGCTTTTTTAAATGTGGTAATAGGCAACTGAAATACATGCTTTATTTATTGTTTTCCATGTATTAGCTAATTTGCTTATTGTTCACTTATTCAGCAACTATTTAGTTAGCACCTGCTACATTGCAGGCATTGGGATAGGCACTGGGGGATATGATGATGAATAAAACAGAGACCCTGCTGTGGAGATGCATCCAATAAGGGGTGTGAATAAGTAAGGAGGTGATTTGTTGTACTGTAAGATACCCACTATTAGAAGGGTAAACAGCTGGTGCTGGGGTTGGGGCTCAGTGGAAGAGTGCTTGCCTAGCACGCATGAAGTGCTGAGTTGGATCCTCAGCACCATATACAAATAAATAAATAAAATAAAAGTATGTGTTCATCTACAACTAAAAATAATAATAATAATAATAAAATTAAAAAGAAAGGTAAACACCCAAGCCTGAGGCAGAAGTTTTACAAGTTCAAAGCCAGCCTCAGCAACCTAGTGAGACCCTCTCTCTAAATAAATAAAAAAGGACTGGGGATGTATCTCAGTGGTTAAGCGCCCTGGATTCAATCCCTGGTGCGCAAAAAAAAAAAATAAATAAATAAATAAATAAATAAATAAATAAATAAATTACAGGTACTTTGGAAGAACCAAAAACCTAACAGTTTGGAGAGAAGATGTCACAGGAAAATGGCTAGGGCAGATTCTTGATGCATATTTTTTTGCATATTTATTTTTGATTGCTTTAGATAAAACACTCAAATTTGGTCAACGTCACTCAATTATTGCCACTAACCTAATTTATCTTGAATCTCAGTGGAGGACTCTGTACTCAAAGATTGTTTGTTTCCATAAGTATTTTTGGTATTTGCTTGTTTGTTCAGTTTGGTTTTGTCTTTCCTGTCATGGAAACTCATTCTCACTAATAAGAGCTAGGTTCTGGTTTACTTTTGTTGTCATCACTGTTGTCATTCAGTATTGGGGATAGAGTCCAGGGCTCACGCCTGCTTGGCCAGTGTTCTACCACTGACCCTCACCCCTAGCCTCTAAGGAGCCGGATTCTTATGATCCAAACAACTAGGCTTTCTGCAGGTAGGCGTCTAAAACAGACTAGGTTGCTTTCCCACCCAGTAGTTCTCTACTAGAAATGAGAAAATTAATGATAAAAATTATCAGGGGACTGAGGATGTGGCTCAAGTAGTAGCTCGATCGCCTGGCATGCCTGAGGCACTGGGTTCGATTCTCAGCACCACATAAAAATAAAATAAAGATATTAAAAAATAATAATAAAAAATTAAAAAAATGAAATTATTAGAGTAGTTAAGTAGTTAAATATAACAAAGAGATTATACCAGTCATGAGGACTTGGGCTCAGTGCTCAGCATGCTCATCCAGTATGTGTATATATATATGCACAATGTGTACAAATATATACACATACTGGAAATGTACATCTATAGAGCAGGACTGGAAAGAAACATAGAGAAATATAATTTGGTCCTTTTCTAACATCCAGTTGCTTTCTCCACATCCACACCTGAAAGAGCACAGAAATAACAGGGGTAAAAGTGACTTGGGCAAATGATATGGCTGCTTGGAGATGGCAGTAGGACCTTAAGGAGTCCTAAGTATCACAGATGAAAAAATTAATCCATTAAGAAAAGTACAAAATAACCACGAACCCTTAATTTAGTTAAAATACAAGCTTAAACAGAAATGAGACCAGCATTCTAGGAGAAAGTCCTCAAACAGGCCGCACAGTTTTAATTAGTTGAGTAGAGAGACTAATTAATATGCAAATGAGGAGCTTACCAATATTAATCATCTGTTTTACTAGGCTGCTTTTTACTAAAGAGTTTCTAACGAGTTTGCAAATTAAGTTTCTTTGACATTAAAAATCAGCTAAATGCCTGTCTGAGAATAATCTCTTCTAACTCAAGGGTGGGAAGGGGGAATTTTTTTTTTTTTTTTTTGGATGAAAAACAGCAATGCTGAAAATCAATTCCCATGTTGGCAGTCTCTGTGAAAGAGTTCTGTATCAACTCTTTCCAGGCTCTAATTGAAACCATTTCAGCAAGACAGACACCAGCAAACAGTTGGAACAGGGACAGATAGGAGACATGGTGATTTAAAGATACATGACTTGGAAAATTACATCACAAAATGTGTGTGTTAAGTTGGTGACCATCATTGTTAAAACCCAAAAGAGCTTATGAATATACTTTTAAACTCCTTTTATGACCTTCAACCTCTCCAGGATTCTGTTTTCTTGGAAACATTGAAGATCGGGTGGGATCTTAATTTATCAGGGGTGATTTGAAGCGTGGGGCTTGATAACCAGGTTTTCTTATGGTCATTTTAGTTTCATTCCATTTGTAAGAAAAGTGTGCGGGCTTGGGTTCTACTGTGTTAGTCATTTCCAGTGTCAGTTAACTCCGTTATTTTCCCGTTTGGCTATTAATACAAAATAATACAATACAAATTACTGCAACACTTCGGGTTCCTTCCTTCCAGGGGGACTGTCAGAAAGGATATTCTATTGAAACAGACAATTGCCCTTAAGAATGTTTTCTATCATGTCCTTATTGAAATTCAAGGGGATCTTTGAAATTATATACTTTTCAATCAGCTCAAAATCTGTGTTGTTTTTTTTTTTTTTCTTTCTCAAATTTTGTACCTCTTTGTTCCTCCCTCCTTCACTATAGCCATTGGCTGAAAGATCATAATTCAGGCAAAACAAATTTGTTACCTGGTTTCTCATTTTTTACACATTAATTTGTTAATAAATATTTATTGATAGGGTTGAACCAAAGTGCTGAGTACCTCCCCCTGTATCAGGTATGGGTGAGACGCAAATATGCTTAATTAGCAAATTCAAGGGACTTTCCATCTACCAAGAAGATGAAACGTGTAAAACATGTGCCCAATTCTACTTTGGAGAATTAAGCAATAAAAGCAATGAGTTGCATATCCTAAGACCTTGCTATGACTGATTTTGAGCAGAGTCATGATAACATTCTGCTTCAGTCTCTTTCTTAACATATAAAAGCTAGTCCTAGTGAGATATGTTGGAGAAAGGGGTAGGATTGGCAATCTATTACACTTTTTAGTATTTACAAGATTAAGGTGGTTAATGAGTGGAGAACATTCTGGTGTTATCCCCCTTTTCCTTTTAGGAAGAGACCTTACTTCAGACTTTGGACACTTTCCCTTGCTGAGTGTCCATGGTGATGGGCCAATGTCTTTCGCTTCAAGATGTTCAGAGCAGGAGCTCAGTTCTGTTTTTCGGGGTCTCCTATAATCCTTGCTTGTCTGAAGCCTTATTTCCTTTGGTCAATGCCTGTGCTAAATGTCATGGCCAGTAGAAAACACTGCTAAGTTCAGATTCATTGAAATTCATGGCAAAAAAAGAAAGAAAGCCCTTAATCAAAGGCACAAGATAGATTTGCAGGAAAATAACGGCCAGAAAATTAATCCAAAAAGTACTTCGGTTTGGGCTTCTGTACAAGCACGTCTTGGCGGCAGGTCTGGACGGGAGGTTGTGGGAGTTGCGGGAGTGGAAAATGGAAATGGCTCATCTGCACCTGCCCTTTCTCCAGAGACTTGGCTCGTCCTCTCCCATGACACACAGGACCAGTTCACACTCTGAAGAAAGCTACGGGCCACCCCTCCGTCCCCAGCAGGCTGGCCCCACGATCACTGTCACCGAAACCATATGTAGTGTTTTACAAATCATGATATGATCAGATGTGGGATGTCTCTCTGTGGTGTGTGTGAGTTCCATCTTTGGCTCTAGAACAGCACCTTCTAACATTGCTTTCCCTGTGATGAAAATGTTTTATAAGTCTGCACTGTCCTGTGCAGTACCCACCAGCCACATGTGGCTATGGAGCACTTAAAACGTGGAACTGAGTTTTTAACTTTATTTCATTTTAATTAATTTTAATTTAAATAGCCACAGATGGCTAGTGGCAGCCATAATAGTAGAACATAACTTTATATATTAGGATTTCTATGTATATAAATGAATAAATGATTGCCTTATGATATCAACACAAATTTAACTTAGAAACATGAATGAATTCTCATCATTTCAACACAAATACAATGAACAAAAGTCTGAAATCTTTTGTTCCCAGTATTCAGGTGGCCTCTCAGGCTGTGTTCCCTAAACACCCAAATGTTAAGAGGAAAAGAAATAATTTTAAAGAACGGGATCTTTTACCAGATAGATACCTCAGTGCTTTGAATATCAGTAGATAATTACAGAATAAAACATTTCCATGTCCTCCATCAGCAATTTTAGTCAAAAAGAAGTGATTCATTCAGATCCAGGAAATACTGAGAAAACAGTACTCGGCCCTTTTGCTACAATGAAAGAGTAAGGCTTTAACCTCGATCTTCTAAATTGAGTATGTAGAACTAACCAACTGCTCACTTTGATTTTTTTTTCCCCAATTGTTCTACATCTTTGCATCCCACACCCAGTCATAGACAAGTAAGATTAAAGTTTATTAGTCGTTAATATTAGCATCAACATAAAGGACCCTCTAATTAGGACAAAAAATTTATAAAAATATCAAGTAAATGCAAATAATATTAACCTCTAGATAACTAAGAATATTATTTGGCAAAGACTGCTGAACAATTTTGTAGCATGTCCACACATGTCAAATTTGCCATGATTTGAAAATTTATGAAGTTTGGTCCATCACGTCTTCTAATGAGAAGTAAAGACAATCTTCTCCTGAACTCATGGTCATGTAGTCACTGAGACTAAGCACAACACGAAACAATATATCATCCAGGAATTTTTATTGTAGGTTCTCTGATGTCCCCAAATATAGCATCGAGGATGTGTCTGTGAGGAAACACTCCCAGTGACCACAATAGAGATAGAAGCAACCAGAGACGCCATCCGTATGGTTCTGATGACTGGAGATGAGCTCTCCTGAGATGCTGAATGTGTGCTTCCACTGACTGATGTGTGTCCGTCAGCCCAGACACAACTGGCCAGAATTTTGTTGCTTTTGAATCTGCAGCTATTCAGTTGGTGCCATAACATTGAAAATGATATAAATAAGAGCAAAAACTATGCTTTTTTTTTTTTTTTTTTTTTTTCAGGTAACCAGAGGAAGCAGCCAAATTCTAGGGATGAGTTGGAGAGCACACACTCCCCTGGGCTTTACAGCTCCATGTAAAATCTACCCACTTGTTTATACAGCCTGTCTTCCTTCCCAAGGTTCTTGGGAGAATCAAATAAGTTCCTGAGAGAGTTAGACTCCCCAGGTAGAAAGAGCAAGCAGATGATCAGAAGTACCTGAATCTGAATTCTGGGACTTTGTTTAATGACTTTGAGTTTTTGTTTTGCTTATGAGCAAACAAAAACTGGTTTGTGAACTAGTCCTGTGTGTCCTAGGGAGAGCTACTCTATGATCTCACGGCTACAAATGTCACGCGGCTCACTACGTGCACACACTACGTGCACACAGTTTTTGGTTCCAGTTTTGTTACAGGCACAGAGGTTTCTAGCCCCTCGCTTCTAGATGAGATTCACTTAGTCACCAGTTGCACATGGCCACAAAATATGGGCTGGGATTAGTGGCGCGGTCTGTGAAGGTGAGATTGAGTGCATCAAGAAAAATCATAAAAGGCCCCAAATCCATGGCCCTGACTTCATTAAGCAGGCTCAATATTCCTCTAGTGATCTAGCTTCAGTCAAACACAGCCTCCTGACCTTTTGCCAGCTCAGGCCTGCTGTCAGCAGCTGGGGGCCCCCACAGAAGGGCTGGGGAGGAAGCCCCAGGTTGCCCACCACGCAGATTATCCTGGGAATATTCAAAAGGGACGGTGCAATAAGCCCCCAGTCTTGTAATTTTACTTCAAAAAGCAAAAAATCTCCCAGATAATGAGCCTTTTGCTCTAATAAGAACTGTAGGATTGATTAGGTTCAAACTGTTAAGAGACATCCTCGTGGTTAATGAAGCAGTGTTAAAAATGCCTCTTGATTCTTTGGAAACTTAGATCCTACAAAAGCGCAAGAAGAGAGCTGGAGGTGGGGTCCATGAGGCTGTATGTGAGTTAATAGACTCCAGATAACAGACGCAAAACATTTGTTCTCTGAAAAGTTAATATTTATTGAGAGTTATTTCTGCACGGGGCCAGCAATAAACTTTGATGATTATGGTTAAAGCATTCTTTGGATGACATGTTTTCCTGTGAATCCTGAGTGGGGGGACGGAAGCTTCTGCCATTTTAATTCCTTTGTTAATGTCTTTATGAATGCAATTAACACTTCATTCACGCTTCTTTGTTTCTGGATCCCATTAGGATGTGGTTTATGCCAGTTTCTCTCTCCCAGGAGACAGCCCGCATCACACAACATTTCACTCAGCTGTGTGGCTGAGCACTGACAAACTCAATTTGCAAAAGGCAAGCGTGAGTTGACACCATGCTGTGGCAGTTGTCCTGAAGGGAGCAAACGACTCATTTCCTTCCCAGGTAGAACCCACCTTCTCGGGAAGCATGCTTGTCCAAGATTATAGCAGACAAGGAGGTAAGGAAGGATTCTTGGCTGATTCAAAGTAAAAGCACTGCTGGTCGAAGAACTGCTAAGGAACCACACTTGGTCCCTCATCTTAAAAAGGAAAGCCAGCCTTTGGGGCACCACAGACTGCTGTTCTATCCAGCATTCAGTGAGGGCTAACTAGGTACAAAGTGGGGAAGGAACCTAGCTATCTACCCTCTGGGTAGATAGATAACAAGAGGCAGCAGACGCACAGAACCATTTTATAAGCTACGGTATCAGGCAGCACTGACAAGGTCCTAAATGAGAGGTAGAGAGACCCAAAGAGCATTCAGAGTTCAGATCTGTGTGATGGGGAGTTCTGGGGAGGCAAGACTTAAATAAGACAGTTTTCCTGGCCATTCTGTGTGGGAGATCCCCCGGCAAGGAGAGGGAGAGGAGGAGGAAGTGCACACAGGCAAGAAGAGGCAGGTATTAGCAAAGATGCAGAGGTGCGGAATGAGTAAGAGGGTTTGTGTCCATGACAAATTATTCTCCCTTATATTAAAGTCTCTTCTCCAATTGATGGCAT
Organism: Callospermophilus lateralis; assembly: GCF_048772815.1. Taxonomy (NCBI): domain Eukaryota; kingdom Metazoa; phylum Chordata; class Mammalia; order Rodentia; family Sciuridae; genus Callospermophilus; species Callospermophilus lateralis. The sequence continues at coordinate 20,610,948 of NC_135311.1, forward strand.
CATTTCTATTTCAAATATCAGTGTGATATTTGCTTAACAGCCAAAGCACTGCAGATGAATCTATCTGAATCTTACTAAGATTCAGCACAGAAAGGGAGGCAGGAGGTCTGAAGGGAAGCAGACAAAGGAAGGAAGGAAGAAAGGAAGGAAGGAAGGAAGGAAGGAAGGAAGGAAGGAAGGAAGGAAGGGAGGGAGGGACGGAGGGAGGGAGGGAGGGAGGGTAGAGGGAGGGAGGACTGCCCATAGATGGGTGCTACCTTTTTTTTCTTCTCAGACCTATGTTAAAATTATTTTTTTTCCAAGAAGACAAAAAAGGGCAGAATTTCTAATAAGTGTTATGAAATGTAATATATTACCAGAAAGGAAGGAAAGCAGCCGGTAGCCCCCAGTCATCCAGGTCTAACATCAAGTGTATGTGAATAAATCAAGGACAGTATTCCTTTTACAGTCTCAACTTTATTCAGTGGTGTGATGGTTCAGTTTTCTTGTCTCTGAGTTACTCCAAAATCTAGTCTCTGTTTCATCAGTTACATATCCTCAATACCAAGGTCTTTTTCTTTCAACCAGACCTGGGCTGTCAACACCATCATATTCCATTAGAGGAAGGCCTGGGTGTTTCTTCTGAGTTGGCCCACCCCTAGGCAGAACAGCCTGATAGACCCGGGTTGTGGTCAGGCACATTTTGCATTAAGAACGTGGTCATGTTCCTCAGATTTCATCTTTTTGTGGCTGCTCTTCCTGGGAAGAACTGCTTCCCGTATTATAAATAATTCCTGACCAAAGGACAACTAACATTTACATTACCATTGATCCTAATCAAAGGTTAAAGTACTGGTAATTGTGTAAGGAGATATTTCTTTTTCTGAAGCAAATAATTGTCAATTGTGAGTTTTAAAGCCACACTGTGGTTTATTGGAAGAATGACCACTTATTACAATGATTAGATGATTTTCTCAAACATGAAAAAGGGAAACTAAATAAGGTGATGATCCATGTGTATGGGGGTGGAGTTCTCAGGTTAAAAAAAAATCTTTATATCTGTCCTTGTGTATTTTTAAAATATATGTATGTAGAAAGAAAACACACACACACACACACACACACACACACACACATTGCATTCCCCAGCCTCGAGCCACTGAGTAGCTATGTAAAATAGGAACAGGGCCTGTGTTTCACTGCATTTGAGAAAGATGTAAATGTGTAAATATGATGGAAGAGGTTTTATTTTCTTTCCCCCTCTCAGGAATGGTCTGACAGCCCCAGGCTGGAGAATGTGTCTCTCCCAAGTACTCTGTCACCCTGGTAACCATGGAGACCATGACGATCGATTAGATGCCATCTGATCTCAACCTCATAAAAAAAAAAGGCAGCAGATGGCAACCAGGCCACTAGACCTGTCTCAAGAGAGACTGAGGAGGAAGAGAAAGGGAAAGAAGGAGGGAGAGAGGAGAGGAGGTGGGGTGGTTGGTGCGGGGCGGAAGGGAGCACCAAAGAGGCTCTGGACGTGAACGTTGTTACAAAAGAGTAAAAGCAGAAATGGAAAACAAGGAAGCAAAAATAAAGGAAAGAGGAGATGCAATGGAAAAAAAAAAAAAAAAAACGAAACTGAAACTCAACTGTGCAGTAGATCTTTGTAGTTTATAGGAAGAAAACCTAATAAAGACAGTCAGCCATGCCCTAACTTTCTCTTCTGTGTGGGTCTCAAATAGTGACAAGGAATGGTGCAGAACCTGGACCTTGAAGCTTCTCTGAGGGACACTCACAAGAGTGTTCTTGTGGCTGTCAGTAACAATTGGAATTTGATGCATCTGCAAAATAATTCTGAGACCTGGTTCTCAGAATGAGTGTCCCTGATCAGATGACACTTTGCAGATAACTGAATGTGTCTGTCAATAACTGATGTGTTTGTCAACCTATCTATGGCAATGTTCTAGTTACTCCTTAAAGGAAGAAGTGACAACCGCTTACACAGATACCCAAGGACAGTTAAGTTAGTGCTGGTAACCTAGGACTCTTAGCCAGTGTCTCAGACGAATGGAACACTAAAATTTATACGGTGTCAGACACTGTTAAAAATAAGAGAAAGAAAAGAAAACCTACCTCTAATCCCACTCGTCAGATTTAAGCATAAGCATGTGTATAGGTGTCATATATCTACCCAGAGACACTATTTTAACCAAATACATCATTAAATATTAATGTCATTTGGTTGACTTGCTCTTTCTATAAGCATATGAACTCTAGAAGATATGTATAAGAATATTGATGGCAGCTTCATTCATAATAGCCTAAATGTCTTTTAAAATGAAATTAATTAGAATAGTCTATTAAAAATGGGACACACCACAGCAACGAGAAGAATGGGCTCCTACTGAACACAACAGTGGGACAAATCCCACAGACCTTAAGAAGTCAGAAGCAAAAGAAGACACTGAGGCTCTATTCATATCAAGTTTAAGATCACAGGGTAGATACTGACTAGAATTAGAGTTAGTAGGTCACGGAGTAGACATGTGTTTAGCTTTAAATGCAGGACAAATATTTTTATATGTTTTCTGGGGGGCAGGGGAAGGGCTACTTTTAAAGTGGTCTCTAAAACAGTGCACCAATTTCAATTCTATGTGTCCTGTTGTGGACATGCCCTCTTCTTTCCCTCTTACCAACAGAAAGTGAGTACTCTCATTCTTCCTGATCTTTGCCAACCTGAGAAAGAAACGTTTCCCGACTGCTTACGCTGTGTTTGATGACCAACCATGTTAAACACTTTTTGCTGTGCTGCCAGACACTCTTGTTTCTCCTTTTGTAAATTGCACATATATGTCATTGTCCTATTTAGCATTAGCTTTAGGGTAAGGCAAAAAAAAGCGAAACATAACCCAAATAGTCCTTGCACATTCACTGGCCTTGTAAGATAAAAACGCATCGGCCTTTATGACCAGAACAAATTTACATTCTTTGCATAAATTGATACCCTGCTCTATATATTTCAGAAGGAAGCTAACATTTACAGAACATCTATTATTTAGCACATTTACTCTTTAAAATGGCCCGAACCATTTAATTCTTACAGCTTCATTTAATTTCAGAAAAACTACTAAAAGGAACTCCACTTTTTGTGTGAGGACACCTAGAAACCGCCATCTAAAAACAAGGAAGTGGGCCCTCGCTGGACCCTGAATCTGCTGGCCACTTGACCTTTGACTTTCCAGGCCCCAGAACTGTGATAAATACACAGTGGCTTATACTAAATACACAGTGGCTAATACCAAGTGGCCACTTAGTTTATCGTATTTTATTACTTCAGCCCAAACAGACTGAGAGGGGCAGTGATTCTCCTTTACTTTTTACTTTCCAAACCCTAAGAGGGCTTCTGAATTCTGGAAACATTAGTTACCTTCCAACCCCCAACACAGACCCGCCATTCCACCACCAAACCAGAGGAGTGTCAGCATCTCTGTGCTACTTAGGAAAGAACGAGAATGTGAAAAATCCGTTGTAGCTCATTTCATCCATTATAGAAATGTTATTTGTATTTTAGTGCATGTGATGTGTGTTTCAAAATCTGAGCGATGGTTTGATCAATCCAGAGCTAGAATGAGAAAGCAGAGATAGATCCCAGATCTTTTTCCTCTTAATAAATGATTACTTTTGGCATCTGAAACTCATATTTTTGGACGCTTTTTCATAGAAAAAGACAAAATCACTTATACAAAATTAAGTTCTGAGTATTTTGAATGTGGAAAGAAATTACTGTAAATTATACATTTAAAAATATTTAAATACCACAAGTATCGCAAAATCCAAACCCAAACAAAAAAATTCTGTAATACTTTTATTACTTAATACTTTTATTACCTTCCTGACAGCCCTGCATAATTTTCCCTTCACTTTTTGAGTCTATAATGGCAGATTACTTCATCATATGACAAAGATTTTCATAATATATCTTGTCAAGAAAGTACAAAACTGAATCAGTCTTTCCTATAGCATGACTGATAGAATTTGGATTTTTATTCATAATTTAGAAAACCATCTGTGAGCTTTGTAGCTCATCATTGGTATCATTACACACACACAAATGTTTAGGATGACAGTCAGTTTGGAGAAACATCTACCAAATTTTTGTCATATATGAATTATAAGATTTCAGAACATTTCCAATTTGTCATTGTTGTTGTTCAGTGTCTGATCTTAAATACGCTTTGAATGATGGCACTAACTACTAACTGATTTTTGTGAAAGGGGTACATTGGGAATTATATTTCCTTTCTTTCTTTTTCCTGTGGTGGCATTGGAGATGGAACCAGGACCTCACACATGGCAAGCATACAATGTACCACCAAGTTACCACCGCAGCCCCTATATTATCTTTGTCACTATGAATATTGTTGCCATATTATAAAGCAATTTCAGTATTTTTCAAATATGTTCTTAGAATGCACTCGTCTTCGTTGATTGGGTAATTAATCTAAGACTATATTTGTTATTTATGTTAGCAACTTATCTCTCAATAATTTCCCACTTTGGGAATGATTTTTTTTTTTTTTTTTTGGTTAGTTAGTTTACTTCTAGGTGTCAGAATAATTCTGTCACCTTTAAGTGCAAATCCATAAAAAATACATTTTATTTTATGCTACAGAAACACAATAGTGAACTGCTGCATCCTCATATGTATTCCCAATTGGGGAAAACTCTGTTTTGATTAGGTGTCCATAAAAATTAAATCTCCTGGGGCTAGGGGTGTAGCTCAATGGTAGAGTGTGTGCCTAGCATGCACAAGACCCTGGGTTCGATTCCCAGCACAAAATCAATAAATAAATTAAATAAATCCTCTGTTAGAATTGATTGGAAAGAATTTTTCACAGTCTAGCTTCTGGATTCATCCATTTCAAACTTTCTCTTCTACTAGAGTCTGTGAAATATTCAATTGTGATATAAGATGTAGATGGGTCACTCTGTGGAATAATACCAGGTGAGTTTCCACAGTGAGTACATGGAATTTTGATGAAAACCATTCCTACAACAGGATGCATTGAAATCTTTACCCATACAAGTGACTAGAAATCACATAAATAAATACCACTAAACCCAAAATAATACATCTCCAATTCCACTTGCCTTATCCAGCACCCCAAAGTGCCTGCAGCTATTCTGATACCACCTGATAGATGTTAGGGTAGAAAAAGACAGCAGTCTAGCATGTGTGAGGCACCGGGTTTGATTCTCAGCACCACATATAAATAAATAAATAAAATAAAGGTTCATCAACAACAACAACAACAAATTTGAGAAAAAAAAAACTCAGATATGTGTGATTCATTTTGCTCACGCACAAATGCTTATTTTGCATATACTATGAATTAGGCACCATTTTCTCAATCAGGAATAAGGCAATGTATAAGACACAAATATCCTTGGCCTCAGAAATTTTATATCCTGGGGCTAATGAGACAGAAAGTAAACTAGTGTTCCCTATTGAGTGGCCAGATTTTTAGTACCATATTAGTGTTCCAATGGAAATTTGCATTTAAACTTTTTCATCTCTTGTTAAATATTCCTGTGTTAGGATAATTCCAAACATCAGGCATTTAGGGAACCATTTCAGATGGGGAAGAAGCCCTTTGCCCATTCCTTGAATTCTTCCACTCTTATTTATTCACTAAACTGATCCTGGCCTCTACAAATCACACTGGCCATTGTCCAGTCCTTGGACCTCCATTTGGAACTATGTTATTATTCTTAAAGCTTCTAGAACAGTCTCTGGTTTCTTGACCAGGCCTCTGGATAGCCATTTTAAACTAGTTGCATCTACTTCACTCTTTTCAAAAAGTCCTGTGCTGAGGCTGAGTAGGGCCACAGTCATACCTGTTCCTAACATGTTAATTTACCTGATGATTTTCAAACTATCCTGGATGGTGACAATGCCTTGCTCCAAGTTCAGAGCTGAACTGTTTCACAGCTTGCTCATTTACACTGAAGAAGTGCTTAGTCATATCAAAATACAGTTTCTCACCTTTTCATAGCCCCCAGTAGTTCATGCTACATTTGTTCTTCATATAGGCTTTTTTTTTTTCATCTTCATTATTAGTTCTATTTAGAAGTTCTCAGTTATTGAGAACTTCTATTTAAGAATCTGTTATGTGCAAGTAACAGGCACTGAAACTGGCCTAAGATCAGATCACGTATGGCTCATAAAACTGAAGTCCAGAGGAATGTCAAGCTTGAAGGATGATGGGGTTCTCTTCACTCTCTCCTCTTCCTACTTACAGCTTTATCCTCGGCCCAGCAGTAGGACAGCTGTAGCAGTTGACCTCACAGCCAGGAACAGCAAAGTCCAGAGAGACTCTTCCTGTGGCATCTCGGAGGAACCAGAAACTTTTCCCCAGCACCTCGTTTGCCTGAGCTATCACATGATCATTTCGGAACCAACCACCAGTGTGGGCTGAGATGACAGAAGCAGTCCCCTCTGGGGCAGGGGCAGGTGGGGGGCAGGGTTTGGGGAGGGTTCCCCACAAGCACAGGAGCTTCCTTGGGGAGGAATGCCAGACATAATCAGAGTCTGGATAAGAAGGAGAAGTGGGAACAGATGTAGGAGATGCAAATGAAAATAACCTCCTTCTATTTCAGGAGTCATTCTGGTTGCCTTACTGATGTTTTAGTAATTTCTGAACTTACTTCTCCATGTTCCAAGTAATACGCTACCAGGGTCATACTTGCCAACTGATGACCATTAAAAAAAATTTAAATTATGTTCAGTATTTTCTGTCTCAGAAAACAAGGCTTGATTTACAGGACTGAAATAAATAATTTTTTAAGCTAAAGGAGTTAAAGTTTAGTTTTTGAAAATAGCCCCCAGACCTTAGCTGCTAGAAAGGATTAGAGGGGTTTTGCACAGAATGCTTTTGGAGAAAGAAAACTTTCCCAATTCTACCGAAAGCTTACATGATACGGGCTTTGGTTGTTTGCTGTGTTCATTTTGTTTGCAGTGCTGGGGATCCAACCCAGGACTTTGCATGTGCTAGACAACTCTACCACTGAGCTACTCTATCCTCAGCCGCGGGTCCTTGGTAACCTGAGCCTTGGGGTGTCCCAAGCCGCTGGGGGAGCTCTCCCAGAGTCTCTCATTCTCTGCTTTCTACCTTCAGGAACATTTTCTTTCTTGATTTGAACCTCGGGTGGCTCCCACACAATAAAGGAGATTTGACTTTCTCCCTCTTTTCTTTGAGAGGTAAGGCCAAAACGGGGTGTACAGAAACCCTAACTTTGTAAAAATGGCCCCTTTTTTTCTTTCCCCAGAGTGTTATGAAAATTAGTGTTCTCAAAACATTTTCCAAAATGATCCCTTGAGATGCCAAGAAAAGTAGTCTGCTCTGGCAGGTTTTCAGCAAGAGCTTTTCCCTGGAGAGAAGGAGGAAAGAAAAGTCACGCACAGATTTCTAGTATTTTTCAGAATTTTTGGAATTAAAAAACATATGCACATCTAGAAGTTAAGTTGGCTAGTTCATGAACTGCACTTGCCTTAACTCTCCCAGAGTGGCTGGTTATATTGACTTACTCAGAGTGCCTCCCTGGGAAAGGTTAGCACATCAGAGTAGTGTTTGTTAAAACTGACAAAAGTGATAAACTAGGTTTGCATTTATTCTATCATTACTGAGGATACTTTTAACATCGTCCTGATGTGCTAATAGTCCTTCCTGAGGAAATTTATGCAAACAAACAAACTATTAATTAAATCAAGAGCAGCAGTCCCCACAGAGATCCACTATGCAGATTTGCTGATCTGGATGGACTTGAGCCAGGCAGTGGCCTTTGGCTGCAAGGGAGGATATCAGGGGCTGCTTTGTGCACACCTGTATACCTCCCAATACAGAGAACACAGGCACGGTGTCCACTCACCCTGCGGAGTCTCAAAGGCCTCTCCATCTTGATGCAGAGGAGACCCTGAATGCATTTTTCTAACTCATCTGCTGCATCTACATGACTAACTCAGGAAGGCAATGTAGAGTTTTCCAAAGACCTTAGGAATTCCTTTATTATTTATTTTTTTTATATTTATTTTTATGTGTTGCTGAGGATCGAACCCAGCGCCTCACACGTTCGAGGCAAGCACTCTGCCATCGAGCCACAATCCCAGCCCCAAGACCTTATGAATTCCTCATTTGTTGTTAGAGTCCTTGTACGGTGTTGAACTTTCTAGCGAGGTAGAAAGGTTTTTATTGCATTGGAAGACCAACCGCCCAAAGATTCCTGGAACATGTCACAACTTCAGTCTTGGTTAGCTGAGTGCATGTCACCTGGGGACCCCTTGTGATCATGTGAGCACCATTTATAAGCATGGTGTAATCGTTGATGTTAATTAATGTTAATTCTGGACCATGTTGGGCCTGACAATGTGTGTGCTGATGCTCGGGTCATGTGGCGAGGGACCAACGGTTCCTTGGTCTCAGGTGTGCTCCAGTTTTCTCCGCAGTCCAAATCAGCCCTGGCTCTCCTGACGCTTTACTGCCCTGGCAGTTTCCATCTCGCTGGCTGCCTGATCTTCCCGTTGGGTGACTTTCAGCAGCACAGCTGCTGACAGACATGGTGTTGCCATTCCTCCCCCCACCCCCCCCACCCCCGCCCTTAGCTCTAGGTCCCCCACCCCCACCCCCAGAGTGATCCTGCTTCCTTTTTTTTTTCTTTTAATTGTTTAGATCAGTCTTTTCCTCCCTTTCACCCCTAGAACCTCATTGAGTGTCTCATGTGAACTTTGTGAAATGTTTCCCATGCAAAACTTGGCTGTCAAGTCCCGGGCATGAGCCCTGTGCAAAGTTCTGTATCTCTGTTTCTTTTTATTCCATCCCCACCATGATCCAGCCAAACAAGTAGATGCCAACGGGCTCCTTCCTATTTCTATAGGAGCATGATGATATAAAAATGCCATGGGAACTGTTATAGTTGGGATCCTGAATGTCCTCCAAGTGCCCATTAGTTAAACGCTCGGTCACCAGGTCGTGGTGCTATGGGAAGGTGGTGAAACCTTTCACTAGGAGGTGGGGCCTAGTGGAAGGAGGGTAAGTCACTGTGGGATGTGCTTTTGAAGGGAACCCTGGCCCCTTCCTGTCTCTCTATTCTTGGCCATGTGAAGTGAACAGGCCTCCTCTGCCACACACTCCCACCATGAAGTACTGTGCTATGATGGGCCCAAAGCAACAGGGCCAAGTAACCATGTCCTGAAATTTCTGAAATAGACCTCTCCTCCTTTTAGGTTGTTTACCTCTGGTGTTTTGTCACAGTGACGTAAAGCTGACTTACAGAGATTTTCCCAGCTATCTTATTAGCTCCAGGAAGCTCAAGATGCCACCACAGGAGATACAACATTTGGACCCACTTTAGGTATGCTCTCTAGTTGCAATGAATCTTTTCAAGAGGGCTCATTTTAGAGTATGAGTCACCAGGCCTTCTAAGTTGAAGTCCTAAAGAGGTAAGGGATGTTAGGAGAGTGCTATGGTTTAAGTTATGAAGCAATGCTAGAATGGGAATCAGATTGGAGGAGGTGGAAGGCACAGGAGGGCAGAATATGCTCTCCACGATGGGCCTCATCTACTTCCTACCTTTGCTGAGGGCCATTGAAATGTTGGTATTCAGGATGGAGACTCAGGCAGGGGTGACTCACTCAGGGCCCTGACTGACCTCAAGAAACAGGGCCTAGATAAGATGCTTAGTTTCTGCAAAATAGTCTCTTACCCCAGCGTAAAAAAAAAAAAATCTGGGCTCTGTGATTTGGGGGTCTTGTTTTACTTCCATTATCTTCATTGAACTAACGAGTTGTTTCTTGGAACTGAGTAAGTATGTCACTGAGCAGCCTGACTGCTTTACTGAAGAATCACAGAGGAATGACATGACAAGTCTTTTGTTCTTATATAACCCCAGGCTTGAGAAACCAGGTTCTCTTAATGTGCAAGCAGGGCCTCTGGGAATATGGGCTCATCCTAATTTTTTTCATCTTAAAGTGCGAATAATAGAAACTCCTAGCTTGCAGAGGTCTTGAAGGATGAATGATAATACACACGAAGGGCATACACAATGCCTGGTAAACATTAGGCATTCAATAGATGCCAGCTGCTATTTTGAATATTAGTATCAGGCCGGTAGACTCGTTATTTGATAACCAGTGTCTTGACAATCAGGGAGACTACAACATATTCCCATTGTGCCTAATTTAGCCCCAGAAAGTGGCATCCAGCAAAGAAGACACATCTGCAGCGTTCCTTACCCGGCTGCATGCAAGCGTCAGGGACAGGAGGAGAAAGGCTCCTCTCTTCAGTGTCCCGCAAACCATTATTGCACACATGGAGAGCAGCACCCATGTTAAGAATAGCCTTCTGGGGAAGGAGGAAGGGCTAGGAAATTTGGAGGACTCCGAGTCTCACCAATCTCCAGCCTACCACTCTCAGAAAAATGATTTGTGTCTCCAGTGCACACAAATAAGTGTATGGCCTCAGTACCTGTGCATGTACACACACACACTCACCCACGCTCACAGAGGCCACACACACACAAACTCACAGGCTAGCACACGATGGCCTGGGCGTATTTTTTCTTGTCTTCCTTCTCGTCTCCTGTATCCTTTTCAGCCCATTCGGGCATAATTATTATTGCTCTGCTGGCTTGGTTCTGCAGCTCTCTAGAGTGGAGCAGATGTCGACAGCTCTGAGAGATCCCATGCTATTACACAGTAGAACAAATGAGGATGTCAAAAAAGGCTCTTCAGTCTAACAAGAAAACAGAGGGAAGAGACAAAAAGAATAAAGCCTTTGGAGACCTGCAGACGCGCTCTGATTAGATCTTATGCTAACATGATGCCCACTCTGCGTACTAACAGTGATTTAATATGTTTAAATGATACTGGGGAAATATGTCTTGGGGAAAAAAAGAGAGAGAGAGAGAGAAGAGAATTTCTTCCCTGGCAGGCATGATTAAGATGGTTCCGGTTTCCTTGGAAAAACACGATGGCAGCCTGGGACTGTCGGCTACTGTCGCAAGCATGTTCGCTTATGATGTCTGGTGTCGTCTCATTACACTGGGCAGCCCTGATTTCTCCATCACCAAGTGAGTGGTAGGAGCCATTCTGATGGATTCTGTGGCTGGGTGCAGAATGGAAAGTCAGCCACATTGCTGGTCATTGTTTCTTCCCTTAATGGGGAAGCTAAAATGTTAAAACAGTTTATAAATGGGTCCACAGGTCCACAGATCTTAATTATCCAAAATAAAGAAAGAATATACTCCAGAATTTTGGAAGGGGGGGGTCAGAAGGAGACCTCTAAGCAATCAAAATGGACAGACCAAAGTCCACGTATTATAGATCACAGGAAGTCATTTACAGATGGAATATGTCCTCAGCTCCTTGCTCTGAACCTATTTACTCACCTTCTGCTTCTAATTCTGATTTTTCACGTAACAGTTTTCTCTTTCACCAGACCCTGGCAAAACAGAGGAAACTTTTTAGAAAGCCCGGCTCTGGGAAGAGGAAGATGGAACCAAATGCTGTCGGGTGTAGGTTCAATCCTGACAGTATTAAAAGTTGGGTCAGATAAGGTGTCTGAAAGAGAGAAGACAGACACACCACAGTGAAGCTGAGAGTATTTTTTGTTGGCTTCCCTGTAGGTTCCTTTACTCCTTCCACAGTGGGTCTGGGACAGCAGTTGTTATGTGAGCGGAGAAGAGCCCATACTTCACAGATCCCTGAAAAATGAAAGTTAAAAGCACAAACTCCAAAAAACCCCAAACCAAACCAAACCAAACAAATTCCTGGAGAAAAGCAGATGATCACGGTTCACCTCTGAAATACAATGCATTGAGAACCGCTAGAATTTCCTTTGTGCCTAAAAATGCCCAGACTCTCTGGTCTAGATGTCAGCACAGAACCCCTGTGTGGAATGAGGAGGCCGAAGTTACCTGGTTCAGTGTGCTCTAATGATTAGAAAGTCCAGGCCAGTTGCAATCCAAACAGGCTTCTTTATAATGCACCCCATTGGCCATGGCTCCGGCCTCCTGGCCCCTGGGAGAGATGATCTAAGCTTGTTACACATATGAAGACAGGGATTGTAACACCGCCCCCCTTCTACCAGCCCCCGTGGGCATCATCTTGGAGTACAAAAGGTTTGTCACCTCTCTTGTATTCTGCGGCCACATGTCCATTATACTCCAAGCTTATAGAGCCCTCGTGATTCATTTTAAGCTTATAATCAGCTGAAACATCTCTATTATTTTCACCCAGGCTACTATCAAGCCACAACTCCCCCATCTGCTGCTTATTCCATCCTATTTGCTTGTTTATTTTAACCAAGTGTAAGACTTTACATTTATCCCCATTAAGCATAATCTTGTTAGATCTGGTCCATTGTTTCAGTCTGTCAAATCTTTTTTGTATTGCAATTCTGCTGTCCAATGTATTAGCTATCCCTTCCAGCTTTGTGTCACCCACAAATTTTATCACCAGTCTATCACTGTCTTCATCCAAGACATTAATAAAAATGCTTAACAAGGCAAGACGGAGGCCAGCAACTCATGGTGTGAAAGATCCTTTATCGAAATCAACGTCAATCCGTTCATTAGGACTCTGCGTCCAATCAGTTGCTCATCTACCTGACTTGGCTGCCTTTAGCCCTTGTCATGGATAGATCTCATCCTCAGGGATTCAGATTGTATCTGTCAAATGCATTGCTGCAATCCGAGTGCACTGTGTCTACACAACACCTGAAAAACCAGTCTAGCAACTCCCTCAAAAAGAAGTGTGATGGCTCTGGATGGTGTACCGACTCCTTGCCTTGCACCTGGAGATGATCACCAGTTCACCCAACAAAAGATCATTCAAACTACCTGACCTTTATATAAAGGTCAAGATTTTCATGCAGCTACATTAGTAGCACAATTCACAACAGCCAAGATATGGAACCAGCCTAGGAACCCATCAACAGATGAATAGATAAATACAATGTGGTATACGTACACAACATACTACTCAGCTATAATGAAGAATGAAATTATGGTGTTTTGCTGGTAAACAGACAAAACTGAGAACATCATGGTAAGTGAAATAAGCCAGACCCCAAAAGTCAAGGGTGGAATGTTTTCTCTCATATATGGAAGGTAGACCAAAATAAGGAAGAAAAGAAAAGGTGTGTGTGGGGGCAGATCCCGAGAAAAATCAGTGAAGTAGTGGAAAGGATTCAGGGGGAGGGAGGAGGGACAGGAAAAGGACTAAGGGTGGAATGAAACTGACCAGACTTTCCTATGAACATACGAATAACCACAATGAATTTTACCTTTATGTGTATCCATAGTGCACTAATTAAAAAAATATAAATAAATAGAAGATCAATAGAGTAGAGGGAAGGGAACAAAGGAAGGGTGTAGGGAAGGGGAAGGGGAAGTACTGAGGACTGAATTGGAGCAAATTATATTCTAAGCTTGTATTGTTATGTCAAAATGAACACCAATATTATGTGTACCTATAATGAGCTAATTAAAATATAAATAATAAAATAAAAATTGTTGTGGTTTAGATATGAGATATCCCCCAAAACACGTGTATGAGACAATGTAAGAAAGTTTAGAGGTGAAATGACTGGGTTAGGAGAGTTTTAACCTAATCGTGCACTAATTCTCTGACAGGGACTAACTGGGTGGTAACTGTAGGCAACTAGGGTGACACTGGAATAGGTGGGTCATGAGGGTGTGACTTTGAGAGGTATATATTTTGTCCTTAGTGAGAAAACTCTCTGCTTCTGCTTCCAATTCTGCTTCTCTCTGCTTCCTGGTGACCACACTTTTCGGCCATGATGTTCTGCACATCTTGGGCACAGAGCAATGGAGTTGGCTGTCAATGGACGGAGCCCTCTGAAACTGTGAGACCCAAATAAACTTTTCTTCCTCTAAAATTGTTCTTGTCAGATCTTTTGGTCATGGCATAAAAGAAAAAAAAGTCAGTAAAGCAAAAATAAACAAGCAAAAAAATCCAGATTTTCCCCATTTTTGCATAGCTAGGCCTCCAGCACATTTCCTCAAGGCCTCAGACCCTCAATGCAGATAAGAGCATCCAGGACATATCTTGTATGGCTGGGACTCTGGGCCCCAAGGGTTCATCTAAAGCCTCCTTTGCCTTAGACTTTCACTTTCTGTTACCACTACCCATGGGAACCTCACCTTCCCTGGTTTAGAGTCACCACCGAAGGAGCATAAATGCTGGAAAAAAAATCTATTTTCTTTCCAATGTCTTTTGCTAAGGCAATAACAATATTGATGATATGAAACAAACCCATTGTTTTGCCTTGTGCCAAACAGATCTAAAAATTCTCTTTTTGTTTTGTCTTAAAAGACCAAGAGCCTTTCATTGGTCCTGGGAATGGTATCAACAGTGGGATAGAGGGACCAATACAAGCCAGCTGTCAATGTCTGTTCCTAACTGTCCCCTAACCCCATCTCCCACCCTCAGGTACTGAGCTATAACATTCAACCACCACTGGAGAGAAACAAGGTTTAAGAACTTGGGATTCCAAGTCCACCTACTTCCACCAATGCTATGTGTCTGAGAGAACAGTAGGAGCCAACTCAGGGAGTAGGTGCAAATATTCCATGCAAAAAACCAAAAACCAAACAAACAAAAAAAACCGCATGACCAAACACAGAAAGTCAAGGATCAAATGTTTACTCTTATATGCAGAAGCTAGGGGGGTTGGGGGAAGGAATAAAAAGGGGATCTCACAAAAACAGAAGGGAGACCAACAGAGTAGAGGAAGGGGATGAAGAGGGAGAGAGGAGGGGAGGGCCTGGGAAGTACTGGGGAAAGTACAAAATCTTGCTACATCCATGTAAGAATAGCCCACAATGAATCCCACATTTATATATAAAATTATAATGCACTAATTAAGAAATCACAAAAGAAGGCAGATAGTAGAGTAGAAGAGGGGTGAGGGAGGTGGATAACTGGGGAATGAGAGTAATCCCAGTAAGTGATGTGCATGTGCAAATATGTCACAATGAATCCCACTATTAGGTAAATTAAAATGCATCAATTAAAAAAAGAAACAATGGTTTTAAGAGTATCTTGCCCAGTCCTGACACATAGTCGGGGTTGAATATTAGCCTCTTCTGGTCTATTAGCATCTTTTGGTTTTACTTTGGTCTCCTTGCCATTTGGTTCTTCTTGATACCAGTCCCTTTTCTTCCCCCAACTCAGCCCATGTTAGCTCTTTTCCAAACTTCAATTTTCTGTTTGCCTCTCATAAATTGGCTACCCTTCCTTACTTTGACAAAACTTTATGAAAGGAAAGGAAATTTTGAAAGGAAATCCCTTGTTGATGACTTTAGGAAATACAGACCAAATCTGGTTGCAAATCCTGACCCCATCTGGCAGGGCCCAGGTCTCCTTTGTGACAAGTCCTAGTGAATAGAGGATAAATCCTCTGGATTTTCCCATAAATCTCAAAAGCAATACTATTTGGGTTCATAATCTGGCTTCTTTATTTTTAACATATTTTTATGATGTTGAGCAAGTCAATTAACCTCTCTGAGTCTCAGTTTCCTCAGCTAAAAGGTGGGCATAATAATTTAGGGCTGTTGGGAGAAAAGGCAGCTTAGCATCATGCTTACTAAGTAGCATATGCTCCATAAATGGTACTTGTTATCAGCATCATCATCCTTCTCCACTTTACCTTCCCCGATAATATCCATTTTCTTAGTAGAATCCCTTGGATGTGCACCCCTCTTTCCTTCTTGTGTTTATGTGCATTCAATTTCTGAATTCAATAGTGAGGTTCCAAGAAACGACATGGATCATTCTACATCACATCCTCTCTTCTTTAAGAAATGACCTTCAAACTACAAACTGTAAAACATGGTGAAATGATAGTTCCTAGATCACTACAAATCAAGACAGATGTCAATCATCCTGTTTGGACTCCATTTTTAGATCTCATGCACCTCCTTTGTCTGTCTTCCTAGTGTTCTTTTGAAAGCTGTCGGGAGCCATGTGTTTACATGCTATCTTCATATTTTATCACAAGTTACTTGAGGGAAAATCTGCATGTTATTTATAAGCATTTTTTTCTATCTTCAGGATTAATTAATTAATCACTTCTCATACTGACTGAATTTCGGCTATGTGACAAGCACTGACATACAGAAACCAGTAAGATATGATCCCTGCCTTCAAGAAGCTAAGTTATATGCACCTGCCATGTGCAAGGACCTGGGTTCAATCTCCAGCAGTACCAATAAATAAATAAGTAAAAGAGGCTCAGTCAGGGGAGAGTTCTGTTTCTGGTAGCAAGGGAAAAATTGTAAGCGGATTTTCATTTCTATGGTGTATTTGCATAACACAAAAATCATATAGAATTATTTTCTGGCTTCTTTGGAATTTAGTTGGAAAGCCAATAACAAAAATATCTCTGGAAAATATAAAATATAAAAAAATGGGAAAATTAAGTAATATACTTCTATAAAAGAAGTCTCAAGGAAAATTAGACAATTTTCAACTTAACAATAACAAGCACATGATGTCAAAATTTGTAAGATACTTTTACCTTAAGTAAAAAAAAAAATAGAAGGGAAACGTAAAGTGGGTAGAAGGAAGGAAATAACAAAGGCAAGAATAAAAATCAATGAAATAGAAAACTGGGCTGGGATTGTGGCTCAGCTCTGTTTTTAGGTCTCACTTTAATCTCTGCAGCTTTTTTTCTCTAACTTGTTTTTTCTTAACCATTTCTTATATTTGCTAGTCTTAATTTATCAATTTCTAAGATAGTGTTTTATTAGTGTAAAGATAAACAAATAGATCAATGAAATAGGAAAAAAAAACCCAAACATTACCACAATCAAATGATCTTTAAGGAAAACCAACGTGGAAGGAACATTCTATTCAACAAATAGTGCTGCAATCTACTCAAAAAAAAGAATGTACATGATTCCATGAAATATTATATAGTAGATTGACAGAAGCCAGATGGTCAATACATAATGGTATGTATTATGTGTTAACCATTAATTATTCAATTAATATGAAGTCCAAAAACAGGCAAACTCGACTGTGGGTATCAAAAAATCAGAATAGTGATTGCCTTACACAGAAGAGAGTGTTGACCAGGACAAGGCACAAAGACATTTTCTTTCCTTTTTTTTTTTTTTTTTTTTGTGGTACCAGGGATTGAACTCACAGGCACTCAACCACTGAGCCACATCCCTGGCCCTATTTTGGGCTTTATTTAAAGACAGGATCTCACTGAATGGCTTAGAGCCTCGCCATCGCGCTGGCTTTGAACGCACGATCCTCCTGCCTCAGTCTCTCAAGCCGCTGGGATTACAGTCGTGCGCCACCACGCCCAGCTGGCATTTTCTAGTCTGATGGAAATGTTGGATGTCTTGTTTGAAGTGTTAATGTTTACCCAAACTCACTGAATGGCATATGTGAGGTCTGTGCACTTTGCTGAATGTTATTACACCTCCATTAACTTTTGTTTTAAAAGCAAGGAGGGAGGTAAGGGGGAGGAAAACACATAAGGAGGAAGTATAAGGCAATACTGTAAGTGTGATGCCAGAGTCATACACATCAGCTGATTGTCAAAAAGTGTGTTTTAGCCTGGGTTTATCCGTGTGACAGTTATACTTCCCTGTCTCTTCTGGATTCTCTTGTCAACTTGATCTGAGAGCATCTCATCGCCCAGGGGGATGACTGGGCCTGGGATGACATAAAATAAGTCTGGGTCTGTCCTGACCTTTGACCCTTGGACCTAGGGTAAGGAGAGATCCCTTGAATGTAAGAGGAATGGGGGACAGTCCAGAACCCACAAGCTGCTGCTGACTACGTGTGGTTTCCTGACAACTTTCTTGGTGTTCACCCAACAATCCATCAGGGCTCTAAAGATGCCAGGTTTGTGAATGAATCTCTCCAGCACCAAATAGTCTCCCAGCCTTTTAAAATAGAAAATGTCCAATTTAACACTGAAATTCAGTCCATTCAAATCTGTTGAAAAATCTGGCTATTTGCAAACAAAGAAAAGAGTGTATTGCCCCAACATTACACATCAAAATAAGTCCAGAGTTATAAAAGAGCAAATTTTCAACGAACCAAAACTTGAAAAATATTGAGATGAATTATTTGTTAGAGCTCTGGATGGGAAAGAATTTTCTGAACAGATTAGAATAGCAGATTCCTTAATGAGAATATAAAGTCGAAGTACATCGAATGGTAGGTTAGTAAGATATTAAATTTCCTCTGTTGTGTAGTTTGGGGTATAAGGTATATCACACTCATAAATAAAAACATTGCATTGCTAATCAGGAAGCTGGCTGAATAGGGTGTGCCACATTTAACACGTGATCAATAAAGCCACATAAAAATAAACAAAGCATAACAACTCTTGCTTTTAGGAAAAATCAGATCCTGGGAGTCACAGGCCTTCCTTAACCCTTCTTAAATCACAGGATCTTGATTATAACAGAGACAGGCTATGTCATCTGTGAAGGCTGGAGCCAGTGAGGAACACAGTGGTTGATCTATTAGACAGACAGTGGCAGCCATGTTTCCAGAGAACCAGTTTTCTGCACCTTTTGTAGATAGCTAATCTAATCCACATTAAAATACCACTTTTACATAGAATCCTTAACTGGAAAAGCAGGAAATACTGAAAAATGATAGAGTGGGGCTGGTGTTTGTTTTGTTATTGCTATTGTTTGCCCTTAAAGCTAAGGAGACTGTCAGAACTGATATAAAAGCCGAGAGTATAAGCTTTTTAGTCAGAACAGCTAAGTTTAATTCTAGTTACTCGGTTGTCCAGCTGCATGGTTTGGTGCCTCTGTGCCTTGGTTTTCTAGTCTGTTACACTTAGTTTCAAACTCACAGGTCTGCATGGAGAACAAAGGAGGAAAATACACAAGTGTATGCAAGCATTTAGCATCGTTGACCAGCACAGAGTGTGGGCTCAGTGAATGACAACTGAAAATACCAAACAAGTAGCTGCTCCCATGATCATTGTTTTCACCAGGATGTTTTTCCTAACAATAACAGGTCAGTGGCATTTTAAAATATAGTGGCAATTACAAACTAGAAAATGTAATCTGAAAGAGAATATATATTGTCTCTCTCTCTCTCACACACACAGACACTCACATACACACACATAGTAATAAAGTGAACCAAATATCTGTGATACTTTTATGAAATAATTATACAATTTTATTGAGACAATAAAAAAACACCTAAGTAAATTTGGAGGTATATTATGCTCATAGGTTGGAAGCCTTAATGATGCAAAGATTTTTTTTTTTTTTTTTACAAAATTGATCTATACAGTTAAAGCAATTCCAATTAAAATACTATCATATTTCATGGATGTTGAAAACTGATTTTAGAAGTTCTATAGAAGAATAAAGGAACCAAGATTAGTCAAGATGTTTAAAGAATGAAAAAGAGGGACTCACAGTCTCAGATAAGAAGACTTCCAAGAAGCGTCAGTGAGACAGTGTTACTTGTGTAGAGACAAACTCTACAGTGGAGTAGACCAGAGAATGCAGAAACAGATCCTGGAAGATCATGGAGCTTTGATATTTGATAGAATCAATGTGGGAGGTCAGTAGGGGAAAAAAACTATTTACTAATTTTACTGAGGGGAGGGGATAGCCATATGGGGAAAAGTAAGATTAGTTTTTAATTGCACACCATAAATAAAAATCTCCAGATAACCCAAAGACTAGAACAAAACTTTCACATTTTCTTGGGGGGAAAATATAGGTAAGTATCCTCCCGATCTCAAGGTCAGGAGAAATTTTTAAAGAACAGAAGTGCTAACCATAAACAAAATTGATAAATTCTAGTATCTTAAGAACATCAGTTCATCAATAAACACCTTATAGAATGTGAAAGACAACTTTAGAATTAGGTTGGGAGAAATACTTCAATACATATAACTGACATGGATTAATGTTAGTAACATATATTAATAACTCCTCCTAATCAGTCATAAAAAAATAAACATCCTAGAATAAAAACAGCAAGACACAGGAATAGGTATTTTATAGAAGAAAGAATACCTAAAAGATGTTCAGATGGAGGAAGATGCCGATCAAGTTCCTAACAAGATATATTTTATGTCCATTCAATTAGCAAAATTAAGACCCTCGATGATGCTAAGTATTGGAGAGGATATGGTTCCGCTGGATCTTCTATAAATTGTTGGTAGGAATGTAAATGTGTATAAACTCTAGAAAGCAGTCATTTCATTTCCAGACATATATCCGAGACCACTATAGAACACGGATGCAGATGTTTATTCTCTGCACTCTTCATAATGGTGAAATCTGGCAGCAACTGACACAGTTGCTGTTGGTATATTCACATATTGAATTTCAGTTATATGAAAACAGTATGAATGTTGGGTTTGTCCAGGCCCTCTGAGGAGAAGATGCCGAGGTGGGATTAAAGGCGCATATGTTTTCTTAGGAGACATATTTGCTTGTGAGACAAAACTAGGGAGGAGCCAGGCAAGGGTGGGAGAGACTGAGAAAGTGAAGAAGAAAGGAAAAGAAGGTTCAATAGAAGCAAACTAGGCTGCTGTTGGGTCTGAGAAGGTTTAGCAGGTCACCCAAGTGTGTCCTCAAGCCAACATCAGCTGTCAGAGGAGCCTGTGTCTCCGGGAAGGGGGCTGCCCTAGTGTCCCTGGCACATTCAGTCATTGACCGGGAACAAGATCCCAAGAGCTGTGAGTAGCTTATCCTTGGTGCAGCTCAGCCATGAGGAGAGAGCGCAGCAGTGGAAGGCTGGGTCAGTTACACTCCCAGTGACTGGAGGTCTGTGAGGTACCCTCCTGGCCCCCACGTATGGCTTTGCAGAGTACCACTGAATGGGACAAAATAAGAAGATCGCAAAAGGGATAACGTCCTTTATATGAAGTTAAAACTAGTTAAAGGCAAAGACCAAAAAATCAAAATCTAAAACATCTTTTAGGAATACATAAGATCAAATGGCGTGTTTTTAAAAGTGAGGAAATGATACAGACAGCAACCAGGACAATGGGGACAAGGCAAAAAGTCAGGGTGCAAGAGTGGATATGAGCTATTGCTAATATTTCAGTTTTCATATGTTAGCAGAGAGCTCATGTGTTTTACTGATATGGTTTCAGAAAAACAAGTTAATAAACGTATGCATGTGTATCAACATAAACAACCAGGACCACGCAAGGATGAAAAGGAATACGACAGATGTCATTCTGTGACTCTAACGACAATACTGTCCATTTTCTCTTCTATTCTCCTTTATTTGTCTCTAATTGTTAGTGACTGAGCTATTGATAGAGAAGAAATTATCTACATAGCACAGATAAAATTATAAGTTTGTTAGGGTCTGTCCCAGTCTGGTAACTTGGAATTTGGGTTCTCAATAGAGTGTCCAAAATCCAGGTGCTCAAATAGGAGAAAGAGGACAGTTGAGTGGTAATGCCATTGCTGCACCTGGGCTTTTCTCCAGGAGTACTTGTCGATCTCTTTCTCAGACAATGCAAGAGCCTGAAGTTCAGAGTTCTAGGAGTAAGGATCTAGTATTTGAGGTATTAGGTTCAAGGGACCAAAGAGACCGCAAAAGATAACAAGCCAAGGATTATCGAGAGGCACTCTAGCATAGAGACTGTGAACATAGGACCTGAAGCCACTCTCTAGGTTTGATCCTCGCTCGACCACATTTTAGGTTTTCGTCTAATCTCATTGTTCCTTGATTCCCACATCTATAGAATGTGAATAATAACATATTCTCTGTAGTGTTTGTTTAAAAAAAATGACTCAATATACCTAAGATGCTTAACACAGACTGGGCCAGTGTATGCACCAGGATGTGCCAGGGTATGACTGTAACAGGCACCTTTTAAATGCTAGCATCATTAACAAAAGGTACAATTTTTGTGTTAAGATTTAGATCTGAAGTATCCTCCCAAAGCTCATGTGTTGAGAGCAAGGTCCCCAGTGCAGCATGGTTCAGAGGTGGGGGCTTTTAGGCAATGACTGGATCATGAGGGCTCTGACCTCACCATTGATAGTTGGCTGGATTACTGGGAGGAGAGAATCAGGTCACTGGGAGTGTTTTCTGGAAGGGTTTATCTTCTCCCTAGTCTCCCACACCGCTTTCTGTCCCCCATGAACTGAGCAGCTTTCTTCCATCTCCTCCTTCCACCATGATGTTCGGCCTCATTGCAGACCCAGAGTAGTGAGGCTGGCTGATTATGGACTGAAACCAACAGCTAAAATAAATCTTTCCTCCTTTAGGTGGTTGTTGTCAGGAATTTTGGTCACAGGGATAAAAAGCAAACGCACACATTCGTCATGTACACAAAGTCAGGGAGCCCGAGGTAGTGGACCCTGTGCACAGCTGTGGGATGTCCCTGAACTCCTTCACAGAGATACTTAAAGCCAGGGGGAGGGAGATTTAGGATCCTCTCTAATGGTTTTATTTACCCAACATCAAGAACTCTGCCCATGTGGGTTTTGCTGCTCATCTATAAAGCATCAGCTGAGGGGCTCTGTTCCATATCGTCTCCCTGCAGAATCTAGGTAGATAGAGTCTTGCTATTCCGAGAATTGTTGATTGCTAAGGCAAGGGGGAAAAGATATGGCAACCTGTGCACTAGTCTTAGGGCTTCATGCTCAGATTTGTCACGTGTCACTTCTACTCACATTTCACTGGCGAAAGCAAGTCACATGATCATGCTTTACTTTAAGTGCACAAGGAATTACAAACCTACACATTCCTGGAGGTGGGAAAAGCAAGATATTTGTAAATAACACATCCCTGATGCTATCTTCTAGTTATCATTCTGGAAGATTTGCAGAGTCTATTGAAATCTGAAGATTTTCAAAGTTCATTACTTTTTATTCCTGTGATCATAATTCCTGGCTAGAACACTTGCATGTTAACAGGACATACAGAGGAGCCAAAAGAGCAGCTCAGATTGTGTGCAGGTCCCTCCTTTACCAGTCCAAATGTCTTACCAAGACTTATATCACGAATATCTGGAGGCATCTGGTCAGCCCCCACCCTCAATATCTATGACTGACACTAGTGACCAAATGATCAAAGAATGAAAAGCAGCTTCTGGAGAATGTCCCTAAAGTAACCATTTGGGTCACTTCCAGGATTACAAGTTCAGGGCCTTATGTCAGTTTTCTGGGTATCACTCAACCATGTACTTCCTGATGTCAAAAGTTCTAGAAAGAGGAGTCACCTTGGTCACTGTGTCTGCTACATGGATCAGTTCTTTGCTGCTGCTAAGGAATAACACCGGCAATATCTCCTACGGTGTGACAAAGTGTATTTGAAAATGACGGAGGAATAAACGTCCTTCAGACCAACACTCAGGCCTGTAGGATCACTAATAGCATCAGCACGACCTGGCTCCAGCCCATTATTCCATCGTGAGACCTGTGGATATGCTGAGCTAAATTACTGGACTGCATCAAAGCCCCCACACACAGTACTTACTGCCTTGATTTACTCATTCCCAAATCAACAATGTCATTTGTTCACCTTTAGCAAACATTGTTTATATTGTGATCAACAATTGACATTGTCCCTGTTCTCATGGAACTTTCAGACCAGGATAAGGGTAGGGAGCAGGACTGACGTTAAAAAATAAAATATAAGTGGTCCTATAATTGAAATCGAGCTATGCCATCCGAAGGGAAAGATCGTCATCCTATAAAACCATGTAACAGTAGGATGTGATCCAGATGTGGAAGGGACTACAGAGTATGTCAGGGACTCAGCAGAGGATTTCTAGAAATGCTGTTGAAGCTGACATCCACAGAATGACTACCCATCAATGAAAGTTTCAAAGAATGAGAGGAGTGCTTCTAGGCAGGAAGAAATACTGGGCCAAAGGCTCTGGATCAAGAGGGTATATGATGAAAACTAAAAAAATAATTAATAATAATAACAATAATGTTTGGATGGAATGCAGAAGTAGAGAGAGAGTGTGACAAAGTTGAACTGTCAGTCCTATTAAAAATATGTTTTTATCACAAGAGAAATAAGAAGGTTTTGAATAAAAACAAAAAAGAATCTTTTTTAAACGTGTGTGAATCATTGCATAATGCCCACAGAGGAAGAGGGAATACACAATGTCTCCCTGCTGTCCCCTGCTAATGGGAAGGAGGGTCAGTTTTGATTGCTATTTCCTAAACAGACTTCCTCTAAGTATGAGTCCCTTTCAAAAAAATATTGCATTCAAAAAATTGATGAAGCAGTTACATAGTGTCAAGCCCCAGAGAGTCACAATACACATGGACTACATTAATGGTTAAGTTCTTTAGGAAAGATGAATATTGTTTAACCCAATGTTTATAAAACTTCTGTGATTTTAGAAGCATTTTGTTTTCAAATAAACCCTATTTCCAACCTGTGGAGCTAAAGTCCAGTGAAATTCTTTCAGATTAGCGTTGACTATCTGGGTTCATATGTGATTGTAAATATCAGTTTAAAAGATCAAAGGAAACCTTTCATAGATATAAAAAATTTAATATGGAAAGTAACAAGAAATCAAACAGAAGAACTTCAAGAGACTCCAGCACATCAATATGTTGAAATCCCACAGTTGATATTGGATGGGTGGAATGGCAAGAAGGACAGTTTTCAAAGAACAGCTTAGAGCCCCAGTAAGCCTCTGGGTGGGGCTGTTGATTCCAGGCTGTTCTGTGTCAGGAGAAATGGTCCAAAGTGTTAGTAAAGTTCTGCAAAGTGTAAGGCTTCAAGAGCATGAATCTGGACCTTCATGGTGGCCTGGACCCATGAACTGGGGGTGTGATGGCACAAGATGACTTAGAGTAAACCTCCTTTGTCATTACTAAGTCCACAAAGAAAGTGAGAGTCGAGATTCTTCACAGAAAAAGGGCTGGAGCCTGTAGTTCAAAGAAGCGGAGAGAGTCAAGGGTGTATGGGGAGAACTGGGACAGGGGGCGATCTCACGCCTCTTGGGGTAAGTAATGCACAGGAGGAAATGAGCAGCCTGTGTCCCAGCCTGTGTCCCGCGGTGGTGGTGCCATCAGACCCGTCAGGGATTGGAGTGGGAGATTCTGAAGGCTGGAGATTAATTTAGAGATTCTAAAGAACTTCTCCAAAGCCATGCAGCCCGAGTGCCGCTGAGCCCATGCTGGAAAGCCACGTCCTTACCCCTTAGTGCAGGCTGCGGAGCCCGGTAGTGACTCTGGCAGTGCAATATTAGTCATTAAAAACAAAAACAAAACAAAAACAAAAACTAATATCTCCGGATCCTAAATTACAAAGAGCTTTTTACTTCTTAGAAACAAAAAGAAAGGCTAAATTTTTCAGACAGACCTACACCTGGGAATTAAAAATGGGCAGTTCCCAAAAAAGAGATATTGGGTGTTTTCTTTTTTGCACACTCATTCACAAAAATGTGTATGGACTTTGGGTTCTGGGAAGAAGGAACTGAGCACCTTTGACCTTATCTCTCTTGCTAAGGACAACTGAAAACCCTGGGCAAAAAATAGAATTCAATTCTCCAAAGTCTCCGAAAAGTGGATGAAAGCAGGCAGGGTGGGTAAGGATTACTGGACTCAAGGAATGAGCCTGTGGTGATTTCTATAAGTATTTAAATTTTTTTTTTCTTGCCTCTTCTATATCCCGATGTGGGTGCTAGAGCAGACTAAAACCTAAAATTGCCAATGGGCATAGACAGAAAAAAGCCCCAAGGAAAGCCAGTCTCTGGAAGGGGAGGACTCCAAGGGACCAAATCCTTTTGACCTTACCAGCCCTATTCCAGGCAGACATCAGCATTGTTACCCCTCCCACTCCCAGGGGTCCCCCGAGATGGTCCCTGAAGGTGGAGCCCTATTGACTCTTCCTGCCCTGCACCAGGCAACTGCCATCCAAGAGGGAGAGCCTCTCCTTTCCAGCACAGAAGCCTCCTTGGGCAGGAAGGAGCCTCCTCTTTCTAACTAGAACTCAAGGAAGGGGAAGCCCCCGGAGCCAGTCAAGGGGAAGACTGAGGAATCACGAAGAAGGAGGGACTGGTATAGGATGCGCAGTTCTGACTGGAGTCAGCACGGTAGGCACTGAACGCTCAACTGCAGGGTAGACCCTTGCTCAGACCGGCAGCTGGGTGACGAACAGGCGGCATGGAACAGGGTGGCACTGTGATTGCCTTACAAAGTAAGACTAGGCTATGCAGTCTGAACCCAGCTGGGTCGCCTGCTGATTTTAAAAAAAGTCAATTCATTTTTTTTAGAAAATTTAAATAGGACTTACAGGTTTTATGACCTAGTCAAAATGTCCCAAATATAACCTAAAATTACCTGACACTTCAAGAGCCAGCAAAGCCCAAACAACTAAATAACTCTTAAGAGAAAGGGCCGAATTCCTCCTGTTCACCACAGTCTCTAACAACACAAGCATGACTTCTTCGTATGTTTTTGCTTTTGTGATGCTAAGAATGGAGCCCAGGGTTTTGTGCCTGCTAGGCAAGTGCCCTGCTGCTGAGCATAAACTCCAGGCCTGACTTAACGTCTTGAGAAGGACTTAGATTGCATAATGTGAAAATGAAACTTTTGCGATTTCCTTGAGTCTGATTTTCATTTCCAAACTGTTTTCATCAGTTTAGTCTATTCTAAGACCGTCTATATCTGCTGGCCTATAGTGGGCCCCGGAAAAAAAAAAAATTGTCACTCACTATGGTAATGGGAGGAATAAGTACATGAGGTCTCAGAGAAAAGGTGTTGGATTAGAAAATTTAAAAATTTCTCTTTCAGTCCTGACTGGTGCTGACAAGTAACTTGAAACTGCTGAGCAGACGCTGCCACTGGGAACAGCAGGGTTCAAGGGCCACCCTGCCCCAGAGCTAAGGAGGCAGGGTTTCAGCTAAACCTGCGGTTGCTTACCTTCTTCCCTGCAAGCAGGTCCAGCTAGCTTTGGGGGTAAGGAAGTGAGAGGAGGATGGGGATGATAGGGGTGAGATTTTATATCCAAATATATTAAGTTAAAAGTCTACGTCGAAAATGAGCAAAAGGGAGGAAGTGGTAGCACTGGCCAGCTATGAGAGAGTAAGACAGTGGACATAAAAGAACTCAGTAGTACCATTATCAAACTTAACACCCTAGTACACATTTCTGTCTCTCAGAGGTGCTCAGATTCCGGGGTAGAACTTCCTGAGGAAAAGGAGTTTTTACTACATGGAAATCCAAGTGGGTCTGGGCTGCCAACAGAATAATTTTTGTTTTCACTTAGAGTTAAGACCAATTCCTTCACCAAAAAAAAAAAAAAAAAAAATAGCTTGGAAAGTACAGGTGTGCTCCCTAAACAACGCATGAACAGTCCCCCTCCCTTCTGCAATTAGAGGAAGCAGAGTCCCAAATGACCAGAGATTAACACCGCTGTGATTATTTTCATTTCAAAAAGGGTCCACTTAAAATATTTACTCTGATAGTTCCTTCAAGTGTGGACCACCTCTTGGGCATTTAGAGTTCTTTCATAAATCATTAACTGCAAAGTCAAGGGCATGCAGCGAGAGGGAGAGTTCAGAGTCCTCGCCTATGGAAGATCAATGGAAGTAAAGGTAAATCATCTCTGCAATGATGGGAGTCAAGGGGAGAGATGAGACTGTGACTTACACCCAAGGCTTCAGAAAATGTGTCCACAGAAAGACGGGAGCCAGCAGCCCTGGGTATATGCAAGTGGGAAACTGTTCTTCCCCAAGTTGGCTGTGTGGCATGGAGAATTGGGAGGATGTCCTGTCACCTCTCTCAAAGGGTCTGTGAATAGATGTGACAGGTATGGCCAGCGTTCAATCCCTTCTGCCTTCTGGGCCCCACTTGCTCATTATTAGAGGGCCACGATTTCATTTCAGATTGTCAGTGCAAAACCTGTTGTCATATTTTATGTGATGATGTTGACTCTGCTATGAAATTATACCCTAAGAGTACCCCAGAGCTGGCTCAGTACATATAAATAACCATTTATCAGATGCAACCCATAATCTCCTTGTTGCTGTGACCCATTCTGTAATTTTCCCTTAGCTGACAAGCTACAAATGAAGAGTGCACTTAGATTTCAGTTAGGAGGTTTAAAATATGGATGTGGATATAAAAAGCTCAACCCTTCAAGAAGAAACCAGGGAATTTTCCCATTATATTCTACGGACTTTGGTCCATCTGCTTTGTACTCATATAAGAATCCAGCGGTCCTCAATGGCATCCCATATGATTTCTTACCACCGATTCTCTTGTCAACTCCCTCTTCACCCATTTCTGCATTTGATCCCTGTTTCTCCCACCAACACGTGTCCTTTTATCATCACGCTTATAGAATGTCTCTGCAAGCTGAGACCCTCTTGTTTGCAGACAAAGTGATGCAAGCTTCAGCCACTGAATTATTCTCTTTCCACCAAAACCAGCCTACGATAGACTATTACCATGTGCCAAACACCACTACTAGAGACCTTGCACGTATGCTTCAGTTTTATATATGAAGAAACTGAGGTTTAGAAAACACTTGAGCTATGACTTGAACTAAGACCAACAGATTCTGTATTAGTTTCCTATGGATGCTGTAACAAATAATTACATGGTGGTAGCCTTGCTTCTTCTAGCTTCTAGAGGCTGTCAATTTGCATTCCTTAGCTTATGGGGACATCTCTTTGCTCCATCTTCACAACAGCTTGTGTGCCTCCATCAAAACTCCCTCTACCTTTTTCTTACAAACATGCCTACAATTGTGTTTAGGGCCCATTCAGATGATCAAGATGGGCCCCTCCTCTTCAGATCCCTAATGTAATCATATCTTTTGCCATGTAAGGTAATATTCACAGGTTCCAGGTATTTAACATGAATATCTTAGGGGTGTGTGGGGGGGCTGTTTTTCAGCTCACTGTAGACTCAAAGCTGTCAAAATCCCAATGGACTGAAATCCCCATCTTTACCCAAGGACAAGATGTCCTTGAGCTTTGGGGAATTGGAAAAAGGAGCCGCCATATTGTTCCTCAGCCAATCTTCACTTGCATGAAGTTTCCAGGTGCCTGAAATCCACAAATTCCTTTAGATTCAAACATGAAAGTTTCATAAAGAAAGATACCTGGGAAGAGTAATAATCACCTTGATCCAGAGAAGTTTATTAGATGAACTTTAATCACTCCCAGCTCTGAGAAATTACACACAAACCAGGTCACATCTGAAGGCCCAAATTGGGCTTTTCCTATTTTGCCATGTACCACATTATGTTCACATAAACAGTGACTTTGAAATGTCCCTTGAGCCAATTTATTTTTTTGAGGTTTTATCTGCTGGGCACTAAAACATTTGGATGGAAACATGCAGTACTTAATTAATTATGTGTACATTTTTATCTACATAATAACTTTGCTATGCTTGATTATCCACAGAAGTTAGTTACCCAGCAAGCCCTTTGTAAGTTGAAATTGTTTGTCAAATTGGCATTTCTTGATCTATTTGTTTGTTGTCTCTATTGCCCCATGGCTGGGAACCCTCCAAAAATATATTTTTTTTCTTTGTGAAAAAGACCTTTGTATAACCTTTTTAAATAATGTTTATTTTTTCAAAGAATTTTATGTCAACATTAAAGAACATCTTTGAAAACCGTCCATAATTCTACCAACCTAGCAAAGCACAGTTTTAAGGTCCTAACCTTATTGAACATGACAGTGCTCTTCTGTCAACCGCTTGAGATCGTATGCAAAAGAGAAACAGGGAAAATATTTGCTTTTCAGTTCTGAGGCATGGATTTATTTCATGATTTGATTAAAGCACGTAGGTACCCTGGCAACAGTCACTAGTAAATAGGTTCTCATCACGCCCTCGCACCTGAGCATGTTAACAGATGCAATAAAATAAGTGGGCCATAACCTAGAAAATTCCAAGTTCCTAGGAATTTTCATCATGTCTCATGATGGTAGAACCCAGGGTAGAAGTTTGTCATAAGAAATTAGATGGGTCCTCATGGAGCTTCTGGAACGTCTAATGCAATATTTTCCCTCTTGGATTCCCATCGGCTTTCAAGACCTTGTCCATCATCTATAGGAATGCTCATGTTAGAATTACTAGAAAGCACTAGGGAAATATTTCCCCCTACCTGGGTGAAAATACTAGCCTATGGAATATTGTTCACATTTAAAGAATTGTTTGATGTCTTAATGAGAATTGTCATGAGAACATCAATGAAAATGATAATGAGCTCACTTCAGGGGGAAATGGTCAGGTTGGTAGCTGGGCCGTGCTGATCTTGGTATTTCACCCTTTATACTCCTGAAACACAGCCCCCAACACACAGTACCCTGGTGCTCTCATGGTGACTTGGTTGTCACAGAGAAGACCGGTGGCCCCTCATTCAATCTAAGCTGGGAAGGTTTCAAAGCAGAGTGCTTCCCCAAACTCTGGGGAGCCTGCAGGAGGAAGGCGGAGGACAATTCTTGAATGTTGGCTTTGATTCTTGTGACAAACGAGGAAGTGTGGGTGAGGGGTGGCGACTTTCATGCAGCACCTCAACTTTCAAATTATACCAAAGGGGTGACCCCTTCCTGTGCTTAAAAAAGTTAGATCTTCATGGAATATCTGTCTTGTGTGTGTGTGTGTGTGTGTGTGTGTGTGTGTGTGTAAAAAGAGACTGAAGAAGAGACAAAGTCCACCCACACGGAAAGAAATCGACATCAAACAAGTCTCGTAGCAAGCACGATTAGAAGAGGCTTGTTTTGTTTTTTGGGCTTTGCTTTGTGAAACTGAGTAAGGCAGCAGGGTGTTTTGTGGAAAATGGCATTGACAGGGGAGGGCAGAAATGTAGCTGCAGATGTGACCGGAAGCCTCTGTGTCACTGGGGGCAGGTCAGAAAAATCCCTCTCTGCCCCGATTTCCTCCTCTGGGAAGTGGGTGCTGAAGCTGACTAGCTAAAAGGTGAATCCCAGCTCTTAAAATCTGACTTCACTGTTTTATAAGGTCAGAGTTTCTTAAAACTGGGTTGTGCTTTATAATTCCACAAAGCAATAAAAATTGGATTCTATTCACAAATGCCACTGGAGCCCCACCTTTGTGTTAGACTCGATGCTGTCATCCTCACCACTCACACACAGGAACATTAGATTATGTTTCCACTAACATTTCTGTTCTCGCCTAATGCTTGTTTTCAGAGTTAGAGACTCATCTAATTCAGAAAGGCTCTTGGAGATTCAGCCCCGCCATATGCCTAGAGCAGGAGCATCCCAACATTTGGGCCTCTGGACTCTGCCTGAACACTTACATGCTTCCTCTCAACCAGCCATCAATGGCATTGTCAGCTCTAATTCAGAAATCTTTTCCTTACGCATCAGTCTGCTTTTGTGTCACTGTGACCAAAACACTCAACACGGATAAGAGAAAGAAAAGTATTTTGGTTCACAGTTTCAGGGGTTTAGTCCACGGTCAACGAAGTCCATTGCTCTGGGCCCAAGGTGAGGCAGACAGCATGGTGGAAGGGCATGGTGGAGAGAAGCTACTCTGGGCTTGGTCGCCAGGAAGCAGAGAGAGAGGTAAGTGGGGAAGGGGCCATGGGGTGGTGGTTTCTAAGATAAAAAGTACATTTGTCCTTGTTCAATCTTCTGGGGCAAGTCCTCCTCTGGTTGCCCTTGAGGCTGACATAAGGGCTTTTCCCAGGCACAGCTGCGCATCTTTCATCCAACCAGCAAATCTGCACCCAATTAAAGTGAGGAAGGGCCTGTTATTATTTATTCAATAGTTAGCGGGCAAATCTTTTCCCTGCCATTATCAGGCTATCCGTTACCATTCAAAGATAATTTTCCTCGATAGAGAAGATTAAAGAGAAATTACGAGGTGAATTGTTCTGCCTTCATGGTGCTGCTGTTAACACTAAATTGAGCAATGGCAATTGTCCTCCCTGTCCTTCTTCAGCTCCAAACATACCTGAAGAGTCTTTTGGATCATCTTTAGCATGCTTCACAAGCTTCCCCGAATTCTGTCCTCTGGTGTGTAGGCATCATGTACCCATTTGTGGCCTTCTGTGTCTTAGCTGGATGTTGGTCATTCACCTTGTGCAAATCTTTTTAAAGACCTAAAATTATCAGGACCTCCTTCTTTGGTCTGGCTGAATTGTCTCCTTCGGTGCCACCTGCTTTTCTCCCTGATCATAATAATTTACAGCCAAAGAATTAAAATCTCCGTTTAAAATCATTTTTTCTCTTTTCTCTCTTTTTTTTTTTTTTTTTTGAGGTGGGGGGACAGGGGCACTTAGCCATTGAACTACACCCGCATCCCTTTCTTATTTATTTATTTATTTATTTATTTTGCTAAATTGTTTAGGGCCTCACTAAGTTGTGGAGGCTGGCCTCTAATAATGGGATCCTCCTGCCTCAGTCTCCTGAGTCACTGGATTACAGGTGTGTGCTACCATACCCAGGCTCCCTATGGCTTCTCTTATGTCACCTTCTCTTTTTTGTCTTTAGACAAAGGGATCACAGCTAATTTTTTCTCCAAACTTTTTAAATTTTCTTCAAATCTCAATCTGATGTCAGGACTTTGATATTTTCTCCCTCCTTTATCATGTGGAGGTCCCTTGAACATGAGGCTGCCGTTGATTCCACTTCTTTCCTTCCAGTTCCCTGTTTAGGTCAGGAGAGAGCAGATGGTAACCACTTCCACCTTCTGAGACTTAATTTCTAGCAAAGGAAGTCAAGAATTTGTTAGGTATTGTGGGTTTTGAGGGTGGAGTGGAATGGAATGAATGCCATTTCAGGATGTTTTTTAGCTTCCCTTGCCTCTACCAACTATATGCCTGAAGCACCCTCACCTCCCACCACTCATGATGATGAAAGATGTCTCCAGACACAGCCACAGTTCTATGGGGTAATAGTGCCTCTAGCTGAGAGCCCCTGTTAACCCCTCTTTCCATATTCTCACCCATTAGCTCTCTGCTAGGAGCCTGGGCTCAGATGCATAGATGATTCAAGGTATGCACCTTCCCCCCAGGCAGTGATGTGCTGAATCCTGGGAAGTACTGACCAGCAGTCGTAAGTTTCACTCAAGAGTTGTATTTAACAACCTGGGATAGAGGTTCTGCTTTGTTTTGTCCTCCAAATCCATTCAATGCCAGGCTCTGGTACAATCGTTACAACTCCTGTTTCTCTTTCCTTTTGCCTTCCTTCACTGGGTACTTCACTCCCTTTTCCTACCTTGAACCCATCCTTTTCCATACATAACTATCTGTCAGTCATGGAGGAAAGAGCTGCCCTGCCCAAGATGGCAACTGGAAAAGCAGTTATTAAAGGTCTTACTGACAAAAGAAGAATATGATGTAGGGAAACTGAGGCTGGATATTATAGCAGCCTGGGTGTCTCAAGCACAAGACGTTGTCACCACTCCTAGTGAAGGATGGGAGGAAGGAAATTCTCACAGGTGGCTCTCGCTGGAACAAGCCAAAGAGAAGACATGGGATCCCAGTGAAGCAGCCCAGGTGGTCAGCTCCCCAGGCACAGAGTAAGGGCAGGAGGGCAGTGGGCAGATCTGAAGGGCAGGTGGAAGGTGCGCAGCACAATACCTTAGTTTCGTCTAAGCACATTTCACTGGTCCCTTTCCTAGATTCCCCTTTGAATCCTGTTGACCAGATCACAGAGCTTCTTGCCAAACATATTTATCCTCTTCCAGAGATGCCTTCTTCTTGCCAGGAACCTATCATTCTGGTATCACCAGCCCTGGTTCAGAAAATCAAATCCCGTTTTTGGATGCAATCTAGAGAGCCAGCTGTTCATTTCTCTCCTGTCTTTTCCAAAATCACCAATCTCAACTGGAAGAAGAAATGAGATTTGTCTGGTGGCCCTGGATGGATTTCTCCATCCGTTGGGAATAAACCACCTTTTAGTTCTTTACCTGATGTTCGGATCAGGATTTCTTGAACCTGTCAGTGCATGAATCGTCTCTTGATTTTTCTCCAGGGCAGGTGCTGTCTTTTCCTTGAATCTGGATTCATCCTGAGCAGGAAGGTCCTTAGGACTAAAGGAGAGTATGATCAGCCCCCAAAGTGAATGCTCTTTTTCTTTTGTCCCCAAGGCACGCAATGGTTGGGATGCCCCTTTGCCTTCTTAAATTTTCCCTCATTCTGGATCATTTTTCCTACTCAGGCTAGGTATTCTTTGTCATCTCTGCTAAAGACAGCAGGGAGTATTTCCTCGAGGCTTTTCACCTTCTCTAGGAAGATGAGTGGCCCCTTACGGCACATCTGAGACAGAGAAGAGGTTGGGGGAGACTCTTGAGTGCTTCCTTAGGTGTTTCTACCACCTGAGCCTCAAGTGGAAAACAAATTCCATGATTCCTCCACTGTTTTGGCTGTGGGCTTCTGAGTTCCTGGCCTCTTGGGGACTCATGGTGACAGTGCCATTAAATGGACACGGCTGCTTTCTCCCTCTCTCTCTCACCTCACTTTGGATACTCTGCAAGGTATTGCTAATCAGCAGTGCATGGCACTAGCGGTGAATTGAGTTCAGTTCCTTTCCGTGAACACATTGAGGCAGCAACACAACTGGCAATTCTTACTGTCTTCCCATCTCTTGCTTTGCGTTCTATTTTGCTGCTGGGATCCTTGTCATGACCAGATAATGTTATGCCTATCGTAAGACTTTTCTTCTCAATATACTAGTAAATTTGTCCACTGGAAACACAGACACATAGGTATATGTACATGTGTATATATTTCTTTTTATCTTTGAGGAGTACTGGGGATTGAACTCAGGAGCACTCGACCACAGAGACACATCCCCAGCCCTATTTTTTTTTTTTTTTTGAGGATTTCAATATTTATTTTTTAGTTATTGGCGGACACAACATCTTTGTTTGTATGTGGTGCTGAGATCAAACCCGGGCCTCACGCATGCCAGGCGAGCGCGCTACCGCTTGAGCCACATCCCCAGCCCCCCCAGCCCTATTTTGTATTTTATTTAGAGACAGGGTCTCACCGAGTTGCTTAGCGCCTCACTTTTGCTGAGGCTGGCTTTGAACTCTCGATCCTCCTGTCTCAGCCTCCAGAGCCGCTGGGAATTCAGGTGTGCACCACGGCGCCCAGCTGTGTATGTATTTTAGATTAAGGAAGGTGAGCACTTTAAAAGAGCACTTAGTTATACTTATGAACCACCTACACATACAGGCAAACACCTAAATTGATAGAAAATAATTATGACAATCTTTAAGTTATGTGATATTTTTGCTTTTCAAAGCACTTTCATCTTTTTCTAAATGCTTACAGAATTTCTGTGGAACGTGGAAAGCGGGAGTTAGTTTTCAGATGAAATGACTCAGATAGAGACACTTGATTTATTATTACTGATG
Organism: Callospermophilus lateralis; assembly: GCF_048772815.1. NCBI lineage: Eukaryota > Metazoa > Chordata > Mammalia > Rodentia > Sciuridae > Callospermophilus > Callospermophilus lateralis. The sequence goes on from NC_135311.1 coordinate 20,646,294, forward strand.
ATTTCACTACTTTTACATTTGTTATCTGTTCAGATTAAGTCAACCTCTTTAAATTCCGCTGTCAACATCAACATTAATTACTTGATTTGAAAACTATACTAAGGCTCTATCTTCATTTTTAAGAAATATATATTGAAGTATTTAGGAATAAAGGAATACAATCTGCTGCTCATTTGTAAATAATTAGAAAAGATTATATTTGCATGTGCCTTGTATGTGGGTGTGGGCGAATGTACACAGACAGAGGTAAATTGAGTATCACCCAATTATCCTGAAAATTGGGAATTAGGAGGAAATAATTTTAAATCATCTACTAGTCAGGTATTATGGGTGAAAAGGTTATTATATAAAAAGTTAAATATATTTATATTGCTAAATATATTCTTTAGAAGGTGTTATCCAAACATTTAGTCACATATCACAACTGGTCAAAAATTGTTTGAACAACATGGGTCTATTTATTTATAATTTACACATAAGCACTAATGCACTGAGATATTATAAGCATGATAAGGTATCCATGTTCCCCCAAAGGGAATACCTAGATAGTAAATTAATTACACTTTGAAATAATATTCATTGTTAAAATTAATAATAGAAACCCACTTTCTATTCTTATTAGAATAAGATTAACTAACAAATAATGGAGAAAGCAATGCCATTGAATATGCTTAGTTGATTTTTAAAAAATCTTGCTTTAACACTTTGTGATTCAGCAGTTCAAAGTTCTGGTTGACCACTCAGTCTATTCTGATTCTTGGTGGTGTTTGTTGGTGTGTTGTTTTGGTTTTGGGTGCTATGGATTGACCCAGGGCCTCCTGCATACTAAGCATGTGCTCTACCACTGAGCAAATACCCAGCCCATGATTCTTGGTTTTAAACATAACGTAAGAAAATATCTTATAATATGTGCATATTCGAATGAAAGAGGTGTGTCATTGTCTGAACATGCAGGTTTCGTTAAAAATTACTTGGTAAAGTTTTACTTTTCCCTGCTATCAACCACATTTCCTTGCAAACAAATCAGAAGGCATTGAACCTCAATATTCAAAATACCTGGCCTTAAAATTCACTGAAATCCCTTGCTTTGGAAAATTTTTAAACAGACCAACATTATTTCTAGATCGTCTTTAAGAGTACAGACAGATATTAGGGTTTTGAAATAGATGACACACATTTTTTTTTTCCTGGTAATAAAATCATGTTCTTATCCTTCAGAATTGTTCCTCAAAAGCATCAGTTGTTTTGTGAAACATTGTCATTTTTTTTCCCCATCTTGTTTCTTTGAAGGAGCAAATTAATTTTGTTTTTCTTTTTTTGGTCACAAACTGTTTAATGGCTTATGCTGTCAGAGAAAGGTCAGTCACTTTGGAGCACTTCTTTTTCTGTAAAAGAAAAATGTTAACTTCCGCCTCAAAGTTCACAGCTCTTCAAGGTGTTTTTTTTTCATGAGTTCACCAGCAGATTTCTCTGGCTAGAAAAGATCTTCATAGTCACTTCTCATCTCATTAAAAATGCATCATAAAGATGCTTCTGTTTTAAAGGTCTTGCTTTAACAAACCTGGCCACGTCATTGATGTCCTCTAGCACCCAGACCACAAGCCCTGGGAGTCACTGAGAGCAGCAGGACATCTGGAGGTAGGGTTCCACTGCTAGCCCCACCATGCCACCGAGTGCCCGCATGGCCTGTGACCAGCTGATGCTGATGCAGTGAGGTCATTACTGTCAGTCTGTATGTTAAACACTGGTAACATTTTTAGTTAGAAACCAACCTATAAAATAAAGTTTGAATATTTTCTTCCTGTCTTCCAAAGGATTGGCTTCTCCTTCTTTGGGGGACACACACCTTAGGAGGGACCATGGCTTTGAGATTATATTCCAGTTAATCTGCCCTTCCTTCACTGCTGCCCACCATATGCAGCGTCATCACCCTATACACTGTGGTTTTTCCATCACTAAGTTTGCATGGCATTCTGCGGATCATTCTCAAATGTTTTCATGCATTGCCTCTTTAGACCTCGTGATTTACAAATCCACCCAGAAAGGCGTGAAATGAAGACACCATTTTATTTTTACAAATTGACATAATTTAAGATTTGGGCATAAATATTGCTTGTCATTCCAAGATACAATGCCTATATACTGGAGGCTGATGGAATGAACTATGGGCATCCATACAATGGAGTAAAGTGCAAGTTATAAATAAGAATGACCTCTTGAACTGAAGTGATTGCAGAATATATTGTTAAAGAAAAAGAGGAAGTACAAAATCTTCTTTTAAAATTTATTGTTATTAAATTCATCATCATCATCATCATCATCATCACTATTATTATTATTTGGGTACTGGGATTTGAACCCAGAGGTGCTGAACAACTGAGCTACTTTTTTTTTTTTTTTTTGTATTTTTATTTAAGACAAGTTCTCACTAAGTTGCTGAGCCTGCCTTTGAATTCCCAATCCTCCAGCCTCAGCATCCTGAGCTGCTGGGGCAAAATCTTTAACATGTTACTTTATATAAAAAATAAGGCCTATAGGTATGATTACACTAGTGGTGTGACTCTGCACCATGTACAGCCAGAGGAATGAGACGTTGTGCTCCATTTGTGTACAATATGTCAGAATGCACTCTACAGTTAAATTAATTAGTTAATTAATTTTTTAAAAAAGAAACAAGGGAACATTAGAAAAATATGTGTGTCTTCTCAGTCTGTGAAAAGAAATAGAAATACTTACCAGAAACTAAAGAGACTAATTACTTACAGGAAGTGGAAGGTAATATCGTCAGGAGAATAAGGGGAAGCGGGTGGAGAATGAGCCACTTTGCCAGGTATCTATTTTGTCCAGCTCTGACTTTTAAAACCATATCTTTTAATTAAATAAATAATAAAAATCAGCCAGGATGTAGAGAAAACAAAAATGGAACCTAAACAAAAATAAATCAATTTAGCAGAATTGTAATTGAATAACATCATCATACCAAAGGTTTTGGGGAAAAACAAAGTGAATCTTAAAAATATTATTTTGATTGGATAGGGCACCAGTCAGGGTTCAACCGGAGAAAGATCAGAAGGACTTGTACGTTGAGAGACTGGTTGCAAAGACAGGGTTTGCGATATCGTGGGTCTGTCTGGCTTAGGAAGTCAAAGTCCCCCTGGGAGGCCGTCAGGAGGGCAGATGGGAACTCCTGAGTGTGGCCGGAGCTGCTGTCCGCAGGAAGAATCCTTCTCCTCCAAGGACTCTCAGATCTTTTCTAAAAGCCTTTCCATGATTGAGTTAGGCCCACTCGGATTAGGATCGTTTCCTTTCCTGAAAATCAACTGATTGTGGATTTCAGTCCCCTCTACAGAACACCTTCACAGGTTTGGCTGAATAAATGAAGATCAGATCTTAGCCATGTGGACACGTCCAAACCCGTGTGAGTCATCTTCCCATCACCATAACAAACACCCAAGACACCCTCTTGTAAAGAGAAGAGGTCTATTTGGGCTCAGTTTTGAAGATTTCAGTCCATGATCAGTTGACCCTGTTGCTTTGGGTCTGTGGTAAGATAGCACATCAGGGAGCAGAACCACTCACCTCGTGGCTGGGAATGAGAAACAGAAGAAGAGGGGGTTGGGGGAGGCAAGGCATGCCCCCAGTGACCAGAAGACCTCTCACTAAGCCCTACCTCCTAAAGTTTCACCTCCCAAGATCATCACCCCTGGTACCAGCCTTGAATACAGGTGCCTCTAGAGTACAGTCGATATCCAAACTGTAGCACTGATCATCACAGACACCATACGGCGAAGAAGGAAATGACTGTATGCAAACACTGCGGTTTGGTCAGTAAGTCATTCTTCACAAGGGGTGACTAGGCAATTTGTAACCATGTGTTCTTTGAGAAAACAATTACATTTATGGTGCAGAATGTGAGCCAGGTTTCTAGAACTACCAATAAGGAAAGGGAGAAGGAGGAGGTAAACCCTGGGTGTGTTGGGTTGGAAGCGGAAGTACCAGAGATGTACAGGAATCTTTGTGTACCTTCATACTTACATTCGATAGCTGTGTCTGAGAGGGCCAGGCAACACTGTCACCCTAGGTCCCAGATTGGGCTTCTAAATCTCATTCTGAAAAGAAAGAGAGAGAGAGAGGGGGGGGGGGAGGGACAGACAGAGAGAGAGAGAGAGAGAGAGAGAAGAAAGGAAGAAAGAGAGAGAGAGAGAGAGAGAGAGAGAGAGAGAGAGAGAGAGAGAGAGAGAGAGAGAATAAGGAATTTATGGAAAATGACTGATTTGAAGAGATGGGAAAGAGAAAATGCAAGATGATCCTGGAACATTTTGAGGTTCAAGAAAGTCAAGAAATGCTCCCAAAACAAGGAGGACATATTGAAAGGGGACAGGAGTCAACTAGAAGCAGCTTCAAGGACCAAAACTGGAAATGTAAGCAACAAAATTAACACTGAGAGAGTAGAATATAATTCAGAGAATAAAAAAAAAAAAATTCACAGAGCCATACTCACATAAATACAAATAAGGAGAAGGGAAAACTCTTTCATAGAGTGGAATTCCAATTAATAGGGCTGGGGATGTAACTAATTAGTGGAGTGTTTAGTTCCAATGTGAGAGGCCCTGGGTTCAAGTCCCAATACCCCGCCCCCCCAAAAACCAATGAATAAATGTATGAAGAATTATGAAATAGGAAAAGACCCTTTAGACATTTGAGAATTTTCTATTTCATGATTCCATATACATTTGGCCACTCAACCTAAACTAACCCCTACCCCTATCACACACGACAGTAATCATAGTTGCAAGCAAGAATCATCAATGCATACATAAATTGGAAGAAAAAAAGTTCAGGAAAAGCAGGATAATTGCACAGTCACACAGTGTCTCCCCACAAGATGCTCATTAATTATAGAAATGAAAGTAGTAACTTTACAAAAGAGAAAAATGACAGGTACCATTTTAAACACGTGATATCACCATTGCTAATTATAGTTAAGGAGGATGTTAATGTTTGAAGGCTGCTGTGTAAAGGGTAGAAAGAAATTCTTTTTGCTATTTTTTTTTTTATATTTTTGGTGAATGTGAAGTTATTTCGCAATGAAAAATTTTAAGAAGAGAAATTACAAAGAGACATAAGTGATGATTGCTTGCTAATGTGTAATGATACTGCCCTTGTCCACCATCACCTCTTATTCAGGGTATTACAGCAGCCAGTGTCTGATGCTTTACCTTCACTCTCCCCTTTTCCAATTGATTCACTAAACAGTAGCTGTAGTCGTTTGATGGTCAGCTTTCTGTTGCTGTGACAAAATGCCTGAGAAAATCAACTTAAATAGGAAAGGTTTATTTTGGCTTATGATTTTAGGGGTTTCAGTCCATGATTGCTTGGCGCCATTGTTTCTGGTCAGAACATCATGGCAGGCGAGTGTGACCGAGCAAAGCCATTCACCTCATGGTGATCAAAAACAGGGAGCTGGAGGTACGGGATGGGGACAGGACAAGTATAACCTTCCAGGGTTCAGCCCCAGAGATGTTCTTCCTCCAACTAGGCCCTACAGTTTCCACCACTTCCCACTAACACCATCAATGGATCAATCCATCAATGGATTAATCCGCTGGGGCGATGAGAGCCCTCTTGGTCCAATCCCTTCACAAAAGCCCAACCTTGCTGCATCTGGGACCAAGCCTTCAACACATGGGCCTTTAGGGGACATTCCAGACTCAAACTATAACAATGATATTATATATGAAACCAAGTCATGTCATTCCCACACTTGCCCTGCTTCAGATTTCCAATGAAATCCAAACTTTTGGTAGTACATGCCATGGCTTCAGTTGCCCTCCTATGCTCTAGCCAGACTGGTTTTCTTTCAGTTCCTCCTAAGTACCAATTTCTTCCCTGCCTCAGGGCCTTTACACATGCTGTCTTCTTGCTGGGATCACTCTTGCTCTAACTCTTTGCCTGGCAGGCTTTATTCATCCTTCGGGACTCACCTAAATGTCACTTTGGAAAGAGGCCCTTGCAGGCCTATTCCCCACTCCAAAAAAGGATTGATGTCCTCTAGTTCTTCACTCTGTTTGTCTTCTTCACTTATTTTTTTCTTAACTTGTGCTTTTTGTTTGTTGGTTTGTTTAGTATCTGTTTTCACCTTTGAACTATGAACTTCATGATGGCAGAGGTTGTTTTCTTGTAAATAAATTTGTCAGTTTTTTTTTTTAATTGGTAAATATAATTAGAGAATTGGGGCCAAGCAGAACATAGTTCTAATTCTGGAAGAAGACACAAATTTCTCCACCCAGGGAGTAGCAGTCACACTGTCCATGTGGGAGGTCCACTGGGGAGGCTCAATTGCCTTCAGGACTCCACCTCAGCAGTTACAGAAAGCTGACTGGAAGAAGCTGCAAGCCAGACATAAAGAGGCCGAGTAAAGAGGAAACACAGAAAAGTGACAACAACCACACAGTGCACCCAGAACCCCCGGAGCGGTGTTTTGGGGACCATTTAGGAATACCGCAGAGCAGCTATTACTGGTGTATCTCAGGAGTCCCCTGAGCATCAACTTATTATGTGTGACATGAAACATAATTGATGTTGATACCAATGACCCTAGTCACTGTCACCCACTGATTTATGTCCTGCCTCCTTTCAGATACCAGGCCCTGTGGTCATTATGAAAAATTAACCCATGTTCACAGTGATCCTCTGAGCAGGAGATTTCCACCTTCCCCCCCATTTTTTTTAAAATCAGAATTGGTTATAAAAAAAAAACTGGGCTAATTTCTACCAAGAAAATATAAGATATGAAACTGGCTCTCAAAACCTAAGTTATCTGCAAAATTGCCTTGTGTGGGGACTGGTTCCTTCCCGATGGCGCCAGGGCCCCAGGACTGCAGGCGAAACCTGGGCTCTCGGGTCACAGAGCTTCCCCTCCACAGGCCCTGGATTTCCTGGCTCAGTCCCATATCCAGCTTCACCTCTGGAGCTCAGATCACCTCCTCATGAAAGGAACCCTTTGTCCGGCTCCCAACCCCAGCACCCTTACCCCCTGCTCGGGCTCCACCCTTCCTCCTGTCCCAGCCTCCCCCACTCCCAGCCCAGACGGCCGTGTCCCTCCTGGGTCTGATTTGCCTTCCAGGGTCGCCCCCTCTCGGGCCTCTCCCACGGTGGGTGGATCTGAACCACTCTGCTCTTGGTGCTGGGGAAACCCGTCTCTTCCCTGAAGACAAGGAGGTCTCTCACTCACCATCCCCTGCAAACCCTTAGGTGGCCCTCACTTTCCAAGGCTGCTCCGGACTCACTCTTCCACCTTCAGGCAAGTATTCCTGCTCCTCTGAGGATGTTGCCACTGTGCCCCGCCATTTCCCACCCCTCTTCCCTCTCACTTAGGGACTTTCCTGATGCACTGAAAAATTCGAGGGTCCCCACAGTCTTCCTGAACCATAGCCTAGTGACTTCAACCTCCTGTGGGATGACGGGCCAGCTCCAGCCTGTCTCCTTCCTTTTTTTCCCTTCCTTCCTTCCTTCCTTCCTTCCTTCCTTCCTTCCCTTCCTGTGGGTTGAACCCAGGGGCTCTTAAACAAATTCCCAGTCCTTTTTATTTTTTGAGACAGGGCCTCACGAAGTGGCTGAGGCTGGCTTTGAACTTTCCATCCTCCTGCCTCAGCCTCCCGAGCTGCTGTGATTGCAGGCGTAAGTTCCCACGGCCGACTGTCACCACCATATTTTCCAGTCACCGTTCCCATGGAGCTGAGAGTCCTCCCGGGAGCACTCTGCTTCCTAACCACAAGGCCTCTCCTTCCCACTCTCTCGCCAAGCTTACTTCTTAGTCTCGAGCAACCTCCATTCCTAGGTTCCTCCAGTCTCCCTCTGTCCCGTGGGATCTTGCTTCCTCTCTCCCACTCAGCCTGGACTCAGAAGAATCTGGCCTCTGCTTCTACCATGGAAACCGCTACCATGAAGACGAAGAACAAGTAAACTTGACGTTGCTAAACCCAGGGCCACTGTTTCCATTCTTCCTTTCACTGAAGGTTGCAGATAGCAATTCTCTGCTGCCTTAGACACCAGGACCATTTCCCCCTTCTTAAAATGCTTGACTCTCTTGGCTTCTGCCTCCCACCCTCTCCCACTCCTCTTTGTACTTCTCGGTCCATTATTTTGCTGCCTCTTTTGAAATTTCTCTCCTCGGCTCCTGTTGTAAATGTTGCTGATCTTTCGGGGATTTGCCCTTGGCTCTTGGAGGGATTTGTGAGGTATTAGCTGGGATCGGGCTCCTGGTTGGATTCCTTGACTGTGTGCTTACTGGGTGGTAAGTACTAGGGCCGTTCCTTTCCCCTTTCCTTCCAGGCTCCAGAATGTGGACGTACTGCAGAGCTCTCTCCTTGCTCCACTGTCCTTTAACTGTGCCCACTGTTCTCTGGGCCATCTCATCCTCATTTCAGGGCTTCATTACACATGTACCAAGGATAATTGGAAGCCCACACTGCTCCTCTGAATTCCAAGCTTTGGAAGTCACATCTTTTTTTTTTTTTTCCTGTTTTTTTTTTTATTTTGTCTTTTTTAAAATATACTCATGACAGTAGAGTGTGAAATATAATTCTTTTTTTAAAAATTTTTATTGTTGGTTGTTCAGAGCATTACATAGTTCTTGACATATCATATTTCACACTTTGATTCAAGTGGGTTATGAACTCCCATTTTTACCCCATACACAGATTGCAGAATCACATCGGATACACATCCACTGTTTTACATATTGCCATACTAGTGTCTGTTGTATTCTGCTGCCTTTCCTATCCTCTACTATCCCCCCTCCCCCCTCCCCTCCCCTCTTCTCTCTCTACCCCCTCTACTGTAATTCATTTCTCCCCCTTATATTTTTTCCCTTTCCCCTCACTTCCTCTTGTATATAATTTTGTATACCCCTGAGGGTCTCCTTCCATTTCCATGCAATTTTCCTTCTCTCTCCCTTTCCCTCCCACCTCTTGTCCCTGTTTAATGTTTATCTTCTTCTCATGCTCTTCCTCCATGCTCTGTTCTTAGTTGCTCTCCTTATATCAAAGAAGACATTTGACATTTGTTTTTTAGGGATTGGCTAGCTTCACTTAGCATAATCTGCTCTAGTGCCATCCATTTCCCTGCAAATTCTATGATTTTGTCATTTTTTAATGCAGAGTAATACTCCATTGTGTATAAATGTCACATTTTTTTATCCATTCATCTATTGAAGGACATCTAGGTTGGTTCCACAGTCTTGCTATTGTGAATTGTGCTGCTATGAACATGGATGTAGCAGTGTCCCTGTAGTATGCTCTTTTTAGGTCTTTAGGGAATAGACCGAGAAGGGGAATAGCTGGGTCAAATGTTGGTTCCATTCCCAGCTTTCCAAGAAATCTCCATACTGCTTTCCAGATTGGCCACACCAATTTGCAGTCCCACCAGCAATGTAAGAGTACCCTTCTCCCCACATCCTCGCCTGCACTTGTTGTTGTTTGACTTCCTGATGGCTGCCAATCTTACTGGAGTGAGATGGTATCTTAGGGTGGTTTTGATTTGCATTTCTCTGACTGTTAGAGATGGTGAGCATTTTTTCATGTACTTATTGATTGATTGTATGTCCTCCTCTGAGAAGTGTCTGTTCAGGTCGTTGGCCCATTTGTTGATTGGGTTATTTGTTTTCTTATTGTTTAATTATTTGAGTTTTTTGTATACTCTGGATATTAGGGCTCTGTCTGAAGTGTGAGGAGTAAAGATTTGTTCCCAGGATGTAGGCTCCCTATTTACCTCTCTTATTGTTTCTCTTGCTGAGAAAAAACTTTTTAGTTTGAGTAAGTCCCATTTGTTGATTCTAGTTATTAACTCTTGTGCTATGGGTGTCCTATTTAGAAGAAGCCATCAAAAGACTACCAACTAAAAAAAGTCCAGGACCGGATGGGTATACAGCAGAGTTTTACAAAACCTTTAAAGAAGAACTAATACCAATACTTTTCAAGCTATTTCAGGAAATAGAAAAAGAGGGAGAACTTCCAAATTCATTCTACGAGGCCAACATCACCCTGATTCCGAAACCAGACAAAGACACTTCGAAGAAAGAAAACTACAGACCAATGTCTCTAATGAACCTAGATGCAAAAATCCTCAATAAATTCTGGCGAATCGGATACAAAAACATATCAAAAAAATTGTGCACCATGATCAAGTAGGATTCATCCCTGGGATGCAAGGCTGGTTCAATATACAGAAATCAATAAATGTTATTCACCACATCAATAGACTTAAAGATAAGAACCATATGATCATCTCAATAGATGCAGAAAAAGCATTCGACAAAGTACAGCATCCCTTCATGTTCAAAACTCTAGAAAAACTAGGGATAACAGGAACATACCTCAATATTGTAAAAGCTATCTATGCTAAGCCTCAGGCTAGCATCATTCTGAATGGAGAAAAATTGAAGGCATTCCCTCTAAAATCTGGAACAAGACAGGGATGCCCTCTCTCACCACTTCTGTTCAACATAGTTCTCAAAACACTGGCCAGAGCAATTAGACAGACGAAAGAAATTAAAGGCATAAAAATAGGAAAAGAAGAACTTAAATTATCACTATTTGCAGATGACATGATTCTATACCTAGCAGACCCAAAAGACTACAATGAAACTATTAGAGCTAATAAATGAATTCAGCAAAGTGGCAGGATATAAAATCAACACGCATAAATCAAAGGCATTCCTGTATATCAGTGACAAATCTTCTGAAATGGAAATAAGGACAACCACTCTATTCACAATATCCTCAAAAAAAAAAAAAAATACTTGGGAATCAACCTAACAAAAGAGGTGAAAGACTTATACAATGAAAACTACAAAACCCTAAAGAGAGAAATAGAAGAAGATCTTAGAAGATGGAAAAATATACCCTGTTCATGGATAGGCAGAACTAACATCATCAAAATGGCGATATCACCAAAAGTTCTCTATAAGTTTAATGCAATGCCAATCAAAATCCCAACGGCATTTCTTGTAGAAATAGATAAAGCAATCATGAAATTCATATGGAACAATAAAAGACCCAGAATATCAAAAACAACTCTAAGCAGGAAGTGTGAATCAGGCGGTATAGCGATACCAGACTTCAAACTATACTACAGAGCAATAGTAACAAAAACAGCATGGTACTGGTACCAAAGCAGGCAGGTGGACCAATGGTACAGAATAGAGGACACAGAAACCAATCCACAAAACTACAACTATCTTATATTTGATAAAGGGGCTAAAAGCATGCAATGGAGGAAGGATAGCATCTTCAACAAATGGTGCTGGGAAAACTGGAAATCCATATGCAACAAAAGGAAACTGAATCCCTTTCTCTCGCCATGCACAAAAGTTAACTCAAAATGGATCAAGGAGCTTGATATCAAATCAGAGACACGGCGTCTGATAGAAGAAAAAGTCGGCTACGATCTACATACTGTGGAAGTCACATCTTCAAATGCCTGGTGGGTGCCCCCACAGGTGTCTCCTACTCACAGATTGGAAACCACACTTAACTGCCTCTAATTTGCCTTCTTTTCCTGTTTAGAGGCAGACCTTATGGGTCCTCCTGTGGCTTCACATCCCATTAGTCAAGGCCTCCGTCTCCATCGCTCTGTGCTTTGTACCTATCCCTCCTTCTCTATCTTAAGTCAGTATCTTTTCTCCACCACATCATGACAGCAGTTTTTCCTTTCCTCAAGTCTGATTTTGTATTGACAACACAAATGACATATCATTCAGACCTTGTCACCTGTTCAATATAAGTGTTTTAACGTGTCGTTTAAGATTCTTAATGAACAGTGTTAGGGTCTGTAAACAAGTCAGGATGGTGCCTGGCAAAATGCCAGAGGGAGTGGTTTGTGAAGTGATGCCAGCGAGCCATTAAGTGTGGAGATTCCTTATGGGTTGACTGCTGTATCTAGTTTATGTTAATTAAGATAAGCTGTGTGGAATGTATATATACCCCTCCTGTCCTACAATAAACGGCTCCCACTCCTGCTGTATCAATCTACACAAGTTGCTCTTCACCCCCTGGTTACTTTGCCCAGCCAGCCGGGCTGCGGCAGAACAGATTCCTGCTTAACTTGCTAGGTGACTCTCCCCCAACAACCTGGCCACGTGACTTGGCATTTTGTCCTTATCATAAAACACTCAAAGCAAGGTTCTTATGAAGAAAACAGGTTTGGAGGTTGAAAGTCCCAATGGCACTTAACAGGCTCTGGCAAGGGCGCTGTCCTTGGGTGCATCACAACATGGCAGATAGCAATGGCGGGAGCAGGATGTGGGGCTGGAGGGCAGGCTCTCTCCTTTTATAACCACCCTCTCCTGGAAATACCAAGGGATTGCAAGAGAACGACTTCAATCTCTTTCAAGGTCATGTTCCCAGTGACCCAAGAACCTCCCATGGGCTCCTCCTTTAAGGTGGTTCCACCATCTTTTGGGAGGTTCCACCACCTCCCAGCTGCTGCACCTTGAGAACCAAGCCTTTAAGACATGGGGCACGGGGGGACTCTCAAACTTTATTAAAACCACAGTACTGCCTTACATTTTTCAATCTAATAGCATTTTTTTTTCTTATGCATAAAGTAGCTTCTTGATTCCATTATCACCTAAATAACACCTGCTCAACATTCAAGACTCAGCTGCGCTGCTTCTTCCTCTCACAAGTTGTCTCTGCTGGGCATCAGTCCTCCTTGTTCCTCTTCCCTGCACCCCAAACAAGGTTAATGAAGCCTCCTGTGATCTCCCATAGTGTGCTGTGAAAACACTAGATCAGTATTTAGTGCCGGGCTTTTTAAATACCCGTTTTATTTCTCTACCTCTCCCCTAAAGACTCTCTTCTTTAACTCCTCCTATACTGTGTATGGCTCTTGTCTCATTTTAATCACTAACTTTTTTGCCTTTGAAAATAAGTCAGCTGAGCAAGGATCCATTTTTACATTAGGGGTGGATTGGAGGAGAGGCCGCGGGGCGATACATCCTATTTGGCTTCTTTACTTCTGTAGCTGCCCCAGGGCACTGACCTCTGCTGAGCTAGTTGGAAGGTGCTGGAGGCCAGGAAAGGCAGCCACAGTTAGGATCAATGAACACATCGACTGAACACATTCCTTGGCCTTCTTCCAGGTCCCTATGCTACTTGTGGGGTCAGATTCCGGGAACCACTGTTTACCCCTTAGGATACTGTATGCACCCAGACCCTGCATACTCTCTACCTTGCTGATGTTGTTCTCTTTGATTAAAAAAAAAAAAAAAAAAAAAGACACTTTTATCTGTGTCTACTGTAATGCTCTCCAACATTAAGGCTCAGTCCAAGTGGTCCTTCTCCACGTACATGTCTCTAAGACCAAAAGTTACACCTAGTTCTCATCTCTTAAATCAAATGGGTATTACCATCCATGTGGTAAAATTTAATCATTACCTATCATCTTCCCTAGGGTTCTGTTTTTCTTACCTGGCACCATAATTGACCCAATCCATTTGGTGAATGAACAGATCTCCTAGAGTCGGAGACCCTGGGTTCATTTATTCAACAAGTAAACATATGTTGCCTATGTACAGAGTATCAGCCTGTACTGTGCATGGGCGGAACCAAACAGCCACTGAGACACAAGACCAGCCCTCAAGGACTCACAGTCTAGGGCAGTGTGTCTTAAGCTGGGGGTCTGCAGACCAAGGAGTGCCCAAGAGGACAAAGAGGATCTTAGGGTCTAAGAGAAAGTGTTGGCATTTCTAACGTTTCTAATTTCTAATATTCTAGAAAAGTTTTCTAGAGAAAGACTAAGATTTGCAGACATTCGATATGGGGATTGCTCCTGGTTCTCATTTGGCGTCTGTGTCACAAGGTCATGTGTCCTATAAAGGATCCTCAGGCAGAGTGGAACACTCAAACTCAGAGCGGTTGCCAGTGGAGACCACTGGCCTTTAATCACTCTCAGCCTCCCATGATGTTCTGCAGTGGGGGTGGACTTGGATAAGAACGTCTACCGTGATATTACCCAGCTTTGAGAAAATTAGCCCTGCTGGGCTGGGGATGCAGCTCAGGGGTAGAGCACTTGCCTAACATGCACAAGGGCCTGGGTTTGGTTCCCAGCAGTGCTGCAAAATAAACAAACAAACAAAAATTTTTTTTGACTGTCATGAAGAGACAAGTGACCTAAAAATAATGCATTTTAAATACCATTACTTAAGGGTAATATTAATAATGCAGGCACAAGGAACCAGTAAGAAAATGGCAGTGAACACTCTCTCCTCTCCTGATAAAAACACTTTACCACCCATGTTTTAATTTTTTAAGAATTACTCTGATAAGAATTTGTCCCAAAATTCAGAACTATCAAGAATGTTAATTAACAATGAAACTCAACCTAAGTGCATCTTTTACCTGGAGATACACCTAATGATAGTTCAATACCATAGTACCAAAACTTCAGATAATTAAATGTGAGGTGTTTTTGTTTTATTTTATTTTATTTTTTTCCTATTTAGGATCCAGGAAGCTCCAAAGAATGTTGCTCCCATTTTAATCATGAGAAAAGTCCAGACAAAAACAAAACTGTGCCTTGTAATAAACCTGTTGGAGAGCAGAGGTCAAAAGACAACGCAATGACCCGAGTTCCAAAGGGAGTCCAGCCCTTCCAAGGGGGAAATGAAAGACACAAACTCTCTCACCCATTGCAGGCCACAGTTCATGTGGGGAAGAAGAAATCACCTGTGTCGTAAAGGGACCGCTAGAGGCAGAGTGTGAGCTAGTGTGTCAGTCCGGAATCGTGAGGGCCCACCAAGGGAGTTCATGCTACTCCCAGGCTGCCGTCCGGGGACCCCTCCTGAGGGCTCTGGGGGCAGAGCAGGTGTACAAGGGCAACTAGGAGGCTTAGCGGGTCAGACCCCAAACACCACTTGCGTCTCTCTTGTGAAGCAAAAGCTTTGTGCTTCTGGGGGGAGGGACAGCAAGGACTGTTATCCAAAGCACAAGAAAAGATGCATCCAGGGGAGGAGGAAAAGGGCATAAGAAGAGACAATCTCTGGGCAGAAGTACAAAATCATTGGGGGTCTCGGATCTTAAACTAACATCATGCAGTTTTCCCATCTTTGGGGAAGGGAAGGAGAACTCCTGCCCTAGGTCAACCACAAAGAAAGGGCAGAACTTGGCTGCACAAGGAGAAGAAGCAAGAATGCCCAGAGAGAGGCCTAAGTACGCAGGCCCTCCCTAAAACTTAGACTGGTCCAGAAGAGCAGAGAAATCCTTTTCCTCCAACACAAGCCTGGCACAAAGAACAGGCAACAGCAGGCTGAGGCTGGGGAGGAGGCAAGCCCGTGGCAAGAGACCTATCCTGTGGTACAGGCATGTGGGGCAGCTGATGGTGGTGTTCCTCATAAGCACCATCTATCAGTGAAGTCTATCAGTGAAGAACGTGCATCCTTTGGTGGGTACCCTACTGGTAACTACGGGAACAACAAAACCCCGACCCAATTCAACTCCTAACTAGGTTAAGTGAACTCTGCACATTACTCACCTCCTTATAACAGAAGAGTCATGGTCCCTTCCCAGCAAGAAAATCATTTAGCCCAGTCTCTACATTCTATGGTTTGGGTGTGGTTCTGAGTATTCCTCAAGAGTGTTTTGTGATTGAAAGCTTGGCCCACAGAGTGGCACTACTGGGGAGATGGGGCCCCGGTGATTCCAAGATGTTGGAATAAGCAGACAGGGACTTTAGAAGGACTAAGCTTAAAGTGTGAAAGAGTGTAGTAAGAAAGGTAGAAGGCATGCAGAAACAAATAGGGCAGTTCACGGGAAAGATGGACCTGCTGATATTAAAAACCCAATATTGTAGAAGAAAAATGCTTTTGGCATACTTGTTAAGTAGGCTGAACCCCGATGAAGGCGTTAATCCACTTGAAGATCTTTCAAAAATGATTACACAAATAAAAACAAAAGGAAAGTATAGTGAAGGAATAAGACCAGAAGGGAGCATTCAAGAAATATGTGGCAGCAGCAAAGATGACAATATATGGAGTTCCAGAAGGATAGGAGTAAAGGGAAAGGGGCAGAAGAAATATTTGAAGAAACAATGGCCAAGAATTTTCCAAAAATAATAAATCCAAGGTCAGATGACCTCAAGGAGGACATACAACAACTGAACAAAGAAAGACATTACACACAGGTATACAGGTTGACAGGGCTGCCTGGCCACCAAGCCGGTGCAGCCAACTCACTGGTCTCCACTGAGCAGCAGCAGAGTGGTGGCTGGTCCGCTGCCTTGGGGAGCCCACCAGACCAGCGTGGGCCTGAGGCACGGTGCTGGCCTGCAGAGGTGAGCCGGGGCAAGCCAACCTGTCACCCCACGGCAGCCCAGCCTGTACAGGGTGTGGATGCCCACCGAAGATGTGAAATCCATGCAGGGCTGCTGAGCATGCGCGATTCACTGACTCCAACCTCCAGCTTCTGGAGAAGTGGGGAGAAAATGGAAGTAAGGCAAACTGAAATGGGATGCAGGGATAACCAATAGCAGTTAGTACTTTTTCAAACTCCAATTAACATAATTTTGGACACATAGCATTGGTAATTTTTTTTTTCAAATCCTGATTAGCATAAGCTTGAGCCAATTAGCGTTGACCCAAGTGCTACATAAACCCCTAGACTAGCACACTCAGATGGCAACTCCTCTTGGGGTCCCTTTTGCTCTATAAGAGTTCTTTTCCTTTTTCTTTTCTTTTCCCCTCCCTCCTTTCCTTCCTCCCTTCTTTCCTTCCTTCCTATTCCCAGGATTGAGCCCTTGAACCACATCTGCATCCATGTTTTATATTTTATTTAGAGACAGGGGCTCAATGAGTTGCTTGGAACCTCACTAAATTGCTGAGGCTGGCTTTGAACTCAAGATCCTCCTGCCTTTGCCTCCCACGCTGCTGCGATTAACTGCATTGGACAGGAGTTCTGTTTCTATGCACATTTGAATAAATTTTATTTATACACACTCCCCCTGTTTTCTGGATTTCATTTTTTTTGAATTCATGAGATGAGAACCCAGAAAGAAGAAATTGGCGGTGAGCTGCTGGGGTCTGCTGAAACACTGGACGGCACAGCCCACCATTAAGAGCTGCAGCCTTATGCAGACCCACCCTCCTGCAGAAGCAGAGAAACTCCAGTCTCACTTGACAGCAGAAATGGAGGATCGAAGTTCAAATTCCAGATTCGATGTCTGCTGAAAATGTAAAAAAAAAAAAAAAAAAAAATTGAAGAGGCAGTTGGAAGAGGGAGGAAGGAACTCGGTGTGTACAGAAGAACAAAGATAAGAGTAGATTCTGACCAGAAACTATATAAGTCCAAAAGAAATGGAGCAACATCTTTCAGGTACTGAAAGAAAAAGTAAAAAACAAACAAACAAACAAACAAACAAAACCTTTATCACTTAGAATTCTATACCCAGAGCAAATTTTTCTGAAATTAAAAAAGCATTTTAAGAACAATAGCTGAAAGAATTCTATTTTAATACCCATCAACTTACTCTGGAATAAATGTTAAAAGATGTTCTTTAGACAGAGGAATGCATTGTCATATAGACACCTGATCTACACAATAAAATGAGGAATACTGGAAAAGATAAAATGAATAAAAATGAGCAACTGTATGGGTGAATCTCAAAGTTATAACTGATTAAAAGAAAGTAAAAAAAAGAAAATATTGTATGATTCTATTTATAGAATCAACAATTGCTAGTGACAAAACAATGTCTAGAGACAGAACATTGATTAGAAGTTTCCTCTGGGGTAAGAAACAGGATGCATGAGGAGAATGGATCACAAAGAGTATGATGGGTATGTTTACCATCTTTATTGTGGTGATGTCTTCAAGATTGTGTACACGTATCAAAATTAACTATATTGTGCCCTTCAGATACATGCAGTTTTTTTTTTTTTGTGTGTATATATATATATATATATATATATATATATATATATATATATATATCAGTAAAGCTATATGAGGGAGTAAATACAAAATAAAATCACAACAAGAGAACTCGGCACCTATTAGAATGGCTTAAAATAATTTTTAAAGCTAACAATAACAGATGCTAGTGAAAACGTGGACGTACTTGAGGTTTCTAGTGGGAAAGCAAAATGGTACAGCTACACAGCTACATTGTAGAGCAGTCTAGCAGTTCCTCCTAGAGTCAAACATTCACTATAAGGTAAATATAACAATCTCACTCTTATTTACCCAGGAGTACTGACTTTACATGACCTCATGAAAACCTGTAGATGTGCCAGATTTATTACCCATATTGTTAACATCCAAAATCCAGAAACCACCTAAAGCCTGCTAATTTGTAAATGGGTATAAAATTTTTGCTACATTTGTATTGATACATGTAACAACTGACTACTGATACATGTAATAAATGGGTAAATATTTTTTAAAATTTTATGCTTACATTAAAAAGCCCAGACTCAAAAGTCTACATACTGTATGTTTTATTGATTGATTGATTGATTGGCATTCTGGAAAAAGAAAAACCATCAGAACAGAAATCAGATCATTAGTTGTCTGAGGTTGAGCTTGAATAAAGGATTGGCTACCAGAGGTACAGGGAACTTGTCAGGGTGACAGAAATATTCTGTATTTTGATGATGTTGGTTATATAATTGCATAGTTTGTCTGATTCATACAATAGAACACCTTTGAAGGGTGAATTTTACTGAATATAAATCATACTTTAATGAACTGACCCTAAAATGTATGCATCCAAAATATGAAAGCAAAAGTTTTTTAGTGATGTTTAAAATCACACTATGCTCAATCCAGTATTTTAAACATTTCTCTAGGTATAAAGATAAATGTTTAGAAGCCTTTTTGGAGGTTTAATTTTATAGCAAAAGCTAACCTCTTGGGGAAACAGCTACAGTAATACGCAGAAACCAATAAGGTAACAAAAATGTTTCCCCGTATTGGCAAGTTTAATCTATGAGATCATTTTTGCTACTTACATTAATCTATGTATTCTTTATATCTCATATTTTTCTATTATACCCATAGGTGATATTGTCAATATCTCAAGGTCAAATAAGTTTGGAGATGCCAAGCTAATAGATATAAAAGTACTTTGAAACCTGTAGTGTGCTTTCTAAATAAAAGACTTTATTACTATAAGGCTTATTTACTATATATTGAGACTTGGCAATAAATGAAAAAGATTATACTTTTCCTACAAAGAAAAATGCTGTTAATAAGTGGTAAAGTACTTGAAGAGTTGTTCACCTTGAAGCTAAGTGTTCTAAAATTATGTATTTGGTGACACTGTGGATACCAGCAGATGTTTTTAAATGAGCACACACTCAATGTGTGTCATTAAGTATATATTTCAAATGACTTAACTGGCAGCTGTATAAAAAGAAATTTGTACTATGATTTTTTTTCAAAAGAAGACATGTTGAAGAGATACTTGGAATTTTTTCTATTGTTATGTGGATTTTTTTGCTGCTCAAAGTAATGGAAATGTACCATTCATTAACATCTTTTATATTTGAACACTTTATAGACACCTGGAAACATAAATTTTCAAACTGTTAAAAAGATTTTCAAATCAAGAGCTTCAGGAATTTTAAACCCATTTGTGAAAACAATAATCAGATTCAAAGGAAACTTGATATTCACATTTCAACAAAGCTTTGACATATTGGCAAATAAGAGGGGGAAATGAGAATCATAATGTTGTCAACACAGTAAGGAATTTCTATGGGAACCTTTGAACTGTTTGGCTTACATAAAATAAACTGGAATTTTACTGAATTTTTAAAGGTGGGGAATGGTCATCTCCTTGAAGATATCAGCCGGGCAGCATTAGAAGTAAACCACAGACGATTACAGAAGGAACCAGGAGATGTCCTTGTCTGTCTTCACACTCCAATTGTATTGGCTCCTGCACTGATCAAGTTTTCAATGGTCTTAGTCCTAACAGTAGTCTCTTCCCTTAAAGAAAGTAAACTCAAAAGGGAAACAAAATAAATAAATAAACAAAATAGTGAACACCCTCATCCACTTAAAATCAAATACAAAAAAAAAATGACAATAAAGAAAATTATTTAATAGATAAAAGAGTAAAGAGATAATACCACATAACTAGATTGTGGTATAAACATGACTTGCTCAGGCTGCTGATGTTCTGGGAGCCTTATTGAACTACAATTGGCATACCATAGTTGAACAGCACAACTCAATGTGTTTTTTTTTTAGTGCATTTAAAGAGTTGTGACATCATCACCAAAGTTTAATTTCAGAACATATTGTCACATCACCTCAGCTAAAACTGTCCATGAGGACTCACCTCCCCACTCCTGCATTGGCCCTCTGCAGCCAGTTATCTCCTCTCTGTTGCTACAGGTTTGCCTGTTTGGGGCTTTTTCCTAGGAATGTAATATTGCAGTATGTATTCTTTTAGATCTGGATTCTTTCATTCATGTTGCTGTTTGTATTAATACTTTATTTTTTTTTGCTTGTCTTTATTGCCAGATAATCAATTGTATCATATTCTGGTTAACCATTTGGTTGTTTCTTTTTTATTGGCTTTGTTTTTAATTGAAAAATGAAAATATATACATTTATAGAATACAACATGATGTATACTATAAATGTATGTGTGTATACACACATAAACACGTTGTAGAATTAAATATTCATCAACTCACATATTTATCATTTTTTGTGATAACATTGAATTTTTGTGTTACATTTTTCTCTGCTCTCTAGGCCATAAAAACCAGGTTCTAAATAAATTGAGCTGAAAAACAAGACCATCAAATCATGTTTTCACAAAGGGTTAAACAATGACTTTAACAAAATGAAAGGGGCTGGAAACTTATCTCAATGGTAGAATCCTGACCCCACTGCAACAGGCTCTGGGTTCAATTTCCCATGACAAATGAAGCCTATTGCTATCATAAAACATATTACCAATAATATTGTGTATCATTACTAGGTTTTGTACTGTTAATAAATAAAAGTAACTATCTCATAACTCCTTGTTTTGTGTTTATTATTCCTTTAAGATGTTTTGTACACTTAAAATTATATAATATTCTAGCACAGTATATATACATATATATATACACACACACACACATGTATATGTATGTATGTATACTTATGCACACACATACACACTGGATATGCCTGCTCAAAGCTTTTTATTGATGGGGTGCAATATTTAAGAAAATAAATTGGAAACAGCTAATAGAATCGATTATAAAATCTTGGTAGTCCAACTTTATCTGGCACAATGTTATATGGACAGTATTTAAAACTATTAAATCACTGATCTCCCCCCAAATGCAAAAGGTGACAATTCATCTATGTTTGTGTGAATGTGTATTTCTTCCTTAGCATGCACATTTTACTTGGTGCATAATTTCTGCATGAGTATATTTGTATAGGACACAATGATCACAGAAGCAGTATGTAGTGGTATATAGTGAAATACAATTTCCAAATTTAGATCACCTGAGTCTAAATTTTGGTCCCATGATTTATTAGCTATGTGACCTTGAATGGATTACCATTCTTTTCCATGTCCCAGTTTCTTTGTATGCAAAATGGGGACAATAACAGAACCTGTATCATAGGTCTGTGGTGAAGATGAAATGAGTTCATGTGTGAGTCCCTAAACCTATTGTTTGACACCTGGGCAGTATTCATTAAAGACCAGCCAGCCACCAGAGCTATAGATACACACACACACACACACACACACACACACACACACGATCTGACGGGTATATCTGGACACATTATATTTTCTATATAAATATATATTTGGTGTTCAATATGTACTTATATTGACAAACCACAACAATATTATTAATAACATTTAATATTTATAGCCAACATACACCAAGCATGAGTGTTAGGCATCAGTTTAAGGGCTTTGCATATATTGCCTACTTCACTTTGGGGAAAAAAAATAGATGACATAACAACATAATGTAACATTCCATATTTTCATTTTTCTCATTCTTCAGATTAGGAAACTGTTAAGGTCTGTAAACAAGTCAGATTGGCACCTGTTATTTTGCCAGAGAAATGTTGGAAACTGAGGCCCAGGAAAAGGCTGAATAACATAGCTAGCCACGTTCACACGGCTAGCATGTGACAGAAAAAGAAAATACAGCTCCTTAGATCATCACCTGTAGGTTTAATAATATTATTAAATATTACTCTTATATTTCATAATATTTTTATTTGCATGGTTTTGAAAATGCTTTCACATATTTTGAGTCTTACTATAAGCCTGTGCAGGGAGAAGGGCAGGGTTATTATCCTTGCTTTCATAGGAGAGAAAAAGATACAACTGGGACCCTGGGTGCTTTTTGGTGGAAGTGTTTCTATGTTGCAAATATCCACAGCCTCTACATGCAGGAGCCAGCTACCACAAATGAATTGAGTACTTATAATGTGTCAATTCTGAGGTCAGAGCTGGGGAAAGAAGCAACAGACCTTTTCTGGAAGCCTCACAGCCTACTGGACAGACAGGAATGGAAACCAAGATTCACTGTACATAATATGTAGTCTCAAAGGGAGATGTGAAAGAAAGGCTTATGGAGCACAGAAAAAGGGGCCATCTGTGCCAGGGAGGTCTTCAAAAAGGCAATGGTGGTGGGGGAGGGGGAGGCTTTCCTGGAAGACAGAATGCATATGTGTGTGTGCATGGGAGTCCATGCTTGTGTCAATGACAATGTGTCTAGGTGTGGTTGTGTATAGATCTGAATATGTACCTACAGAGGTTTAATAATGTAAGCATTAATTATAAATATGCTGGCTTAACAGTGTGTAATAAATAAGCCTGAACATGAAAGAGAATTTGTCTGGATTCACACGCAGCATAGCAGAATTGGACCAGCCTTATATGTGCACCCTCTACACCCACTCCCCAAGACCAGAGGAACCAGGGACATGGGTCCCATCCTGCTCCAGCAGCTGCCCCGTCATGAGCTAAGACGATTAAACCCATCAGGTTTTTCAGTCCATCAGTCTGGATGTGTAGCCAGCAAACTTGTATGAGTACTGCGGGTGAGGAGGTATAGGCAGCTATGGTGTGCATCTGTGTGCACATTTCTGGTTTTAAGGAAATGCTTAGTGTTGGCTGCTCCTAACCAGACTGGGAAATTTCCTTTCTATCTTCATCTTCACTACCTTGGGGAGTTTATCCACTTACCTGTTTCCATTGCTACCCACAGGAGGCTGCCTTCTGTCTCCACTTAGATGTCCTGGGGATATCTTAAATACACTCCTGTGCTAGGGCTGAGCGGAAAGGCAAGGCTGAACTGTGTCAGTGCCCCTATTCCTTGGAGGCACTCTTTCCTCTGTCCTATTCCAGCCTCATTCTGGTCTAGGTATCCCCCAGAGAAGGAAATGGGACAGCAAAGGCAAATAGTGCTATGGCAGCCATGAGGACCCCAGAGGGTCATCCTCAGGAGTAGACTGTTCAATGACCTCCCCCCTGCTAATAAAATCTGTTTTTAAGGCAAATATGATAAAGGAGTTAAAGTGAAAACTCCTCTCTACAATTCCCCCAGGAATTAAGAATGTGGACATCAAGGCTATAATACTTATTTCTTTTAAGATGAACCAATCAAAAGAGCTAAAATGAGCACAGATGATACATAATCAATGGAGTAATTGACAAAATGTAATTGATAACAAATAATATGTAATTAATGGTCACCAACATTATCTCTATTAAGTGGCAAAATAACTGAATCCATTATAAAGCATATAAATTCAGGGCAATGGGGTTGTACAAGGCACGGGCATTATGTACTGAAATACACTGGTGATTTGTAAATGTTTACATCCTAGCCCAGTGCACTGCCACACAGCTAAATGTATTCACATGTTAAGATGGGAAAGAATAAGGTGTAATAATCTACACATGTAGCATGTCATATTTAAGTTGAATGAATGAGTACATGAAGAGAAAAACAAACATTATCAGGAAAGTAGAATTGTTTCATATAGTGGTCCCTGACTACTTAAATTCTGTTCATAGTTCCACCAATGATTTATTCTATTTTAAGATGTATTTTAAAATTCATCTATTGATGTTCGATTCATAGCAAGATGTCTCTCAAAAATATCAATATGCTTAATCAAACCTTGTTGAAATGTCTTTCAAAATGCAAATACTCTTTAATAAATATTAATTGCATATCTGAATACTTCATGTTAATTGTAGTATCTTATATAACATATATTTCCACATGTTGGGCACAAATATTTCTCTAAACATGAAGAAAAGATGCTGGGTTTATAATACGCCAGAGAATTTTTTTTCCATAGTCAGGATATTTTTAATTGCACTTACCTACTGCACTAATAATCTGAAAATAAGAAATACCCTGATTATGGCTAGAGACTCTGTTTAAAGGCTACGGTTTCTATCATGGACTGCTTTCAACTGTTATATTTTATGGCACAGATTCAGTGGGAATCTGATCTGCTAAAATATTTGGGCTGTGAAAACTCCCACACTGTGACAGATGTCAAGTCCAATTAAGTGACTCATGTCCAGGTTTCTGTCCAATAGGATTTCCCATTAAATATCAATTTAGGGGGAAAAAAAATTCCATCCCCCTTCTTAAGCCTTTATCTCTTCCACCATCTCCAGGCTGAGTCAATTGGTACCAGGAGAGCCAAGAAGCCACACACGCATCTCTGCCTCTTTGCTCTGGCTCTCCACCCTCTTCCTGTCTTTCTCTGCTTCTCTGTCACTATTTCTCCAGGAGACATTCACTTTTCACCAACCTTTCTCCAAGCATCTCCAAGCCACTGACTATATATATTTTGCTACAAGGTAAAGAGAGGAGGGGGTGGGGCGGTGGGTGTAACCAAGCTTTGAAAGACTTTGAAACTGGAAAATAGGTGCCTTTTTATAAAACATACAAGTAAATGAGGGAGAGGAAGAGGCAACCTTAGTTCTGAGTTACAGTATTGTGTTCCTGGGAACTGGGGAGACATCAGCTGAACAAAGCCTTATCTGGAAAAAAAAAAAAAAAAATCACTTCTGAGCAAGATCTCAGCTCTGCCCTGCACTTCCCAGTTTCTGCTCAGCCCTATTAAGGGAAGGAAAGGATCCTTCAGGGGCAGAATCTTATCTTAACCATCTTTCTTATTGATTATTCCGCTATTAGAAAGTGGAGGAATCAACCCTTTGATGTGATTTGTTTATCTCTGCATCTCTTTTGTTATTTATAGAGCCCTAGAAGAGGAGAAAAGCAGGAGACTTTTCAACACATCGTTAAAAAAAAAAAATCAACGAGTTTTTCAAAATGTTTGAGGACAATTAAAAGGAAAAGGCATTTTTGATCTATCAACTAAGTGAACAATCATTCATGTCACCCACATCCTGAGATACCGTTCCTCGATGTGGGCACCGGCGAGGTGGCAACTGCTCCTGCATTTTTGAATGTAATAAACATTTGCTGCTTTTAATATTTTCCGGAAATTCCCCCTCGCTATTCCCCGGAATTTTAACTCTAAAAGATTGGAGAAAAGATTATCGAAAGGGCTTTTGCAAGGTAAGACTCCTTTACATTTTTTTTTCCAGCTTAAAACTAAGTTCAATCATATTGCATTTATTTCAGTCCGGAGTTAAAGAAATAAAATGCACACAAGACATAGTATTTATGAATATTTAAAATATGCCTGGAGGAGAATTTAACATGTTTTGAGGGGAACCCAGGAACTTTTTATGCGAACTACAACTATGCTTATTGTGATTTTTCTATTGCTCGCCAGATATATTTTTGCCCTTTCAAGCCGACTGTGTAAATGCAAGTTATTTTACTTATAAAGGTAGCCGAGAAAAACCCATAGGGACTCAAATGTAGTTCACCTGGAACATTTGTTTTTATTTCGCCTTAGAGCATCTGTTTTCCTTGCACGGAAACGAAAGCTGTTTTGGAGCCCGATTCGCTCAGAGGCAAGCGCGGTGCTGGGAGCAGATCCTACATCCCCCGCTTTGTTTCTCTAGGAGCAAGCCCCCCTACATCTTGCATTCGCGGTTTTCTCGCGCGTGGAGAGTCTCTTGGGAGGCACACGCGGGGACCAAGTGTTCGCAGCCCGGTTGCCCCTCCGGTCACCTGCGGGCTGTGCACGCAGCTGGTGCGGGAGCCTTTCCCTTCCAGCTGGCCCCTTTCTTGAAGCCCAAATTTCCCCGAAGGCCAGCGGTTCAGCGCGGTCCCCCTCCCAGAAGACGCGCAGGCAGGGGTCTTTCTCCAGTGGTCCGGGCTCGGTGGCTTTTCAGGGAGGCCATCATCAGAAAACCGCTAAACGCAGACTCTGGGCCTTGGCCAGGCCTCCAGTGGACAGTTGCGCGTCGGGGATCATCGGTCCCGGGAGCGCCCAACTTTGCCGCGTAGATGCCCTTGGCGCCCGGGCATCACTCAACTGTCCGCCCGCCCCGCCACAGTCCCCGGCTTTCCCCATCCCTCTCCAGCCTCTCCTCCTAAAGCGACGTGACCGCCAGCATTTTCCCGTGAGGTGATCGGCAGACTGCCGGGCATTGTGTTATCTCACATCGCTGCATCCCTAGGTCCCCTATGTGTGTGGCTGTCTGCATGACAGATGGTGCACCCGGAGCGTGCGAGGGCATAAGAGTCGATCTTCTTTTGAAAAGAGCCTACACGTTTTTCTTTAGTATTTCGGAGGAGGGTGAGGGTTACCAGGAAGCCCCGGGCAGCCTGCTATCAGCCTGAGCTCAAGGATGGGGGTTCCATGCATCCTGTACCCCAGAGCAGTGCGCCCCCCGTGCAGCACCAGGCCCTCGGGGCGCGGCGGCTTTGCAGCTGCTCTGCTTCAGACCCTCGGGCCGGGAAGCAACCACGTTTCCCGTGCCATTAAAACCTAGGTGTATTCATCGTTTCCAATCATTCGTTTGTCTGGAAAGGGGACGAAGCGAGGGAGGCGATGTAGCGCAATTGATGGTAGGCCACAGGAGGCACAAAACCCCACCGCGCTCAAGGCCTGAGGTCATTCCACAGCCCCAGGACCACAGGCCAGTCTTGGCCTCTTGTGGGCAAAAGTATCCGTCCGGGATGTGGCCGAGGCCACTCAGAGACCTCGCCAGCTCCCGCGCCTCCGACCCGCTACTCTGCGCTTCCGCGCGTAATCCCTCCTTGCGCGCGGGCCTGCTGTGGGGAGGGGGCCCGGGATGTGCGACTGCCTGGAGGGCCGGCGTGGCAGGCATCGGTCCTCCATCCTTTATAGCAAAAGAAGATCCCGATTCCCTTTATTGACTCATTTTCTAACTCCCCTTCAGCCTCCAAAATGATGCTGAGTCCGGACCAAGCCGCCGACTCGGATCACCCCAGCTCGGCGCACTCGGACCCGGAGTCGCTGGGAGGCGCGGACGCCAAGGTGCTGGGCAGCGTGTCGGACCTGGAACCGGTGGAGGAGGCCGAGGGCGATGTCAAAGGCGGCAGCCGTGCCGCGCTCTACCCGCACCCGCAGCAGCTGAGCCGGGAGGAGAAGCGCCGCCGCAGGCGGGCCACCGCCAAGTACCGTTCGGCCCACGCCACCCGCGAGCGCATCCGCGTGGAAGCCTTCAACCTGGCCTTCGCCGAGCTCCGCAAACTGCTGCCCACGCTGCCCCCGGACAAGAAGCTATCCAAGATCGAGATCCTGCGTCTGGCCATCTGCTACATCTCCTATCTCAACCACGTCCTGGACGTGTAGGGCAGGGGGCGCCGCGGGAGGCCGCCTGTCCCAGCGTTCGCGAAAGGCGACCGATCCAGGCGGCCGCCACTGGCAAGGCAAAGGTGGCGACGGCCCAGCGGGATGGCCTCCGGGAGTCGCTTGGACCGGGGAAGAAGCTCACAGCCTGTTCTCTCTGGTCAGTAGGACAACAGGGGAAGGTTGCCTTCGCTGGGAGGTGGGGTTGGCTGGAGAGCCCTGGGGCTCACAAAGGGTATTTTCCAGGCCAGAAGAACCTTCTGGAGGCACCCAAGATGAGCCGCCCTGGGGCCTTCCCTCTATGTAGTAGGCTCCCCTTAAGGGTTATTGCTTTAACCCGCTGGAGACTCTGAGTTCTCCTATATTTATCTCCTACCAATCTTCATGTTTTGAAAGAAGGAGGGCAGAAGCTCAGAGTACAGGCTCAGAACTTTAAATTGCGTGGAATTTTTCTAATTGACAAATCACCAAATGCTGGCAAGAAGGAGAGGAGGGAACTTATTCCATACAGAGATTAAGGCACAGGAAGGTGGGACAGCATACTTTCTGTTTGGTCGTCAAAAGAAAGATTATATTAGAATTCAAATAAAACAAACCCTGAATATTTGGTAAGGTTAAAAAGACACATGGAGAACAAATACACTGTGGAAGGATTTGAGCTTGGTGAGATTTTAACCCCAAGATAGACCACTAAAGTAGACAGGATAAACCATATTTAAATGGAAGATTTAATATCTGATTGCTTTTTCAGGCCAAGTGCCCCTTTATATATCCAAAAACATCTATTTGTGACCTTAAATATGTGGACCCATAGGTGCAGTTAGAAAAAGACAACCTATTTTTATTTATGTTAGAAGGAGTAGAGTATTTTTTTCAAGACATTTATTTTTCAGAGTGGTGATAATTTTACTTTGTATACTCTGTGCCAATTTATTTATAGTCAAGTGTTTACACTTTTCCTGTGGAATAATTATGTCTAACTTTTTATGTGTATGTTGAGATTATACTGTGGTCTTTTCTTTTGCTCTAATTATATTGCACTTGTATAAGAAATTTCCCACTTCTCCCTGTTTCTAAACATATTTTATATATTAAGATGTTTGTTCTTGAAAGGTTCTTTTGTTGTGAGATCAGCAACACTAGCACTTCACTATTATAGTTTTTTAAAAAAGTAAGTGTTGTTTTTCTTATCTGTATTTATGTCTGAAAAGTACTTTACAAACTGTTTATAAGGAGAGTAGCTTCTTTGTGTGTGCGTGTGTGTATGTGTGTGTGTGTGTGTGTGTGTGTGATGTTTGTGCGTGGGATGATTTTAGGAAATTAAGTTATTTTCCTAAAAAAAATAAAATCAGAACTACTTTCCTCTGTGACAACCAAAAAGAAAAGTCTATAACCTGACAATGTTTCATGTTCTCAGCTGTGAAACTCTTAAAGTGAGGAGTGTATTTTAGAGACAAGGAAAAAAAAAAAACACATCTGCTATCCAAAGATTTTAGTCTTTTTCAGGGTTTTTTTGTGTCTCTGTTGCTTTATATAATGCAATATTTTGTAGTGAAAATAGATATAATCTGGTTTCTATCTGACGAGTTTTTCATATCTCATGAATGGTGCGCTGTTTTGCATATAAATAAAGGTATCAAATAAAGTCCTCTGTTTTATTTTAAGCATCTGTCTAAAACTAATGAACATGCTGGCTAAGCATGAAATATCTTAATGGATTCAATTCCTTAGAAAGGAACAAGTAAAACAAAAACAAAACCTTAATGTAGACATATTCATATACTGAGATTTGTGTATTTGATGCTTTTCTAAAATTGGGCATGGATTACTTTATAAGTGCATACCCCACATACAAGAGATGACATAGCTCATGCTACCTCCAGTGAGGAAAAGCAGGATAATGTTTATGTAAAATATTACTTGAATCACAGATTCTTTTGCTTTAAAGAAAAAAAAGTAACTATCTTATTAAGCAATCTTATGTAGTAATCAACCCTTTCAAGGCAGAGTTGGGAAACTGAGGTTATAGAAATGACCTGCATTAAGTCACATAGCTACTTAAATGGCAGTGAGAAAAACTGCTATTACACTGTTATACAGTGACAACTCTCCCTCATGGCCCTTATTAAAAACAGGGGTATATATATTACTCTTGTAATACTCAAACATTTAATCAGTATACAGATTCAGGACCTAACACCTGCAAACAAGGAAATAAAACAAGACCAAAACCTGGACCAATCTTGAGACAGGAAGAATGTCATTTACAAAAGCCCAGAGCTCATATAAAAATGTGAAATAGTCATCTACAAGTAGAATATGTAAGTATCTTAAAAACTAGATGTCTGTATGTGCACACACATATATAGAACAACATGAACTATGAGTCTATATCACACCAAACCCCTGGTTTTGGTATACAAAATTCAATTATGGAGATGCTTGGTTTATGGACCCAGCATCTGCAGGATTATGAACATTTTTCACTTTTCTCCCAGGTTTCTGGTAGTCATACTTACAGTTCCCAAAATGTGGGACTTCATTTGGTTCTTTTAATGGAATTGCTCAGTTGGAAAGCACTTCCTACCCAGGACATGGAAGAGAGCAGCACCAGACTTTGCCTGGAGTCTAGACAAGGTTTTGGCACCACAGTATGACTGGCCACTGTCTGACCTACCAAGACACATGCCGTCTAGGACACTGAGTGGCTGTAGGTGTACTCACTTCTAGGCAGTGAGAGAGACAACTACTCTCAGTCCTCAAAGCACCTCTATTAAGTAACATAAAATGTGTCTGTTCTTATGCCAGCAAAGTAAGGTCAACTTCTAACCTCTGGAAGCCTTCTGAGAGCCATCTTTTACTGAGTGATGTGCCTCATTTTTGACCGACCAACACAGTCCTCCCATTCACATCTAAGAGGGACCGGTTAACTCACCTGCCCTTACCTTTGGAGTTGGATGGAGGGCAGCCTCCCTTCCCAGCTACAGGATCCATGGGAATTCCAGGAGAGGATCTTTGCAATGTCATTTCAAATGCAAAGCCCCTGAGCACCCTCCAGAGAGAAACGAGGCACTGTGACACTCTGCTGGAGCAGAGGGTGACTGATGTATCCCTTGAAGGTAGCAATGGACTCAGTGATTGGACAACCTTATATGAGAGAGCAACAATTCTCTGGAATAATGGTGATGGTACATCAGTTATTCTTAAGTCGAAACATTATTTATTGACAATCTACTGTGGGCCAGGTAATGTTCTAGATACTAAAAGTAGAAAAACTGTATTGTTCTGGAGAACACCATTTTGACGACATACAAATAAACCATTTAATTTTAGATAACGCTAAATGCTATGGAGAGAAATAAAGCACTGTAAGGCGGGGCAGCAGGAGGTGCTGGGTGGGGAGTACTTTAGACGGGGCTGTCAGGGAGGCCTCTCCAAGGTGACAAGCTCTGCATAAAACTTCCATCTGCCTGGCCAGCTTCCAAAATAGCTGCCACTTGAATTGCCTTTTCTTCTCATCGTCTGTTAACATGCCCTGAGTGCTTATGAGCACAGAAACAGCCCGTGTGGACCACCACCTTTCCCCAGCTGGCCCGGGCCTTATCCTTCACCAAATTTGGTCTCTCCCTACACCGACCTGGAACCACCTGGAACAATAGTTCCTCCTCCTACTCCTCTCACCTCTCTGCCTACCCCCCCCCCACTGCTCAACAACTTGCCCAAACATTGCTGCTCCCCAGAAGTCTTAGCCCCATCTAACCCTGTGGCAAGGCTAGGTGTGCTGAGTATCTCTCTGCCTAGATGGCATTTTCCCTACTTCTGCCACGGACCAGAGACTTCCAGAGAACAAGGAACAAAGGCGCTAGCCAAAAGGAAAGAAGAAAAAGAAAGGAAGAAAAAGAAAAAAGTCATCCCCCCCCCACCCCGGGGAGAGGGCAGGGGGGTGCGGCAGTGGGGGAGATCCTGGGATCATGGGTAGTGGGATGGAGTGGGAAAGAAAGGAAGAGCAGACTGAGGAGAGAGGCAGTGGGTATGGAGAGGAGCCAAGCTGAATGGGAATGGGAGACTTGTGGGGGAACACCTGCTTCCCACAGGAACCCTGTTTGGGGGCTACCTCCAGTGGCTCTGCTCCATAAACACATGTCACCCAACTGTGTGATGAGGTAAGTAGACAGAACCAACCTCCAGGATGCTATGATTTAGGTAGTTCACATCGCAGCTGTCTGCCCCGGATGCCAGTTTCTTCCCACTTAAGAACCAACCTTGAGAACGTACAGCCAGCGCCATTTTCCAGGTGCAGATGGGCTCTCTCATTATTATTAGTAGTAGAAATACTAATAGTTAACATGTGTCGAGTTTGTAGGATGCGCTCGCTGAGACAAGTGTATGGATGCATTATCTCATATAATTCTCACAACTCAGTGGGAGAGACACTTTAATCATTTCCATTTAACATAGGAAGAAATTGAGTCTTCAAGAAATTAAGTAACTTGCCCAGAGTCATGAAGCCACATTTGTTGGTGTATCAAAGTGTCTGTGCCTACCCATCATATTCTATAGGTGTCCTTTGATATTGGGCGGCCATGCCACTCCCACCCTCCCTGTGGCCCCCCATACTGCCTTAGCCATTTATTCGTGTGCATAGGGGAAGCCTCATCTCTGGGCACACCTAAAGTGTACAGGGACAGCAGTGAACGAGGCCACCCAGAAGATGGATGAGCAGAAGCCAAACCTGAGGCTCTGCTCGTTTGCTAAGTTAAGTGTGCACCCTGAAGTGGCTCTAAACTGTCTGGAGGAAAGGAGGCCTTTTTCTATTTTGCAAGAAGACCCTGCAGGCTGGGCCAGCACCTCTGATGGGGAGTCTGCAGCCAACCTGGTGCTGTCCGTGGCCTTACTGTACACCAGCACATGGGTGGGTCTGACTCTTTAGTGTCCCCTACCTATACTCCTCACTGTCTCCTAGCCTTTAGAAACATCTTCAAAAATCATTCTCCTGCCTGAAAACTTACCTATTTTGAAACAAATGGAATTCAAGTTCTTTTCCTGAACAAAGCAATCTTTTAGTCTTGGTCCAGACGCTCACTAGCAACCATCTTCAGCCACTCTCCCCAAGGATGAATGTTGCTGCCAAATCCAAATTTCTCATGTCCTCAGACAAGTCAGGCCCCTTTTTTGGCAGGGGAGGTACCAGGGATTGAACTCAGGGGCACTTGACCATTGAGCCATATCCCCAGCACCCCCCCCCTTTTTTTCCTGTATTTTAATTAGAGACAGGATCTCACTGAGATGCTTAGCACCAGGTTGTTGCTGAGTCTGACTTTGAACTCTGTCTGGATCCTCCTGTCTCAGCCTCCAGAGCCCAGCCGCTAGATTACAGGCTACAGGCATGTGCCAGGCCCTTTTTAACCTGAGCCTTAGCACTTTTTCTCTGCTGCTGATCCTTTCCTCCAATCTTATTTTCCACACAGAAAATTCCAATTATTGCAATTCAAACATAACCACTCTGCAATGCTTTCTTGGGCTTCTTTGATAGCATTAGCCGCTGTGTTCCTTGAGTCCCACAAACACACATCATTATGCTAGAATTTATTGTTTCTCTCATTCCTATGTGTGAGATCCAAGATTCTGGAAGCCAGGTTCATACGCTGACTCTGACTTATCCTAAATGTATGACATTGAGTATGTCATTATAATCCCTTAAGTCTCTGATTTTGAGTGTGTAGCATGGGACAATATATGTTCCAATCTCAAATGGATGCTATAAGGTTTCCATGGGATCATGTATAGTTGTCAGAATAGGAAAACAAAGTAAATGGTCAATATATGCAAGCTATTTCCTAATGTCTTTGTATTTATACTATTCATAAGAAGTTAAATAGAAGCTAAAATCAGTTTCAATTTATGAATGTCTTAAAGATTTCTGGTCTCCACCAAGTATATGTATCTGCACATTACTAGGTCTACAAAGAAATCAGAAATTATCTCTGTCCTCTAAGAGAGAAAACATAAGTAAGTTAATAGTGAACTGTGGAATATGCCTCAAATGCACTTGTTTAAAGTTATGTACATGTCTAAAAGTGTCACTTTACTACCTGTTAGAGGCTTGGCCTTTGAATTTTCTGTTATCACCTTGGTTTTTAGCAGTGACAAAGGCTGTGATAGACACTACAGCAGAATGGTCAGGAGCAGATATGAACAAAGTATGTTTGTGTAAAAATTCCAGGTCTCCTACTAACTGGCTATGACATTGAACAGATTATTAATTCTATGCCTCATTTTTTCATCTGTGAAATGGGGGGAGGGATACAGTACCTAGCAGTAGTATTTTGGGGATGACTGAATTAAGTCACATAAAACACCCAGAATATGTCTAGTGCCAGAGATTCAATAGAATTAACTGTATTAGCTCTTAAGTTAGGTGACCTTTTCAAAAAAAGAACTGAATAGTTAAACTATTCTTGAGGTTTTGGACAGAGAAATTGTTGGGGTTTTCTGGTCAATTTTGTTAAATATTTCCAGGTTGGGAGGGAAGACATTTCTCATCTCTTTGCTGATTATTCCAGAAAGCTATCAGGAAAAGGGTAAAATTCAGGAACTTCTTGAGTCATGAGAAAGGTAGTATGATTGATAGATGTGGGGAGGGAGTCCTTTTAGGATCTTCTGGAGTCAAGATGGACTAACGGGAAGAAAAGATCACTGAGGTCAGTCTCCTAGAGAGGAGCAAGGGTTTGACCAAATAAAGAGATGGAGATGAAAGAAACGCCTCCAGAGGTACATAAATAGAAAGTAACCAGGGCTGGAGATGGTCCTAGTGGCAGGAGGTGAGTTGTTCCAGAGGGTGGAGCTCTGTGATGAGGGGGAGGTTGCCTTAGATCAGGTGTTAATCCTTTGGGGCTTGGGTAAGTAATAATCAATTGGCATGAATTTTTCACCCAACTGCATTTTACAAAACACTTTTTTTGGAATAATTTGAAACATCTATAAAAGCCAAGAGAATGGTACAATGGATTCTAATACACCCAACATCTACATTCA
This sequence comes from Callospermophilus lateralis, assembly GCF_048772815.1. Classification (NCBI taxonomy): domain Eukaryota; kingdom Metazoa; phylum Chordata; class Mammalia; order Rodentia; family Sciuridae; genus Callospermophilus; species Callospermophilus lateralis. The sequence continues at coordinate 20,681,072 of NC_135311.1, forward strand.
ATAAATATATCTCATTTTTACCCTTATCCTCTCTCCTACTATTCCTTTGAATTTTTATTTTTTATTGTCTATAAATATTAAAAGACAATATAAATAACATGAATACATAAGTATTGAATTAATAAACGTGATTCACCTGATGTTTTTTAAATTGTGACTGAATCACAAACATGTTGATCAGTTTTAGAAAAAACATAATAGGCTTGTAATAGTTATGAAAATAAATTTTAATAATAACTTAAAGCAAATCTTTTCAATATCATCAGTGGCTGTTTCTTTTAGGGTTAAACCAAAAAATCAAAACAAAGCAAAAAAAAATCACCATTTCTGTCTTCATATTTTAATATGTCCATGCATTTTAAATTTATTAACAGAATGAAAGCAGTTCACATGGGAAATTTCAATCTGAAGATAATTTAAAAAAAAATCACAATAAATGATCATATGTGTGATCATTTTTAAATTGGGACCCAAACAACTCTAAATATAAAAACAAAAACAAAAACAAAAAAACCCACCCAAACCAAGCCCAACAAATGTGCATTCAGTGCATATAAGTGAAATGTAAATTTCCAAAATAACATACATGCCCATTTATATCAGATTCAGCTGTCACAATAAATTCACTGTAACAGACAGTAATATGCCTCTAAGTCCCTTCCCCTTGAAAGTCATAATATTTCTGGGAACTCATTTATTTTCTGGTAAGAATGTGTTCATCCAAGGGAAAAAAAAATGTTGAAGGTGTGGGTCTGTGTGCCCTAGAGATTCTAGGCTCAACTTTTTTTTTATACAAGTTATAAGGTATTAGTAATTGTATGTTAAAACAACCATTTGCTTTTTGAAGCAAATCCCAAACATGGCATCTTTTCACCCATGAAAAAGTCTCTGAAAGAACAGAAACACTTTTTTTTTAACTTAACAAAAATACCATTATTGCATATAAACATATAAACAGCATTTCCTGAATATCATCTATGAGCACTTGCATTTCTAAAGAATTTCACAGCAGGTCTAACCTACCTTTCCCTGATTATCCTCTGCCTACATCTAGTTTGATAATCTTGTTGGTTATCCTCTACCTACTTTGAAAATTTGCCTCCTGTCCATTTACTTTGGTACTTGTTCTAATGCAAACGTTTAATGTGAGCCCCTTTCCCCCTGCCCGCTGCCTGACATGGGTGCCATGTCTCAGAACTGGTGTCCTAGCACAGAGGGCCACACCACAGTCCAAAGCTGCCCTGCAGGGTGTGCAGGGGCAGCTGGCACTTGGCGGCTATCTAATGACAACCGAGTCGAAGAAAAAGTTATAAGGGACCAATAGAACATGTTAGAGCAAACACATTGCCGGAACCCACTTTAGGCAGTTTTCAGTATTAAAAAAAAAAAAAAAAAAAAAAAAAATCAATGCCAAATTTTCTTAGGCATTGATCAGGATAGGGGTTAGGAGGTGACCTGGAGTAGGAAGCTCTGTGAGAGTGGGCCTGCCAGCCCTCCCTGACAGCAGCACCCTCTGGATGCCTGAGTGTCATTAACAACAATTCCTTGTGTGCGCCTTTCAGTTTAGCACACTCCTCTGTCACTTGCTAACTCTGTGAGTCTCTCAAGCCTGTATTCAGAGGAAATCACTGATACTAAATGGTTTAGTGACTCACCTACAGTCTCACACCGCAGGGCAGAGCCACCTAGAAGTCTTTGGATGCTGGCCAGTCCTGTGCTCATTCCACGTGTAGGCCCCACATTCTCTACCCTGGGCTGTGCTGCGGCCTGGGGATTAACAATAATATCAGCAAAAATAATTACACAGGCGTAGCATCTACCCTGTGCCAGGCACTTTTCATTGTTAGCACACTTGATTCTCTAAAAACTCAGGAGGTAGGTGGTATTATTTTCTAAATTATAGATGAGAACACTCAGACATAGAGAAGTTACATAGGTTACATGAATTTGAATGGAAAACGAACCCAAAGAGCAATACAATTCAAAGGCACTTTAATAAAATGAGAAAAAAAAAAAAAGTTTCTTTTTCTTGGTGGGCAACAAAAGAAACAAAAACTATAGTAACTGAAAGTTAAAACAAACGTTCTCAGAGACAGCCCCAGTCCTGGTCTAGATTTTGGTCCATTCTTTAGGCTTGTGGACTCCAGCCACCCAGAGAGGGTTCAGCATCACAAAGGGTGGATCCTAGCAGAAGGGCTAGTGCTGGGCGTGTTCTCAGAGTAGCTTTGCAAAGTCCCCTGCTGACCTTACTGCTCAGGATCAGGCTTGGGGAGGATGTCAAATAAGCCACCCTGGCAGGATGATCCCAACAACTCTGGCTTCAGGAAACACGCAGAGAGGCTTAGTGGTCAGTGCCCTGTACATTTCTCCTAAAATGCAAAAAGAAACGAGTGCCTTTATTAGAGAAGACTCAGTGTGAGTAGAGGGAAATGTTGATTACGACCATCGTAGCTCATTAACAAAATTTTAAAAAGTGAAAACGTGAAAATTAAAGTTTGCGGCCGCGTTTTGGTGTCTGAACTTGAGGAGCTGCGAGCCGCCCGGGTCTGCGGCAGGCTCCAGCGAGGCGGGCGGGTGGCGAGTGCTCGCGGGCCTGTGTCTCTGCGTCCTGGGCGCATTTGCATGTGGGCCCGGATTTGTCTTTGGCTTCTCGTATGGTTTGGGATGAGACCCTCGAGTCCCAGGGGAGGGGGGCAGGTGTTACTCCAGTCGAGCGAATGGAACCAAATTACAGGCCCGTCTGTCACCTCCTCTGGGAGAAGGTGGAGGGAGGGAGGGGGACTGGAGCCCAGGAAGGGAAGAGGGGGAGGGGAGAGGCCAGCGGGGACGGGACCCAAGAGCCCCGCTGCCCGCTCGGGCTGGCCAATGAGCGCCTCCCTCGCCCGAGGATGTTCCCGGAGTCAGCCACCCGACACCAGGACCCCGCGCCACAGGGGACAGAGCCGCAGAGCGGCGACCCGCCCGCGACCCTCAGCTGTCCCTGCCCCGCGGCGTCCACGCGGCGCCGGCGAACGCGTCACACTGGAATTGGCTTTCACTAAATTGACTGATATATATATTTTCTGACTGCACTGACTTAGGGGCTGTGCGACTCCATTCCGCTGAAAACAGAAACATCTAATGGATCCATTTACCTTCGCCTTTTAGTCTAGAGGAGCGGCTTGCTCTTTGTCACAGACACACTTTGAGCCACACTAGTTTGCACGCGTGGAGGCAGAGTGCACTGCGGAGTGTCAGCCCGGGTGGGCGCAGCCCCTGCACCTCGGCGGCGATCTGTCCTTCAGCAAGCGAATGAGCGCTGATACCACCCTGGTGCTGTCGTGAAGCTTCATTAACATTTGGAAGTTACTTTGAAGCTACCACGTATATGGAGAGAGAAGGATGAACGTTTTGCTGTCGGAGGTCCCCAGAGATCCTCCTCCTACAGAAGGTGGAAGGCCCCAGGAGGGCAGGACAATGTTATTCTAAGCTACCCAGGAAAAACACAAACAGCTAATGTGAGTCCTTTGTGGAAAACAGAGAACAGGAATCAAAAATTGCCATCCTTTGGCTTTCTCTTGTAGATGGAGTGGTACAAAGCACAGAGGAGAGATTGGGTGGGAAACAAGATCTCAAATCAGAGAGCAGTTCTAATAAGAGACAAGTTCTTGTCACATTCTCCAGACCTGCATGGAGAAAACAGTGTTTTTAGTGTCTATTCTTTCTCCCTGCCTCTGGGGTAGGAAAGGTTAAGGAAATTGTCAGTTTCTAGTAGCACTTTCAGGGAGAAAAGAACTGAGGCATAGAGTGATGATGTACTGCAGGGCCAAGAAGAGACAATTTTTTTCCCCTTTTCTTTGACAATAAAATGATTGACACAGATAATTCCCCATGTGAGAGGGGGAAAAAAAGAATCGCTTGCAGATAATAGGCTCTGCTTAGATTGTGGCTGATAAGACTCTGTCCATCTGATGTCAAGTGATGACTGAGAAGTGAAAAATTAATTCCACTATCCAGCTGTTATTGCTGCACGGTTCCCAAATACCCAGATGTTTAGAAACATCCAAACATCTGGGTATTCCGCAGCATGTTTTTACTGGGTATCCAGATGTTTGGTGTTGTGTAGACAAAGACCAAACACAGACATGGAAAAGAAAAAACCACTAACAGGGAAGAGGGATGCCAAGAGTTGGTTGTACAAGGACAACTAAGAAGGAATTGAGTAGGGATGAGGGAAGGATAGGGGAATTAAAGAGAAGTAAAATAAATAAAATTGGGGCTGGGGTTGTGGCTCAGTGGTAGAGCACTTGCCTGGCACTGGGTTCAATCCTCAACACCACACAAAAATAAATGAAAATAAAACAAAGTTCATCTACAACTAATAAAAAAAAATTTAAAATAACACGTTGCTTTAAAAAAATAAAAGCAAGTACATTTTCAAAAAGAGAATAACTTTCTATTCATTAATAGCCTAGACCTTAGTTGCATTCTTACCAGGCTCCATGATAAGCATTTCTGCTTTTCCAGGTCTGGGTGACAGGGGAGAGGGCAAGATAGCAATACCCAGAGAAATATCCTTGGCCCAGGCATTAAGTTTCACTAGAGAGAGCAGCTATCTGTCTTCTAAGAGGTGAGACCACAAAGTGGAAAAGTAATTAATATACTCAGGGAGAGGAATAGTTACCACACACAGGAACGAAAAGTCAGAATTCCAGTCAAGGGTATCCAGATTAAGTAAAGCATTCAAATGTCTCAATTAGTCAACTTTGCTTTTAGTTATCCATCAGGATATTGAGCTTAGTGTAGACAGAGCCAATGATGGTGTAACAGAAGGAAGAGGGTAATTGAGTGGGGGAAGGTTGTGCAGTTTGGTGACAGATTTAGGGGAGGGGACATGATGTGATGGAGGTGACGGTGGGAGTAAGTGTTAGGCTTTCAGAACAGCTCACAAAGGCTCCTGTAATTCCCAAGCTGTCTGTTATCTATGAAATGCAAATCAGGAGGGGAGTGACATCATGTCGGATTATGGCCACAGGGAGTAATTATTTAGACATTAAAGGCTATTGAAGGGAGTGGTTGACAATATTAATGATGTCCAGATGGACAGAGTGTGATGCTAAAATTATTTTCTAGTACAAAGAACAAGGGAATTTTTATCAGATTTATTCTTCTGTTGGACAGTCTATCTCTTGGAGGTTTGCTTCTCAAAGAGAAGGTGACGCTGAGATGACCTCTGGGATCAAAGCATAGTGAGGTTTGCAGAAAGAGCCACTTTCTCCAGCTCCTCCAAGGAAAGGCACAATCAATATGCAAAACATTCACATAATAATTATGACAGTAAAAAGAGGAAATTATCTCAGGAAGCCTTACATAACCAGCTGGTGATTGGAAGCCCTTCTCTCCTAATAGTGCCATCACCCCATTCTGCCTTTCTTATCCCAGTACAGAAGCACACAGCAACCGGTGGATTTTTATGGCTCTCTCTCCCACCCCCCATAAAAACTAGTGCAGACACCCTGGTACTTGATGCTGGTATCAGCTGCATTACCACAAGCACCACCAGCCTAAGCCACTGAAACATGAGGTGTACACAAGAAGAAAGGAAACCTGAAGACCACAGTGTGGACCAAAGGAGGGAGGAAGCCACATCCTAGGATCCAAACTGGGAAAGATTCATAGGCAATGGAAGGCAAAAGGAAACCAGCTTCAGGAAGAAGATCCAGAGGCCCAGTAGACCGATGTGGACTGTGGCCCTGCTCTCATCACAGAGCAGCTACCCAGGATTTGGGTGGGAACTCACTGGGGCTCAAAACCTGCAGCTCATCTCTCTGACCTATGTGAGAATGAATGAATGATGCAACCAGGGGAAACTAAAATGTCTCTTTGATATATATGGGTTTCCTGCATGAAATGAAAGGATTGGCACACAGGTAATGCTTTAGCTCTTTATATTTGAAAATCATTAAGTTGTCAAAGAAAGGATAATCTGGAAAGCAAATAGGTAACTCCAAAGGTGTTTTCAAAGACTTCCCTCACCTCCAGTCTCCTGAGGTTGTGGTTTACATTACAAAGACATAAGGCTCTTGGTGGTAGATTATATGGATTGTGATTCCCCTAATCCAGGAGCCTTCTAAAATGCTCCCATGTCCCTTGTACCAGTTTCTATCATAGCACTGGAACCATTGTCCCATATTGGTGTAATTATGTTTCTGCCTTTTCTCCTAGGTTACAGGCTTCCTGTAGGTGGGCATTCTAACTTATAGCCATGGACTCATCAGTAAGTATGATGTGTCAGGTGTATAATAAGCCCTCAATTAATATTTCAATAATGAACTGGAAGAATGTCACAGCTCACTTTATAAACTGTTCAAGAGGGTTTAACATGCAAACCTGATAGTGAGAAAGACAGGTGTTTGATGGAGATATTAAATCTATTATTATGAAGGATAATAACCAATGACATAAAGAACAATAGCATCAGAAAAGATACTTGTAATTATTAAGCCAAAATGGTTAGAAAGAGAATCAGGAATGAAATGTGTTGCCGTGTCCATATGCCAGTCTTCAATTTGGTTATTTGAATTCAATTTAACAGATATTTTCTGAGTGCCTATAAGCCATTGTGTCATGCACAAAATGAGTAATTATAAAAGAAACATACAATTTTAAGACAACTCAGTAAATATTTTATAGTAAGTACTAAAATTTTTGGTGTTTAGAAACATGAGTGGAAATTGTCAATAGTTCACATATAAATCAGTGCAGTATTTCAGTTTAGATAAAAGTTAATAATACTCATAATGTGAATTGAAAATCACATAAAATTCAAATTTCGGTGTACATAAAGTTTTATGGGAGCACAGCTACACCCACTTTTTTGTTTGTCCCCGAGGTAGAACGGCAGAGTCGAGCATTCTGCAACAGAGGCGTTATGTCCACCAAACTTAAAGTTGTTACTATCCGACTCCTTATGGAGAGGGGGCCAGACCCTGATTGAGAATATAGCATCAGAATGCTTATTTTCAAATCCAGGTGTTACTGCTACTTGCTTTCTGTGAAACTTTGAGGAAGTTATTTGACTTTTTTGGTACCTTGATTTTATCATCTATAAAAAGGGCCTAATTCTTTAATAAATTTTGAAAGAAATGAAATGTTTAGAATACTTTTTAGAAAGTGTCTAGTGTACAGAGTCCTCAAAACTCAACCATAAGATACTACAAAATCCAACTGAAAACCAGGCAAAAAATTTAAACAGCCATTTCACCAAAGAGAGATAGATAGCAAACAGCACATGCAGAGCAGCTCAGTACTGTCACTTATAGGGAAATGGCAATTAAATTCATGATGAGATACTGATGCACAACCATTAGATAACTATGACACACTTAAAAAAAAAAAAAAAAAAAAAAAACGTATGTTGCCAAGTGCTGGCAAGGATGGAATTCTACACACTGCTGGTAGGGAAGTCAAATGGTATGGCCACTTTGGAAAACAATTTGGAAGAGTCCTTCCCAACCTGTTCAGTGTGTCTTTTCTTGTTTCTATGCTCCATTTAAAAGCTATGATCACTCACCTGATTCCTTTTAGGTCTTATGACAGTAATTTTGTGCATGGATAATTGTTCAAATTGATGTTCCTGTGAAGGGGTGAACCCCAGGAAGTTCTATTTGACTCTCCTGCTCATGTCTCTCTCAAAATAAGTAAAGCTGACATTAGAATTAAGAAAGATAACTCTCCCAAAAAGCTATTAAAATAACTCTGTATAATATTCTTGAGAGATTATATTAATAAAGATATTATTTTCATTAAAAGATCAAGAAAAGACAAAAAGGAAAATTGGATAGCAACATAACTTTATGGAGTAAAACAATATAATTTGTGAAGGACAAATAAATAGAAGGATTAGAATATAAAGACAAGTCATATGGAGATTCGTACCAGGAGATCAAAAATAGTTGATTCTAGGAAGATAAAATGAAATAAATAGAGGGGATAAAATTATAAAGAAATAATATAATCAAATTTTTCATAGGTAAAAGACTATACTATACAATTATTCATATTGAAAAGGCATTGATACATATCCTTTCTCTGCTTCAGTTTCCACATCTGTAAAATGAGGGAAAGAATTGCCTCACAGGGTTGTTGTATATGATAATATGTATAAAGTACTTCAAACAACATTTAATATCTTAAGTGCTTAGTTCATTATATTTCATTGTTGTTATTTGCTACTAAGAACAACATGAATGCAGAGACACCCACACATAAGCACATTCCTAGGAAAGTTTAGGTCTTCAAAGATAAACCAAAATTTAAGGTTCCAGGGGGAAACCTATAAAAAGACATAACTTGCATTGACATTAGCATCTCATATTATGCAAAAATAAAATGAAGCAATATCTTCAAAGGCTTCAGTGAAAAATGGTTTTGAAATTGGAATTTTATATCCATCCAAATTATCAATCAAGTATGAAAACAAAATGAAAACTTTTTAAGACCTTAGGAAGTTTGCCTCCCACTTACTCTTTTCAGAACATATTTGAATATATACTACAGGAAAAATTAGGGCTTAAACCAAAGAGACACCAACATAATATGAAGGTCAAACAAGAGTTTTTCCTATTTAGGAGAGCAGAGAAGCAAAGATCCAGAATGATAATGTTACAGCCAACCTCAAAAGCAAATAGTCCAGTGTGGAGGAAAAATATAGAAGGTATCAAGATGGAGGTTCCTGAGGGATTTAAATACTTGAGATCTGGGGAAAAAATAAATATGAGGTATGATAAAGCAATTTGAAAGGTCATTAGAAATATCAGTAAAAATGCAAAACTTCAAAGAAAAGTGTAAGTTCAAATATGAAGCAGCTAGTCCAAATATAATCAAGAAGTTAGTGGACTTCAAGAAGAAAATGAATCTGTTCTGAAAGGTGAAGTGTGTCATAAAGGGGCAATTGAGATATGAAATGCTAAAATGTAACAAAAGATTTCACAATTATTTTGTTGCAAGAAATGAGTGTCTATTTAGCTTTGCTGTTAGAAATATTTCCTTTGAAATGGAAGAAATTTCATAGATTGAGACTTTGCAAACATAATATACTATTCAAATTTATAGTAAGTAGTATTTGCTTAGTCATAAGATGTAAGTGTTGTTCGTAGTTTGTTTTCACTTTCTCTTTTGAAAAATTTGGAGCACACACAAAAGTATTTTATGTTATAATAAACTGCTACGTGCATTAGCCAACCTCAACCATGAATTATCTCATGGCCAATTTTGTTTCATTTATACTTCCCATTTACTTCATCTCCCCACCTCCTGGGTTATTTGGAAATATATCCAAGTCCATCATATCATTATGTCCACAAATAGTTAAGTATTTGGCTCTAAATGATAGTCTTTCAAATAAACTCTCTACACTGGTTTGTATGTGCTAGAGTTTGGATCTGGAGTGACCCTCAAAGGCTTGGCTGCCAACCTGAGATGCTCCGGGAGATGGTAGAAACTAGGAGGAAGTACCTAGTGGCAGGAAGTTAGGTCATCGAGTGTGCCCTAGAAGGTGATATTGGGATCCCAGTTTGTCCTGTCTCTCTCTAATTCTTGGCTGCCACAAGGTGAACAGGTCTCCTCCACCACATGCTCTGCCATCGCGCACTGTATCACCACAGGTCCAAAGCAATGGTGCCAAGTCATCATGGAGTGGACATAGAAGCCATTGATGATCATTGCACAGTTTCATTAATCCATTAGTGAATTTAAGTTTTTTTTCCACCCCTAATTCTCTCATTCCTTCTTCATTTATTTTTTGGGACACTTCTAAAAAGATAATTTTTTTTGTCACCAACCATTTGGTTCACCAGAGGGACAGGTCAAATAGGGAAGACAGGATAAATATGTTGCTTCTTTTCTTTCTTTGCCAGTTTTCATTAATGAGTTTATTCTCTAGCACTCTCTGAAGTTGACTTAAAGATTTTTAATGTGTTTCTATGTGTTAGAAAATAGTGTATTTAAAGTAATTGCATTTCCTTTAATCACAGGTATTATTTTTATTAATGCTCAAATTCTGCCATCGTTGGCCAGCGAGAGCCTTTTTAAGTTGGCTTCTACAGCCCCTTGATAAAAATCCAAGAAATGTTTCCAAATATTCTTGCTTTTGATATAATAAGATGTTCTCAGGTCATCTTGTTCGTTTCCTTTCCCAGATCTGAACTTAGCCATTTTTCTAAGGTACTCTAGTTCTTTAGTGCACAGTGATGCTTAGAGACCTCAACTTAAGTAGGGGTCCTCTTTGCTACGGCTTGTCATTGCTGCTAAACGTTTTCAGTGTGGAGTCAGGCAACACTTTTGTTTACTTTGCTTTAGGTTAAATCATTACTTCCAATTCAAATTCAAGACTTGGGATTGGCTTATTTCACTTAGCATGGTAATCTCCAGATCAATTAAAAAAATTACAAAAAATTTTTAAAAAAAGAATAAATTCAAGACTTAGGGCTTTTAACCGCTCCCTTTTGACTTTGAACTTCCATTTCCTTTCTTCCATGCTGAATATGCCATTCTCAATGACACCAGTATAATTACGTATTTATTTGCCTCATCCTACATAAAAACACAATACAATCTTAAAATTGAATAGAACCAAAATTACTGTGAACGATATGATAATTGAAAGAGTCTGAGCTTTTTTTTTTTCTTTTCCCTAGTAGTTTACTTGAAATAGCTTCTTTCTAAGGAGTAATGCAGCCAACTGGATTTTGAGTTAGGATCATATGTTTCATTTTGTTTTCAATTTTTCAGAATTGCTTTATTTTGAAATTTAACTTGAGGGCTGGGGATGTGGCTCAAGCGGTAGCGCGCTCGCCTGGCATGCGTGCGGCCCGGGTTTGATCCTCAGCACCACATACAAACAAAGATGTTGTGTCTGCCGATAACTAAAAAATAAATATTAAAAAAAATTGTCTCTCTCTTTAAAAAAAATTTAACTTGAAACTAAGAAGGCTCTATATATTAAAAAGCTGTATCTACAGAGTTACTTGAAGGACTTACTTTTTGTTCCGCTCACTGTTTCCCTTCTATTCTCTCCCTCTTCCTGTAGACATTTGTTTTTATAGCTTGTCCTTGGTTTCCTTATATCATCAATTTTTTTTGTGTGTACATATGTGTACATATAGGTATTAATGCACTTCGCAAATATAGTGTTTTTTACAAATTGAAGGTTTGTGGCGACCTTGCGTTGAGCAAATGTATAACACCACTTTTTCCCAACAGCACAGGTGATCATTAACATTTTTTTAGAAATAAAATATTTAGAAATAGCATCAGAAAAGGGGCTAGTAAGCAGAGAAATCATCTATTTCTGTTAATGTATGACCATATGTGTATTCACATCTCTCACATTCTTAGATAAATGGTGGCATACAATATGTATTCCTCTTCACACAATATTTTCATTTAATAATATCCTGGAAACCATTTCTTAAACTCATGTAGAAATATTCAAATTCCTCTTAAAAATATTTTTACTCACATCTAATGAAGATAAATTGAGAAACAATAATCAACTGAAAATATTTAAAGTATATAATTTGATTAATTTTGTTACATATGTAGACCTTAGCCAACATAACAAGAATTTGTATTACTGCCAGAAATTGTTTTATGCCTCTTTGTAGTTCATCCCTGTCCCCGACAATCTCTGGTTCTTCCTGACACAATAGGTCAAATTTCATTTTCTAGAATTTTATGCAACATACTCTTTTCTCCCTGCCTTTTTCCACTTGCACAATGATTTTAAGATTCGTTCATGTATTAGTAGTTTGCATCTTTTTATTGTTGAGCGGTATTCTGTTGAATGGCTATGCCACAATTTCTTGGGTATTTGGGTTGTCTCTGGTTTGGAGCTCTTACACATAAAACTGCTGTGTGTAAGTATTTGTAAATGTATCTTGTCAGTTTCTTCAAAGATGAATGTACACTTACTATGAGACTCAATTGATCCACTCCTAGATGGTCTCCTTTTGTACCAGCACAGTACTCTGTTGTGTGGTTATACCACATTTCAGAGGACAAGTTACCTAAGGGTGAACATTGAGACTATCACTATTCTTCTATTCTAATTAGCACTGTAATACATAATCTTGTGCGTATATCTTGGTTATTTTTGGTTTTGTATATTTAAGGCAGATTCCTATTAGTTGGATTTCTCTCCTACGTTCTCCTGAAGAAACAGCATCAGAAAAGGGGCTGGTAAGCAAAGAAATCATCTATTTCTGTGCTATATGGTCAGCTTCCCCTTACTACAATGAAATGCCTGAGATAGGTTACTTATGAAGACAAAAAAGTTTACTTACCTCACGGTTTTGGAGATTCAAGTCCAAAACTGAGCACTCCCAAGAGTGATATAATCATAGCAAGAGCAGATATCAAAACAAGTTCTCACATGAATTAGGGAGCAGAGAGAGTGGGAGACAGCAGCCCAGTGACCTAAGTACCTCCTTCTAGTCTCTGCCTCTTAAAGGTATATAGCACTTCCAAATACTGCCATCCTGGGAATCAAGCCTTTTTATGTGGAATTTTGAGGAATCAGTATCCAAACTGCAGCACGTGCCTTCTCAGAGCGATTGGAATTGAATCCAAAAGTGAATCAAAATTATCTGAAGTTATAGTCAATTTCCTCTTACCCCAAATAATAACAAGATCCAAGGGAGATACATTTTACTGTGGTTTTGATGTGATTTGTCCCTGGAAAGTTCATGTATTGGAAGCCTCATCCCTGAGTGTTGATGCAGAGGTGGTAGAAACCGTAAGAGGTGGGGCCTGGTAAAAAGTGGTCAGGACACTGATGACATTGTCCTCAGAAGGGAATAACGTAGTTCTCAAGGGACCCCAGTTTGTTCCTGCAAAAGTGAGTTTATAAAGAGTTAGCCTGGCCCTGGAAAGTCCTTCTGACTTCTTGTCTTGTCATGTGATCTCTCCCTTTTCACACACTCCCACTGAGATGCTGTCAATCACATGGTGATGTAGCCAGAATGCTCTCAGCAGAGCCCAGCAAATGCTGGTGTTATGCTTCAGTCTCCAAAACCGAGTGAAATAAACCTCTTTTCTTTATAAAATATTCAGCCTCAAGTGTTTTTTATAGCAACTGAAAAATGAGTTAAGACATTTCACAGCTAGACATATCAAGAATATATAGCAATTTAAATTTCCATATGCAATTGAGTATTGCTGGGTTTTTCCAAAATTTTACTCCACTATTCTGTCTATTCACAGGTAAATACTATTCTATTTTTTATTATGACTCAGAAGGGCTTTGTTCTGGTAGTCTAGGCTCTCGATTTTGTCCCACTACTCTTAGAACTTTTCTAACTGTTCTTGTTTTTCTCTCAAAATGGACTTTATAACCAATTTGTCTGGATACATTGAAAAGAGCTATTGATATTTTATTCTATCATGTTGCCTATAAACTTAGGAAGAGAAGATGTTGCATCTTGTTACTCAAGAAAATATATTTTCCCCTGCAATTCCGGAGGCTCAGAAAGCTGAAATAGGAGGATCACAGATCCACAGGTTCAAGGTCTGCCAAAGCAATTTAATGAAACTCTGTCTAAAAAAAAAAAAAAGGATTGAGGATATAGTTCGGTGGTCAAGTGCCCTGGGTTTAATCCCCAGCACAGAAAATAAATAAATAAACACACAAACAAACTCACATACATATGCATACACATATGTGCTTGTATAAACACATATCTGTACATATGTGTGTATATAATTTTTCATTTATTCAGCTCTATTTTGTTTATTGGTTTTTAACTTTAAAATAAAGCTATAGATAAATAACAGACTTAGTAATAGTTAAAAAACAGAATACCCTCAACCATGGTAATATTAAAGAGAGAGAGAGAGAGAGAGAGAGAGAGAGAGAGAGAGAGAGAGAAAGGAAAGCTAATTGCAATTGAGGGATAAAAGAAAAGGAGGAAGGGTTGAAAGAGGCTTAGCAAGACAGAGGTTCTGAGACAGGTCATTGACATCGAGCCAATCAGTACCTGGAGACTCAAGCCCATTTTGCAATTTTCCCCACCCCACAAATAGCAGATAGCTAAAGTTATAAACCAACTCATGTGCCACAATTCCCAACCCTACAGACAGCTCGCTGCAACCGGGCAGGGAAGGCAAGAACTAGATGATGGGTGTCTTTTCACCTTTCCCATCTGTGTTGGTTAGCTTTTCATTGCTGTGACCAAAGTACCTGTCAAGAACAAGGTAGAGGGGGGAGGAATTATTTCAGCTCACATTTTACAAGGGTTAGTCCATGGTCAGCAGCCTCCATTGCTCAGGAGATAAGGCAGAACATCATGGTGGAAGCAAGTGGCCGAGGAGCACTGCTCAGAACACATCGGCCTGGGAGTCATGGGGGATGGGCTGCAGAGAGGATGCACCCTTCCAGGGCACGCTCCCAGTGACCCATCTCCTCCAGCCACCCACCACCTGCCTATAGTTACCACCCAGTCAGTCCATTCAAACTAGGATGGACTGATTAGGTGACGGTTTTCATAATCTGATCATTTTACTTCTGAATACTCCCACGTTAACACAGGTGCTTTAGGGGGACACCTCATAACCTAAGACATAACACCATCTTCTTCCTGTACCCCAAAGAGGGCTTCTTTCCTTTTAATTAAATTGCAGGAATTAATTTGATCATTTATACTCATTAGGGAAAAGTAAGTAGGTTATAAATTACTGAGATGAATTTACTGAATTCAATCTACAATCATATAGGCAGTGATTTGGGAAAGCAGAAGGTGAGGCTTCTTCAGTTGGTATCTAGAAAAGGTCCAAGACTCATCACACCCCCAGTCCCTAAAGCTGTCCAGGACCTCTCAGCAAAGCCTTTCCTAACGACTTCCTTCCCAAGTCCTGTGTGCTGGGAAACACCTCCCCCAACTTGACGTGCCAGACATTTGTCACTGGGAAAGACCCACATACTTATTCCAGGAAAATAAATTATGTTTGTAAACATTAGGCTGCAATAAGGAAGCGATTGGTCTCAGCTTTGAAGCAGTTATAAAGATGACCTAAGGTGACCCAGATGGGGGAGGGAGAGAAGAAAAGGATGGAAATTAATAAGAATAACATGGGGAGAGTCCTGCAGGGTTGAAGGAAAGGCGGGGGAGTTTTGTGTCTGAGATGGAACTATGACAAAATGTGAGTGGGGGGACAAGTTTGCCTACCCCCAAGGTCTACCTGCTCCTGCTGTTCATTGGCCAAAGTACCAGACTACCCTCAGAGCCACCTGCAGGTGGAATCTCATCCCTTCCACACTAGGTGACTGGTTAGAGGGCTGCCCCCTAAGCCTTTTTTCCTCTTCATATCAGTGCAGAGTTCTGGAGCCCGTGCTCAGCTCTGTGAACTACAGGTGAAGGAGGAGGAAGCACAAATATAAACAGCTTCCACTTCCTTTTTCTTTGGGTACTGGGAAGATTGAACCCATGGGGACTTTACCACCAAGCCATATCTCCAGCCCTTTTTTAATATTTTATTTACAGACAGGGTCTCATTAAATTGCTTAGGATCTCTCTAAATTGCCGAGGTTGGCTTTGAACTCATGATCCTCCTGCCTCAGCCTCCTGAGCCGCTGGGATTACAGGCGTGCACCACCATACCTGGAGGCTTCCACTCTCTTGTGTCCCCGAGGCAGCTTGGCTCATAAAGTGGAGCCAGCAAATCTTAGACCAGTCTCTACTCAAATGAAGTCCATATCCTTTCTAAAGGCAGGCAACTTCTCCAAACTACTAACAGAAATCTCTGGCCCTTAGAAACTTGAGCTTGGTCCCCCTGATGCTGATAAGCTTCTCTTTGCCATAGTGCCACATGCACTCTCTAATTGTACTCCTATAGCCTTTCTTGAAACTCTGAACTTGCAGACTTGGCCTGTCCCACCCACATATTTTCAACTGCTGACTGCCAGCATCTCTGTACCAGCAATTCAGCCAATGTTTGTTTGCACTGTGGGGTTATTCTCTATTTGGAGGGAGATAAGACGTCTGATAACAGAATTAACTCATACAAACATAGGCCCAAAGCAGGAAGAATGGAAATATAAATTAAACCCTATGGGAATCCCAGAGAAAAGGTGATTAATTATAACTAAGTGAATCAGAAAATGCTTCATGGAAATTGTATTTGCACTTGGCCTCCGTGGGCAGGTTTCAACAGGCAGAGTAGGGAAGAGGCATTCCAAATGGAAGCGTGATGTCAGACGAAGACAGAGCTGGGGAAGTTCAGAGCAGGTAGAATTCTGACCATCTGGGTCCTTGAAAGCTGCACTCAGGAATTTGAACTTTGCTGTAATAGTGGCAGACCCGTGAAAATGTCTAAGCTGAGGAATGATATTGGATCTGACAATGATGGCCACTTATTGAGTACTCACTACGATGTGGGCCATCAAGCTAAACCCTTCACAGTCATTCTCTTACTTAGCCTTCATGCTGACCCCATGAGCAGGGTGAACTTGGACCATAGTGTGAGACTGGACCACAGGCCATGACTTCAAAGGTTTAGAGGCTACTAGAAACAGGAATGAGAACTGGAGTTAGAATTCTGAGGAGGTAGAATTAGAGGACATGGGGACATGGTGGCCAATTAGCTCCTGAAAGCCAATGGAGGCAAGTGACAGGAGATCTAGAAAGAAAGACTCCAAGTAAACCATGCCAGCAGACCCCAGTCTTGGGGACTTAGTTCCTCTGCTCCCACCCAAATTCCAGTCTTAGGAGAAGAGATCATTTTGCTACCAACTAAATGTGAGTTTTGCATACTCAGGAGAGCTAGAGCAATGAGGGTTTTACTCCACGTGACCCAGGTAGGAGACCAGAGAGGATGTTGAAGGAAGTTAACAAAGACCAATAAAAGCATTCTCCTATGTGAGGCACCCACAATGTGGCATATCCTGAGCTGGGCACTTCGTAGACCTTATCTTAATATTAACAATGATCCTATGCTGTGCTCCCTCTGTTACTCAGAGAAAACTCACATTCAGAGGGATTTAGTGACTAGCCTGAGCTTGCACAGCTGCTTAGCAGCAGAACTGAGGCCCACACCCAGATTCCCTGCTTCTGACTGGGGCTGAAGACTACCCCAAGAAGAGGAGAGAATTCTCAGAATGCAGACAAGTCAAGTCTGGCTCAAGATGGGTTCACTCTCATATCATGAAATTTTCATGCACTGATACATTCATGCACCAAGAAATTACTGAGCACCTATGATGTAGTGGAAACTGTGGTAAGTGTTTAGGACAAAAAAAAAAAAAATCAATGTCATCATCGGTCCTCAGTGAGAATATTCTAGAAGTGGAGACAGACAAGTCAACAGATCATTATAATGCATAGAGGAGGAGAGCTGACCTGGCTTGTGGAGGTGAGGAGGGAGTTGGAGACTTTCTGGAGTAACATGTGGGCTTGGTTAGGAAAGAGTTGAGGGTGACTAGGAAGTGAGAAGAGGTGATGTTCAGGATGGAGGGCTGGTGCCAAGGCACAGGACAGACAAGAAATAATGACCTCTGTACAGAGAACTGCAAGCGACTCGGGTTGCCAAGGACAAGGATGAGAAGCAGAAGACACAGAGGCAGAAGTGGGGGTGAGACAAATGTTAAATTCTAAGTCATGGAATTTGGGTTTCTTCCTGTAGGCCGTGGAGAGCCACTGGGGAGCCCTGAAGTGGGGAAGAGACAGCCGCCCAGGAGGCTGCTGCAGAGGTACAGGTGAGGGACCGTGCTGACTCAATGCAGAGGAGCAGATTTGGGAAATGTGTCCCAGATCTTAGCCCTTAGTGAGTGATCCTGAATACAGGCAAAGGGCTGGGGTCCCCCTGAGGAACTCCTGACCTCGGCTGCCTCCAGCAGGTTCTTCACTCTCAGCAGCTCTGCGCAGGCACTTTGACATGGACCAATCAGTAGGCCTGGTACAGAGGCCTGACTGGATGCCTGTGGTTACAAGACATTGCTCTTGTGGGTGCTGAGTCTCTATGGGGTGAGACTTCAGTCCTGGGGCCATTGACCAGGAAGGGTGCTCCCAACCCTTCCCTCCTTGCAGGGAAGAAAAGGGTTAGCTCAGGGGGTCTGAGTTTCTCAAACCTGCACATTCCCAAGGAATGCCTGACTTCAGGAATAGCCCTTGGCCAGTTCCTGGGAGAAGGAGCTCTGAGCCTCTGGAATGTTCTGCCTGACAAAAGGCCTTTGCTATGCCTGAAGCCCTGGGCCACATGGTACCAGTTCTATCAGATAGTTTATGTTATCAGTGTGATTTGTGGGGGGGGGGTTTGCGGGGGGAGCAGAGTCTGAGTAGCTGAAGTCACACAAGCACAGGATGTCTACAGGACAGAGTCCAGCAAAAACCCTGGACACTGAGGCAGCAACTTGCATGTGCTCTTCTCACACACAGCTGCTGGGAGAATTAAACACATCCCAAGCAACTTTGTTGGAAGGGGACACCTGGAAGCTTGCCCCCGATTCTCCTGGACTTTGCCTCAGTGCCTTTTCCTGCCCTTATTTGAATCAGTCTCCTTTTGCTGTAACCATGAATGCAGAAGCTTTTCTGAGTCCCTCTAACCAGTCATTAAGCCTGCATGTGGTCTTGGGCCCTTTGACACACACTTCACCCTGGGGTGACAGAAGAGCGGACCACTGGGAAAG
The DNA here is from genome assembly GCF_048772815.1 of Callospermophilus lateralis. NCBI lineage: Eukaryota > Metazoa > Chordata > Mammalia > Rodentia > Sciuridae > Callospermophilus > Callospermophilus lateralis. The sequence goes on from NC_135311.1 coordinate 20,699,730, forward strand.
CATGCAAACCAGAACCCAGCATTTTGTCCCTGGAGTAGGTCTTGCACAAGTGACATAAGTGGAGTACTCTGCGTACTGCCCAGAATTGGTGGGCTGTGATGAACCTTCTGGAGAACACGGGAGGACATCTGCTTATCCAGGGTCCAAGGCCACTCTGTTTCCCTCTCAGTGGTCCTGGGAGTTTTGTTTTGGTCCTTATCTTATTATCCAAAAGAGCATTTCACCTTTACATTTTCATTTTTACAAAAATTTTAATTGCCCTCCTTCTACCCCTCCAGTTTTTTCCTTATGCCAGATAATTGTGTCAAAATTGGACCTGTAACCGTAGGAAATTTCCAATATGGTAAAGCAGAATTTACCCTGAACAACAGATGTGCGAATCTACAGTATGCCCCAGGAATGTCATACATCACTGTGCTAGAAATTTATAGGTTATTCAAATAACATGCTGTGATACAACAGGGCAATTAAACTTCTCAGCAATGGGTATAATCCACAGCCAGAAAGCCTAAGGTTTGGTTTGATGTCAACACAGGCTTTCTGTGCACAGCCCCACTGCTTATTTTTATCACTTCACCACCTTATTTAGAGCACACGAGATATATTTAATAGCGATACCTTCCTCTTCTCAGGTTTATCTAAAAAGACTTAGGTTAACAGATATTTTTTGTGGATTATGCAATCTAAGCCCATTCTTGTTTTCAACCCCAAGTCTAGGCACAAGGAACCTTTTACAGTATTTCAGTTAACCTGATGACTTTTACGGGTACATCCTTGAACATATTTGTAAAGCTTTTCTGGGGTCTCCATCAATCGAGGCTAACAGCAGACACCCCTCCCCTGGTCCTGCCGCAGCCTGGCTTAGTTTCCTCTCCATCGTCTTCCACTCCCTGCCACCTTTGGAGCTCCCAATTCTGCACCTATATTAATGGTGAGTAAGACAGGGAATTCTTCATTGTTTGATTAACTTATATGAAGCAGGGTTCAATGCAGGAAATAGGAATCTGTTCATTTTAAACAGAAAGGGATTTAATGCAGGAAACGAGGTAGTGCAAAGTACTGGAAGAGGTGGAGGAACGGATTCTAGGCTCAGTCTCCAGAAAGCTGCCACCAAAAATGTTGAGCTCAGGTTCATACTGCCATGCCTGCTGACCCAGCATCTGCACCCTTGGTTGCCTTCACCTTGACTACCTTTTGACACCAAGAAGTTAAGGACTGACATTATTGCAGGACATGCTGTTTCCTTGTCCTTGCTCATCAAAAACAACAGCCCGTAGAACAAGAAAATGGCCCCTCCCTGACTTCCAATATTCAAATCTCGTTCATGCATATAAATGACAGAACTTAAATTGCATGCAAGACCCTGGTTACAAGCAAAGCTTTGGAAATGAAACATTGAACTTCCCAGCAGCTGCAGTTACCAGAAACACACTAGGAGGTGAGGATGGAATTTGAGTCAGGTGATTTGCTGCATCTAATGTAGGTCATTAAAGGTCCCTTCAAGATCTGACATTCCAGGCACGATGAAGATCCTGAATAGGAAAATGCAGCAATTTCAAGAGAAGGATACAGAGGAAGGTAGCATATCTTCAGTGACCATTGCCTTAGGAGGAGATGATATCCAGGTCATGTGCTGGGGTGAGTAGAAGCTCAAAGAAACTTGAACCTGGATTCTGACTGAAGCTTTGTCCTAATAGTTCAGAGGCCTTCATGGAACGGGTACAATATCTTCTGAAACTATGATTTCAAAGTTGTAAGGAGTTTCAGTTCTTATAAGGAATGGGGATGGAACACACACATAAATCTTAGTCTTGGAAATGTCCTAGAATAAACATTTAAATGAGAAATTTAGAAATTTAAATGAGAAATCAGGTCCTATAATTAGGCAGTGAGATACTTGAGACACCTTAACTAAAAGGAGAGATGTGAAAAATAGAAAAACGTTTTCTAAATTTTGGTCAGAATTACTGCAGATCCTGCATATTTTTTAAAAATGCTTATTTTCTAAAAAGAGATTTGGACTTTGCTGTTTACTTATTTAAACGATCCTGTGTGTGTGTGTGTGTGTGTGTGTGTGTGTGTGTGAGTGAATTAGCTGCATTGGAAGCAGGTATTGCTTTCAGGAAGGCAAAACTTTGAGAGCAGCAGCATACAGAGGTGAGGAAAGGATATTTCTCTATTTACCATGAACCTCGGCTCAGATTAAAACTTTAAGGATTGGTGATGACGGAAAATGTATGGAGTGGATCTTGGCTCCTTAGAGGAAGGGAGGAGGATGCCTTTTAAAGTAGCAACGTTGCCTCTCCTTTTAGAGTCTTCCTAATTAGTAGACATCAATTAGAGGGGGAGTACAAGAGAAAAAGCGATGACAGATGTCACATAGTGATCACAGTAGGCAGTTTGGTTTTTGAGCACATGCAGGGCACCTCTTTTTTGACTATTCAAAATACAAGAATGGGGACTGGCAGGACTTGAAGGGGTGGAGGGCAGTGGTGCAGACAAGCAAAATCTTCCCTAATTGAGAACCGTTCTTAAGCTATAGGTTTTGGCCTCAGTGTGCAGACTCACGTTGGCAGTGCAATTCGGGAAGAGAATGAGGTTGCAAACATCCGGAATCTGGGAAGTCAGCCAATCACTTTTCATCTTACATATTTTTAAAGGATGTCTTCAGGACCTGAGCAAATACCTCCTCCTAGCATTTCCTCTTTGGTCCAGCACACCCCAGACATCATCACTAAAAAGGGCTCCCCCTAGTGGGCATGCCGTTCTCAACCCTTCATTTTTCAAAAGCTTCCATCTTGCTGCTTAAACTCAGCTGTTCCAGCAAACCCATGCCTACACTCTTTCTACCCTGTTGTTAATGCACTGAAGAAGTTCAAAGGTCCTCTACCATCCCGTGAGGGAGTTTCAGTGACCCTCCTACTCTGAAATGGGATTTCAGGGTCTCCTCAGTCAATGACTGTTCAAAACATGTTTGGCTGGAGTGCCTCCTCATTGGTCCCAAAGCAAGCACATATCTATGCTCACATGAGACTCTGTCTGACCAGGATATATCTCTTCAGCAAAAGATTAGAAAAGCTTCTATAAAAATATCTCTGCTATTTTCTCTGTGGTGCCATGGGACTTGCCAACTCCAGCCATGGCTAAAATAACTGTCCCTGAAGCCTGCACTGAGTCCAACCAGGGTAGAATTCCTAAGAGAAATGCCATTAATATCAAAAAGGGGGCTAGGGTTGTGGCTCAGTGGTAGAGTACTCGTCTAGCATGCATGAGGCACTGAGTTCGATCCTCAGCACCACATAAATGTAAAATAAAGATATTGTGTCTACCTAAAACTTAAGAGTAAATATTTTTAAAAAACATCAAAAAGGCTTCAAAGTCCCTACTATCCCTAGATAGATTGCAATCTAGGATTCCTAAAGCAGGCATCTACTGAGTTCAGGAGATGTTGGGTACAGAATTCATTCATTCTATAACTTTTGAGTACCAACTGTATGCCAGGTACTGGGCTAAGTGCACAGGACAGAGAGACCTGATCCTGCCCTGAGGGGATTCACCATCAAGCAGAGAAAGTTTGAGGAATAAAGGGTTGAAATAGGGAAGGACAGGTGCTACAGGAGCACTTTCAAGGGTGCAAGCGAGGATTATCAATGACATCTAAACTGTTGAATGGAAGGGCGATGGGACACTTTATAATAGTTGATTCAGTTCAAATCATGGGGACCCAGCGATGAATCCTGGCATCTCTAAAAATAAAACAGTCATTATGTTCCTCCCAATGTGATGGGGTGGGAAGCACACAGTACCATTTACAAAGTATTCTTGCAAAAAAGCAAAAGCAAAAAGGACTGAGTCTAATGTAGTCTCTGGATTCAAAACCCAATTATAGAAAATACAAGGGATAACGGAACATGTTAAATGACACAATGAGGAGGCAATTAGGCAAACTCAGAATAAGGGAAACCCCACAGGGCAAGTAACATAGTTTCTTCTGCAAATAAATTGAATGAAACAGAAAAGAGGTGGGGAGAAGAAACTATTAGAGATTAAAAGAGATTATTAAAGAGTCTAACCAATTGAGTGCATTGTGTAGATATGATTTAGATCTCAAACAAATCAGGCACAAAAAGAGTTTTGGGGTGCAATTACTGAAATTGAACATGGATTAGGATATTAGATGAATTATTATTATTAACTTTGTGGGGAAAAATAATGAGTATTTTAGAGATAGATGAGGAAGAGTAAATGATATGATTTTTGCAGTTGGCTAAAATATTCTACTTGTATACTACTACTAAAAATACTAGTTGTATACTTAAAAGTTAAGTGAAGAGAGAAAGAAAAAATAAAGTGTAAGGACAAGATCTTTCCTATTTACAGGACAAAGTATCATTGAATTTAATCTAAGAAGCTGGAATAGAAGAGAGGTCTAAAGAAGCCAGGCTCCAATGCCATAGATTACTATAGGTAAGGTCTTCTAGAGGAGACACAGAACCAGGTGGGATGTATTCTAAGACCTTGCATCAAAGAGTTGTCCATGGACCAGTAGCATTGGCATCTCTTAAATTATTGTAAGTGCAAGATTTCAGGTCCACCCCAGATCCACTAAATCCAAAACTGTATATGATCCCTGGGTGATTTATATACACATGAAAGTTTGAGAAACATCACTCTCAGATGCATGCACATCTTTTAATAAATTTGCTTCATTTTCCACTTCTGATAGCTTCTAGAGACCAAATCTAAGGTTTTATGCAGGTCCCCTGAGAGGAAAGATTTGTGTATTAATCTATTGCAACACCTATACCAGTTTCTTTACTAATGCCTGATCCACCATCTATTCCTGGCCCCCAGCCACACAACATCCTCCCTGCCATGCTTCCTAATTGGTAATCTGCCACCCATGACCTTGGCCAGATGGTGTACTGCCTTGGGACCCCTGGCTTCATCAGCTGATTCCACACGCAGGCAGAGCCACATTACAAAGGGAAGCTAGTGCATGGAGCATCCATAGAGATGGATGGGCCCCCAAAGATTGTGGCATGCAATTAAAGGGAAAGAACTCTATTAAGTATTTTTATGAGAGGCCAACACCCTTTACAGATAGGGGTCACCAGACCTGCCATTAATCTAGTCTTGCTCTGTCCTCCAAATAGAAAATACTTTACATAGGAAGAGATATGAGGAGAGAATAGAGACAGCTGTAAAAGTACTTCAAATCCATTTGGTAAGTGACTTTTCTTCCTCCCTCTCTCTTCCCAAGACAAGAAGGAAGGTCTCTCTCTGTGAGTATTATCTTTTCTTTTGCACAGAACCAATCTGGGAGCAGCATATATGTCTTCTTTGTGATTAACTTTTGTTCATGCATGTGGCTGTTTAATGAATATTGATTCCAGTGATTGCTTTGATTAATAGGGTCTGAGGAATTTCACACTTAATGTCTGAGTTGAGATGAGGCAGGTGGCATCATTTCAATTGTCAGGGAACTCACAACCACATTACAGCCTTTTATGAAGTGGCTCAGAAGAAACCTTTTTGATGTTTAAAGAGTATTTGCCATCAAGCGTGCCTAAACTGACTTTTAGGATCAATTAGAAAGGGTGAAGTATTGAGACTAGGTTGGGTAGTGGTTTAGGATGTGGGCTATAAACCCAAATTGGTAGGGTTCAAATCCCAATTTTACCAGCTGTGTAACATTGAAATAGCTCCTCCTTGCCTCAGTTTTTGGTATGTAAAATGGGGATAATAATGACATCTATCTTATAGTTTTGTTGTGAGGATTAGATCAGGCAATACATGTTGAGACACAGAGCGCCAGGTACAGAGTGGGTGCTTATTAATATTATTTATTATGACCTGTGGAAATACTTCCTATGTTCTGAACCGCTAGTCTCCAAGTCAACAAGGTGTCTTGTAATGCCGTTCTGACACTCCCCACGATATCAGGGCAAAGTCCTTCAATTCTGACAGCACCTGAAGTTAGCATCCCACAAGACAGAGGGCAATGTCCCCAGTAAGGCTGCCCTTACTTCAAACGCCAGCCACACGTGGTATCCTCAGGAAACCTGTGCTTCTGCCTGACATGGCTGTACCTTTGCGGGGTCCACATGATCATATTCAGAGTCCGTTATTCTCTAGAATGACATAGAATTCACTGAAAGAACTATGCTTACAACTAACGTTCCATTATGTCAGACAAAAATCTCAGGAAGCCATTGTCTTAGGCTGAGCTTCTGTACTAGGTCCCCACAGACCCAACTAAAAATCAAAAGGAAGCCATCCATGCTGAAGTTCTACCTCGTCACCAGGCTGAAACCATCCTGTGTATCTGGCCTCTGGGAGGCATCAGGGTGAGAAAGCAGGTCCATCTCTTTACCAACCAGCAGGCTCCCCTCAACCTTGGTGTCCAGCATTTTTATCCAGGCTCCCATTACAGAGGCAAGATCAGTTCAACCAATGGCCACATGACTGAACTCAGTCTCCAGCTCTCCCTTTCCTCTTGGAGGTCTGGAGGAGCCTGGAAATCCCAGCCTCTAATCACATACTTGGTGCTTCTGGTGTCCCTGGTCCCTCCCTTGAATTAATCTAAGGCCCTACCCTGAGTTTCTCATTAGCATAAACTCAGGTATGATCAAAAGAGAGTCTTATGAAAATAAAAGGCACTCCTATCACTTAGGAAATTCCATGTGATTTTGAACTCTGCGCCAGGAACCAAGGGCAAAGACCAACTATAGACTAAGCACTCATCCTAAGCCAAGTACTATGCTAAACAGAAGAATATATTTTCAATAGTTTTCCTTAAATCCTCTAAAGATCATCATCCCTGAGGGGATCCTTGTCCTACAGATAAGTGGGAGAAATGCTACACGGACCAGCCTTGTTGGGTTTCCCTGCTACTCTGTTCCCACTAAGGTGAACTCCTTTCATCCAGTCATGTTATGTTTTGGATCTGGAATGTCCTCTCCAAATGCTCACGTGTTGAAGAAGACTTGGTCCCCAATACAGCAGTGTCCACAGTAAGACTTTGGGGAAGTGATTATGTCATAAAGTCTCTTGCCTTATTTATTAGTGGATTAAACCACTTGATAGATTAGTACTTTGAATGGACTACTGGGAGGAGGTAGAAACTATAGATAGTGGGGCATGGTTGAAGGAAGTAGGTCAATGGGGGCATACCACTGGGGACCATGTCTTGTCCTGCCTCCACGCCCCGCTGTGCTTCCCAGCTACCATGAGCTGAGCTACTTTCCTCCATCACAACCTTCCACCAGGATGTACTGTCTTGTCTCAAGCCAAGAGCATTGGAGTCAGCTGACCATGGTCTGAGACCTTTAAAACCACAAGCCAAACAAAGTTTTCCTCATCCTCTAAATTGTTTGTGTCAGGTAAGTGGGTCACAGCAATAAAGAGCTATAGCAAATCACATTTCTACTCCACTATTCATTTTTTTTTTTTAATCTAACTATTAAAAACAGTTTCCGCAGAGTCTTCAGGTCTTCAATCTGAAGGTTCTGGTATCACATAAAACTATGATCAAATACATTTGCTGTGCTTTTCTCTTGTTAACCTGTCTTTTGTTATAGGTGTATTGTTCATGACCCTTATGATGACAAGGTATCGCACCTTTCTGCCCCTTCATTATGATCTTTAGAGCTTTGCTATTCTTTAAGTGAGGTTACCCCTCAGAGCAAGACTTTTCACATGGTATGCAGCTTGAGTTTTATGCTGAGCATTCACAGCAAAACCTAGTTCTGCTCACCAAAAAAATTTTTTTGGAGCCAACCCTTTAAGAACCCATATTTTCTGTAAAGATGGTTCATTTACACTCCTATTTTCCTTCAGAGATAAAAGAGGGAAACACAGGAGGTAAATGCATGCAGGGTACCAGTTATTAATGTCGTGGATTCTACTCCCTGTGGATTGTCGGGAGAGTGTGTTTCATTCTGGGTCAACACTGACTGGTGTACCAGGGGAATAAAACTCATTTTAAAATTAGCCCAAGTAAAAGTAAATAATGAGGAAAGAAAATGCTTTGTGAACAAAGAGAAGAAGGAAGAGGAGGAGGAGGAGGAAAAGGAGGAGAAGGAGAAGGAGAGAAAGAGGAAGAATATAACACAGACGAAAACCAGATAATGCAGCTTTGCTAATCACCACTTTGGGCTCTCCTCTCTCTGCTTTTCCCATGGACAACTGAATGCTCACAATACAAAGAAAATGCGCATTTATGACAATATATTTTATCAAGATGGTCAAGAGGCACTGGACTTGTGCCTTACTGAACTTCAAAGCCCCATCCCCTAATTCAGAATATTTCTCCCTATTTTGAAAGCCATACCTCCTAGGTATAAGGGGACCATGGTTGGGCAGCTGAGGGACCCTCTGTCAAAGGAGCCATACTTCCCACCTCAATGGGTCTTGGGTATTCATTCCATCAGTATTTCCTTTGGAATTTCCTTGGATTTTTCCCAATTCCCAAGAGATGCTAAGATGACACTTCTCTCTCCACAGCCCTCTTTTTTTTCCATTCTTTGGAAAATATTTTAAAGTCATGGCTGTTTGTTTATCAACATATAATGACCTAAGCATCTTAGCTCCTCAGCTGCATTGGTGAACCTTATCGTCCCTTTCTTATCTATTTTATCATAGGTGTGATAGCATCGGAATTAAGAGGAGAGAGTAGAATTCAGACACTTTCCCCCCAATAATGATAAGGCTTTTTGTAAAAGGAAGGCAACACAGTGACTGTGGGGACTGACTGAAAATAGAAGTTTTGCAATACAGATAAAAGAAAATTGATGGCTTGATGGCAAATTCACTTTCCCGGCTATGATAAGAATATCTGATAGCTCCAACTTAAATTTAGTGAAGCCATAACCAGGAAACCTTCCTTCTCCTCTTTCGATGAATAGCAGCATCTATCAGAGCACTGGCCAGCCTTGGGGGGAGGAGGGAGAAAAGAAAACAACCCTGAGGCTGTCCGCTGGGACTCTGGAGCTATCTCTAGGAGCCAGTGGACATCAATGAACTAACTGCTCTGCGGAGAGTTATTCTGAGTAGCTGGCCAAGCTTCTATGCATAAGCCAATGACCTTAAAGGTCAGAAGGCAACTGGTTTCTTGTCCACTACTGGAAATTACAATAGTTTCATGGACTGTCTTTAGGAAGTGAGGGAAGTACCTTCTTTTACTCTTTTTATTCTAACACTGATTACTTGCATTTTGAATTTCATACAAAATAAGTGAAATTAGACTTCCACAGCTGCCCACGCAGGTGGGTTACTCAGCATATTTCGCTATAATCAAATTGCTTTTTTTCTTTTCCTTTTATATTTTTCATTTTTCAATCTAGGCTGACAAATGTAGTCATTGGGGAAAAAAAAAACGAAGCCCTTGGGCCTAATGTATTTTTTTTTTTTATAATTTTAAAAATAAATGGAAACTACATTGGCCTGACTTCCTTTTGTCTGAATAAAAGCTTAAGCACAGTATAAAAGGGTTGCATGTGCTGAAATGTCGCCCAAGGATATGTGTTATTATTCCTCCCCCCTTGACCAGCAGGGTCTCGGTTCTGCTTCCCTTTCAGCCTTTTGTTTGAACAGATGGGATTGGGGAAGCTGGGGGAAGAAAGCCATTCTGTTCTCATTAACTCTCCCCATACACAAACACAACCTGGGCTTCAGGGACTCGGAAACTGGACAGCTCCCACTTCATTGCCATTGAGACCGGTGTGCGGAGACACAAAGGAAGCCAGGCTGAGCGCCCACGTCGCCACATCAATGAGACTGCTCACCAGTGCAATTACATTTATAAAGAATTTTAGAAATACATTCACAAAAACACATGCCTATATAACATACAGCAACAGTAAATCATACGTGTGTCAAATAAATCAGTTATATGGACTATATTTAAAAGATCTTGCTTTTAGAAATTCTTCATCATGGATAATGATGTCTTAAGAGTGCAAATAGTATATTTGTCACTGAAGATATTCTTCAGCTAGCCAATCCTTTTCACCTGTATTAACTCTTTTCTGTATACGATGGAATAAAAAAATATGGAGAAGGGTAGGGTTCTTATTTCAAGTTCTTGTTTTAGTCGTGATGTAAAAATTGTGATTGAACTTTCCAGTGTGGGCGATCTTGTGTGTTACAGCGTTCCTGAGTGGGAAAAAAGTCACAAATATTTTAAAACACATAGACTAAATATTGAAATCTCTTTCTTTACAATCCTTCTGAAAGGGGGTAACCCTTTGGATATTTTGAGAGCGTGAGAAAGGTCTTACAAATGAGATGGGGCGAGCTCATTCTGGGATTGCTCTCTTTTGTGTGGGATGTGGACTAGAAAGTGTTCTGTCCTATTTTTTTTTTTTTTAGATCGTATTTGCTTTTAAATCTCTGTCCGTCTTCATTACCATGACGAGGGTACTGAGGCAAAGACAAACCAAGCCTAAAGAGATGCCTTCTCGTGGCCAGATGCACCTGAGCTTTTGATGCCGTGAGCCTGTGTCTTAGGAGGGAAAGGGAGGAAAGAGAATCCAGTCCAGGAGGAGCAGGTGCGTTTGTATTTCATAGCACAGCCATACATTGGGAATGCAGGCCCTGGGGAACATGAAACTCCTCTTCTCCCAGGGTTTCCAGAGAGTGGAAGAGACCCAGAAAAATAAAGTGGATCTGCTTGGTTTCTCTTGCATTGGGGTCCCAAATAGGGGGAGTGTTTGTGTCAAAGGACAAAGCAGTTCTAGGGAATAAATAATTCTTTGTGGTCCTATTTAAGAAATGTCTTGGATCACTTTACTTACATCGGAAGACATTGAGCCACAGAATGCCCCGGATCTGAGATTGTGATTATGTGTTATGTGTTCCAGTCCCTGAAATCAGACTGATTGGCTTCAAAAGAGACTGAGCAAAATATTTTCTCCTCATCAGCGTTTGTTAAGTTGTGAACACACGATGCCAAAGAACCTGTTGAAAAACGGAACATTCAGTCGACTGTCCCAATCACCTCAAGTTACATTCATACATACTTCATGTGGTGCAATTTGGTTTTTTAACCAGATTTCCTGCTGCCGAATAGGAAAAGACCTAGATCTGGACTTCCACTGGAAAGCTAGGAATGGCTCTCCACATTTTTACTTTCATAATATGTTCAGGCTGCCTCATTGAGGCCAGGGGTAGATGACTATAAATTGGACAAACAACTGCAAGAAAAAAGGCCCGTGATAAAAGGCAGCCTATCCCAAGGGGGGCTGTCTAGCAGGGTGCAGCAGGGGTCAGTACTGGGTTTAGTCCTGTTTCATATTTTTATTACCAATCGGAAGGGGGAGGGGAAGCCGCATAAAAATGAATCTGCAGATGGCTAATCATTACAGAGGATTTGCAGACCCCAGGAAGAGCAGGGGTGAAATTCTGAGGTTCGTTTGGAAAGGTAGTCAGGAAAGAACAAAGAAAATACAGACTGGAAAGCCTTGAGATGGGGAATCCGAGCTCAGTGCCTTCGGGGGCCTCCAGTGCCACATCTTGAGTGGCAGGAATTCTGAAACACATGAAGTTTTACCTGTCCTTGTTGAGAAACATGCACATCCATCCTTCTAAGTGACTGGACCAAAAAAATGATAAAGGCATTTTCCACCTACCATCATGAGATTGTCTTTAGAATGCTGGCTTCAGTGACGTGGTGACAAAGGGAATTTAAGTTAGAATCTCTGCTTCATAGTTGCATGTGTTTCTGCTGAGGGTAAATAACAGAGAAGACTGCAAAAGCCAGTATGCAGCCAGGGCCTGTGACGTGGGGACCCACAGAAGGCTGTTTGTTGATATACGCAGTCAGGACTCTGTCCTCAGGGCCTGCCACTCTATGCAGCGTGCCTGCTTCAGTGTACAGTTGGCATGAAGCTTTTCTTTGGGAGACACAACCTGCCATCCTGGCCTCCCTGGGTCTCATTTCCCGGTGCCCCACGTCTGACATTGTTCCAAGTGCGGCCCTTGAAATTTCTGCAAGTATTTCTTCTATTTTCCTTATTTGCTCGGAAAAGAAATTGTCCATCAACAGATCAGATCTCACGTCTGCTCAGAATCTTCTGTGGTTCCTCAGTGCCTGCAAAGAAATTGGCATTCCTTAATTTAGAATTCTGTCTTCCAAATTGCATAGAGGTTACTTCACAGTCCCTGGAATCAGACTGATTGGCTTCAAATAAACCACACACCAAATGCCCAGGACTTTAGATACTTTCTTCAGTTACCAAATGTGAGTAATAAAAGTAATATCTGCCTCCAGTATTGTTCTAGGGGCTAAGTGAGGCAAATGTACATCAAGTGTTTCCTCAGTGGCTGGCACACGGCAATCACTCAATGGGTGAGATCATCTTACAATCATCTTACAAAAGGATCTTTTAAAAGTAATCTCCCTGGGCTTACTTATGATATATGTCTTATCTTATAAGAAAAATACTTAATCTAGCACATAAAAATGTTTTTTTTTCCCCCATGGAAACTCCATGACCTGATCCATGATCAAACAGGTGCTGCTATTTGTAACTCTGCCTCCCATTGGATTTGCTTGTCATCTAACATCCTTTACCCTCTGATCTCCACCCAACTCTGGAGCCTCATCTTCCACTCTTCCCCTTCCCGGAGGCCTTCACGTTGTCTTTCAGGCATATCTGATTACTCTCAATTCTGCAATCCACCATGGACTCCCTTACCTTACCCACCTTGGACTTCCACGCCTCTGTGTGTTAGTTACATGTAATAGTAAGTCCCAGTTATTCTCTTTAAGTCCCAAACAAGATGGCACCTCTCCTGTGAAGCCTTCCAGAACTACTCCCCTCCTCCCCTTCTCTGAGAAAACTGGTCTCTTTTCTGAGTCTTCACTGTTAGAACTCCTCACTCTGTACATACTACACATCTCTCTCTACCTAATCTGAGAGCCCCTGGGGTCAGAACTGTGTCTTACTCAATTCACCTCCAAAATTTCTGACACAGAAACCTTCAGTAAGTTTTTGCCAAGTGTTTTGGCTAAACTTGTTAAATTTATGAATGGAAGCTGTCTTTCTAGAGGAAAGGGGGTATAAACCCCCCAAGAAATCCAAGGATTGCCTATGCAAGGGGCAGATCTAAGGTCTGGAAAGAGACAGAGCCTGGTCTGTGCACACTAGGACCCCCTGCTGGAGAATAAAAGGGCACGCGAGGAGCTTTGAAGCCAGCCGTGGTGCTGGGAGCTGGTTCCCCACGGGAATTGCATCTGGGTCAGCTACAGAGAGGTGCTGGACATAGACTCCAACACTTGGAGCGGTCTTCTCCTCCGGCGCAGCAGCCCATATCTGTCCTGGGACAGGCAGACTGTGTAATCAGGCTCAGCTGGTAATCAGGGAACTGCCAAACAGACGCAAGACTAAATTATCTCCCTGTCCCAGACAAAGTGGCCTTCTAGATGAGGGTTAAAACCAGTGATGGTAGAAAAAACAAAGGAAGGGAAGTGGCAGCTGCTACCGAACACCTGGCCAGTGGAAGGCTCCCAAGCTGTCCCCATTCACTCACAGACCCTCCAAAGCCAAGGTTGCTTAACAAGGAATGGGAGTTGCAGATCGGTGGCATTTGGTGCCAAAGTCATCGTTAGAGGAGGAAAACAATTTGTGCCCACAGTGACAACAGAAGAGGGCAGAACTAATTTCCTGTCAACAGCTCTAACACTTGCCAACCGCCAGCTGAGTCAACTTGGGTGACAATGTGCCTCAGTCTCCCCCTTGGTTAATTAAGGGAGATGTGCCCTAACATCCAAGGTGTAGACAGTAAGATCTTTATTTAGAGAAGACTCCGTTTCTATTCATACATTTGTGACCTTGAAGTCCCCCAAAGGGACTTCACAATGGTGGCCAGGACCTTATTAGTTTGTGACTTATGGGATAAAAAGTGCTACAAAGAGGAAGAAAAACCCAGAAAAAAATACATGATTATTTAGGGAAAGGGCAGCTCTGAGGCTGGGTGAGAGACACAACTCTATTTGATTCAATAGATACCTATGAAGAGCTCTGTGTGCCAGGCACAGTGCTGGACCCTGAGCACACAGCGCAGAGCACAACCAACCTGAAGTGTTTCCTTACCCACATGAAGCCCACCACCGATGGACACATGGACATTGAACAAGTATTCCTAAGAGTAAGTGTCACATCATACCTCTACGTTCTGTGAGGAAATAGACAGTTAGGGAGTGGCTGATGGGGAGCTTTATCCGGTTAGGGAAGGCCAGTGAGAAAGTGGAGCTGATTCTGCAGAGCAGGAAAGGAAAAGCCCTGGGCTGCTGGAAGAGCACAGGCAGATGGAGGTAAATCGGGTTTTGTTCTTCACTGTGATCATTATTATCTGGTTCAGATCCATATTGAATGATACCATACCATACCATACCATATACCATACCATACCATACCATACCATACCATATCATACCATATCATATACCATACCATACCATATCATACCATACCATACCATACCATGCCATACCATGTCATACCATATACCATACCATACCATACCATACTATTTCATACCATACCATACCATACCATATACCATACCATACCATACCATATCATACCATATACCATACCATACTATACCATACCATATCATACCATACCATACCATACTATACCATACCATATCATACCATATCATACCATACCATACCATACCATACCATATACCATACAATACCATATCATACCATACCATACCATACCATACTATACCATACCATACCATATCATACCATACCATACCATACCATACTATACCATACCATATCATACCATATCATACCATGTCATATTATGTCATACCATACCATATCATACCATATCATACCATACCATACCATACCATACCATATCATACCATACCATACCATACCATATACCATACAATACCATATCATACCATACCATACCATACCATACCATATACCATACAATACCATATCATACCATACCATACCATACCATACTATACCATACCATATCATACCATACCATACCATACCATACTATACCATACCATATCATACCATATCATACCATGTCATACCATGTCATACCATACCATACCATATCATACCATACCATACCATACCATACCATATACCATACCATACCATACCATATCATACCATACCATATCATACCATACCATATCATACCATACCATATACCATACATATCATACCATACCATACCATACCATATACCATACCATACCATACATATCATACCATATCATACCATACCATACTATACCATACCATATCATACCATACCATACCATACCATATACCATACCATACCATACCATACCATATCATACCATACCATACCATACCATATCATAACATACCATACCATACCATATCATACCTTATCATACCATACCATACCATACCATACCATTCCTTACCATATCATACCATATCATACCATACCATATCATAACATATCATACCATACCATACCATACCATACCATATACCATCCTATTAAACTCTGGATAGTAAGGTTGTTTTCCACTCTAGGATGGAGTGATGAAGCAGGGTTGGTTGGTTAATGTTTTGTTTCTAAGTAGGATTTTCTCCCTCAGCAGGGGGCTGGAGGCAGGTCCTCTGCTTTGTTCAGCTCTCTGGCCAGCAGAGACAAAGTCACGTTGTTCTGATATAGTACCTGAGCAACAGGCAGGAAGATGGGTAGGACAAGGAAGGGATTTTAGACAGGACCAATAACAGTGTCATGTGTACTAGTCAGCTATGAGGAACCAGTTGTCCCAGCACCCAGGGGTTACCACGTGCTCATGCCGTGCTTGTGGCCTGCAGGTTTTCTGTAGTTGAGCTAATCTAGGATGGGCTGGCTGCCTGGGAGGCTGAGTTGCAGGCTGTGGGCCAGCTAGTGGCCATCTTGGTTTCAGGTTGGGTTTCCATCTGTGGCGTCCAGGTGGAAAGGGAAGTGTTACCCAAGGCACGTTCTTCTCACGGCAGATCACTGGAATACAGAAGTCAAGCCCCATAAATGCATTCAAGTCCTCTGTTCATATCATGTCCATTAACATTCCCTTAGACGAAGAAAATCACAGGGCCTGGCTCCGCACCAACGGGACGAGAATGTACAATCCACACGCAGTGAGTGGGAAGGGGTGGGGAATGGATATTTGCCGAACAATAATCCAAATTATCTCACCATCCTTAAGACCACCGGATGTATGGTTACCTTAGGATCAGAAACCAGTGCCCTGGAAACTCACTATTTGTACCGTCTGCTATTATTTCCTTTTTGTTCTTCCCTAGTATTTAGTTAAATTCTTTTTGAAAATGTCAGGTTGTCTCAGCTGTGCTTTGAAGAACCAAGGGAAACAGTTCTGCCCACTGTTGAGCCTGAGTTTTAAGAGGAAACTGATGTACCTTGGGCTGAAAATCCCAAGTGAGAGAAGAAACTCAGGGAACTCTGAATTCTTGTTCAGAAGCCCCTCTTCTTTGGGGGTTAGGGGGGACTCTCCTTCTAGCATTCTTCTCTGCTGGTTCCACAATGGTTTCTGGGGTTTTATTTTATAAGGAAACAGTTTCCTTGTAGGGTGCATGAAATGTTAGATAACAGCATAAATAAGCACAAGGTTGTAACCACTCTCTGCCCAGAGGATTCCAGTGCCCTGTGATCCACAGTAGAGGTGCCTTCACTACAGCCAGGGCATCAGGAGTTCCCTGGAGGCCCCTTAGCGCTCCTGTGGAAGCCACCAGCTCCAGGAATTCAGTTTGCAAACCACAACAAACTCTGGGCCCAGATGACTTCAAAAATCCCTCCTGTTTCAAGGACCAAGGGCATCACCCCATCAGTAAGAGTTTCCCCTACATCTAGGTGAAAGTCTGGAACTAAAGACTTACAAACGCCATGCAAAAGGCCGGGGTTGTTTCCCTTCAGCTCTTTAACACACAGTCAGGCTTTCAGGGATAATGAGTACATGTTAAAATTCCGAGAATAGTGTACTACCATTCACAAATCTTTGGTGGAAAGGGGCAGAAGAGGATTGATCAAGCTTAAGCAAGAAAGCGAAAAAGAGTAATGTGTTTACTCACACATTCAGCCTGGGGAAAGACAGGTGTTGCTGATCTGAAGACAATGAAAACCAAAGACTCTCTTTTCCTTCTCTTATCTCTGCATCTAGTATGTGTGAATTCTGTCACCTCTCCATGAAGTGGGCTAGAGACAGCTCTGAACTGTCATCCTTCAAGTTTAATAATTAGAAAGGGGGGGAACTGTCCTCTGTCATACCATATCTGGTTGAAAGCCTGAAAGGGAGGACTCTGCTTGGGCCATCCTAGGCTGTGGATGGACCTGTCACTATGGACAGAGGGTGGCATATGCTCTCTGGTGGTCAGAGTCCCCTGGAGCAACATGGACAGAGGTGGAAGGCTATTATGAGAAGAAAGAGCAAAAGGAAAGAAAAACAAGCAGCTAACCCTTACATCTGTCATTCAAAGCTCCCCTCTGTCTGGGTCCAATATATGTTCCCATCATTATTGTCCACACTGCTGCCCACAGCTCCCACTCCAGCCAGGCTGTCCCTTATTTTTGCTTTCCTTGCCTGGCCTGGCCACTTCTTTCTTCTCTGCCAGTCTCAATTCCATCTTCAAGGGTCAGTTCAGTGCATATCTATAATCTCGGTGACACTGGAGGCTCAGGCAGGAGGATCACAATTTCAAGGTTAGCCTCAGCAACTTAGCAAGGCCCAAGCAACTCAGTGTGCTAGTGGGGTTGCTGGTATAATCAAATTTATTGCACTGCCTATGAGTAGTATAAAAGTATAGCACACACAAGCATGATAATAAGTGACTATGCTACTGGTTTAGCTATTTACTACAGTAGACTTTTCATTGTTATATTAGAGTATATTTCTTCTACTTATATACAAAAAGGTCACAGTAACACAGCATGCTGTTATTCTAGCAGCAGCCTCACACACCTAGTGTTGACTGTGTGTCTTTACCAAGAGGCCATGTCAAGTGACTGACATACACCATCCAGGTTTGCATAAGTGTACTCCATGATGTTCAACACAAGGATAAAATCTCCTAAGGATGCATTTCTCAGAACATAAACTAGTCACTAAACAATGCATGATGATAATTGCATTTTTACATATGGTTATTTCCCATTTTATGGAAGAACCCTATGATAGCAAACTCCCTCTCTCTGGTCTGTCCTCTGTTCTACTATTATCATTACAATTTATTTTTATTTATGCTACATACATCACAATACATTTATATGTATTTTCTCTAAACAGTCATACATACCATATTCTTCTGAAACTACCAACACCTTTGTCGAATTTCAAATTTCCTTCTGGTATCATTTCCCTTCTGGCTGGAAAATTTCATTTAACATGTCTTGTAGCACAGGTTATGGATCATGAATTTGTCAGCTTTTATTTATCTGAAAAAGCTTTAATTTTTCCTTTTTATTAATAATTTTTAGAATTACTGATGCAATTTTAGAATTAATTTTAGAATTTTAGAATTAATTTTAGAATTACTGATGTACAATTAACCTAAATTATAATAAACAAAGTATGATTGTGCATATGTGCATTTCCACTAACAAAATCAAGATACAGAATATTTCAACTTCACAATGTCTTCCTACTCCTTTTTAGTCCATTTCCCTTCTGACAGATATTTTTTTCTTAGCAAGAAATTCTAGGATAACAGGGATTTTTTCTTTTATCATTTTTCTTCAGTTTTTTTTAAAATCTTACAGTTTCTAGCAAGAAATATTCTTATATTTTTTCCTTTGTACGTGTCTTCTCTGGCTGGTTTTAATATGTATTTTTATCATCTTTTCCAGATACTTGACTATTTGTCTTTCATGTTTCCTTTTTAACCTTTCTCTGGTGGGGTTTGTTGAACTTCTTAGATGTGTGTGTTTATGGTTTTCACCAAATTTGGAAATCGTTTCATTGTTTATTTCTTCAGAATTTTTTTCTTCCTCTTTCTCTCCTCTTTCAGAGGCTACTTGGTATTGTCTCATTAGAGCTCTCAATTCATCCCATCATCTTTTTTTTTTTGTCTGTATTTTATTTTAGAAAGTTTTAAATTGCTATGTCTTTTGGTTTACTGGTCTGTTGTTCTGCAGTGTCTAATCAGCTTTTGATTCCAGATATTTTAGTTTCCATGGCTAGAAGCTCCATTTTGGTTTGTTATTGGGGACATATCCCTGTTACGGAGACACTTAGAGAATTTGACTAGTCTTCCCTAGTACTTAGTAAGGTCAAGATACTTCTTGGAAATACCTGGCAAAGGATAGGGAATTCAAAAATATATAGACACAGACCATCTACAGTGCGAGTTGTGTCACCTCGGGAAAATCACTTATTTAACTTCTCTGTGTTTGAGAAGTCTTGTGTATGGAATTGGAGGGAATGATAAAAAGATTAACTCTGTAGGGATTTGTTGGAGCAGGAAACAGGTGGAACAGGATTTGGGGCCCCTCCCTCAGGCTCTGGAGCCTCACCCCTTTGGAAGCTGTCTTGGGTTATGAGTCAGAGAAAGGATTAGCAGTTCCAGTGCCCTCAGAAGGAGGGGGGAAAGGGTTGTTTCTGGATGTTATGAGCCCAGACCACACGTTGCAAGACACAGTGGCTGCTCCTGGAGCATTGCGGAGATGATGGTGTAGAGGCCGTCCCTCCTGCTTGCCACAGTCCACAGGTGTCAGGGGGCCGCTGCACCAACACCAGAAGGACCCACGCCCTGCCTTGCTTTGGTCAGGTGTCCATGCATTCCTAAGCCCAGAGGACAGAATCTCCCAGAAGCATGAGCCTCTCAACTCCACCAAGTAGGTTTGTGTGCTGCGGATAATAATCAGGGAATTTCGAAAACGGGTGGCTGCGACTACAAGGATCTAGCAAATAGGAGAGGCAGAAATAGAACCAGTGAACTGTATAAAAGCCTAACTGAGGGCAGATAAAGAACCAGGCATGCTTCGAATAACTTGCCTTGGAACAGTTAAGGATCGAGTGCTCTTCCCAGTCTAAACTTATCCCATAGCTCATGAGGCCAGGAGACCGAGCCATAAAGAGCAACAAGCCCCACAGCTGGAGCTTGGGACACAAGCTGGTGCGCCAAACAAGGAATGAAATGTGCCACATATTCTTCAGGGTCAGGATTACTGCTACTCAGGTCACAAGGATTTACCAAGGCCCTGGGTAATGTCCACAGGGAGGGAATCTCAGTGAACACGTATGAGTTCTAACTTAACTTCAGCCCAGAATCTTTCAACCTCAGCACTAGTGACATTTTGGTGTTGGACAATTCCTTTCCATGGGGACGTTTTGTACACTGTAAAACGTTTAGTGCACCACTGGCCTCTATCCATTAGGGACCAGTAACACCCCAAACAACTCCCCCTGGGTTTTGATCACCAAAAAATATTTCCAGACATTGCTCAGTGTCTTCTGAGGGGCAAAATTACCTCTGATTCAGAACCACTGATCTAGCCTCAGAAGAAGTGATAGCATTTGCAATAATATTTCCGGAGACTAGCGCTTGGTGTGAAATCTAGACACCTGTGCTAAAATTCTGACATTTGCCTTGATTTATTTGTATCTGTGAGGCCACAAGTCATTGTTTATATAAGAATTTTTTTCCCTCAGCATTTAACAGAGGTATGAAATACATGGTTAATTATACATAATTTGCAGCCAGAATCACAGCTGCGGAGATCCCAGCTTTACCCCTGACTATGTGCAACATTGGGCAAGGGAATTCTGTGTTTTTTGCATCATCTCAGTTTCTTTCTCTATAAATTAGATAATGGGAGTGACACCTCACAGGGCATCTGTGAGGATATATATTCATTTGTTGCATGTGGAATGTTCAGCACAGAACTTGGCACATGGCGAGCCCTGCAAATGATCTCTTCCAGCACTTGTCAGCCAGGTACTTGGGACTATATTCCAAGTGTTCATGATGGTAATAGCACTAAGGTCTATTTTTTTTTACTTTATTTTTTAATAAATACCTAAACTGTGAACTTAAATGTCCTGTGATGAGAGCTTTCAATTATTAACCCCTTGGCCCTTGGCAGGGCAGAGGAGCCAGCTCCTAACGCAGGGTTTCACTCAGACTAACTGAGACCTGCACTCAGCTGTCACGGTGGTTTTAATGACTGCAGAGCTTTCAGTTACCTTTACTTCTTGTCATTACGTTGTCTCCTTTGTGCCTGTAAAACACTCCTGTACACAGACAAGAACCACAAGGAATGTTGGTGCTGAGATTCGGAGACACAAGTTAAGTGGAAGCATTCTAATGCTATTTGTTTTGCAGATTCATCTGGAGATAATCTTTATAACCCTGTTAGTTTAACTTATCTGACACAAATCCCAATTTACACATCCAGATGTCTCTAAAATATCCAGAGTCAGAGTCTAAAAGAACCATCACAATTATAATAAATCTGGCTTTCCATTTATTAGGAATGAAGAGATCACTGTTGTGTTGTGCTATTTGCCCCCCAAAGTGTTTACAAGTAGCACAATGCCTGTCCAAGAGGACACTGTCATGGCTTCCTCACATTGCTCTGACTTTTCTTTTTAAATTTTTTATTGGTGCATTATAACCGTATTTAATAGTGGGGTTCATTAAGCTATAATTGTACATGCACATAACAATTTGCTCAGTCTCATTCCCCAGTACCTTCCTTTTCCCTCCCCTCCACCTTCCCCCTGTTTGGCTTGCTCTACTCTACTGATTTCCCCTCAGTTAATATTATTACTATTTTTAAATTAGTGCATGATAGTTATATGTATGTGTGTGTGTGATTCATTGTGGTATATTTGTACATGGACAATAGGATAATTTGGTAGACTGCATTCCTCAGTACATCCCTTCCTTTCTCCTTCTTGACTCCCTTCTTGTATTCTATTAGTCTCCTTTTATTTTTGTGAGATCTCCTCTTTTATTTCTTTTTTTTTTCTCTCTCTCTCCCTAGCTTCTACATATGAGAGAAAACATTTGACCTTTGACTTTCTAAGTCTGGCTTATTTTGCTTCTTACAGTGTTATCCAGTTTCATCCATTTGACAGTGATTTGAATATTCTTTGGTCCTAATATTTTTGGGTACCCAAGGACTTTCTGGGGAGTTGACCCTCCTCAGAATCTGAATGATTCCATATGAGCATATTGCTTGGACTTTATTTTTCAGAGATGGACACAAGACAATTTTATTTTATGAGATTGGAGAAGATAGTTGTTGCTGGTTTCTGGGGAAAAAAATCTCCACGCTCTCTTTTTGGAAGCAAAAGAGAAAGTATAGAGCCCATGAATTGTCTGCAGCTATCTTTCAACAACCAAGCACAGTCAATAATATGATGAGAGTTTAAGAAAAGAGAAGGCAGGAAACTTGTTGAGAAGATGAATCATGCCAACCAACAGTCCTCCCACCTCCAATTACACAAGCTAAGCTAACTTGCACTGTGGTGTGGTTGCTTGCATCTTATCACAATCTCACTGACATATCTATAATTTATAATTATTTTAATAATTTCTAGTTAGTTAGAACAAAAATTTTAAAAGCTAAACTACTCAGATAAGAATGCAAAAATGACTGATATCAGCTCATAAAAAGCTGTTCCCTATTTTTTCTTGTATAATCCATAGTTCAATGTTAAAAACTGGATATTTAGGGCTGGAGATGTGGCTTGAGCAGCAACGTGCTCGCCTGGCATGCGTGGGGCACTGGGTTAGGTCCTCAGCACCACATAAAAATAAATAAATAAATAAAATAATAATGTTGTGTCCACCGAAAACTAAAAAATAAATATTTAAAAAAACTGGATATTTATATCCATACATCCCTAAATGCATATGCTGAAATCCTAACCTCCAATTTGATGGTATTAAGAGGTGGGGTTTGGGGAGATGATTAGGCCATGAAGGTGGAGGCTTCGTGAATGGGATTAGTGCCCTTATAAAAGGGATCCCAGAAAGGTCCTTCAACCCCTCTGCCATGTGAGGTTACAGCAGAAGGCACAATCTATGAAATAGGAAGTGGGCCCTCAACAAACACTAAATCTACTGGCACTTTTAGTCTTGGAATTCAAGAACTGTGAAAAATAAAGTTCTGTTGTTTATATGCCAGCTTGTCTATGGAATTCTGTTAAGATAGTCAGAAAAGACAAAGCACTGAAATTTCTGTTTTCTAGTATTTCTATTTCTAGCCAAAATGCAATAAAAGGGACAAATTTACCCTCCATCTGAAACCATCAGAAAATAAGAAATAATAGCAAAATAATAAAATACTGGAAACAACCATTTTTAAGACACTGCACATCAGGCAATGAAAGAATGTGATCCTTGAGAGGTACAAATGAGTGATGTACATACAAGTGGCCCTGCAGAGTGCCCGAAGAGCTTTTGGTAGGCGCAAAAGGAGTGTGAGCAACGTGGGGTCCCTGTGTGGAGGAAGTGGAAAGAAGAGTCTAAGGACACAAAGAGGCTGAAGTTCACTGGCCAGAGCATCGAAGAGAACCTTCCAGAGAGACAAACTTGCAGATTCACCCTCAAGGACTGAGCAAAGTTATCAATGCCAGAGGACAGGTATTTTAAGGAAATTGTGTGAGACTGAACAAAAGAACAATTGAAAAGATCAGAAGAGAGGGAATATCACCCACTGCTCCCACAGAGCAGTAATAGGTCCAGCTTCCTCCAACTAGACTGGAAAGTCATGTAACTCACAGGACATCAGGTAACTTTTTGCCTCAATGATGGAGAATAATTATTCTTGGGCTAGTTGCTGCTCTGATCCTTAAAAACAAAATAAAATCTTAACATAAGACCTGGAAACAACCATTTTTAAGACACTGCACATTAAGCAATGAAAGAATCAAACTTTTTCCAAATACCTTCTCTACATTGCAGAACAATGGTCAACAAGACTTACATTAAAAAAAAAAAAATACTGAACCCAATGAGGTAAAATTCACAAGGAGGACTGGCATCCAATCTAATATTATCAGGCATTTTAAAAATTCAGGAAAATATGATTCATAATGATGAGATTAAGAATTAAAACTGATCCAGAACTGAGAGAAAATTAGAATTAACAAAGATGTTAAAAGTTATTATAATTACATTCCATTTGCTGAAAAACTCAAGGCCAGAAAGTATAGAAAAAACCCAAATCAGACTTCTAGAGATGAAAACTATCATGACCAAGATAAAAATACACTAGGTGATATTAACAAAAGATTCACTGTTGAAGAAAAAATGATTAAGGAACTCAAAGACATAAAATAGAAACTACCCAAAATGAAATAAAAGAAAAAATAGTTTTAGAGACTGAAAAGTACACTAACGGAGTCAGACCCACAGAGTCCTTAAGAGCGGGGAAACTGGGAATTTTTTTTTTTTTTTGCTTGTATAAGAAATATGTCTTTGTTATTTGAGATTCTGGAGTTGTTTACAATGCTGAATAATCTGAGGCTGACGTCTCCTCTTCTCCATACAGCAGTTCATGCATTTGTTTGAGGAAATGAGATGGGAGGCAGCAGACTAGTTTGGAGATGATTGTGGTTTTGCAAGAGAAAAACAAAGAAGAGAAAAATAACAGGATTAGAGGAAGACTGACTTGATAACTCATTATATTCTTTCTTCAAATAAACAGTACTTGCCAACTGTTTCTATGTGGAGACTGAGAGAGAAGACCTAAGGATGTATAAGAAAACTCACAACAGAGGGAGTTGACAAACAATGGCATCCCTTCGGCTAGAAAGCAAAGCATGGTATTGAAGAGTAGAATACCTCAGTACAAATCAGATACGTGCAACACTCCTGGGCATAGACATTGATAGAGTTTTTGATCACATAAAGTCAACTCTTAATAGAAATCATCCCTATACAGTGACAAAAATCATAGAAAATCAAGGAGATTCACTTGGGCAAGGTTCCTACCAAACAGCAGAGAGAGAATGTACTCCCCCAGGTAGCCAAGTAACAGGATGGTGATCCACCATGATGCACTGATGGAAAACAAAGGAGGTAGGGCGTGGTTAAGAGAGTTGCCTGCTACTTAGAAACCAAAGGGTAAAAGGACTGAGGAAAGGCAAGTGGAGTTAGCAATCTTCCTTTTGACTTTCATCTTGTGTTTAAATGCAAATCCTTTTGATACATGTGGATAATTGGGGGAGAAAAAGAAGATGAGGGCTTCTAAAAGCATATAGAGTGAAGGACTTGGAGGATTAAATTGTTTTTCTCAATAGAATTGTCACTTGAGTGATATTTACAAGGATAGGGCAAAATAAAGAAAGACACAATGAAGGTGTGCACATTATTGTGGGGTTGAGAAGGAAGGAAGGGAGGAAGGAAGAAAGGAAGGGAAGGAGGGAGGATCTTTAGTTACTATGGAGCAGAGAGAGGAGAGGGAGGGAGGTCTAGTGCACAACTGCCAGTTCCCTAGGTCCTCCCAACAAGCCCACTAATTTGTATTTGAGTAAGTACAAACTTAATGATCAGTGTGATAGTGTGAAGAGGTGGGGTTTTTATGAAATGATGATGTCATCTGAGATCTCAGATTAGAGACCTTATCAAGGAAGTTTGAAGGAACCCCTAGACCCTTTTTCCTTTCTGCCATGTCAGCTATCAGAGGAGCCATCTTGGAGGGAGAGAGTGTGACCTCAGCAGACACTGAACCTGCTGGCCACTTGATCTTGGATGTCCCAGTCTCCAGATCTATGAGAATTAAATCTCTATTATGTGTAAATTGGTCAGTTTGTGGTATTTTGTTATAGCAACAGGAATAGGCTAAGACAGAGGATTATGTTAATTTTTTCATTCTTAATAATAGACTCTGGCATGAAAGTTAAGTATTGAAAGAATTTCCTCTCTCCTCTTTTCTCAGTAATGATGATAATGAGGAGGACAGAAAGAGGAGAAAGAGAAGGAGGAGCTATATTATGGTTTGGATGTGAGGTGTCCCAAAAGCTCACATAGGAGACAATGCAAGAAGGTTCAGAGGAGAAATGATTGGATTGTGAGAGTCTTAACCCAACAGCGAATTAATCCCTGATGGGATTAACTGACCGTTAACTAGAGGCAGGTGGGGTGTGGCTGGAGGAAGTGGTTAATTGGGGGCAGGGAAGATATTTGAGTAGTAATGACCAAACCTGAACACATCTGATGAAAACTATGAACCCACATCCCCAAGGCATTCACAATTCCCAAGCACAACAAGCATGAAGAAAATTGAACATCTAAAGCAAGGCAGGTCACAAACAAATTGCTTAAAACCATAAATTAAAAAACAAAAATCTTAAAAATAGTCAGAAAAGTTACATAGAGTGGAACAAATATAAGGATGACAGCAATTGTTTGTATGAAGCAAATACAAACAAGATAGTGGAGCAACAGCTTTAAGAAAACAACAACTACAACTGCTCGCCTGAGACTTTCACTGGCATACCCAGGAATGATACCTTTCAAAAATTACAGCAAAATAAAGTATTTTCAAACAAACAAAACTCAAGGAATCGACAATAACAGACATGAAGAATGTTCAAGGAAATCTTCTGACAGAGAAAATGGTGGCATATATACATAATGGAATTTCACTCAGCAATAAAAGAGAATAAAATCCTGGCATTTGCAGGTAAGTGGATGGCGTTGGAGAAGATAATGCTAAGTGAAGTTAGCCAATCCCAAAAAAACAAATGACGAATGTTTTCTCTGATATAAGGAGGCTGACTCATAGTGGGGTAGGGAGGGGGAACATGGGAGAAATAGATGAATTCTAGATAGGGAAGAGGGGAGGGAGGGAAAGGCCGGAGGCAGGGGATTAGCAAGGGTGGTGGAATGTGATGGACATCATTATCCAAAGTACATGTATGAAGACACAAATTGGGTGTCAAACTACTTTATATACAACCAGAGATATGAAATATTGTGGTATATATGTGTAATAAGAATTGTAATGCAGGCTAGGGATGTGGCTCAAGCGGAAGCGCGCTCGCCTGGCATGCGTGCGGCCCGGGTTCGATCCTCAGCACCACATACAAACAAAGATGTTGTGTCCGCCGATAACTAAAAAATAAATATTAAAATTCTCTCTCCCTCTATTTCTTTGGAAAAAAAAAGAATTTTAATGCATTCCACTGTCGTATATTTTTAAAAATAAAATCAATTAAAAAAAAAAAAAGAAAATGGTATCTATCGGGTGGCAATGGGGATGTCTACACAAAACACAACATGGATGGCTACACAAAGCGTGACAGGCCAATACCCTTCATGAACAAAGTTGAGAAACTTTGGTAAATGGGATC
This sequence comes from Callospermophilus lateralis, assembly GCF_048772815.1. NCBI lineage: Eukaryota > Metazoa > Chordata > Mammalia > Rodentia > Sciuridae > Callospermophilus > Callospermophilus lateralis. The sequence goes on from NC_135311.1 coordinate 20,727,072, forward strand.
GCAGAATCTGTAAAAAGGATAACACATCATGACCAAACAGAGTTTATCTGAGAACTCTAAAGTTGATTTAACTCTCAAAGAATGATTGATTTGATAACTTACCAAATCAATAAAGAAAAACCATGAGTCATCCCAATAATTGTAGAAAAAGTATTTGACTAAATTCAACAGCCATTCCTGATTGGCTCTCAGCCAACTGGGCAAAAAGTGAACCTCCTCAACCTAACAAAGGGCATCTATAAAAGTTCTACAGCTATCACTATACTCAACAGTGAATAGATTCACCCCTTTTCTCCTGAGATCGGGACAAGGCAAGGAGGTCTACTCTCTCACTCTCACCACGTCTATTCAATATTGTACGGGAAATTCTAGTCAGTGCAATAAGGTAAGCAAGAAAAAAAAGGATCAGAATTTCACATGAAAAAATGTAAAGTTATTTATCTGCAGGCAACATGACTATGTAGAAAATCTAACTGAATTTACAAAAATCTCCTGGAACTAATAAGTGGGTTTAGCAAGTTCACAGGTTACTACCAACAAGCAAATGGTAATCAAAATTTTATAAATTCATGATGTTTAATAGCATCAAAAACATGAAAAACAGATAAATCTGGCAAAAGATGGATAAGAAGACCTATTTAGTCAAATGTCACAATGTTGCTGAAAGAAATTTTTTTTGAAAGAAATTTTAAGAAGACTTAAATCTATGAAAAGAGACACTTTATTCATTTTTGAGGACATCCAATATTGTGAAGATATTATTTCTCCCTAAATTGATTTATAGAGTCAACACAATCCCAATCAAAATCCCAATGGACATTTCTTTAGAACTTGGTGAGATGATTCTAAAGTTCACATGGAAAAGCAAAGGACTTACAGTAGCCAAAACAACTTGAAAAAAGAACACCAAAGTTTGAGGACTGACATTGCCTGATTTCAAGACTTTCAAAGGCACAGTCCTCAAGACTATGTGGTATAGACATTTAAAAAGATAAATAGATCAAAGGAACAAAACAGAAAGCCCAGGAATAGATCTGCACATATACAAATAACCCAATTTTGATGAAGTTGCATAATCAATGCACTAAGATACATCTTCATTTCAAGAAATGATTTTAAAAAACCACAATTATATATCCTTATGCAAATAATAATGTTAATAATAATAATTGGATCCTTATTTTATAAAAAATAATGTAAACTAAAATGAATCCCAGGCCTAAACTTAATGTTCTTAACTGCTTTATGTGTGAAAACAACCCAAATTTCCACCAATTTGGGGAATGGATAAACACATAGTGTATACTGACAATTTTAGGGAGCAATAAAAATGAGGCACTAGTAATATATGGAATATGTTATTGAATCTTAAAATAATTATGCCATTCTAGAAAATGAAAACTAACCTGTAGTGACAAAAAGAATAAGAGACTTCCTAGGGACTGAAGGGAGGGGAAGAGATTAGAAGAAAAAGACAGGTGGATTACAAAAGGACTCAAGAAATTTGTGGGCATAGATATATTCATGATCTTGGTTATAGTGATGGTTTCATAGGTGTCTGCTTATGTCAAGACATCAGGTTTTATATTTTAAAAGTGCAATTTACGGTAGGTCAATTTAAAAAAGTAAATTTAAAGGATAAAAAATTCTGATCTTTATTTCTTCCATACATATGTGTTTCTCAAACTAATAAGCTACTTAAAACATTTATTGGCAACCTTTCTCTTGCATAATTATTTTAATTAATTTAAGCAGAATGAATAATTTATAAACTTGCAAATTGAAATTCATCCTTATTCTGTATATCATAATTATTGTTGGGAATGATATTGTTTTAGCCAGCTTTTTTGCTGCTGGGAACAAAAGACCTGACAAGAATAATTATAGGAGGAGAAGTTTATTTTGATGCTTTGTTTGTTTTGGTTTCAGAGGTCTCAGTGTCTGGATGGGCAACTTCATTCCTCAGGGCCCGAGATGAAGCAGGTGGAAGAATATGGCAGAGGAAGCGGCTCAGGACATGGAACCAGGAAGCAAAGAGAGAGAGAGAGAGCTCCCACCAGGTACAAAATATATCCCCCAAAGGCACGGCTGCAGGGACTCACCTCCTCCAGCCATATCCTCCCTGCCTACAATCACCACCCATTAATCCCTATCAGGGGGTTAATGCGCTGATTGGTTTAAGGCTCTCATAAGCCAATTATTTCACTCTGAACTTTTTTGCATTGTCTCACACATGAGCTTTTGGGGGCCACCTCATCTCTAACCCATTACAGATATTATACTAGAGACTGGAATAATATACCAGTCTACACATGTTTGAAAATAATTATTTTTGAAATATATTATGTGAAAATGACAACTTTTTTTTTTTTTGCTTTAATTCCTGAGAAGAAATGTGGAGAGATTGTGTATTACTATAAAACAGCCTAGAAGATGGGGAGTGCTGATCTCCCCTCCTTTAGGGAGCCAGAGAGGTGAGAAGTGAGTGTCCCAGAGACACTGTCCCAGCTCCCTCAAAAGTGAGGAGCCAAGGCCCCATAAGTGCAAAAGGGCCTGATTAATTCCCTGTGCTGATCTGTTCTCTCATCTCTTTGGTGCTGACAATAGGGCTAGGTGAGGATGCTATTACAGGTAAAGCAGCTGTGGCGTGGGACAGGCTGCTGCCCTTCACTTTAGGATTCAGTTTCAGTGTCTTACACTCTGTATTAGTTCCTTACTGCTGCTGTAACAACCTAGCCTCAGTAGTGAGAACAAGACACATGTGTGATGGTACAGGTACGGTGGCTCAAAGTCAATGGGCCAGCCGAGCTGCATTCCTTCTGGAGGACCTTGGGGAGTCCTTGATTTGCCTTTTCTACCACTTGGAGGCTGCCCATGTTCTTTGGCTGGTGGCTTGGCATCATTCCAACCCCTGCTTCCATGCTCACAACTCCTTCTCTCATTTGGACCCTCCTGGCTCTTTCACAAGGACCCTTGAGATGACTGGGCCATGGAGACAATCCAGACCAATCTCTCTATCTCAAGAGCTTTAAGTTAATCATATCTGTAAAGTCTCTTGCCATGTATGATAGCATATTCTCAGGTTCCCAGGATGAGCACCTGGACATTTTAGGGGGAGAAGAGCAGTGTTCTACCGACCTCGCCCTCTGTTTGGACACTTTGATAGGGCCTCTGTCTAAAGTTTTTCCCTGTTCTTTTACTACCATCCCTGAGAAGTCTTCATTTGCTCTCTAGGTCCAGGACAACCTAACACTTATCTTTCCATTTGTCCTAGTGTCTGTCTGTCTGTCTGTCTGTCTCTTCCCTTGTGGTGCTGGGAATTCTAAGGAAGGCTTTGCACATGCTAAGTAAGTACTCTACCTACCATCAACTTACACCCTAGCCTTTTAAATTTTGAGACAGTGTTGCCTCGGCTGGCCTTGAACCTGCCACTCTTCTGTTTCAGCTCCCTGAGTAGCTACAGGTGGCCCCTGTGTCTGGTTTATCTTTTTCTCTGAACCTCAATCCTATGTTCCTTCATTTCCTCCTTCCCTCTCTTCTTTCTTTGCTCCCTCCCTCTCTCTCACCATTCCTCTAGCTCTTCTTATTAAAATATCTGGTTTCCAGCAGGGCACAGTGTCACATACCTGTAATCCCAGGAATTGGGGAGGCTGAGGTAGGAGGATTACAAATTCAAGGCCAGTTTAAGCAACTTAGTGAGACTGTCTCAAAAAAGGCTGGGGATGTGGCTCCGTGGTAAAGAACCCCTGGGTTCAATCCCTAGTACCAAAACAAAAAACAAGCAAATCTAGGTTTCCTTTATTTTCTTGTCCTGGTAATTCTATGTAATCTGCTTTTCCATTTTTATCTGAAGGGGACAGTGCAGGCTGCCCTCCTTAAGCACAGCAGTCTAGGATTATAACAAGCCAGACCAACACCAGTCCAAATCCAGTCTCTGATGCTTAGCAGTTTTGTGGCTTGGACAGCTATTTTGACCTTGCTAAGCAGCCTCAGTTTCCTCATCTGTGAAATGGAAGAAATAACACCCAGTTTGATGAAATGAGATGATGTGGAAGGTGTAATGAGCCAGTGACTGACCCATAGCAAACACTGAAAGCATTAGCTTCTTTCTCTCTCCCTTCCACAGACACAGGAAGGAAGATGATTTGATTCAGGACCCAAAACCAGGACCTCTCCCTGATGAAGCAGTCCCCCATTGTGGGTGGCCACCTGTGGTTGCACAGCAGTTCCTGGCTTGCCTATGTGACGTGAGGTCCCTGAGAGCGCTTGGGCTGGTGGTGACTCCAAACACTAGGGAAGAGACACAGTAGCCCATCTGCTGTGGCCAAATCCCAGCTCTGCCAATACTGGCCATATGACTCTGGATAACATCCTTAACTTCTCTGTGCATCCGTTTGCCCATCTGTTAGATGGAAATACTAAAATCACCAACCTCGGCGGGTGGTCAAGAGGAATACATGAGTTAAATCTGTAAGTACTTTTAAAAAAGCCTAGCACAGGGCTGGGGTTGTGGCTCAGTGGTGGAGTGCATGCCTAGCACGTGTGAAGCACTGGGTTCGATCCTCAGCACCACATAAAAATAAGTAAATAAAATAAAAGTATTGCATTCATTTATTTTTAAAAAGACCTAGCACAAATAACGCTACACATTTATTTAATAAATATTTGCTGAATACTCCCCTTGGCCCCAGGGTGGTTATGAGGAATGCTATGAATAGTTGCTGCCTCTGTTCCAGTAGGTTAAGTGCACCTTAACCTCAGCCTCACTTCTTCTCTCTGTGGGCTTTTGTCTCCCCGGTACCCTCCTTATTGTCCAGCATCTGTCTTCTCAGGCCTAGCTGAGAGGAAAAGCACTCCCCATGGGAGGAATGTATCTGAGGACAAGCACAGTGTGTAGAGGAAGTGGATGGCCATCCATGGTCTACACGGAGGGCGTCCCTGAGGAATTGACATCGGTCAAAACATGGGATCCTGTTGGAAGAACTTTGGGCTCATCTTTAGCCTGGCGCCAACCCTTTCTGCTTGGTTGCTGGTGCTGGGAGGTGGAAGGCTCCTGCGACTACAGTGTTAGCAAGAAAGGAGGGCTTTGGGGTTGCTGCCACACCTGTGCTGAGCTGACCAGAGGAGCACAAGGCCAGCCAGGTGCACTAGGCTCTGGACACGAGCATTTCTGTGCTCTCCTCACCAGCCCCAAAGCTGCCCTGCCTCAGCAGTGGCCCAGCAAAAAGGAGGAAGGAAAGGAATCCAACAAAGAAAGATGCTGTGTCCTGATTTACCCACTGGGGGGAGTATTTTAGCCAGAGAAGGCCCAGAGGAGGCACTCAGTGAGGACATTTGTGCGGTGGAGACAGGCAAGCTAGGACTTGTCCAGAGTCACGCCCATAAGGACCCTCCTGGCAGGGGACCTTGTCACACTCCCTGGAGTACTTGTGCTTAAAGGGAATCTCAAAACAAACTTCCACATTAGAGAGCCAGAAAGGGGCCATACATCAAGAGTCTGATCCTGTTTTTAACACTTGGAAATGTGAGGGCTGAGGAGGGAGGAGAGCTGAGCCTAGCCATGTGGGTGGGCCAGGGCCAGGTCTCCTGACTTCCTGGTCTTGGCTCTTAGTTGCTCAGATAGACACCTTGCACTTAGGCGTGACCTGGGGATGTAGGTTATGAACACGTGTGTTTTATTACAAAATAAAATAGTTCGTATAAGAAAACTAATGTTGGCCTAAGGAAAGGAAAAAGTATCTAGAGGCTCTACTCCTAGAGCTGGTGGGAGGCCTTGGGGCTCAATGGGGGAGGCACCCTGCCCGCACCCTGGGGCGAGCGTCCTAGGCAGCTTACCCTTGGCCTCACTCCTTGTCCTCGGTCAGCTTTCTGCTCCCAACCCTCCTTAGGGATGCTTTCCCCCAGCACCAGGCCACCAGTCACTAACTGGACCTGAGCCTCCCTCAGCTGTTCTTCATATAACTCTACTGGATACAATACTGTGCATGCGCGCACACACATTTTATTTTTGTTTACCATTATCTCTCCTCTAGGATATAAACTCATGAATTCAGGTTTACAATGTGTCTATCCCCTGTACACAGAAGAGTGTCTGTTACTTAGAAGATGCTCCGCAAAATCTGTTTAATTGACAAGTGAACCAAAGGCCACGGCTTCAAATCCCCATTCACTCGTAAAATGCAGTTATCATGAAAATCAAATAATAGATACAAACTCGCTTTGCCACCCGTCAAGAATAAACAAATGAAAGGGACTATGTTAGATGAAGGGATTCTTGATGGTGCCCACGTAGAAACTGTTAGAAAAACCGGGACCCATGTCATATGTTGTGACAACAATTAAGTACTAATGGCACATAAAAATATACACATCTCAGCAGACACACATAAACTAGGAGTGCGTGCCATCCTGGCCTAAGACTGGAAGGAAATAGCTGATTTGCAGAAGTGCAAGATAGACCTAGAAATGAATGAAGCTTTCATTGTTTACCAAAGTTGGCGAGCAATAAGACAAAGAAAAAACAAAAATATCGGAAAATAAAGGGCAGGCAGAAAAGAAGGCTGGTACATAAATTGTAAACCCTGAAAACCTGCTTCTTCCTAAGGGTGGGACATGAATACAGACCCTTCTACCTACCAATGATGGATGTACAGGGAAACCTGATCCCCCGTTCCAGCATGGCAGGGCTACGCAGTCTCAGGGTTGGGCTGCAAGCCCCAAACAGTCCATGATTTAGGGACAAGAACTTTCCACAAGGGGGCTTTCAATCAGAAGCCAGACTCCCATTCTCAACTAACATTTAAAAATTTTTCCCTCTGCCTTGTAGTTTTGTCAATTGTAAGTCAATAGGAAATTCAATGAGCCTGACTTTCAGTGTATCCTGATTTTTCAGCAGCAGAAGAAACACACACACACACACACACACACACACTAAGAAAAGTGAAGCAAATTCTAAATAAAGGTAACCCGATGAGATTGAGACAACTGGGACCCATTCTGGGAAGCTGACCTCAAAAAGACAAGACATACGGTGTTTCACTCAGGAGTCTTTTCCCCCTTAAAAACAAAGCAGAGATCTCAGATGCTTGCCAATGATCTGGAAAGCTAAGCGTGCCTTGGAATGGTTATGTGCCTTGGCTCCGTCTTTAGAAAGTGTAGAGGCCACACTATTGGCAATCACTGAATGCTCTCAAGGCAATCAAGGACGGGTTTCCAAGGCCCTGGCTTCCTGGTCAAGACATTCCCTCCTCTGCCCGACCCAGCATTCGGCTCCTGCCTGCAGCAGAGGGCCCTGCCCGATGGGGAGAGGCCGCTGGGCTTTTACTTTCCTTCCAGCCTCTGCAGAGGATACAGTGACTGATTTTCCAACCCAAGGAAGACAAAAACTTGGCCAGAATTGTAAGGATCAGGCTCCTCCAAGGAGTGAGAGGATATGACTGGACCACGATTAGACCTAAAGAGATTGTGGAGAAGTCACTTAAGAAAAGAGGTGTCTGCAGGGGGCTTGCCCAAGAGAGAGAGGTGAAGCAACAGGAGCCCCAGACTTTGAGGAAGAGTTGAATTCTCAGGCTGGTTGTGGAGTTTTGCAATCTCGGACAAGCTGCTGATCTCTCTGGAGCTCCATCAGTTCATCTGTAAAATGAGCATGAGTCACTTCTGCCCCCAACCACTTGCTGAATTTAAGGAAAGAGTGGGCAGGAAAGAGTCCAGAAACAGTTAACATTGGAGACTGACAAATCGTCATAATAAGGAGTGTTCTACCCCCTGCAGTGAGAATGCAGTATAACAGCTGCTATTTTTGAGTCTGTACTTGGTGCCACGTTTTTCCATCTACTGTGTTCCAAACCTTCTAGTTAAAATTCTCCCCACTTTACACAGGGGGATCTGAGAAGCCGAGAGGGTGAGCGTTCCTCCAAAGTCCATCAACTATTAAAAGGCAAAGCAGGGATTTGAACTCTGATGTGTCCAGCTCTGAGAATCTCTAGACCAGAGGGGCAAAATGGTGCATTGAGAGTTAACTTAAAACAAAAGAAGTTGATAGCAGAAAATTAAGAGAGTTTCTGAGGGAGACTGCTAAAGCTTTGTTTTATTTAATTTTGAAATGAGGAAGGTTCTCCTGGCATTGGCAGGACTCAGCAGTAGGGGAGGGTAGGAGGGAAGGAGCTGAGGCCCCAAACAGGTGCAGAGCCTCTGGAGCCCTGTGCGTGCAGGGCTGGTGGGAAGGGTGTCCCTGTGTCCCTGGCCTAGGGCCTGAGAAGGCCAAGTGAGCACAGTCAGGGCTGGATTTCCAAGAAGAGTTGCAAAAACAGGTATGGAATGTGATTCCACCTCTGGGCTCTGCTTGGTTCCCGTGTTACAGTGAGAGTTGTAGCGCAGCCAGGAAAGGACAGGTTGCATCCTCCTCCAGTGGAACTCAGCAAGGCGATGACGGACGTGAGTGGCATTTTCATTTTGCATATCCATTTTCTTATTGGCACCATCATCACTTATTTCTCTCTCTTTTTTTAAAAAATTCCTCCCTCTCTAGTTTCTTTCTCTTCTTTGACTTTTCAAGCCTCCTTATTTCCCACGTGCAATTCCTTCCTTCTCTCCTGCCCACTGCCTCTCCACTATGCTGACACACTGTATCAGTGAATCCCTCAACTGTGTCCTATCTAACTTTTTTATTCATTGCATGATTTATTTTTAGCTTGAAACAACTGCATCCTAAAAATGGAGCTCCTAATGAGACAAGGGGTGGGCAGAGCTATGTAAGGTATCTGGGGCTTGGCCTCCCAGCCTCCCTGCCTGGCTCTTATTTTATGCGCATGTGTGCAAGAGTCTTGGCTCTTTGTCCTGAGCCCAAGATTACACAGCTCCTGGGACCCAAGGAGGTCAGGAGAGATCACCTTCTCTCTGCTCCCTACTTGGCTCACCAAAGCCTTCAAGAGTCTTCCATCCTTTCTCCTGCACACAATATTTTGGGGAAGCAGAAACAAAACTCTTCCCAATGAAGAGAACTCACCTGCTTGTTGTGGGGGTCTATCTACTGTCCTCCTGCAGGGCAGAAGAGGGGCTTAACTTCCCCACCTATGATGGCAAGGACCGAGTGGTGAGCCTTTCTGAGAAGAATTTCAAGCAGATTTTGAAGAAATATGACCTGCTCTGCCTCTACTACCACGAGCCAGTGTCTTCAGATAAGGTGGCGCAGAAACAGTTCCAACTGAAGGAGATTGTGCTGGAGGTGAGTCAACAGGGTGGGCGGAACACCCTGATGTAAACTGGGTGGGGGCGTCTATCCAGGACTTGGGATGTGGGATCGAGGGATACTGAAGTCTGTTGCATTTTTTTTTTTGTATCCTATAAAGTGAAGATGTTCTTGCTGCAAAGCAGGGCGGGGGTGGGGGTGTGAACAAGGAGGGATGGGTCTAAACTCTCAAAGTGGAGGGGACTGAGCATGTGGCACAACACTGGTCTGATCTAAAGTTTTCAAATCTTGGTTCTCTTATTCTTGTTATCTCATCCACTGTTCTTCCAAAAGAATGTTCAAACTATTATTAAAACTGTTGGCTGAAAAATTTGGGGGCTGCTTGTAGGTTTCATTCGGCGTTCCAATTCCCTACTCTTTGCTCCCTCAAGTCTCCCCTAGATCCTGCAGAAAGAAGACTCATTCGACCTTGCCTGTCTTCCCGGGTCAGATGGAGAATGTCACTAAATGGTTTTTCTCTCTGATTCGTTTTTAGGCAGCACTGCAGAGTGTGGATGTGTGAGCTTCATGTTCATTAATGGGGACTTGTTTCTTTCTCAGAAAGTTCTTGGTATGAGCTTAGGGAAGATGCTGAAGTCACTTCTTATTTTATCTACATTACGTGGCCTGCTGGTAACCTGGCACTGGGGCCACTTCCAAACCTTTGCCAGGACCCTAACAACTGTCCTGCAGCACCCCCTGCAGAGCTAAAGACTTTTACCCTTTAAGAGCACCCAGTCTGCCAGGCATCCTAGAAGAGACCAAGTGTCCCCCCAGTCCCCAGTCTGTTGAAAGAGCTATTTGATAATTCTGCAGTTGATTAGCCAGTGCAGTCAGAGAGCTCAGGTTAATCAAATACCTTGATTAACAGAATTAGCACAGAGAACCCATGTGGGCTTAAATTAAAAAAAAAAAAAAAGTTACTGACTATCATAAAATTCAGCAAAACTACCCTAAATGCATCCAAATAACTTGGAAGATTTATAAAGCCCTTCAGAATCCTAAGTGTCTCCTGGTCATCAGAGAGCGCTGGTGTTTTAAAAATATCACCACTACCATCACTACCATTGCATTTTCCCTCAGGCTTTACTCCGGGGGCTGAATGTGCAAGTTCAGTTCTCACTTTGGTTTGCAAGGGAAGAGGAAGCAGGGCTGGTGATTAGGTCCTTTGTACTACAGAAATGGGAAAATCACAGGCTGGAAAAGAACAGGACAGGGATGGTGGCTGCTGCTGGGCCCATGAAATCAGCACTTACACTGTCACCTCCACCTCTAACTGCTATGCTCAATTACTGAGAGGCATTTTTATGAAAAAGTTAACTGAAGGCATAAGGATTCTACTGTATATGCTCATCACTGTCCCGTTAGCCTAGACCTGGAAACGAATGCCTATAGGTGGCCACACAAGCCATGGCACGCATTTCTGATTCCCCATCATATTAAATTGTATGCATGTACACATACACGTGTGTATGACTATATGTGTAGTTCCCTATCATGTTAAATTAAACATATGTATATGTGTGTGTGTGCATGTGTGTGTGCATGTGTGTGAGTGTGTATGTGTGTGTATACCCCAAGTATGTACCTCCCCAACGATTTAAATTCTGGGCCCCCATCCTTCCAGACACCTATGATCCAAAAGTACGTCTTCCTGCATAGGTACCAGGCCTGGGAGAGACAGATGAAGGGATCTTCAGCACAGGAGCTAGTCTGATATTTCTTAGGCTCCTAGAGCAGTAATAGGGCATGATAAGGGAACTTGTTGCCAGAGCTCTGGATTTAAGTTCTGGCTTTGCCTCTGTTAGGTACATGACATAGGGAAGGTTACTTAATTTCTTGGAGCCTCATTTTCTTATTGGTAAATATGGAAAAAATAATAACTCTTATACAGGCCTAGGGGAAGGTTAATAATAATTAACATTTATGGACTGCTTGCTGTGTGTAGGGACTGTTCAAAGCACTTTGTATGCATTAACTGATTTAATCTTTACAGTAAATGTATGAAATGAACACAGTTACTGTCCCCTTCTGCCGATAGGAAAATGGAGGCATAGCTTCCATTTTCCAATTGCCCAATGTCACCCAGCTAGTGCACATAAAGGTAGGCTTACTCCAGGAGTCCATGAGACAAAGTGCAAGCAGCTGCTGGACACCCCACAGCCAGCCATCTGCCTTAAACAGAGTTGCTCAGCTCACCTGCATCGCCTTAAGAAGCACGTAGCCCTGATCCTGGCTCATGCAAAAGCCCAAAGCAGGGGCGTGGCCCTACTCCCTTGCAATGGTGGGGGAGGACATGCCTTCCTGGAGGTACCTGTCAGTTCTCAGTTCTGGTTTTCAGAATCTAGGACAAAAATGGCTCCAGAAATCCCCCTGGTGAAATGATAGGGTGGATATGAATGAGCCTTTAAGTTTTCTTCTTGGTCAAAGCATCTCTTGTCTTCTAAATTCTCTAAACCCCAGATTTACACTATGCAAGATATTCTTCCAGCTCCAGAGTGGGGGCTGTTCAGCATGTGGAGGGACAACAGGAGGCCCCAGCTCCCTGTCCACAAGGCAGTGTGGTGTTGGCTGTGGCAAGGCCACCAAAGAACAGAGGGGGACTTGTTTCCTCCCAGTGGTGTAGGAAGGTCACGTCCCATGAGGTTATTGTAACCTGGTGTGACTTAGTACATAACACACACACACACACACACACACACACACACACACACACACCTGAAACATGAGTTTCATGGGACAATATTTAACCTTACTTGGGGCATCCTTGAATTTTTAAAGAATTCTTTTCAATTTTTAGTCTGTTCTATTTTACTTAAAAAAATATTGGTCCCAACCTATTAAATTGGGTTCATTCTGCCATCTCCAGTTTGAAACACCTGAGTGATGTTTAGGGGTTGAACCATAGGGGTTAGATGTTCATAACTAATCATGGAAAGGCCATCTGGTTCTGGTAAAAATCCAAAGCTACTATGGGCAGACATATATGATTTGTCCACTGCTCTAAAGCACCACACCAAGGAAAAGACCCAGAAACAGTTCCACCCACAGAGGAGGGGATCGCTGCCTAGGGAGGGGCCCTTGAAATGCTGCGTTATTTGTGCATCTGCAGGTTCTCTATACTGGGCCCTGGGGTAGATGCTGTGGACACAGGGAAAACAACTCAGTTGGCTCACGGTCTAATACAGAAGAAGACATGCAAACAAAAGGCCGCAGTGTTGTGGGTCACTAGAACAACAGAGCAACTTAGAGCAGTCCCCCCTTGCTGGTGAGGATACATTCCAAAGACCCCCAGTGGATGCCTAAAATTGCAGATGGTACCTAGACTTACATATACTATGTTTTTTCCATAGCTATCTGGATACCTATGATAAAGTTTAATTCGTAGGTCAGGCACATTAAAAGATTAACAACAATGACTAACAATAAAATAGAACAGTTATGGCAATACACTATAATAAAAGTTATGTGAGTGTGGCCTGTCTTTCTTTCTCAAAATATCTTATTGTACTGTACTTACTCTTTTTTTTTCTTTTCTAATTAACTAAAGAACTTTCACCTTTTTACTTAAAGGAAGCAGTTTATGCCAGTTGTTTGATATATCAAAATTGTCAGCATCAGTAATCTTGCACCTTGGGGGCATTATTAAGTGAGATAAGGGTTACTTGAACACAAGCACTGTGATATAGCTACCACAACAGTCGGCCTGAAAACTAAAAAGGCTACCAAGTAACTAATGGGAAGGTAAGCCATACAACATGGACATACTGAACAAAGGACTGATTCTCACATCCTGGATAGAACGGAGCAGAATGGCACGAGATTTCATCACTGTACTCAGAATGGCACACAATTTAAAACTTATCTGTTGTTTGTTCATGGATTTTTAAAAAATTTAATATTTTGGGTTCTCAGTTGAGGGCCAGGAGTTAACTGAATCCAGGGAAACCATGGAACCGGAAAACATAGATAAGAGGGACCTGCTGAGTAAGGTTTTCCAGGAGTGCAGAGGAAAGAGGAATAGCCCCAGTCTTTGTGGGGAGAGTTACGTACAGGAGGCATGATAGGGAAGAACTTATTTCATTTTGTGAAATAAGAATTTATTGGGTAGGGGAGAGGACAGAGAGAGCAAAGATTCCAACAACTCTCAACTATTTTTCCACCTGCTGGCTTTTTCCTTCTTTGGGATAAGGATTTCTAGCCCTACCTGTCAAGTCCTTCTGGGAGAGGCGGCCCTTTAGGATGTTAGCAATCACGCACACCTCCCTAGGACTGAATCTGAATTCTGTCCTGAAGACAAGGTTTGACAAGAAGAGAAGAAGGGAGAGACTATATCGTCATTAAAAGTTTAGCAGGAAAAGGGCAAGTTAAATGTCACCAGGAGGCACCAAACTCAAACTTTGCCTTCAGATCTGGCCAGGGTCAAGTGTTTGAGGTCCCAGGGTTGGTACATGATATATAGTTCTATATACAGGTGTGTTATACCTGCTTGTTGAGTGAATGCATGAAAAGTCAGAACTCAAAAGAAACTTTGGAATCATCTGGATTGTTTTGAACCCCCCACTTCCTAGATATGGCCTTGACTTTAACAGCTGGTAAGCCAAATTTCTGGTTGGGCCTGCTTCATCGAAAAAAATAGCATATGATCTTTAGAAATTTCAGAAAAAGAAGAATAGTAGAAATAGTAGAAATAGTAGAATAGTAGAAAAGAATAAAGGAAGCCATAGGGGAACTAAAAGTAATCTTCTGATAGATTTCTTTCTGGCATTTTTCAAGAATAAATATACATTTTTGAACTAGGATTATATCATCTAAACAGTTTTATTTTCCACATTTAAAATTTCCCTGTATTGGGAGTATGTCATTAGTTTTTTAATCGTTGTACACATAATGTTAATGCTAATATAGTATGCCAGCATATCACCATGCATACTTTAAAAAAAAATTTATTTTTATTTTTCTGGTACTGGAGATTGAACCCAGGGGTACTTTACCTCTGAGCTGCATCCCCAGCCCTTTTTTATTTTTTTATTTTGAGACAGGGTCTCACTGAGTTGCTGAGACTGGTCTTGAACTTGCGATTCTCCTGCGTCAGTCACCAGAGTCACTGGGATTATCCGGCTACCAAGCACACTTTAAATGTCACTTCCCTGTTTTTGGATCCTGACACGATTTTCAGGGTTTCAGAAATCTTTATCTTTTTAGATTTTCATTATTGTTTTCATGAACATTTCTTTGATTTCTAGCTAGCCTGATTTTGTAATATCATTATTTGCCATTTTTGTATTTAATTTATTTTTCTATGCCTTTTCCTTGTTTTTCTATTGGGGCATCAATAATAATCAGAAAGGGAGTTTCTAATTGTTTTCAACGCTGTCTCCTGCAGCCTTAGCCAGGGTAGTAAGTGTATTCACACTACAGCAACCAACTCCTGGTAGCATTAAGAGGCTCAGAGACTCAGGAGCCAGAAGTGAGCAGTGAACGGGCTGCCTCCTTGCTGCTTTGTTTTCTGCTTCTTCTTTCTCCTTGAAACTGCTGTGCAAGCTGCTGCTCCTATCATGTCCTATAAACACCTCCAGAGAAAGTCCCCCGGCATCACCAGTCTTCTCTCACGTTGAAATGCTTAAGAGATGGTGCACTCCAACCTGGGCTTCTAAATCAGACAGGCCTGGGTTCCATGCCCAAGAAAGAAGCCTCAGCATTCAGATCATCTATAAAGTGGAGATAATCCTGTTGATGTGAGGGCTGAGTGAGGTTGCATGGCAAGAGCACAGCTTCTGCCACACAGAAGGGACTTAATAAATACTGGCTCGTTTCAGTTAGGATTTGAAACACAACCCAGCCTAACTCCATCAAGTTGAGATAGGCACGTGTCGCCATTTTGCTTACACAGCAGCCAGCTAAGCCCCAGAGAGGAGGAATGCCCTGTGCCTGATCACGCACTCTTGAAGATCCCCGTGTTCCGTATCCCTTCTGATCTCCACGGCTTTGCTGAGCCTGTGTCAGAAGCATGTGGCAACCTTGTCAACACTCTCTATTAAATTAGCCCTTCTACACTTTCAGTCATGGTTTCATCTCCCTCCCTTTGAGATGTAATTCCACTTGACTGCTCACTTCTCTTCTAAGTCCTTCTAACTTACTCCTTCTCCCCCTGGAGACACATGTTAAGATTTCTCCCTCCAGATTGTCAGCCTCCTGAGAGCAACTCAACTCATAAGCAATTCAATAGTAAGGGAAGCAAAACAGCATCAACCCCGCAAACTGAATCAAGTTCACATTGGCCAAGGAGGACCAAGGAAATGTCTGAGAAGCAGAAGTACAATGGAGTGAATGAACTGGTTATGTGAAACAGTCAGGAGTCCCAGCTGGCTGTGTTTAAGCAACATGGCGCGCACAGGATGAGTTTCCAAGAGCTCCTGAAATGGGAACACCATCTGCCAATGACCTAAACCAGCAAGGGGGAATTGTTTACTTCTTTTTCTCCTCCTACCTTCACATAGATCTTATCCTTGATTCCAAAGCCCATATCTTTTCTCTCCATCACTCCTCTGCTAGGAAAAAAGAAAGGAAAAAGAAAAAAAAAAAAAAAAAAGCTTTTCTGGCAGGTTTCCCACTTATATAGAAAAAAAAAAAATTATGGCCATTTTATACTTTCTCCAGAAGGAAAGGAGGAAGGCAATCTGAGAGCTCAGTTTTAGACAATTTGGGTGCTTTCTGTTTTGAACTCACATATATTAATTTTAAAGTTGATGCTATTAACTGAGTGTATGTATTTAGAGAGAGTGTGGGAGGTGGGGAATAACTAAATAGACCAACTGGTAACATTTATTGGACTGAGGCAAGTTCTGGGTTTTTTCCCCTCCGTCAAGTTAGAGCTTTGGAACATGAAAATACATACTATGAATCCTCAATAGAAATATTCATTCATTCATTAAATATTCATTGCCCTCAGCAGATACACAACAATCTTAGCATGGTAAAATGAATGAAAGAGTGAACCTATGGATGATAAACCAGCAACACTTTCTATATTGTGAATATTCAAAGCTTATTTGTTTTGGGTGAGCAAGGTCCATTGGACTGACAGGCCTGGGGCTTGGCACAAAGATAGCTATATCATCTTGATAGTCAGACAAAAGGTTGACCAGCTTCTCGATAGGCTGCAGTTAGAGTTTGAGGTCTGGAGCTACCTTTCTGTGTCCCCTCTGTGGGGACACCTATTCTTCCTGTTTAAGAAGGTCCCACTTTAGCTCACCATAGAGAAGCTAAGGGGACTCTGCCGTCATCCAGTCAGAACGTTCACAGATTCACTCTACTAAAGCCTCTTGGGTGTTAATGGCAGGAAACAACTTATCCATAACAAGAAAAATTACCATTAGGACTAATTTCCCCCGTGCTGGGATGCAGATTACTTTCCAATAATTTTTAGCACAGATGATCCATTAGGCCCTCTAGGAAGGATGAGGCCGGTTCCATCATCCACAGCAGAATCCAGAATCAGAATCTTATGCAGTGTAGGCCTCTGGGTTCTGCAGCTATTAGATGAGTCTCCTGATACCTCTGTTCTCCGACTATGAGGGTCCCTAACAGCTAAGCTCCCTTCTTTGTGCAAATCTCAGTCCCTATCTGTGCAAACCAATCTTTAGCTGGGAGTGACTATGGCCTCTTCAGAATCTGCAATGAGCCCAGCACACGGACAGGACTCTCTAGAGTACTTGAGCATGGTTGTCATTGTGTGTCCAACCTCAATTGAGGTAGCTGAGATTGGGAAAAGCAGACAAATGGACGTCAGAGGATCTGAATTATCTCCCATTTACTCACTACTTGATATGCAGCAAGCCAAAAAAATTTACCTCCTCATATTCTTGCATAAAATCAACCATATCATTTATGTCAATGAATTAAGAAAATTCAATAAAAGCAAAGGATTAAGAATATCATTTAAAACTATAAGAAGCTGTACAAGAGTTACGTATTCCTATTTTTTTTTTTTTTTGTATGTCAATTGCTGTTGAGGAAATTCATCTATGTAGAATGCCTGAGTACTTGAAATATAGCTGGTGTTTATCAAATATGGTTTTCCTTTATCTATCATTGAACTTTCAAACATGTTCTTGGCCGGGGCTGGGGATGTGGCTCAAGCGGTAGTGCGCTCGCCTGGCATGTGTGCGGCCCAGGTTCGATTCTCAGCACCACATACAAACAAAGATGTTGTGTCCGCCGAAAACTAAAAAATAAATATTAAAAAATTCTCTCTCTCTCTCTCTCTCTCTCTCTCTCTCTCTCTCCCCATCTCTCACTCTCTCTTAAAAAAAAAAAAAAAAACATGTTCTTGGCCAATTTCAGAAGTTCTCAACTTTGCATACTGGGATCACCTAAAAAATATTGATTCCTGGACCTTATTCCCCCTAGACACTGCTTTAACTGCAGAAGGAGTGATGCCAAGACACTAGAATTTTAAAACTCCCTGGGTGATTCTAATGTATGGCCAAGTTTAAGGACCACTTGAGCCTTGGTGCTGAAAATATAGACCTCAGGCCAATCGTAGTGACATTACCTGAGAACATGCTAAAAATGAAGAATCTCAGGTCTCATCCCAGAATCAGCATTGCATTTAATTGGGTTCCCTAGATGACGAGGTCCATTCCAATTTGCAAAGCACTATACAGATCTACAGGGTTGGAAAGATTTTTTTTTCAGATGACTGGATCATGTTGCACCTGTTGGACCTTTGGTCTTTTGACTCTCCTGAGTGATATTAAGACCTGTCATCCTTCCTCTGTTTTAAAGGAGGGCTGAGTTAATCAATTGGGTCTGAGATTACAGGGATCCAGCTTTATTCTGGGACTCCGCCAGACCTCCCAGTGTTCTCCCACTGATTCTACAGTCACACAGTTAGAAATTTGTATGTTGAGCCTCCTTAAAAGGAAATGATCTGGGTACTTGAGAAATCTTGTGCTCTTTGAGAGCTTTCCTATTGAATTTCCTGGTTTTCTAAGACCAAATCAGAAAGTGCCCTTCTAAGTCTCAGTGAGTCCAGGATTTACCTTAGAAAAGGGAAGACATACATCTATTGGATTGCTGAGTCCCATTATCCCTTTCCACGAAAGAGATGGAAACTGAAAATCTTGGAGGCACATGTATGTGGGATATGAAGATGTTTAATGGGAACCTACAGGAAGGTTTCTCAGGGCAAACTGGTGAGTGTTCTATAATGTGAAGCCAAGTCCTGTGGAATTCCAAATGGAAATATTCGTGTTTGCCTTCATTCATCTTACTTTGAAAGATGCAGATGGTATGTGCCAAATATCTAAGATGGTCCTCTTTTGTTGATGATGAGGAGTCACTTCCTTTAGGTCTATACTTAAATGTCAGCTTATCAAAGAGGTTATCTCCCTGACCACCTATATAAATCACACTCTCCAAGACTCGGTTTTCCTCCTCTATCCTGCTTTATCTGTCTCCATAGTACTGGGTGACATATTGCACACTGTCTGACATGCCCCGTAGAATGTAAAAAATCCACAAAGGTAAGGACTTTGTTCTATTTGTTGTTGTACCCAAGCACCTTGATCAGGGCCTGACTCAGTGGGTATTGAATAGTATTTTTGATCCAATGTTGAATGAACTGAAGGAGAAGAAGGAGAAGGGAGGGAGCACCTATCATTCACTTATCATAAACCAGGCCCAAGCTGGTACTTACATATTTTACTTCTTTCTTACAACATATTACAGAGAAATGAACTAGAGAATTGAGTAAAAATTGCCCCAAATTGCAAATTTACAAAATAGCAGAACATGAATCAGGATTTTAACATATACCTCTTTGGTTCTAAATAGCATGTGCCTTCTGCTACAGCAAGGCACAACTGATAGGAATACCTTCGTGTTCATAAGCAGTAACAACTTAGGAAAGGGCAAGTATCTTTATACTCTGGATTTTCACCCACACTTAGCAAGGTTAAATTGTACAACTGCACTGACTGTGTGGAGCCTAAATGACTAGCAAGATTAAATGGACAAATACTTAGCACTTGCTTGGAATTTAATAAATGTTGCCTAGATAAATGCTAGGAGAGAGAAGGAAAAGGCAAGGAATTATAAATACATCACCTAAATTGGAAATATGTTTCCTGATCTTTTTTTTGTAAGAGAGAGAGAGAGAGAGAGAGAGGGGGGGGGGAATTTTAAAAAAATATTTTTCAGTTTTTTCAGTGGACACAATATCTTTATTTTATTTTTATGTGGTGCTGAGAATCGAACCCAGTGCCCTGCGCATTCCAGGTGAGCGCACTACCGCTAGAGCCACATCCCCAGCCCTCCTGATCTCTTTTTAAAATTGTCACATAAATTTTTTTAAAGTATTGAGTACAATAATAAGGAGTTTGAATTTATCAGATCCAGGGACCTGTGTGAAACACTTGCTTAAGCTTAATGAAATATGGGTGTGTTAGACATTATTTTGTTGCTATGACAAAATTCCTGAGAAAATTAACTTAAAAAGGAGGAAATGTTTATTTTGGCTCATAGTTTCAAAGATTTCAGTCCATGGCTACTTGGACCCATCACTTTAAGCCTGTGGTGAGAAAGAACATCCTGGTTGAAAGTGCATGGCGGAGCAAAGCTGTGGGTCTTATGGTGATCAGAAAGCAAAAAGATAGAAGAAGGGGACAGGAGTACCAATATCCCCTTCAAGGTCATGCCACAATGACCTTGACCACAATGACTAAATTCTTTCTACTAGGCTTCACTTCCTATGTTTCTACCACATCCTAATAGTACCACAGGCTTGCAACAAACCCTTTAACACATGAAACTTTGGGAGACATTATAGAACCAAATTGTAACAGTGGGTAAAACAGATTTTTGTCAACCAGGGAATACACACACACACACACACACACACCACACACCACACACACACACACACACACCCACACACAGATATATGCATATTCACTCTCACACTCACACATATATACATATAGAGACATAAATACACATGGGCAGAAACTTCTAGGCTCTGTAGGGCTGACCTGTATTCTGAACCTATTTAGCACTGGCAAAAGTCCCAGTGATTGCTTTTCCAAACCCCAAGGCAAAACAAAGTTTCTGGAGTCAAGTAGATCTACAGATGGAGAGATGTGGGAATACTGGGCAGAGAATAGCAACACACACAGGATTTGGATATTTTTTCCAACTGCTCACGGTCCCAAAGATGGCACTCTTCAAACTCACACCTGCTCCACTCTGAAAAATCAGATGAGGTCAGGCTTATTTTGGTTTGGCTTTGAGCACGAATCCTCATGTGGAGCCCATGCTGTCCCAGGGGAGACTCACTCTTAAACTGCAGTTCGTGGTAAAGTCCCAGAGCCACGGAGCTATTAGACGAGCATTTGCTGGACCCTGTGAAGTAATGCAACTAATGTTTGGAGTGAGATGGTGAACGAACAAGAAGTGCTGCCGTAAGTGCATGGATTGAGTTGCCTGTAGTTGAGTTCTTCCTTCTAGGTATAGAATTAATAAGGAATAAAGATTCTACAAAATAGAAGACACACTGTTGATGCATAAGTGTTTAGACCACTGGAACATTCTCATTACTCCACCCTGGAAAACTCCAGTTAGTACTCAAGACCAAAGAAGGTACCTAGTCATCATATTTTTGAGGTAGACCTCTGCCAGAGTTACACATTTTTAGATGGGGACACTCAAGGTATCAAGAAAGACATCATCATGGAGATGCGGTAAGTTTTATTTTATAATATAAAGGACTCCCATAAAAAGTAAGGTAAAAATCAGTTTTAGAAACACAAGAGTTTTCTTTAAAATCAACTGGCATCCTCTCTTGCTGTCTGTGCTTTACAGGTTAGTGAGGAGTGAGTTTTGTGTAATTGTCAGTTAGACTTAGTGCTTACCTAAAATGACTTGTTCTACCTAGAAAGTATTGAGCATGTCTAAAGTAGCCTCTGAGACTACCCTAGTTTATGAATTGAATGCAGTAGGCCAGAATTACCCAGATAGCAGTTTCTGTTTGGACAGCCACTTGGGAAGATGGCCAGAGTGCCATCTTGCAGTGCTGTGGGTGGGCAAGCCAGGGCCGCTTCTGTGTGCCCGAGGTGCCTGGTTCCAGGAGCTCCCTCCTGCTGCCGAGTACCCCAAGCCAGGCAGGCCTCTCCTCCCCATCTGCTGTGTGCTGGGTGGGCCAAGGGAGCCAACAGGTCGGCCCTTACACGTTCACCTGCCTCTGCCTCACACTGACACACACACACACACACTCTGGCTCAGGATATCAAACCATTAGTGAGCGTGACCCAAACCCCCCAATTTATCCATGAAGGAAATGAGAGCGTTCCCTAAATTCAGGAAAAAGTGATTACAACACATAAATCAACAACCACCAACAGCACCAAGTAGTGTAGAAGCCCAGGCTTTAAGGTTTAGACACTCCTTGGTTTGAGTCCTTATACTGGCTGTGTGGCTGCAGGCAGGTCACGTAACTCCCCAAGACTGTGTTTGTTGTTGTTTGTTTTGTTTTGTAAAATATAAACCACAATATGTTCCTTCCTCCTAGGACATCTTATGATGATAAGAGGTGTTTGGCTTGTGTAAAGTGACGTCACAGGCTTGGGGCTCAGTGGAGGGCTGATGTTGAACTCATCGTGGATGTGTGAGCCCCTGAATCCTACAGCTCTCTGTGCACGTTAGTTATCCATGTTGTCTGCTGGCGTTAGCAGATGCTATCAAAATAAACACCAGGAGACATTTTGTAAAATTCAGCCAAGCAGTAACAGGCCCCTAGTCTGCTTTATTAATGTGCACAATGGGAGAGAGAAAAGTCAAGGTTTCCTTCATCTGGCCATTATTTTAACATTTAGGAGATCTCTCCATAAAGAATCTACCCCACCTCCCTTTTAACAAAGACACCAACTATGAAAGCTTAATCTAAAAAGGGATGAGTTCTCTCTGCCTCCGGAAAGTTACTAAATACTGCGTGGGAGAGGGCGTTTCCTGGGCATGTTGGGGTTTAAGCTGCTGGACTGCATTTTAAAAAGCTTTTGAGCATAGACCTCTGCTGAGAAAAATTGGAAAAGGGCATGGACTAGCCCCATGTCCGTCAAATCGATCTTTAAATTTTATTTATTTTATGTCTTTGCAGTGCTGAGGATGGATCCCAGGGCCTTGCTCATGATAGGCAAGTGCTCTATCACCGGGCTACACCCCCAGTCCTAAGATAAAATATTATCTTAGGTGTTTTGTGGTTTCATTTTTGATAGTCTTGGGGATCAGATTAATTTTTCAAAATCCCATGCAACAGTATTGTTAGTATAAAATTAAAAAACAAAACAAAACTCCTGGTCCCAGGGACAGTCTGTCCGTTTGGACATCACAAAATGCTACACAATAAAAGGTTATGATTGCATGTTGAGATAGTAGAGCCGAGGTTCTTCGCATATGTCCCCAGGGCCAGGCGCATCCAATACCTGGGACCTGGTCAGAAATGCATTCACTTGGGTTTTGTCCAAGACCTGCTGGATCAGACCTCCAGGGTAGACCACTCTGGGTTGTTATCAGCCTTCCTTCCTGGAAATGCTGATGTGCACTCACTTGTGTTTGAGAACCATAGGCTTAGCAAAACGGGATAGGCCCTGTAATGAATTTATAGGGAATAAACGTTCATTAAACACTGGCATACATGTTACTCCTGCAAGCATTAGATTCCTTCCTTCCTTCCTTCCTTCCTTCCTTCCTTCCTTCCTTCCTTCCTTCCTTCCTTCCTTCCTTCCTTCCTTTCTTTCTTTCTTTTTAGAAAGTTGAAGGCCAGAGAAGTGTAACCTTTTCAGTTTCACAGCTGATAAGCAGGAGAGGCAGGGTTTGGGCCAGGTGCCTTTGAGGACCTCACACAGAGTAGATGTAACGGTCAAAAGCCTGGACTCTGGGGCTAGTGTTCGGGTCGAAATCCCAGGGTGGGTGAGGGCTCTGAGGGGCTGGGGCACGTTGATTAAGCTCTGTGCCTCTATTTCCTCATCTGCAAACCTCTATCGCAGGAGAATTTTGTGAAACTTCAAAAAGACAATTCACGGAAGGTAGTTGGGGCAGTTGCTGGCACAGTGAACACCTAACAAATTCTATTTTTATTGTTGCCGTTTTACTGCCTCTCAGTCTGGTGGGTGCAATAAGCAAACAGCATAAGCACTCGGGTCTCTTCCTAGGCGTCGGTCAAGGTGATGGTCCCAAAAGTGCTAATAAAAACAATCCACATCCTCCCCCTCCCCAAAAGTTCTTTGAGGGACCACTTATTCCATCCCTGAGAAATCCCAATAGACTTGATTCTCATAAAATAGCTGCTGTCTTCCCTCAACCAGACTCATTCTGGACCCATCACGTGCCAACTGCCCAGCTAGCTATACATAGCCCAGGTCCAATGTGAGGGCAGCCGAAAGTGACAGGAGATTACCGGAGATAAACGTCAGCTCTCTGGTTTCAGAGGAGGGCACACAGTTGTTGAAAAGTTTGACATGTTGCCAGATGGTATCAGGGACAGTGGGTAAAAACAGCCATTTGGCTCTTGGCTTACAAGGAAAGAGCAGGATGGCAGCCAGAGTATTTTTAATGACTGGCCTGAGGGACATTCACTTGGAGCAGAGATCTGTGATATTTCCCCTCAGGCATCTCAGTTCTTGATTTTTTAATTTTTTTTTTTTTTTCAGATTCTTGACTCTATAGAAAGTAATCCCCACCCACCTCCCTTGAGTAAGGGACATCCTCCTCTTTCTTTGCAGCTCCATCCCTCTCTCACCTCCCCTCGAATCAGGAGGGAAATTAGTCTTTTCTACAAAGGCAGATCTTGGCAAGTGGTACAAATGTGACTTTCTTCCTCCCTGGATTCTTCCTCCCTCTCCCTGGATTAGGGCTGATAAATTCCATGAAGGGACTGGACTTGGAAGACATGGGCGTATTGGATGAGCTGTCCTCTGAGGCCCAGGGGACAGTCGGGCAGCACAGGGAGCGTGCCCCTCTCGCAGCAATGTGTGTTCCCCCCTCCCTTCCTGGGCAGACTTCTTGAACAAGTGACCCACACCTGCTCTAGCCTGTCCTTGCCACCCACTTGACTGCTTGGCTCCCAGTGCTTTGGCTTCTGTCCCAGCTCTTCTCTACAAGGTCACCCATGACTTACCAGTCCTGAAAGGAGAGACCTCACGGCGGGGTCCCACGCCTCCTTGTCGGCCTGACATGTGACACGACGACTGGCTCCTTCGTGACTTTGGAGTCATGGGGGCACAGTGATCCCTTCCTCCTCCAGCTTCCCCAAAGCTCCTCTCTGGCTCCAGGGCAGGCTCTTCTTCCTGTGTTGGCCTTCAAGATGGCAGGCCCTCAGTCCTGTGGCTTTCTCATGCACTTGCCTTCCAAAGATGTCGCCAGCCTCATGCCTCCAGCTCTGACTTCCACAAATCTGTTTGGGGCCTCCCTTCCTAGCTGGCGCCTCCAGCTCTTGGCTGGACCTCTGTGACCATGAACTCATGGCATCTGAATCCACACTGAGAAACTGGCCCCGGGCTCTGTCACGCCCTCCTATTGTCACTGTTTGTCCTTGGCTCCATTCCCTGGCTAGAGGCCCTGACATCATTTTGCCTTCTCTTCCCCTTTGTTCTAGATCCCTTTCTCTCTCCAAAGCCAAGGAGGAACCATCAGGTCTGACTGACAGCGTCACCTGCTCCAGTTACTTCTCCTCATGCCCCTGCCTTCGTCTGAGACCAGGGCCGTCTCCTGCTCAGATCATAGCATCCTCCTCCCACCTGACCACCTTCCTTCCCTCTCCCCTTTCTCTCTGTCTGGTCTGTGCCCTCAGATTCACCTTCAAATGAGTTATATTGTTCTTTCAATCAGACAACTCCCAAATCAGAACTCCTAATCCTAATATTCAAGGTCTTCATGCTTTTTCCAATATGTCTTAAACACAGGACTCCTTTCAGTTTCTTCAAATATATTCTGCTAAAGTTGAGTTGCCCCACCTGAGTCAATCAGCCTGATCTCCCACAGCCCCCGGCACAGTCCCATCTCCAAACCTTTGCTTATGTCCTTTCTTCTTCCTGGGATGCCTTTGCTGCTCTCCTCTGCCCAGCCACCCATTCTTCTTTCAAGATCTTACTGGCTCAGCCCTTCCATGAAACTTCCCCTTTCATTCATTCATTCATTCATTCATTCATTAAGACTATTTTTTTTTAAATGTGCTCCATTCCAATACTCTCCTAGGTGCTAGAGAGAGCATGGAGAGAAAGACAGACACGGATATACAGCTCACTAGGCTTCAACATGGACAGTTGATAGGAAGGCAATCATAGCAATGAATGGGTACTTACAAACTGAGAAAGAGCTTCAATGGGAAAAGTCCAGGGTGACACAGTCAAGGCTAAAAAGAGCACCTGATTGAAGATGGGAGTCAGGGAATGCCTTTTGAGGAGCTGAGGCTTATCTGTGGACTTCAAGGATGGCTGGAGTTGAAGAAATGCAGGGGTAGGGGTGTGGGCAGAAGTCCTCTAGATAGAGTGAAGGGCATATGTGAAAGCAGAGTGTGTTTTGTGAGTTTGTGTAAATTTGGGACAAGTTCTCCTTGTAGGCAGCTGAGCCTGTGACCAGATCTAGGGCTTGGGAGCAAAGCTGAATGAGGTGATCCTATGCAAAGACTAGAGGCAGGAAAGAGCTCCAATTTTGAGGAGCTGCAGAACAGTGTAATAAGTAAGATAGAGAGTGCCCCCGCCCCCCACGAGGCTGGTGCAGTGGTCAGCCCAACCAGGTAGGACCTTTGGGGGGATTTTAGATCCACCCTGAGTGCATGGAAATCAAATCCACAATACTTATCACAGCCCTCTAGACCCTGTGTGATTTGACCTCCTTGTCTCTGTATCCCTTATTTTATGACCTCATGCCTTACCTTCCTCCCTTGTTAAATCACAAAATCCTCACAACTGACATGTGTCTTACACCTTGCACATTTTTGTTTTGTAAACTACCTGGAACATAGTGGGTCCCCAACTGATGAGTGTGGTTCTCTTTCCATTCTGATAATTTGGACTTTGGTAATTTTGAATTAGCACAAGATCCAGAACCTTATCGAGTTGCCATAATATTTAGAAGGAAATGTAGCATTTTTGAGAACTTACTGAATTGTCAAGATTAGTGTCAAGAACTTCACATGCATTATCTCCGCTTGTCTTCAAAACAGTCCTATGAAATAGATATTGCCATTGTCCAAAATTGACAGTGGAGTCAAAGCAAAGGCTTTTGACCAAGTAAAGAATCCAGGTCTCTGATGCCAAGTTCTGTGTCATTAACCACTGGGACCCATGGGGCATTCATTTAAAGATGACATTTACTTGGATCTCAACATTACAGAGGTGCAATAAATACTTACAGAATACAATATAAGGGAGTAAGGATATACTGTAAACATCCCCTTCTTTACTATTTTGATGATTGTTATTTATGTAGAACTTTATAAAAAGTTATTTTTATACTTAAAAAATTACGGATGGTTTAAGCAAATCTTCATGTTTTTGGAAGGACTGAACACAGTACCAATGCCCAAGTGTTTCACATTACCAACCAGTAGACAAGCCCATTCTCTAGGTTGGACCCATCAGGTAAAACTGAGAAGTAACCAACAGGCCAAAAAACAAAACCAGCAGACGAATAGTTGCAAATTAACCAAAAAAAAAAAAAAAAACTGCAATCATGACTGGAGAGTATTCCAGGTTTCTGGGCATTTAGGAAGACATTGACTCTACCTTTGCTTTTCCTCATACACGAAGAGTAACTCTTAGTCACAGTTTCTGGTGAAAATTGCTTCTTGCCCCTTTAGCTGACAAGCCCTTTGAACTTGTGAAGCACTCAGCTGAACTTATTCATTTATCCACAAGTGTGCTGAGTGTCTCCAGAGAGCTGTGCAAGATATAAAAGAAACACACAGCAGAGTCTCTCTCCTAGGGAGGAAAGAGTCACAATACGGAAGAGACTTACACCCAACTCTAACGATTACAAATTGGGTACCCAAGTGCGGTCCCTGTGATGGGGTATTGAAATTACAGAAAGGAGAATGAGGTGAAAGATGAGCTTAAGAGTTGAGCTTTGCAGCCAAGGGTGGCCAGGGCTGGCAGTCACCTGAGTGTGGTGAGACTGGATTGCAGGAGAGAAGAGAAGAGGTGAGCTGGAGATTTATGGCTGGAGTAGGGTGGAGACAAGGTCAAGCCCAGTGTGAGAGACAAACAGTCCAACAGGGGACCCTGGTCCTGAGGGATGGCCCTAGGCTTCCACCATAGACACTCTCTATACCCAGTCACAAGGCACTTTACAGTTGCTGCCAGCTCTGGCCACACTGAATTCAGGCCCAAGAAGGGTGCTTGCAAGGGCTGATGGCAGTGATGAGCTTAAATGAACAGGCTTGGGGCCTAGTCAGGGTGGGAGGTGAGAGTGACCAGAGGCACTGGAGGGTATGTGCATCAGGATGCTGAGGAAGAGGTGGGCAGGTCTCAGCTGATGTGGCCTGCTGGCTATCTTTAATTGCCTGTTCTGTCTATCTATGCAGCACAGGACAGTGTTTGGCTGGGCTTAGTTTGCCAGGAAATCAGGAAAACAGAACTGGGTTAATCTGAGATAGCACCTCTTACTCATATAGCCTCAGAAGTCACATGAAGTATCAATATGGTAACTAGAAGACCATGTTCTGCATGCCTAAGAGAGACACATTTGTATTTACCTAAAAATAAACAAAATGTGAATGGCATGGACCTAGGGGAAGTCTGAGTTCAATTCCTTGTTGAATTCTTAGAGTTAATTTATTTTCCTTCTTGGATGTCATTCTTCCTATTATTACCACTCTTCTCCTGCACCAAAAGTAGAGAGGCCAAAAGACCCAACATGGTCTCATACTATGACATAGAAGAACACTATGTCATATCACTTTTGGACGAACTGACAACCATTTATAGCTGTTTTCAAGTGTGGTTTGAAGATCTGATGCATCAGAATCATGGGGTGTGGTGGTATGATTGATACAAATGTGAATTCCTGAACTCAGCCCAGCTCTGTTCTTTACTCTCTGGCGCTGAGGCCCAGGAACCCCTATTAACCAGTTCCCCAGCTGATTCTTATGCACACTGAAGTTTAAGAACCACTGTCAGAGGCTCATGCTCTGGAAATAGGCAACCTACCGTATCAGAAGGCCTTTAAGTCTCATCATTATTGACTTTGAATGATAGACAAAGGAATATTTAAGTTGGTGTTTCTTACAGCACTAAATAGGACAGAGTGACTTACATTGAAAATCAGCCATGAGAATAACTTTGATAGATTCAATGCAGCAGCCTAATGAGCCCAGGGACTTTACAAAGTCTGCACCTGTTTAGGCCCTGCAAGAACACTGACACGAGCCCTTTCATACTAAGCTTCTGTGGTCCCAGCCAAAATCCAAGACAGAAGAGAAAACTACAGGAGGGGCAGGGATGTTGTCTGTCCCTCCATCCCTCCCTCCACCTTCAGGAGGGCGCTCTTCAGAGTGCTTCTCTGCACTCTGTCATGCATCCTCAACCTTAGAGAAAAAGGAATGGTTAGGAGCCAGAGACAAGGAAAAGGAGTGGGGATCAGGTGAGAAGGTGAGGGAAGGAAGCACACAGAGGTAAGGAAAGACCTAAGGAAACTCAGGAGAGGAAACTCCAGGGAGGAGGTGCCAGGCTCAGTGAAAGAAGACATAGGAATGAAACAGGAAATGGAATGGAGGGATATACAGAGTGAGTTGTCACCCCAGGGTTAATACGCGAAGAAGACAAGAACACCCAAAGCCCAACTTATAAGTGAAAAAATTGATAGATCAAAATGCATCAGAATTGAAGACTTTCTGTGAAAGATCCTGGTTAAGAAGATAAAAATCACATATCAGGAAAAAAAAAAAGAGCAAATATTTAGGAACCCTAAAAAGCAAACAAAAAACAACGCAATTCAAAAATGGACAAAACACATGAATAGGTATTTCAGAGAAGACAGCATACATAAGGCGAATAAGAATACTGGAAAGAATGTTCAAAATCGTAAGCTATTAGAAAAATGCAAATTAAAACCACAACGAAATATCACTACATACATATCAGAATGACTAATATAAAAAAAATAGTGACACCACCAACTGCTACCAAGGATGTGGAGCTGAATCACTCACACGTTTTTGTTCATGAGAATAGCACTCCAGAAAGCGATCTGAGAGTTCCAGTAAAAACTAGACGGGAAACCACCATGTAACTGAGGCTATATACTCCTAGTCATTTATCCCAGAGAACTTAAAACTAATATTTAACTCAAAAACCTTTACACAAATATTTATATCAACTCTCTTCCTAATAGCCAATAACTGGAAAAAAATGCAGACTAGCTTCCGTGGGCGAATGGTTAAACACAATGTTCACATACACCATGGATTTCTCCTCTACAACAACTTGTTGATACATGCAGCAACATGAACCTCTAGATAACTACGCTGAGTGAAAGAAGACAATCCCTTTAGGTGTTATACGATTTCATTTACATAACATTCTTGAAAATGACAAAATTATAGAAGAGGAGAACAGATTTATCAGTGGTTTCCAGGGGCTAAACAGGAGATGGGGCAGGGCCCAGTGGATATGACTATAAAGGACAACAGGGAGGTCTTTATGGTGATGGAAATGTTCTATATCTTCACTGTAACCGTGTTCGTATCCAGGTTGTGGGACTGTACCTCAGTTTCATAAGATCTTTCTATAGGGGAAAACTGGATAAAATGAATGAAAGATCTCTTTGCATTATTTCTTACAACTGCATATTAATCAATGATTTTTTAAAGCTTACCTTTAAAAAAGTAGTATCAAGAAGCGGGGGGGGGGGGGCGGTGAAGCTCAGTAATAAAGCACTTGCCTGTCATGCGCATGATCCTGGGTTCAATCCCCAACACCACCATCAAAAAAAAAAAAAAATAGTATTGGTATTTCATGATCTCTCTGGTAACTTCTCCTGAATTCTATTTCAAACCCCATTTTAGTTAGATGCCAAGAGTTAGATCTTGGTCAGCTGAGTCTCCCACAATACTTATTTCTATGTTTCAGGAAGCTTAACTCCATGCCAGTCTTGCACTTGGTGTCTGGTGTTTACCCAGAGCACATTCCAGCCACCTGTCCATCTAGTTCACTGATGTACCCCCTCATCTTTGGGGCTGATGATCCCCCTGCCTGGGTTCATTTGGCAGCTGGGGAAGGGCTCAGGGCCCCCTGACAGATATCCAGGGGTGATCAGTTACTTGTTGTTTCCTTTCTAATTCTCCTCTCTTCCAAAAAGGAAGAGAGGACACAAAAGGGTATCTGACAGTGGTTATAGTCTTCCAAATCTTATATCATAGGTCTGTTCCTCTCATTTTCTGCCTTTGATTCTTAACGTTTTGCGGACTCATCCTCCTCGGGGACAAGTATCGAGTCCCTTCGCTGCTCTCGAATAGGTAGAATAGCAGAAGCCTGGAGGAGAACCCTCCTGTCAACACGCTGAAGTATTATCCTGGGGTATTTTCTACCGTCTCTCTGCCCTTAGCCCACTTATCCTCTTATTTGTCCCTTAGCTTGTGGCCCAGGTCCTGGAACATAAGGATATAGGCTTTGTGATGGTGGATGCCAAGAAAGAAGCCAAGCTTGCCAAGAAACTGGGTAAGTGTGATTTTTGAGATATACAAGGAAGAAACAAAGGTGTATTCTATTTAAAAAAAAAGTATAGTTACATTTATCCTTGCATGCTAACTGGACTATTTTAAAATGATCTTGCATACCTCACGTAAATCTACGCCTAAACTAAATCTCATCATATTAATCATTTAATGCATCTTTGTTATCAGTTTAACAGAAAGTTTCTGGTTTAGAAACTGACTCTAAAGACTCCAGCCTTTATTTCTAGCTCCTAAAACAGCTGAAGGCTTCTCCTCCCTCTCTTGGAGAAAGCTACGCTCTCTTATTCCATCACTACTATTTTCTTGCCTCTTGGCTAAAGCAGCCAGCAAAAGATACTATTGATGGCTGTGACTCCAGGGTCCCAGGGGTTTCTAAACTTAAGGATAAGCCCCAGCTGGACATTATCACCAAGGATGAGGAGGAGGATTTAGGGGAGGTACGGTTAAGTGACTACAAGGTGGGAGCTATAATCTCTCGTGTCAATATGTCATGCTTAAGTGCAAGTGCCCTTTAAGATTCTCACTCTACAATCCCAAGGAGAGAGGATATAGGTAACTCCTCTAGTTTCCAAACAGCCACACACATGTACTGCCCATTTGGCATTTTCTGCATGACCAGTGAAGAATGGCTATTAAAAAAAAATAGCAGGAGGTTATAAAACAGGACCTTTGAAGAAAGGTTAATTGGATTTGGAGTAGTAAGCACAGAAAGAAAAAAAAAATAGCTTAGTGGTGGTTCAGGTACATGAAAGTTCATTATCCTGAAGAATTACCAAAAAAAAAAAAAAAGTTTCTATTTTATTTTCTAGAAAAGACTTAAATTAGGGGAAATTACTTAGGTCAGACACAAGGAAGAACTCATGCCTAGAAAATGATAATGACTTATGAAGAATGCCTAGAATATCTCTTTCCCTGGAAAAATATTAAGGAATAGT
Organism: Callospermophilus lateralis; assembly: GCF_048772815.1. NCBI lineage: Eukaryota > Metazoa > Chordata > Mammalia > Rodentia > Sciuridae > Callospermophilus > Callospermophilus lateralis. Next base: position 20,758,963 of record NC_135311.1, read on the forward strand.
TTTTTTTTTCTCCTTGAGTATGAGAGCAAAATACATTGAACTGTTTTCCTAGAATCAAAATCAATTTTATGAATTCTGCCTCTTCCCCTGGTAGACAACTGAGTCCTCGTTGTCTCCTTGCCATTGTTTAGATGAGTATGTTGCATTTGGGAGAATTTTTGGTAGATTTAGCTAGAAGAACCTGCTCATATTCTAGCAATCTATAAATTCAGTTAGGACAAGATGGGCAAGAGTTAGTAAGTAAAAAAAAAAAAAGCAAAAGTTGGGATAGGGCTTGGTATGTCTAAGTAAACTGTTTTTTAGGCTCAGCGAGGAAGGGCTGGGGGGTAGTAAGAGGTAGAACACTTGCCTAGCATGCATAAGGCCCTGCTTTAATCCCTAGCACTGTGATAACTATATAAATAATAAATACAAAATTTAAAAACAAGCTGGCCTTGGGGGAACTGCGGGAGGTTTCTTCTGATTGTTTGATCCTTGGGGTCCACAGGATGTGGTCACACTTTGTTAATGAGCCCTTTTATCCTTGACCACTCTTCCATTGGCCGTAGTCTGGTCTTTGGTAACTGGTTCTGCTCAGGACAAAAAGTTTACTTAGACCTATCAAGCCCCTTCATGTCTTTGCTGTTCTATTCTCATGCACTCTTGCCCAGCTTGTTCTAGCTACATTTGTAGATTGCTAGAGCACCAGCATTTTCTTCTAGCTAAATTTACTGGACATTCTTTCAAACACATCATCAGCAGGACACTGGCTGGTGTTCCCTGTCGCCCCTTTCAAGATCAGCTATCGCCAGCCTCAAGGACACCTAGCACATTGCTCCTTTTTATTTATGAACGACGCTCTCTGATATGCCAAAGGTTCCTCCGCAATCCAGCCTTCCTGCCCCTGGAGGTTTGGCAGAAGAGTTCATTTGGAGAAAGCATTCTCCAACTAATAGAGAATTGGGAAAAAAAATTAATGTAAGGAATTAGGGATGCTCTACAATTGGAATAAATACCAGCCTCACCTACTTACCATCACTGAGGGGCTGGAAATGCAGTTTTTCAACAAGCATTTGTTGAAGTACGCGACAGTACACCAAGGGCACTGGAGGGTGGCAAAGAAGATGTAGAGCCGTCTTTGCTTTAATCTATCAGTGGAGTAAGGAAGACGTGCCTTTCAGTTAGAATAGAAATGCAGGCTGTCCACATGCATTTATGGGGGTACCGATCAATGTGTACAGCTCTGTGCAAATCGCTACGACACCAAGAAGACAATCACCCTGTCCTCAGAGAACCTGTTAAAGTGAGTACCTGCAAATGGAACTGAGGGAAGATCAATAATGGCATGAGCCCTGTGAGATCGCAGTGATGTTCTCAGGAAAAAAAATGAGTCCTAAGCTAAGACCTGAAGGAGCTAATGAAGACAGGGTGGAGGGTGGCACCGTGGCGGTCACCCCGGGCTTGGGGAGCAAGGAGAACCTAATTGCACAGAACCCTGCTCTGGGACTCTTCCTTTCCACAGCCTGTCATTTCAGCATGTGGGCAGAAAGCAAAGGGAAGCGTATGAGTGGCCAGAGAGCAAGTCTCAAAGGAGAGGGTGTAGCCAAGGGAGGGTGGAAGACATAGGGTTGTCACAGGGGCAGAGGGACTTGAACACTAGGCTAAGGAGTGCAGTGGGTAGTGTGTTAAATTTTTCCAATAAGGAGAATGATGTGGGACCAGCAGTGGTTTTTTGTTTTGTTTTGTTTTTTAAAAATAGTGGTAGGATAGAGAATAGATTTTTCTTTTAAGTTAAAATACAGATGGAATTGTTCATTCTTGACTATTTCAAATTAAATGCCCACTTTGAGAGCCCTTTAGAAGTGTGGTTTTGAGAGGACCCGTCCTTGGGTTAAGGCTATTTCCACTAACCCCAATCCTGCTGCCACTCAGGGCCAATGTGGTGACTCTTCCTACATCAGCACCACCTTATTCTTGGGCCTCTTTGTATCTTTCAGGTTTCAATGAAGAAGGAAGCCTGTACATTCTCAAGGGGGATCGCACAATTGAGTTTGATGGCGAGTTTGCAGCTGATGTCTTGGTGGAGTTTCTTTTGGATGTGAGCATTTATGCACAGTGGTCTGGCATGGAATTGTCTGGGCTCAAAATGGAGGGAGGTAAAGCCACAAGGAAGAACAGAGGAGATGGTGAGAAGACAGGTTTCTCAGGCTTCACGAAAAAACTAAGGAACAATTCTATCCTCGTGCTAACTACTTTTCCTGGGATCTGGCCCCTAAATCACCCTAGAAATTGCATATTAGTGATCGAAGAGTCAGAGATTGGGACCATGCAGTAGTAACACAAGGGTTTTCTTACCTGTAGACATTGACATCCACTGAAATTCCCTCAGCTGGGCTCCAGTGCTGCTGAGGAGGAGCTGGGGATTATGGGACAGAGTGGGAAACCTGTCACTGGAAGAGAGAGGAGGGACCAAAAGGCTGAGCTGTCCCAAGTTTCCTCAGAACAGCATCAAGGAGAGGCAGGGAGCACTAAAGAGCCCCCCAAAATCACACTCACTCCCAGCAGAAGAGGTACTACAACTTCAGATCCATAAGCTCAGAGAAACCGGAGCAAACGCTATAAAAATATTTTCCTCATAGATGAACTCACATTTTCAATACCAGCTGTGGAGCTAAATGCTTTGGAACACAAATTCTGCAAGATAAAGAACCTACCATTGAACCTCTGTCCATACTGACCATTCCCTGTCTACCAGATGGCACCCCGTGGTTTATTGCTTCCTGTCTACAGTCTACAACTCAATTCTGACCTGTTCTCTCTCTGCCATCTTGTTGGCTCACACCTATAAACCCTGAAAAAGTTGAGAGAAGTAGCATAATAATAACTCTGGACCACTATGGTACCCCTTGCCCCTGCAGCTTTATCAATGAGGATGGGGCTTTGCAAATGAGTCTCTACCTGCTTCAAACAATAAGCCACGTGATTGACCAACATAGGTAGAAAGTCAGAGTTAGGGCAGACTTTATCCAATCAGGGTTCTAGCTCTGTAAATCACAGATAATTTTGCTTTCAGAATCTGGCCTCGGTCCTCAGCTGACTCTTCTCAAGTTAATTATAAGGTGGCCGGAAGCAGGAGCTGGTGTTTCCATGAGAGAAAAACCCCAATTCTGGCTTCTCATTGTTCCCTTAAGAATCCCAAACTTTCCCAGAGCCTTGTTGGGCCAGAAATAGGCCACATGTCCATTCATGAATCAATAAGGGGCAAGTGAAGTGATGGAATGAATCCAAGTGTCCATCAATTCATGAATAGATAAAGAAAATGTAGTGCATCTACACAATCAAGTACTATCTAGCTTTAGAAAAAGAGAATTTGTTATTTGCAACAATATGGATGGAACTGGAGACCATTATGCTGAGTGAAAGAAGCCAGACCCCCAGAGACAAATATTGCATGTTCTTGCTTATATGTGGAACTGAAAGCAATTGAACGAAAAAGAAGCACAGAGTAGCATAATGGTGCCAGAGACTCCCGTGGGGGCAGGGGAATGGGAAGATGGTCAAATAGGGCCAAGCCTTGATCAGACAGAAGGAGTAAGTTTTTTTCCCTGTGAGATGCGTTGCATATCATGGCAAGTACAGTAAATAGTAACAGATTGTACATTTAAAAAATCACAAAATTTCAAATGTTCTCGTCACTTTTTGTGATGAGACAAATATATGAGGTGGTGCTTATTTTAATTAGTTTGATTTAATTATTTGGCATCATATCCATAATTCATAACATCATTTCATACCCCACACATCATATATACAATCATAATTTGTCAATTTACTGTTAATATATCTATATAAATGGAGATAGGAAAACAGTGGCCCCGAGAACAATCATCTCATCCCTCTATTTAAGGTCAGTTTCTTCAAAAGTACTGTGGCTGAGCTGCTTGGGGAGTGGGGGATGCAAGCTTCAGGTCCCAACCACAAAGCCTGCTACGACGTCCCCAGGAAGCACTCTGTTTCCCCGCTGGGGAGGACAGAGTGCTCTGATTTGAACATATTTGTGTGTGTGTGTGTGTGTGTGTGTGTGTGTGTGTGTGTGTGGCAATTCAGGTGATCGAAGACCCAGTGGAGATCATCAATACCAAGCTGGAAGTCCAGGCCTTCGAACGCCTTGAGGATCAGATCAAACTCCTTGGCTTTTTCAAGAGTGAAGACTCGGAATGTAAGTTCCGTCCACCCCTGCCTACAAGTCTAAAGGCCAGATTCCCAGCAAGGAGGTTAGATTATCTTAATGGAGGGTGTGTCTTCAGCATCTCTTTTCTGGGCAGGATAGTGGTTAGAATCCCTCCTCTTCCCTGTGCAGGGGAACAGGTGCTGGAAGAACACTAAGGTGGGGCCATGATCTCTGGCCTTTCTCTCCGCAAGGAGAAAGCCCCTTCCCTCCACTTTCCTACCCATCCACCTCCCAGTTGGATTCTCCTCTAAATTGGGACACACAGTAGGTCATCTCCCTGATATTGGTAGTTCTTGTGGTCACCAGTTGGAGAGCTTCTCAGTCAACTGAGAAAGAATTAGAGGAAAATTTGGATGGGGATGGGCTTAGCAGCTGCTACCGACTGTGGAAATTGCTGGTCAAACCCACAGCTGATGACCAGGCTGCCAGATCCAGTGCCACCACACCCTTGGGCATCTTTATGAAGGCTTTGTGGCCAGGTTTGGGGTGGGCACAGGAACTGAGCAGAGCATCATCACAGCCCATTCAAGGTTGAGATGGTGGTGGGTGGGAGTCAGGCAGAGCAGGAAGAAGGGACCAGAAAGGTAGGAAGGGCAACTATTGAGTGCGTTTAAAAAAAAAAAAAAATTGCTTTGGCAGTCTGGACCCAATGAACTGAGCCTTTTCCTTGTGTCTCAGCCTTGGAGAGAGGAAAAATGAAAGAGGGTGGGGATAAGGATGAGAGAATCTGGTAGCATAGTACAAGTAGGAGGTACAAATATGGTCTGCTTCTGACTATTTCTGGAAACCTCCAAATATTTTGAAATTATTTGCAAAGCTGTGTCTTTACTCAGTCTGCCCACTGGCACCCTCAGTCACCCCATCAACAACAACCCACCTGTTTTCTCTCTTCAATGCCCCAACTTAACCCTCTTCTCACTCGCTTCATTAAAACCTCCATTCCCAGTGCTCAAACAGGGTGCATTCAGGAACAGTGCTAGCCCCAGAGACTTTCACCCCAGTTCTTTGGGCACTGACTAGTCCAGGAAGCTTCTTCCATCCCCTTCTACTTTCTTCTCTTTGTATAATTTCCTTCTGTTTCCCATTTGCTGTTCAGTCCTTTCCTCTTCATTGTTTCCACCCTATGTTTCTCTCTCCTTCTCCACTGAGCTCAGGTGGCTGGTAAGGAGAAAGATGAAGCTAAGCATGAGGAGCACCTTTCTTGCCTTTCTTCCTCTGAGCTAATAATCATAATAGCTCCATTTAATTAACACCTATCACAGTCCAGGGCCTGAGCTAGGAGCTTCATATGGAGAATGTCATCATCACAATAAGCCGGTGAGGTAGTTATCACTGTATCTGCATTTTAATATGAGGAAGGGGTGGAGCATAAAGAGTCAACAAACTCAACCAGGATCATGCAGCTAGTAGATGGTGGAACCACGATTCTAATTCCAGAACTTTAGAGTTACTAGAACTACTGGGTTATACTTTTGAGACTTCAGGTCATGGCACACAAAAAATATGATAATGCTTAAAAAGCACAGAATGAGGGTAAACTGGAAGGGATTGGGGCTTAGTAAAAAAAAAAGAGTTCACTTTCTTTATTTTATATAATAATGGTAGAAGGTAAAATAGGAAACACATCACCATATCATGCTATCAAAATTTTTCAGATGAAGTATTTTTTAGAATTTGAATAAGAATCTTGAGCTTGTTTCCAAGCATGAAGCCTTTTGATATCAAGCATTACGCTTGAAGTAGCAGCATGTAACTCCTGACCACGGTTTTTAGTGAAGAGCTCTTCAAATTCTTGATAGTCACCACTGATAAGAGACTTGCTTACACATATAAACGGTGGCCAATGACTGGACAGCATTCATTGCTTTTTCTTTAACTGATGAAAATTCTTTCTTGCCTTTGGTCATAGTTCAGAACATTAATAATTAATAATAATTAGATCTCTAAGTTGTTCTTCAAGGAGCATCCATTCAATTTGACAGCTATGACTCTGCTTTTCATTGACAAATATAATGTTCATATTTCTTATGATAATTTGGCTGGATTTCAAATCCAATCAAATCCTTTTACATCATATTATATATTTTAAAATAATAATAAAGCTTTTTCTTAAGAATTTATAGATAACCACTTTCCTGGTCTTTATAATCCTTCTTAAAATCTAAATAATAAAACTACTAGTAGGCTATTTTTGTTTCCTTTTTTAAGTGGAATTATTACTTCAATATTGCTGAACATTTTCAGTACATTATGTTTCACATGGACATATTTTTAATTAAGTTCAGAAAAATGCTCTGCAAGATTCAGTGTTTTTCAAAGTCAATGATTATCCTCCAAAATTTTCCAAAGTGAATACAGTTCACAATTTAGTTTTTAATTCATATCTTTGCTGATAAACTCTTAAGACTCTCTTTGGAGAGTTAATCTGCATAACTGTGATACAGCAAAGAGCAGGTGGGTGGTTCTGAACCTGCTTCTTTACCAAAAGCTAAAAAAGGAGGGTTTACATAGGTTTTGATGTTAAGACACCTTCTTTTTTTTAATTATTTTTTTTAGTTGTTGATAGACTTTATTTAATTTATTTATATGTGGTGCTAAGAATTGAACCCAGTGCCTCACACATGCCAAAGATGTGCACTACCACTGAGCCCCAGCCCCAGCTGGCACCTTCTTTTTTTAATTTACTTTTATTTTTTTGAGACAGGGTCTCACTAAGTTGATTAGGACCTTGTTAAATTTCTGAGGCTGGATTTGAACTTGAGATCCTTCTGCCTCAGCCTCCCAAGTTGCTGGGATTACAGGGGTGCACCACCATGCCCAGGGGGGCACCTTCTCATTTTATGTGCAGTTCAGACTCATAGACAAAGCTTTATATGACAGAGCTTTTCTGTGAACGAATGTCACAGAATCTCAAGCTCCTCAGAAAGAACTATGTATAAGCCTTAACACCTTCTCATTGCTGCAGTTGCATCATTAGTGAACAAACTAGAAGTTTCCTAAAATCTGTGGGGATGGCATTCGTCTACCCTTTTGAGTATATCATGCCTCAAAACATGGTTTGATTCTTCTTTGTAAGACAAAAGATGTTATCTCAAGCATCTCTCTTCAAGGTTTCTAACTGGTGCAATTAGCCACACCCAGCTACTCAAGTCTGATACACTAATATCCCAGTGTGGGAAACCCTGAGAGAAGGAAGAAATGAGGCAACCCTAAGTCTTCAGTAAGATAGAGCTTGGGGGATGAATGTTCAGGTTTACTGGACCCTAGACAGAGCACACAAGAAGACCAGGTGTTCTGGAAGACAAGTGCTAAAAGTTCAACCACATTTTGAATCACCAACCTGGCGAGTCACCTGGCTCCATCCTTCATCCCAGAGCCCATTGGATCTCCAAGAGAAGAAGAGGCTCCTGACACAGGACCAGTAAATCCTTTCCATCAGAGTCTGAGTTTGAGAAACTCACTGGGAACACTGGGGAAGTGGGAACAGGGGCTTCTTAAGGTGCCCTCCCTATCTGTCTCCTCATTCTTCAAATGTCCTCACCTGTTCTCTCCCCCTGTACCCAAACCTCTACTCCAGTTATCAGGCTGCAGGGATCTTTCCTGACTCCCCTTTACTGTGGGGGATGGGGTTTGATGTGTATCATCAGTACCAGTGTTCTTGTAAATCTTCAGCCCCGTCTCCTATGCATGCGGCTGTCATCTCCATTAGAGCAGCTGTCACCCTGCACCGTGATTCTTTAAAGCATCCATAGCCCTCCCTGGGGCTTTTAAGATCAGTCTTTTTTTTTTTTTTTTAAACTCATCTTCATATCCCCCTTACACCAGCATTATTCTCAAAATATTTTTTGATAGGATCTTAGAAAATCCTGCACGGTCCCAGAATCCTATCAAAAGCTTACGCTGCTGATGGATAAAGGATATGGAATTTCATGAAATAGAAGAAAGTTAATCTTGTTAGGAATGAATCATAAACCCAGGGAGTCTCAGGATTATTAAATTTATTTGGAACAACCATTGCCACTGCTGTTACCATCACCCACACATCTAAGACTCCAGTGTGGGTATCTTTACCGAGTACCTGCCTCGGTGTACCAGGGCACAGCATCCCCACAGCACATGGACATGCATGCCTACCTTGACCAGTTTGGACTCAAGTTTAGGACCAGAGTCAAGCAGAGGCTTGATTAAATTTAAATAATTCTCTCAAAAAATGATAGGAGGGAGAAAAAACAAAACTTTAAAAAATAATAAAAATAAAAGGAAAGAAAGTTAGAACTCACCGAAACCTATACTCCTGCTTTAAGAAGTTTAAAATATCTTGTGTGATGACATTTTTGACTGAGATTACATCACTTAGGTGAATTTCCTTTTTATCAGGGCTCATTTAAATAGCTAACTGTACTCTATCAATGCATAACTAACAGCTCTTCAAGTGGACTTTCTTTTGACTTTTACATGTTTTGTTTTTTTTTTAATCTCACTTTTCCCTCTCTTTTCTGTTTCCTGCTTTCCATCCAAAAATCTTCTTTATAGTATGGTGAAGAGACCTTTTCTTTGGCAATTGAGTGCCAGTCAATTCAAACGTATTGGAGAAAATATGGGTTTAGATAGCACTCAATAACTAGCTATCTAATTAAAACCTGTTAAATAATTATTCAATCAGGATTCATGGCTTTGTACTCTCTCTACATCATTTAAAAAGAAATGTGGGGCTGGGGCCGCAGCTCAGCGGTAGAGTGCTTGCCTAGCACACAAAGGCTCTGGGTACCAACCAAAGCACTGAAAAGAAGAAATAGAAGTTGCAGTTCTTCTTGAAAATATTTGTCTCTTTTGATTGTTTTTTTTTTCTCCTAGATTACAAGGCTTTTGAAGAGGCAGCTGAACACTTTCAGCCTTATATCAAGTTTTTTGCTACCTTTGACAAGGGGGTAAGTACCTATGAACCCCCCTTCCCCCCCCTCCCGGTTAAGCGCAAGAAGAATTAAAGACTGAATTTTCTATCACTTTTTCTTATTTCTTTTTCTTTTCTTTTGGCAACCTGAACCATCCTCCTTTGCCTCTTTCTCCAGAAGAGTTAGAAGTTTTGTTTCGGTTTTGATTGAGAGATGAATGCAAAGATGATTAATTCAGAGGATGGAAGCATATTTCTAAACACAGCCAGTGAAAGGTGAGGGCCACCCCCTCAATTTCCCATGCACTAAGAATGTGAAGCAGGTGACCCCAGAGTGTGCAGGGCGCTAGCCATCCTTTTCCTGTTCCTCTCCCTTCCTGGGCTTGCACATGACCTCTTCTGCCGAGTTAAAATGGGGAATTAAATGGGGAGGAACACTGACCACATGAAGCCCTGGTGCTTTAGAAAGTTACCTTCAGGAGATGTCGTTGATGTCATTTTCTATAATCCAGTTGCTTTTTCTGACTAGTTGTTACATGCAATTTTATAAGCCAAACAACAGCAGAGACCAATAGATCTTAAACCAATGGGTAGTTTATTTGGGGTCTATTACAATCAGAGTACTCCCCTCTGTTCTCATAACTACTGTTATGACCACTACTTACTGCGTGTTTTCCTGAGTTTGGCAAGTTTGATATAAATTCAACTCTGTATCTGTGGGTTCTGCATCCAAGGATTCAACCAAACTTCAGGCAGAAAATAATTGGAAAAAAAAAAAAAAAAGACCTGTTTGAACTGAACATGTGTCAACTTTTTTCTTGTAATTATTTCCTAAATAATACAGTTTGACACCTATTTACATAGCATTTACATCATATTAGGTATTATAAGTAGTCTAGAGATGAGTTAAACTATACAGAAGATGTTACTAGATCATAAGCAAATAACATGCCATTCAATCAAAGGGACCAGAGCATCTAGAGATTTTGGTGTCCTTGAAGGTCCCAGAGAACCATCCCCCATCAGGTACTGAGGGATGGCTGTATTTAATCTGTATGATTTCTAATCCTTTAAACCACCTTGAAAGGTAAGACTCCTATTTATCAGAGAAAAGAGACTTAGAAAGATTAGGTAGTGGGGCTGGGGCTTAGGTAGAGGGAAAATTGCTTGCCTAGCATGTGTGAGGCACTGGGTTCGATCCTCAGCACCACATAAAAATAAATAAATAAAATAAAGGCATTGTGTCCACCTACTACATATATATGTATATATAAAACTAGGTAGCATCTAAGGTCTTAAGATAATTAATGGTAATGCTGACATCCCAATTTAGGACAATCTGTGCCCCAAACCTGTGTATTTTCTCCTATATCATGACATTAAAAAGAGGATCCTATACCTGCCCTTAAGATTCAGGACGCATGAACACACACAACACATGATGCACATATACATAACACACACGTCACACACAGAGAGAAAACACTCACACACACCCCCCAACTGAAAACCATAAACTAACATATTTACCAGAACAAGTAAAATCTAAGACAAACTAAATCTAAGATCAAACTCACATAAAAGTTAATCATAGTGGCCTCCTAAGGAGTAAGGGAGTTGGTGGCAGTGCTCATGGGCCTTTATGTCATGATGGGTTCGAATATTCTCAAAAAATAAAGGAAACCAGGACCAGCAGATGCTGGATTAGGGAAGGGGCACAATAAAGAGATCACATTCTGTTTTAGATCCTCTTCTGTGGATGTGGCCCCTGTCTTTAAGCCTACGATTCAGGAGAAAAGTCTATAATCCATGTAATGTTACCTAAACCTAAGCAAGCGTACAGTACTTGATCATATTTTAGACTTGGAAGAGATCTTAAGCAACGACACCCAAACAGTAACAACTATTGCTTATTAAGTACTTGCTATGTGCCTGGCTCTGTGCCAAGAGCTTCTGGTGGATTTTCTCATTCCAGTCTCTCACTGGGCCTGCAAGAGAAGAATGAGTATTCCATGGAGGATGAAGCTGAGGCAAAGAGAGATCAAGCAATTTCTGGTGACATAGTTGAGAATGGCGAAGCCTGATGTAGTTTCTCTACTCCCATACTCTAGAGCCAGCAGCAGCATCGGTAAAATGCTAACTGGTGTTGGGCATGTAGTGAATATTCAGTCAGTGTTAGCCAGAGTGTGTTATTAATAAGACAGTGGACATCTAGGCCCATGATGATGAGAGGCTGGGTCCATCTCTGGCGTTCAATTCTGACAGGCCAGGAGTGGCTGAGGGGCTGCTGGTTAAGAACCCATCTGAAGGGAAGAGAGTCAGGCAGATGGACTTGGCCAGGCGACAAAGCCCTAGTTTTTTGGAGGGGTGGTTCCATTCTGAGCTCAGGGTAGTATTTGTTTTCAGAAGTGCTTCCCAGTGCCTCTGGATGGCTTCACATCTGTGGCCTGTAAAGAAGGTGAGGTCAGGCTATAATTAAAAACTCCAAAACCTGCTTTCAAAAAGCTTCTCAGAAAACTCCGACAGACACTGAATCATAAGCACCACTGTTCACGTGGGTTTTTCATAACATTTAAAAGGAGACGCGTTTTCTCCACATAGAACACAGAGGCTACTGCATCCGTCATGGGGAACCAACGGGCAGTGTAGGTCCCAAACCTGTGCACCTTGTAAAAGTCCCCGGGAAGGTAACTGATAATGCAGATTCCTGGGCCCTGTCACAGCCCAATTCCAGGAGTGATATCACAGATCTTACTTTTAAAAGCTCCTGGGCGGATACCAATATTGACAGTGGTTAGGGACCACTGACTTCCACATCTCCATGACCACCTTTGACATGTCCCTGTCCTTACAGTTCTTCAACTCATGGGAAAGGTTTCAGTTTATTCACTTATTTACTCTCTGTTTTCCCATCCTCTCTCCCACACTAAAATCTAAATTCTATAAGGGCAGGAATCCGTTTTTCTCAGTGCTGTAGACCCAACTTGACTTTTAATAGTAGAAAACATTCTTATTTAATTGCAATGCCCCTGTAGCAGGGTCTGTTCCTAGATCCACGCCTCGGATACAGAAGACTCCACTAAATATTTATTGATGAAATAAATGAATAAATGCTTCAGCCAGTCAAGCCTCCTTCAGTCCTTGTCACCCAAGGCACGATTTTAAGAAAGAGAGAAAAGGATCTTCTGGAGGAAGCTCCCTTGTTTTACTCAGATTTCTCACCGCTATGACCAAAGGGTCTGACGTGAACAATTTTAAGGAGGAAAAGTTTATTTGGGGGCTCACGGTTTCAGAGGTCTCAGTGCATAGATGGCCAACTCCATTCTTTGGGACCCGATATGAGGCAGAACATCATGGTGGAAATGTGTGGCAGAGGAAAGCAGCTGGGGACATGGCAAGAAAGTGAGAAGAGAGAGAGAGAAAGAGAGGGAGGGGAGGAAGGAGAGAGGGAAGGATCCCTCCACTCCACGGACAAAATATATACTCCAAAGGCACACCCCCCAATGACCCACCTCCTCCAGCCACACCCTCCTTGCTTCAGTTACCGCCAAGTGAATCCCTATCAGTGGCTTAATGCCCTGATTAGTTTAAGGCTCTCATAACCCAGTCATTTCACTTCTAAGATTTCTTGCATTGTTTCACACCTGAGCTTTTTTTTGGGTGGGGACACCTCATATCTAAATCATAACAGAACTTCTGGAAATTTTTACTCAGCTTTCCCAGTATTCTAGCTAAGAATGTGACAATCTAATTTTACATTCATAGACTTAACACTCAGACACTTTCCAGAGGGCCACCACCCCCACCACCATCACACACACACACACACACACACACATGCAGGAATGCCTATTCTGCTTGCCTTGACAGTGGTTCTGACCAGCTCTCTACCACTGTCAGGAAGCCAGAAATATAGCAGTTCATAAAGGGGGTGAATTGATGAGAACGTATTACAAGGAAGACAAAGAAACCTCTCAATAAAACATGTGCAGCACCAATGTAATGTTATAGGGAGACATTTATATCCTTCCCTTATGCCATCAAGAGAAGGTTATTTTCAAATAAAAAGACAGTTGGATGGCAGGCAAGCTAGAGGTTTGCAGTGCTTCACTGATGTCTTCAAATTCCGAATTCTAACTCTAACGTCACCAGATATGTGGTCCTCATGAAGTGGTAGCCCAAATTGTGCCTCAGGTTTCTCATTTGTAAAATAAAACAGTTAAAAACAGTCTTTACCTCATACAAAATGAGGACTAAATAAAGTAATCCACCCGAAACACTTTGCCTGACCGACAGTAAGCACTCTGTGTGTTTGCTATTACCCCCTTTGTTCTCCCAATCGCTTCCTGTTTCAGAGAAGCCCAGGTTCTTGGTTCCTAGAAAACATATCAAGTAATCTCAAAGAAACCAGAATCCAATGTCATTTTTCAAGTTCATTCTAGCTTAGATCCAACTTTGCAAAGAAGTGTGTGTGTGTGTAGGGGCAGAAATACCTAGCCATCTCAGCCCCCCATGGGACCTCCCTGGCAGGGCCCCAACTCCTAGTTTTCATACCCTTCTCCTTGAATGGGGGCTGGAGCTAATGCCTTAGGTCTAATAAATAGAATACACCTCCTCCAAAACAAAGAATTGTTAGTGAACCCAGACTCTGGTTGTATGTTTGCTCTTCCTCTCCTCCCTGGCTTCCTCCCTGACCACCTCCTCATCCACACTGCATACTCACCCCAACAAAGAGAGCGAGAAAAGTAAGGAAAACCCCACATTTCTCTCTCTCTGAAAAATAAAATCAGCATGACAATAAGACTGTAGACTGCATGATCTTACTCTTCATGTGGCCTGTTTTCTTTAACTCTGGGTAGGCTGCTGGGATTTCTTTCCCTAAGTACTGTAAGAAATATCTTTTGGGATATAGTGACCTGGAATTAACAGCAACTGATGACAAAAGCCATATGAAACCAAGTGTTTCCTCAGAATGGACCTCCTTATACCAGACTTCAAACTATACTACAGAGCAATAGTAACAAAAACAGCATGGTACTGGTACCAAAACAGGCGGGTGGACCAATGGTACAGAATAGAGGACACAGAAACCAATCCACAAAACTACAACTATCTTATATTTGATAAAGGGGCTAAAAGCATGCAATGGAAGAAGGATAGCATCTTCAACAAATGGTGTTGGGAAAACTGGAAATCCATATGCAACAAAATGAAACTGAATCCCTTTCTCTCGCCATGCACAAAAGTTAACTCCAAGTGGATCAAGGAACTTGATATCAAATCAGAGACATGGCGTCTGATAGAAGAAAAAGTTGGCTATGATCTACATACTGTGGGGTCGGGCTCCAAATTCCTCAATAGGACACCCATAGCACAACAGTTAATAACTAGAATCAACAAATGGGACTTACTCAAACTAAAAAGTTTTTTCTCAGCAAAAGAAACAATAAGAGAGGTAAATAGGGAGCCTACGTCCTGGGAACAAATCTTTACTCCTCACACTTCAGACAGAGCCCTAATATCCAGAATATACAAAGAACTAAAAAAATTAGACAATGAGATAACGAATAACCCAATCAACAAATGGGCCAAGGACCTGAACAGAAATTTCTCAGAGGAGGACATACAATCAATCAACAAGTATATGAAAAAATGCTCACCATCTCTAGCAGTCAGAGAAATGCAAATCAAAACCACCCTAAGATACCATCTCACTCCAGTAAGATTGGCAGCCATTAGGAAGTCAAACAGCAACAAGTGCTGGCGAGGATGTGGAGAAAAGGGTACTCTTGTACATTGCTGGTGGGACTGCAAATTGGTGCGGCCAATTTGGAAAGCAGTATGGAGATTTCTTGGAAAGCTCGGAATGGAACCACCATTTGATCCAGCTATTCCACTACTCGGTCTATTCCCTAAAGACCTAAAAAGAGCACACTATAGGGACACTGCTACATCCATGTTCATAGCAGCACAATTCACAATAGCAAGACTGTGGAACCAACCTAGATGCCCTTCAATAGACGAATGGATAAAAAAAATGTGGCATTTATACACAATGGAGTATTACTCTGCATTAAGAAATGACAAAATCATAGAATTTGGAGGGAAATGGATGGCATTAGAGCAGATTATGCTAAGTGAAGCCAGCCAATCCCTTAAAAACAAATGCCAAATGTCTTCTTTGATATAAGGAGAGTAGCTAAGAACAGAGTAGGGACAAAGAGCATGAGAAGAAGATTAACATTAAACAGGGATGAGAGGTGGGAGGGAAAGGGAGAGAGAAGGGAAATTGCATGTAAATGGAAGGAGACCCTCAGGGGTATACAAAATTACATACAAGAGGAAGTGAGGGGAAAGGAGGAAAAATATAAGGGGGAGAAATGAATTACAGTAGAGGGGGTAGAGAGAGAAGAGGGGAGGGGAGGGGGGAGGGGGGATAGTAGAGGGTAGGAAAGGCAGCAGAATACAACAGACACCAGAATGGCAATATGTAAATCAATTGTTGTGCAAATGATGTGATTATGCAATCTGTATATGGGGTAAAAATGGGAGCGCATATCCCACTTGAATCAAAGTGTGAAATATGATATATCAAGAACTAGGTAATGTTTTGAACAACCTACAATAAAAATTAATTTAAAAAAAAAAAAAAAAATTTAAAAAAAAAAAAAAAAAAAAAGAGCTTATGTAACACCCAGTTCCTCCCCCTCCCCAATTAGTCACAGCCCCCCCCCCCCCCCCCCCCGGGTCACTGGGTCACTGCATTGTGGTTACCACCACAGGGCGTCAGCTCTTAGGCAATTCCTCTGTAGTTTCAAGGGAACCACTGTTCATCCCAGCACTTTCTTGGACTAAAGCTCTGAGCTAGAAAAGAATGGCATGGGTTTTCTATTGAGCATTGCACATTCCAGGCCTCTCAAATCATGTCACAAAGAAAGATCCTGAGTTCAGTGGCTTTGCAGGCAAACACAGACATGTAGCCACTTTAATCAAGAGGGAAAAATGTGTTCCAGGTTAAGGCCTCGGCCCCCAAGCTTATTATCTATTAGAGGGTGAGCCACTCATCCTGGGTTCCTGGGAACTATCCAGATTTTAGCCCTGAAATTCCCACATCCCAGGAAACCCCTCTGCCTTGAACAAAGCAGGATGAATGGTCACTTTACAACTGTTGGTTAATAGGCTGGGCAGTTCCCAGAGCCTGCCAAACCAGGCAAGGCTGGTACTAAGAGACTGAATCCTAGAGCCCGAGCTTCAACCTAAACAGAAATTAGGGTGCAAGAGCTGGTCCAGGACAGATTAATAGATTGACTCTAGATTCTGTGTACTTGTATGCTTTAACAGTTTCCATCAATTACCTGTTTCATCAGAATTGGTTCAATTAATCCATACAACCCTGTGTATTAAACTTGCTCCATTGACATTTCCTTCCTCCTCCAGCGCTGGCAAATGCACTAGAGAGATGGTGATTATACAGTTAACTTTCCTACTTTGCATTCCAACTCTTCCCTGCCCCTGCTTGACCTTCATTTGCCTCTTTGATCACAGAAGGAGATTGGTCCAGCCCAGGCCCCATGTGATGAGGTCCCGTTGTTCCAACCTTCGGGTTAAAACTGCACATACGCTCTCATGTCTTCACCAGAGAATATGAACCCTTCTGTCGGATGGGCAACCCACTGCTACTCTGAATCGCCATCCAAACACACAAACTAAACTATTGTCTTGTTTGTGTTACAGGTTGCAAAGAAATTGTCCTTGAAGATGAATGAGGTCGATTTCTACGAGCCATTTATGGACGAGCCCGTTACCATCCCCAACAAACCTCACACAGAAGATGAGCTTGTGGAGTTTGTGAAGGAACACCAAAGGTGCCAAAGATGGCAGATGGGGAGGGTGGGGGGCTGGGGAATTAGGAAGAAGCCCTCAGACCCACAAGAGCAGCAACCTAGAGTAAGTTCCCTAGCAGAAGAGAACTCAGTAGTATGGCTTTGTTAGTCGTTGATAAACAGCAGCATTACACCCATAAGTTACTATTGATGAATATGGGTCTGTCCTTGCCTCCTCTCACCAGCAAGCCCCCTCAAAACCATAGTAAAATTCTACTCTAATAATGATGATATCTACTTAGGGAAAACTTCCTCTGTGTCAAGCACTGTGCTGGGTGCTTTATGGGAGCTACTTGATCTCATCTCCAATATTATGAGTGATCATTATTATCCCAGTGTTACAGATCAGGGAATAAGACTCAGAGTATCTAAATAATGAGTCAAGGATAAACATTCTATACATACAACTTCTGGGAGAGGAATATTTGATACCACTTAGAGTAGCTCTAGCAGAGATCAACAAACTTTTTCCCCTAAAGGAACAGCTAGTAAATATTCCAGGTTCTGTGGGCCATATGGCCTGTCTTGAAGCTGTTCAACTCTGCCCTTGTAGCATGAAAGCATCCATAGACCATGTATAAACACATGGATGTGGCCTTGTCCCAATCAAAGTCTGTTTAAAAAACAAGAGTCACTGGCTGATTGGGCCCACCAGCTGTAGTTTGCCGACTGTGCTCTTGGTGGAGAGAAAATACTGGAACATGGACCATGTCAGTGGGTTCACTGCCTCGCCCATCCTTCCTATCCCCCGCATGCAAAAATATGTCCATTGAACCTGGAGAATCGTGATCCCAGTGCCTGGATAGTCCTAGGCTCTGTAGGGAGGCAGCACTTGGAGGAACAAATATTAATAAGTCTAGCACTATTTGCCAGCCTTCAGAAAGAAATGAAACTGTGAGCAAATGTAGATCCTTCCTTCCCCCCTCAAAGATTCCTAAGGAGCTTTTGATGGATGAACTCTGATAAAACAATGGCAGATTCTGGGCTGGGACAACCAAAACTTCCCGTTTTTTCTCCCCAGCTTCCTCCTTCTGGGCCTGTTCTGGGCTCTCAGGAGTGGAGCTGCCAGTTAGGAGGGAAATGCTTCTTGTCCTGGGTATGAATGGCCCCTGAAGCCTCTGACCCATTGTTTGTAGTAGGCTTTACATGCCTTGGGTCAAATGGGCCTATGAAGAGGCTGAGTGACTGAGACCCAGCTCCGAGTCCCACACAGCAGGGTGGAGCAGCTCTGCTTTCCCAGGCAGAGTGGGGTTCAGGGCTCTTCATCCTGTCTCATCTACACCCGGTGGGGCTGAGGCTGGTCTCCAATGTGGCGATTTCTCCTCAAGGAAGCTCCTCCTGTTTTTCAGACCTACTCTACGTCGCCTGCGCCCAGAAGATATGTTTGAAACATGGGTAAGAAACTGGCAAACTTTTCCTGCCTTGTAGACACCCCTTTGGTTAAGTCCCAGGACTCAAACTAGGTCTTATTTGGCTGGGGTGGATGTCTAGATGGTGGACTATTTGGAACGTGGACAGTGCCATGCTCAGTTTGAACCCAGTTTTCCGTGGATCCAATGTAACCCTCTTTGGTATTTTTCATTGGGCAAAATTACTGTGTTGAGCTCCTTTCTCACATGTTTTGATGACTTCCATTGATAGACCATCAGAGACCCAGAGGAATATAGTGGAAGGAGCTCAGGCTATAGAGTCATAGAGACTTGGGCTCAAGTTCAGAATGTGCCGCCTAGTAGCTTAGTATCCTACATCAAGCCATGTGGTCTGGCTAAGCTTTAGTTTCCCCATCTAAAATCAGGACTTTCTGTAAGGATAAGTGAGATGAAGAGTTTAGAATATAGTAAGTATTCCATTAGTGAAAGGTAACTTTTTAAAAAATATCAACTGAAGGCACTGGAAAGTGACCGAATCAGATTGTCCTCATGGTCAGTGTCATAGACACTATGCCAGGTGGCTCAGATAGTAATTAGAAAGGGGCCCCTGGAGATACACTCCTCACCCTGGCTTCAGATTTATACAGATTCCATCAACAATAACAACCAAAGTCTCTGGAGCATTTTCCAAGGTATTTCACATGTCCTTTTAATTGGGCCTCTCAATAGTTCTAGAAACTTATACCAGTTACTCCCTGAACAAGTATCATCTTAGCCCATTTTACATATGGAAAAAACAATGATCATGCAGATTAGGTTAATTACTCAAAGAAACATAACTCATTAGTTTGGGGGACTTTAATTAAGGCCATCTGAAGCCAACTCTCATGATGTCTCCAATATGCCTCCCTAGAGTGACCCTGTCCCCACCAGGTGCCATTTGGGGTGGGAGTAGGGGTAAAAGAATTAACATGGAAGCATTTTTTTTAATACTCTAATTCATGATCAGGGTGATGGATAAACAGGACCATGGAGTAACTTTATACATACTGTTTTGTTGGCATGGAACTCAGTAGAATACCTGAAAGGAGAGCAAACATTTCAAGACACTGAAGAGCAAATAACTGAGTCTAGAGGAGTGCATTGTTTAAGAAAAACCCAGTACAGTAAAAACCTATTTTTCTAACATTTAAGGCTTTCAAAAAATTAACCTTTAAAAGGTCTTGTTACTAAGTTTAAAAATAATAGTAACAAAAGGGTATAACAATGCTTTAAATGTAATATTCCTTTTAAAAATTGATCTAACCTTTTACTCTAAAATAATTTTAGACTTAACAAAAGTAGTGTAAAGAGTTTCATTATTTCTTCACCCAAATTCCCCAGATGTTAACATTTTGCCATCATGACTTCCTGTCTCTCTCTCCCTCTCTCCATAAATATGTGTGTTTGTGTGTGTGTGTGTGTGTGTGTGTGTGTGTGTGTGAGAGAGAGAGAGAGAGAGAGAGAGAGAGAACTGTTTGAGAGAAAATAGCAGATGTGATTCCCCTTTATCCTAAATACTTCAAGTATTTCTAAACATAAGCATTTTTTCTAATAGTCATAGAACAATGGTCAAAATCATCGCTGATGTAACTCTGCTATCTAATCCATAGATGTTATTTATACTGACCAGTTATTTCATTAATGTCCTTCATTGCAAAAGAAAAACTTTTATTTTTTTCCTGGCCTAGGAGCCAATGCCAGATCCCACATTTGCAATTCAGTTGCTATGTTTCTTTAGCGGCCTTTAAACCTGAATAGATTCATGATCTTTCTCTCTTTCATAAAACAAACTACAAATTGAGAACGATCACTCCCGGTCTGTTCTGTTGTGTCTTTATCTTTAGTTTCTCTATTTCCCTTGTCCCTAAAAAGCAATTCTCCATGATCTAGGCAAGGGTATTTAGTTTAACCAAGTCGAGAAAGGACTCTAGAATGGTTTGCTCCTTCCTAACACCCCTGCTTTGCCTTCCTCCCTGTGGGGAAACTTGGATGAGGGCTGTCTGGGTCTGTTAGAGCTTCTGTGACTGGTCCAGAATGTGGATGCCCAACTGGAGAGCACTGCTCCAGAGTGGCATCCTCATAGACCACCTAACCAGATATTGTGGAAAGTGACCAGTTAGTGAACTTAAGAATCTTTATCTTCAACAGCCACTTTCTCAGACATTGAAAAACTTTTAAATAAGATAGGAAAGCTAGCTAGAATAAAGTAACTATTTACCTTTTTCTACCCCCCCACCCCAATTATGCAGGTTTCTAAAGTCACAGATCATCTGCAACCTATCGTATTATTACTAAAGAAACTGGTGCCTAGTAATATTTGGTATGTGTAAATCCAAAACCATTTATTTATTTATTTATAACACTAGAAAAATTTCAAGGTGAGGCAGGGCAATCCAAACGCAGTGCTGACCTGTCATTCTCCTTGGACACTCCACCCCCATCCTGGCAAATGGTCAGTCAGAGTCCTTGGCAAGTGTCCAGGGGGGATGAGAATCAGTGCTTTCTTCTAAAACAATCCTCTCTCTATTGCAACAGCAAGGCACTTCCAAAATGAGGCCAAAGACTCCTAAACAAGGCCTGAGGCCGCTACACTGCACCTCAGTTAGGAAGCCTGTTAGCCTAAACTACTTTTTCTTCCCCCTCTGTTCCTCTTCATTCAATAGGAGAACATTCAAAAGAGATGAAGGAAATAAAATATTGACACTGGCAACATATCTGGTTATTAGATAAGTGATAAGGCTAATTTCTTCTTGGCATCTCTAATAGTGTCTAATTTTCTTTAGTGACAATATAAGATTTTTATAGTCACACTCTTTTTTTTAATCAATCAACATTAATAAGAACCTATAGGGCTGGGGTTATGGCTCAGTGGTAGACAGCTTGTCTGGCACGTGTGAGGCACTGAGTTCGATCCTCAGTGCCATGTAAAAATAAATAAATAAAATAAAGGTATTGTGTCTATCTACAACTAAAAAGAAAGAAAGAAAAAAGAACCTATAACATTGGTTCCTATTTTGAAATCTCATGTCCAAGGTGATGGTATTAGAAGGTGGGACCTTTAAAAGTGGTTGGGTCATGGGGGCCCTCATGATTGGGGTTATTACCTTTATGCCAAAAGTCGCAAGAACTAATTAACCCCTTTATCTATGAGCCGGAGTGCAGGGAAGATCCAAACTCTGAATCTGACAGTGACTTCCTCTTTGACTTCTCAGCCTCAAGAACAGTAAGAAATAAGGTTCATTGATTTCTGTTGTTTATAAGCTCCCCACTTTGATATTTTGTTATGGCAGTCAGAACGGACCAAGACAGTGGGCTTTGGGGCCAGACAGAACTGGCTGGAATCCCACTATGTCATTTACTAGCTCTGCAGCCTTGGGCAAGTCACCAATTCTTTAAGTATTAAGTAGGAATAGGATTTTTATTTGAGATTTAGAGATAATATATTCACAAAGTACTTATACAAAAGTGGGAAGTGGAAGATACTGTCAACATTTGAATCTTTCTTTTTTCAAAATATTCTGAAGTTGTCAATGGATCTTTTTTTAAAATTTTTATTTACCTATTTATTTATATGCAGTCCTGAGGATTGAACCCAGGGCCTCACACATGCCAGGCAAGTGCTCTACCACTGAGCCACAACTCCAGCCCCTCATCATTGTTATTTTGAAGCATCATAATTCTCCTAGAGAGCTGACCACCTGGTTGATAAGGAAAGATTTGTGCAATTAAAAAGGGACTTTCCAAGGCAGTGTGATGTAAAGGCCAGATGGTTGCTCTAGGTAGCAAAGACTTCCAGGTTCGGAGAAAGCCCTTAGTTTTCTCAGTCCTGCAGGGAGCTCACCTCTTTCTGGCCTGTGCACACTGGGTTCTTACCGACTCATGGGCTTGCCATGGACTCTTGTCTTGTGAGTTTATCACGGAAAATACTTGGCCCTAGCATGCACCTGCTTCTTCTTGGGTGTTCAGAAGAGGTTTGTGTGCTGAATCTGTGAGATGCAGGCAGAGAGGGGCTCTGTCCCTTGGTTACAGCTCTCCAGCCAGGGACAATGTCAGGCCTTGGAGAGTGACAGGCATATTACGAGCAGCCTCTTAGAAAACGAATATGGATTCTTAATTCAAAAACCAATTTCCAAACGCCTTCTAGAAGGGCACACAGAAATGAGGCCTGCTTCAGAGAGTTAACAGCACTCACTTCCAACTGATGGCAGGAGGCAGAGATGCAGGGCAGCCTAATGAGAACTGACCGGGATATTCCATCTGGCAAGAATAGCAAATGTAAAACAGTGAGACCTCAGACTCCCCTTCTGGTTGCTGTCGGATTTGTGTAATAAACTGGCACGCACACACATATCTATATCTGTAAAATTCAATTCCCCAAAGAATCTGACCAAGGCAGTGCCCACTGTCTTGTTTTTAATAATAATATTTTCTATTTAATCTCTCTTAGGATTTTTTGGAGGTTTTGTCCATTCTACACTCATAGGGGAAAAAATTAGCATTTAGATAGGATTGCACCAGCATTAAAATCAATTGAAATGGAAACGGAGATCTGGGAGGGTTGAGATGCATGGAGTTTTGTTTTTTTTTTTTCCCCTATAAGATGATTCTGGTCTGCCATTCAGGATGCCCAGCGAATACCTCTCCCATGTCATAATCAGTATTCACTTGGCTTTGTCCCCAGGTGCCTCTATCTCACACATATTCCTCTCCAAGTCTCCTAGGCATCACATTTCTTTTCACAGGGCCCCTCCAGTGCTCCTACTTTTCCTCCTCCTGCAACAATCAATGCAAAGGAGACACAAGGCAGAAGGCCCTTTGTGTCCAGGATGTGAAAACACATAATGCCTCTTGCTTGCCCATTATTTGAAATACTCTCTGGTTTCTTTTCCTTGTCCTGGCCCCCACCGCCACACTCACTATTCCCTCAATCACACACCCTCAATCTTCCAGAGACCCCAATTCATGAGTCTTCTTGAGGCCTCCCACACTCATAGAAAAGTTCACACTGATTTGGCGAGCTTTGGATTGAGAGCCGAAAGGACCCCAAGGAAACCCCTGGGGGTCACAGCCAGCAGGGTGTCCCCCTACTAACTTCATGGGCTGTTTCTTCAACCAGAGTCCTAACTTGTACACATTTCTTGTATAAACAACAACAACCCACATCCCAATAGACCTGGAGGGTTCTCATCTGCGGCCCACTTGGGGATGGTTTCAGGATCTATCAGCAGCATGCAGAAGTTCCCATAATCTGATGTATTGCTGATGATACCTCCTGGTGGCAAATTCTTGAAACAGACTGGCAGCTGCAGTCACTGAGGGGCCTCTGCATGCTTGCTTCCCCAGAAGCTCCTGATAAGCCAGACTTACATTCTTCCTCATTTCACTTTTTACTGCTGCTCTTCTGGACTGACCAAACCCAGGAGTGAGATCCATGTAGTGCTAATGTCTTTGTATGTGTAGCTGGTGTTCTCCCATCTAGCAAACCCATTTATCCAAATTCCCGATCAAAATTCTATGCATTCCTGCCAGCTGCTCATCATTGTCCCCTTCCTAAATGTATGCCCTGCTCTGTTCCTCTGTACCTCCATGTCTGTTCCCCTTCCACATCCTGCAAACCTCCACCCACCCCCCATTTCCAGTCCAAACCTCTGTGTCCCTGTCCCTGGCTCACTCCTCCATCTGAGAGTGTGACCTTGGTTTCTTTTCTCCTTCAGGAGGATGACTTGAATGGGATCCACATCGTGGCCTTTGCAGAGAGGAGTGACCCAGGTAGGACACCCCCCATCTGCTTACCTTTTAGCAGAAACTGTCTCACCTTGCCAGCCCTCATCTTTTCCTCCCTCGCATCCTTTCTATGCGGCAACCACAAGATATTGGGCACCCCCTGGTGGTCACCTGTTAGGTGTGAATCTGTCTTCAGCTGTGCACACAGCTAAGGGAAGAGGAGAAGGTGTGGACAAATTAGAACTTTAGACATTCTGCTTAGCGGCCCCAACTGGAGGAGTGTAGGGCACTGGCGAGAGCAATAGAACATGCGAGCCTGACAGGACATGTGTGTATGAACTTCTGTTCACTTTAAATATTTAGTCACCAATTTCATGATCTAGCCTACATAAATCACATCTTATGTTAATATAATAACACATGTATCCTTCAACAGAATAAAACAAATTTCCCTAAACTATGAGAACTAAGCAAACCAAGGAGCTTATTTTACAAAGTGCAAGACTGACTCTATAACTGAATGAGTAATTCTTTTTATTGCAACTTGCACGACTTTTCCCTGGTGAAGTGCAGAAAAATTGAATTTTGCAGGAGGTGAAATGCTGGTTCCCTAGGGCGATGCTCTGTGAGATACAGTGGTCCCCAGAAGAAGGTGAAAATAGAGATTCTGTGTTCTTTTAGAGACCTGGAACCACCTAGAATGCAACCTGGGTTGCAAGGAACTCCATCATGAATGGCTTAGCAGCCAGGCCATGAGGTGCCTGGGCAGGATTCCAAAACCTGACAGTGTCCAGACTGCAAAGTACCAAAGATCCCTTGAGCTACCTGAGACAGACCTTAGCCAAGTTGTATGCACCATCAGACTTAGGAAGCACTGCTCTAGGAAATGTAGACTCGAAAGGTGTTTGTCAGGACTTTAGGGAGACATCGAGAGGTAACCTCCAACAGGCTCAGAGAAATTTTACTAGCTACCCAAGAAACACACTTAGTGGAACATCATGAAGGAGAGTCAGATGTCTTTCAGTATACCTAATTCTTCAAAATGCCTTGACACATGGCAGGTGCCCCAAAAATATTTGTGGGACAGATTGTCAGATTGACTGCAACCCGAATTCTTTTACAATTAAAAAAAATGAAAATATCATCCACATCATCATTACCCTTTTAAAATGCACAGTTCAGTGGGGTTTTGGATATCACCAAGTTGCGCAACTTTGTGATACTACTTAATTCTATAACATTTTCATCCTGCATGATGTTTTCAAGGTGTACCCGTGATACAGCGTGTACCAGTATTTCATTCATTTTTAGGATCAAATAATATTCCTTACATCAAAACCAAACTTATACTCCAAGTCACCTGAGAGCTTCCTCTACCTCTTCTGTTCATTTTTTTTTTTTTGAATATCTGTTAATGTGCCCGATTTCTTATTATAAATTTGCACAGTTGGAAAAACCTCTTCAAGGAGATCTTGGCCTTGTCCATAAATAAGTGAGTAAATAAATAAAAGCCAGAATAGGTTTCAACTTCTTTTCACAGTTTCTGACCATCCTCTATCCCTGGGGGAGAAAATACCCAAGGAAGCCAGTTGCCTAAGGTTTACAAGCAATAATCAAACAGAATGGATCCCTGGTGTTGTGTGAACTGAGATGAAGTTGCTACTGGCAGCTGCCTGCTGGCAAGACTCCAGGGAACTTCCTTCCCGCCCCACTGCCCCCTTCCAGGATTGTGGGGAGGCCTGTCTGGCGCTCTGCAACAATGGAACAAAGAGCCCTCCCCGAATTGCAGAAACCTGTTTGACCGAGATTGCTGCTGCAATGAATCAAGCTCCTGAAACTTCTTCTACCTCCTCCCTACACAAATATCCCTGGGCCTGAAAGCTCTGCCTTTCTCCCAAGGAGACCAAGCTGGGGCTTGTTTCTCAGAAGCACTGCACTGAGGGGTGGGGGAGGAGCTCTGGAAGCATCATCTTTCAGCAGAGGGAGGACCTTGCCAATCAGACTGGAAAAATGAAGGGCTTTTCCATTCTGGTCCCTGACTTTGACTTTGTGGTTAGTCAGTGATTTACCTGCAGGGCATCCATGTGTAACCTGGGCCCAGAGGCCTGGCTACAGGAGTAAGAATTTCAATTCTGCCCAGGACAGTTCCTTGGATAACTTTGCTCTTGCTAACAAGTCGCACAGGACCTATTGCCTGACCAGACTGCTACCTGCCCTGCCAAAGGAGGAAGGGTATACATCCAGGAAAGCAGCATGATTCTTCTTGAAGAGCTAACAGTATTGAAGAACTGAGCTGGGAGTTTTCTGTAGATGATTTCATTTAGTCCTAAAGTCATTCTGTGTTGTGTAGATGGTGATTTAATTATTATTCCAGTGACATATGAGGAAAGGGAGTCTTAGAGATTAAGTAACTTGCCTGTAGCACCCACAGCACCTAAAGTTCACATTCTAGTAGGCTCTCTAGAGCATCAGGATTATGTATCGTGATTATGATGAAGGTGGTGATAATGTCATTCCCTGTGTGCTTATATGACATAATCCCACAAGGGAGGTTCTATTTTTATACCCATTTTAGGAGTGGAAGAAGCTGAGGCTGAGAGAGGTTAACTTGCTGGGAAGCAGTGGCATTAAGCTGAGGGCTGTGTGGCTCCCCACCCACACCCTTATGGGGAGACATGCTGCAGACATTTACTTATATGCCATTCTGAGTCCTACCATTCAGTGCACCTTCTCCCTTCTCCGCTGTCTTTCACCACCTCCTCCACCTCCAATGTTTGAAGGACAAGAAAACGGAAACCCAACAAGTTCAGAAGCATGCTCAAGATCACAGGGCTATGGGACCACAGAAATCTGAGCTTAGATTTCCTGAGGGCTTCTTCTGGGGAAAAGTTCACCCTATCACACCACCTCTCCAACAGTGCCCCTGCCAACCAGCAGGCCTCGGGCTCTGAGCATGCTCAGTGCTGCTGCAGGGTAGGGAGAAAGGGCAAGGGCTGTGTGAGCAGGAGGAGGGCAGGAAAGCGAGAAGAGAGCAGAGCCATCTGGGAGCTTGAGCGCCCAGTTAATGAAGACGAATCCCACTTTCTTTGCTGCTCACTGATGTTCCCAGATTTGGAATCTGAGATTATAAAGCAGCATCCACCACTCATATCTCTCCCAGTGGCCTGGATCCACAAGGACTCTTGTTGCAATTCTGACCTTCACAGGGCTATGGGGGCCCACCAAAGAAAGCTGAGAGCAGGCAGGCCTCCCTGGGAGAAGGCAGTGCCCTCTGTCCTGACCCTGGAGCGTAACCGTCAGGTTCCTCCTTGCAGTAAGCTCCCATCCCAGTGCTGGCAGGCAGACCTGGCTGGGAAGGACATTGACCAGGTTCTGTTGTCTTGCTGGGGACCCACAGCAGCCCAAGTACCTCCACCCAAACCTCTCTCCCACAGCAGCACTCAAGTGCCGGCCCAGAGCTGCTTGTTTGACAGGTTTGAAAATGAACGACTTTCTTGCCTGCCTCCCCCAGATGTGTCTGCATCAGGCTGACATCTTCTTTATAACACTTGATGAAAGGTTTGCAAAGCAGCGTTTCTACATGAGCGCGTGCTGGATGGATATCCTCCAAGGGCACCAGGAATATTAGCACTAACAAGCTGGAAAGGCAAGGACAGGCTGCTGTCTTGAGGAGTGGAACAGGATTAGTGACAGGCCCTAGAAGCAAGTCTCCAAGCCCGGTTGCACCTGAGCTTCCCCTGCCTCAGGTTCTTGCAAAGATGATTTTGAGACCAATTGTCTCAAACAGGAACACTAAATGCTTCTTTGAGTTTTTTTAAAATTTAAAGTTGGTTTAGCAAGTTCGATATTTGATTCTTACTAGCTTAGGTGCTAAACATCATTCCAAACATCGGTGCACGTAATCTTCACACTAATTCTCTGGGTAAGGGCTGTTATTTCATCTTCCCCAGGGCACAGAGGAGGATGCACAGGTACAGAGAAGTTAAATATATGATGGACCTTGAAGCCAGGTCCATCACTGATATATATCCCACAGTCATATGTCAAGTAGCAGGTAGCAATGGGATTCAAACCCAGCAATCCAGCCCCAAGTCTGGGCTCTGTAACCACCACCTTATGCTTCTCTCCATCATGAAAATGCATCTGTCTCCCCAATTCTGGGGCTCAAGGATTAGGAGAAGGCAGAATAGAGAAATAAGTCTACGTAAGGAGCAGCAGGGTCCTATGTCTCAGGCACCATCTCAAAAATACAGGGCCCACACAATGTCCCCCATTCTAAGTAGGCATCTTGCTCTCACATGTGGCTTCCGGGTGACTGTGTTTTGTCAGGGAGAACTGCCAGCCTTGTCTGTCCTTCCGAGGCTCCCTCTAGGGCACAGGCTCACAGAATTCTGCTGTTGGAGAATTCCATACCTACCGAGTAGGCTTTGGCCTGAGGACCCCCTGAGCCTTTCTGAGAGAAGACCTGGGGGTGGTTATCTGCCTCACATACTTGTGTGTCCCAGCACCTGGCCCTAGGCCTGGAACACTGTGAAGACTCAAAATATACCTACCTAAGGCAAAAGGAAAAAAAAAAAAAAAAAAACCTTCCCATCAATGAAAAATGAAAGTAGTGAGAAAAAACTTCAAATGAATAAAAGGTTGATGTGGGTATAAGAGGGAAAGGAAGAAGGCCCAGGACAAGTGCCCCACCATCTTTACATGATGACAATAGCGTCTCCTAATTATCAGCAAGCCTGTGGAGTAACAAGGCAGCTATTTGCTCCATTTTCAGAGGGAGAAACGGAGGACCCAGAGGGGTTAAGGAACCTGGGTGAGGTCCCCAAACTTCAGACCTAAGTGTCCTCTCCAGACACAACCTCTAAGCTGCAGGACGGGCTGGCCCCTGGCCTACTTATTTGTGTACCTGTCACATGGCTGTCCCAACCCTCAGCCTCTGTGCCTAGGCAGAGACTCTAAGGCTCACAACTCTCCATGATGTGGAGTCTGGGGAGGGATCCTTCCAGTGCCTAGTAGGTTAAGCACAGCCAGTTCCCCTGGATTAGCTTACAAAACAGAGGTAGGGGCAGGGGGGCAGCACGGCAGGCCTGTCTGCTCCTGGGCCATGGCTTTGACTAAGACATGTGCCTCTGCCAAATGGGGCCTTGGCTCCCATCATGGCTGCTCCCAGCCTGGAGCTAGTCCCCAAGGGCTTGGTACAGGCTCATTCCCACCAGCCTCTGCCAGGGAAGCAGGAAAGGATAATCACCGGTTTCTCTTCCCACAAAGATATGATTCCCAGAGGCCACTGGCTTGCCGTGGGAAACCTTCTGGCTCAGCATGCATCCCTCAGTCCTGGGTCCTGGACTCTGGGGACTAAAGCCCAAGTGGCTGGAAAGGAATTGGAGTTCACATGGCCCCCCTCTTTACTTTGGTCCCTATCTGAGATTCTAGTCGTCGTATTCAACATCATCGCCAGGCTGACCCACCCATCTCACTGTGGCTGTGGGGAGGACAGGGCTCAGGTGTGTGATCAGAGGTAGGGAGGGACTATCCTGCAACATGGGAAAGGCAGGAACAGCCCACCAGTGCCACGGCTACAACACAGACTGGTCCCTCTGTGGCCCAGCCCCTGCTTCCCTGATGTTGAGGCTGTTACTCAGGGTTTGAGGTTCTCGGGGGCACAAATTTGAGGAAGGAAGGAAGACGGCAGCATTACTGTGAAGAGGGCTGAGACCTTAGAGGGAAGATGAATGGTGGAAACAGCTCCAGACCAACAGACTAAAGATCTGAGTTAGACTCCTGGATCTTCCACTTGCTCATATGTGTCTGAACAAGTCACTTCCTCTCCCTGTATCTTGCTTCCTTTCTTTGTGAAATGAAGATAAGACCATCAAGACCAGGCGTGAAGACTAAATGCAAAAGTACTCTGTGCTCAGTAAGTGCTCAATAAGTAAATGCAGGGGCAGCATGATTATGGACTTTCTGCATACAAAGAACAAAGTCCTGTGTCTATAAAGGAAGAAATGTGGAAATGAACTTCTTGTGAAGAAGGATATTTCACAAGGAGTTGGGTGCAAAGGTCTCTGAATAGCACCCCCCCCACTTTTCTCTACATGTAGTTTTTGAATTATGGGCTATACCTTCTGAAAGCTAGCTGGTCACAATCTAAAAAGACCTTGAAGCCAGGTCCATCACTGATAAAGGAAACATTTATTCACTTGAAACTCACTGGTCCACTCTCGCAATTCCAGCTGTGCTCTAGTCCTGTGCTTAATGTCTAATTACAAAAGCGAAGCAGGCTTTCTGCAGCTGCCTTCCTGGCCGGAGGGGGCTCCCCAGTGGCTATTTTCCTAGTCCAGGGTACCTGCCAGTTTTACCAAGAAACTGAAGCTCTCCAGAGCAGAAAAAGGAACTTAAAACTTAGGATTTTAGCAATGGAATACATATGACACCAGGTGAGCTGCCCTAAGTTAGGTTTCCCAGCCTGGTGAGAAGCCATTCCAACAGCTCTACTCCGGGCTGGGGACTGAAGAGGGGACAGCCTTGGAGGCTTGCACCCCTTGAATCAGGAAGATTCCTGTGAGCTAATGCCTTACGAACAAAGCAGTTCAACTGGCTCTAATCCAATTATGAAGGCAAGGTTCTCCGTCAACCAGCTGGTACAGATGTCCCAAAACTCTTCATTCACAGAATCAGCAACAGGAGCCACAAAACACCACCCCTGGACATACTGTCTTATGGGATATTTTTTTTTTCTGTGAGCATCTATCTTCTCTACCACATGAGTCCAAGACTGTTCCTAACCTTCTCCTGGCACCCAGGTCACTGCTCTTAATACATATGTGTAGAATACACAGATGAATGGCTGGGCTTATGGGGGCTCTTCGGCTTCCTTGCATTCAGAAAAATGTCAGGTCATTGAGGAAAAATAATGGCTGAACCTTACTGCGTGCCAGGCACTGTCTTAAGTGCCTCAGAGACACTCATTTAACATACACTATCACTCACGAAGTAGGAAGTATCATCATCACCCCATTTTACTCACAAAGAAATAAGACATTAAATAATGTGGCCTGAATCACACACTGATTTAGACAAGGTCATTTGGCCCCAGAACCCATGTGCTTCAGTGTTGTGATGGCTACCTCCTTGACGAATGGGCTATTCTGTTATTGGAAATATCCGGGGCCACTGATCACTGCCCGTTATGGGATCTCTCACCCTACAGGTGAATGGGCTTGCTGGACGCATTGGTGCACACCTCTATTCCCAGTGGCTTGAGAGGCTAAGGCAGGAGGATCGTGAATCCAAAGCCAGCCTCAGCAAAAGCAAGGCTCGGAGCAACTCAGTGAGACCTCGTCTCTAAATAAAATACAAAATAGGACTGGGGATGTGGCTCAGTGGCTGAGTGCTCCTGAGTAAAATACCTGGTACCCCCCCTCCCAAAAAGGGCTGCCCTTGGATCTCAATGAAACTTCTCTACTTTAATGCCAACCTTATTTATTTTTTCTTTGAATGGCTTTTGAGCTTTCCTTGCTCCTTTGTAGACATGAAGAATATTCTCTTCACAAACGACACCATTCATATTCTTAAAAACAGGCTTTAAACCCCCACTTTTGAATTATCTTATTTATGTCGAAATTCTAATCCAATTTATTTTTTCTTCTACAACTCAATTTTTATTCTTCTATTGTTTTTATCTCTGAACCTGCTATAAAATGTAGAATAGAAATGTGCTGTTGGTTCTTGTATGGAACATTCCTTTTGATGAACCCTAACATTATGTGATTTTTTTTTCCATCAGAAAACTGCAGTGCTCCGTTGTCATGCAGCCTGTAGTTCTGACTACAGACAGTGCCCTCTGCATCTCTAAGCATGGCTTCTGGAGAACTTGAGCTCCTCTCTGTGGCCTCAGATCTCTCCTTTTCTTTTTTTTTTTTTTTTTTTTTTTTTATTTTTTCATCTTCCATACATTTGATTTAAATGAGTTATGCATTTCCATTTGATGGCATTAGAGCAGATTATACTAAGTGAAGCTAGCCAATCCTTAAAAAACAAATGCCAAATGTCTTCTTTGATTTAAGGAGAGCAACTAAGAACTGAACAGAGGAAAAGAGCATGAGGAAAATATTAACATTAAACTGAGACGAGTGATAGGAGGGAAAGGGAGAGAGAAGGGAAAGTGCATGGAAACGGAAGGACACCCTCTCCTTTTCTTTATGTAAATCAGTCTCAGGTTGCACCTCGGGTTTACTCTCTACTTGCCTTTGGGTCTGTGTTGTTGAGTTTCATCCTCCTTGTGTTGTAGATCCGTCAAGGTCACTTTAACATTAGAATCTCATCTTCCAGAAAATAGGCAATGTCACCTCAATTATTCTTCCTTGTCTTCTCTGCTGCTGAAAGCAGTAACTGTAGATTTGTTTTTTTTTTGGGGGGGGGGGGCTTCCTCCTAGCTGTCTGTGCATTATGATCCACGAATCCACAGATGCTCTGTGCATTTCCTTCTTTCCTTCTCCTATGACATGGGCACATGCCTGGAGGAGAGGCACAGTCACCACATAGACCAGCTGATGACATTCTGGAGGGGCTTGACCTTCTCAGTCACACCTACAGGAAGGAGGAGCAGAACCCCACCCCTGCCTCCTCTATCCCTGACCTCATCCCTGAGGTGACAGATGCATGAACTCTAAAGCTCAGGCCCTGTCAATCTCAGGTGACTGCCATATAATCTCATTTGCAATATAAGGATGAGCAGAGATTGACAAACCACTTAGGCCAACACAGTCACCTCTGCAGGAAGAGACTGCAGGCCATAAAGACCCTCTTCTCCATTAGCTGTCACTTTGATTTCCAGGTAATAATGCCTCAGGGCACCAGTGGGACTCTTCAGTATGAGTTAGTAATATTTAAAGAGACTACACCCACCCAAAGCAGAGCTGCTAATAGTATGCGTTCTATCTGGAATATATTAGAGAAGAAGAATTGTAAGCAACACTTTGGCCAAGGGGCTGAAATAGCCAAACAGAGGCCAGTTGCTGGAGAGGGAGTTTTGTTAAACTGAGGCCAGGGGGCATGATGGGTGGGAAGGTGGGAGAAAGGAAGATGTTTTTCAAAGAAAGGGAAGTTGCTGGACTGAATTCTCAAGCAGTTGGTGAGCTGTTTGTTTAAAACATCTAAACTTCAGGCCATAAATTCAGCTATGCAAGAAAGTAACTGAATCATTTAGAGCTGAACCTAAATGTCTACTTGGAGTTGTGTACCACCGAATTAATTGTCCCTCAACCCCACCCAACCATCCTAAGGGCTCGGGTCTTGCTGGTTCCCAGGCATAGCTGGTGGGGTCATCATCATCTGTCCACATGGGCTTCTTCAGAGAAGTCTGTCATTCTGTCTGCCCTGTGGCCCTTGTTCTAAGCAGGTCACCACTGGCCCGGTCCCTTACTATTTACCTGTAGTAAATCATCAGGTCTGCCTCCATGTTGACTCTAGTCATGTTCCTCAGAAGCACAGACAGCTCCATGAAGCCTCCTGACTCCTTCTGCCCTCGTGCTAAGGGTTTTTCTAAAGCACTCTGGAGACCTCCATTTGCCTGAGTTTCATTCTGAAGCAAAGTGTGAGTCCTCTCTGCTTTGAGATTCCCTGACCTTATGGAGATT